>NC_055663.1:0-600000 GCF_017976325.1 Chelmon rostratus | reverse complement strand
AACAATTGCTGAGAGTAGATTTACTTAATAACCTCTTGTTGTCCTTGGTCAGACTACTGAGCTGGTTTCCTGCAGTAAACCAATCCAGAAGACAGAGTGCTGCTGGGTACAGTACACATTAAAACACATCACAGCTTCACACATCTGACTCCCAGAGAAGTATACAGGACAGCCTGTTTCTCTCTCTCTTTTCTTTTTTGTTTGTTTTGTTTGTTTTTGTTATTCTCCAATTAAAGATACTGAATGTCACAGTGTTTATAAAGGCATTATACAGCATTTTACATATATCATTTAAGCATACAGTGTTTACAGTGGCTACAGAACAAACTGTAGCATTAAGGAAACAGAATGAGACTGTCTAGGGCTTTATTTATAATCAGTAAAGCCATATGTCTTTGTCAGTCTGAAGTTACAATGGCTGTCAGCTGTCAGCAACGCATCGCAATAACGAAAGTGTTTAATCGCTTGCTGGTTCTTTGGAAAATGACGGGAATTTTTTTTTTTTTCTTCCATGCTCAAATACAAGGAGTGATGTGATTGGCATCTGTCTTTGTTTGGGTTTGATGTGTTGCCCAGGGGAACGTGTCAGCTCACCACCTCTATGAATAATTAACAGGATTTTTGTGCTTTTTAACAATTGCTAGCTGACTTCAGTGACAGTAACCACAGCGAATTTTAATCAGTTGTTTAACTGATCGTACGAAAAATAAGCTATTATCTGACAAACAGAATTATGCTGAGGCTGTAGGCATGAAGGCAGACCTGTTTTGGGGGGTGTTGTAGTGTTTTCTCTTTGGATGCATACGCCATGAGGATAAATTATTACATTATTACATACACTACTGTATGTGTCTTGTGTTTATCAAGTAATGTTGTGCGTGCATTATATTTCAAAGCAATCATGCTTGCATCATCTCATTCACTTTGCAATATAGAGGAAGTCAATCTGCAGTCACAGAGCAGCTAATGCACACCACTTGCATTTATTTAATTACTTTTTGTCATACATCAGCTATGGTGAGACATACTATATCCAATTACATCTTAATGCAAAAGTGTTTACAGTTGTTCATAATGGCTACTCAAGAGCCTGCTGGTTACATTACACTGCCTCCCTGACCGCTCTCTATGAACTCTGTATGTTTTCTGTGTCTGTGATGTTTCATAATAAACAACATTCATAAAACAAAGTGACAATCAGTCATCCACACATAATAGGTGGGGTTCCTCGAATTTTCTTCCCCACTGCACATCATTTGTTCAGTAAAATGTGATTATGGCTTGCTATTGGTCAACACTGCTAATTTGCAAGTCAGAGTTCACCAAAGTAGAACATTTGTGTAAATTAATTTCGCCTCCTCAAGCAGATCCTCTGATCATGGCAATTCTATGGAAATTAATTGATTATGTCAGAAAATGTCTAAATTTGAAATCCTGGTGATTCTGGGCATTGAGAGCGAAAAACAGACAGCATCTCCCTGAAGACATCCATGGTGTTGCATGGTGTCGGTCGCACATACAAAAACTGTCTGACCTCCACACCCGGCCAATTTCTGTGAACAGACGGTGCGCTGGTCAGATTGCCAGGAACAGGAAGTGACTGCACCTGTCAAATAATTCTCTCTGCCAGGTGTAAGACTGGAGGGGATCATGCGTTTGGTCATGTTTGTGTGTGTGTGTGTGTCTGTCCACAGCTAATCTCGCATACTACTGGACCCATCAGCCTAATCATTCTTATGCACATTTACGACTGTAAGCTCAAGGACCTCTCATGGGTTATTTTCTTATATATTTTACTGACTGCTACTACCTTTGACTGTTGGCTCATCAATCCTCCTAACCAGCCAGCAGGGGCCACAAGGGGCCACAAGTGATCAACAGGTGCTTCATGCTCCCAGACACAACTGGTGGAGATCTGCACTCTACTAAGGACAAACTAGTTCCACCACATAACTCCCTGTAAAGCCACAGCTTGTCCTTTTTCCATTTCTGTTTGTGTATGGAGCAAATGGGACCCAAAGCATTTATTAGTAAGCTTTAGAGGTGCAGGTGAAGCTGTTTTCTCTTTAGAAAGAGCCAAGACAGCTTTGTAGTAGTGTCCTGAGAGATGGGCTGTCCTTTGTGACTAATAAATAGCTCTGATGTTCACAAAGCATTCCTGTTCTCCCACCACAAACATATGAATTCCCTCACAATTTGTGGAGGCTTCCTCGGGACTCCATGTTGAAATGTTTCAGCCACTGTCTGTACTGTACTGTACTGTAAATTTCTCTTTGAATATTAATAAAGTATCTATCTGTCTACTGTCTTTTAGCCCCATGAACTGTAACTTACAAATCATCCTGCAGAAGTGCCCTTCATCCAAACACTAAATTCCCTCAGGCACTGCACTGCAGATGAGTGCTCTCTGACCTTCTTGTGAGAACAGAGAGAAAAAGATATATTTAAAAAATATTTAAAAAGGATGCATACCGTCTTTTTGTGTGTCATGCATTAACAACTTAATCTTAACATTTATAGCTGTTCTGAACAGCCACACTGAAAGGCTGGGTGGAAAGACTGCCATCATATAGAACACACACTTTTGGACAGTCTTGCCTCGATGGCAATTCTTTGAGGCATCCTCACATTGTTGCACTAGTTTGCACACACAGAAGTAGTTCTGTGAAGAATGATGAGAGAGCTTGAGAGAAGTTCCAGTCCTGCCCCATTGTAAAAAGTGAAAAACAGTGTGTAACAGTTAAAGGGATCAGAAAGCAAAACAAAAGTTGTGATTTTGATCAGCTGTTGTTAAAGTATGTCATGATTCTGCTTTTGTCTCTTGTCTCTTTTTCTTTCCTCCCTCTCGGTCAGCAGGTAGAGCGTGGGAGAGAGGTGGGGCCGATCTCCTCAGGAGCGAGCGTCACTAGACTCACCTGCTCCTCATCTGCCTATCAGCCCAGTTTCTTCAGCCATCACCAATTTGACTCCTGTGCCAGCTCCTGCCCTCGCCAGTCTCACTCCTGAGAGATCGCCTGCCTCTCTCCACGTTTCCATTAGCTACCTGTGTTATTCCTCTAGTGAGTTTTCCCTGATGGATTTTGTGTTTGCTCTTTATTTTGCTACTTTCCCCTCTGTGGTGATTTTTGTTTTGGTTTTATTAAGAGTGACTTTTTTCCCTGAAAGGGCAATGTTTTTTTTAATAAACGTATTTTTCTTACGACTCTGCAACTGGGTCCCGGCTCTCCTTGTTCGCAGTAAACATAACAAAGTAGGCAGAAACCTTTAACCACATAAACAGCTCACTAACATCCAGTATGAGCTCCTCTCTCCTGTACAGTTGGACTAACCAGGATCCCCTGTGCTCTCAATTACAGCACAGTCTCCATTCTGCCATGTTTGGCCAGGGGACAGCCTTTGATGAATATTTCATTTAGGCTTTACAGGTATCCACAGAATGGAGAGTGCAGTTGATAACAACCAGCTTGCTACTGACAAAGGTACTTGTTCCTTGTATTTTCTCATAAACTGTTGCTCAGGTTGGTAGCAGATCTGTTACCAGATCTGATCAGATCTACATTTATGTTCAATAAAAGAGCATTAATAGTTTGAACATCCACCTGTTTCAACATTTCCATTCCTTTTCTTCTGATAAGCCAGAGCAAGCAAATTACAACTGTGCAAATAGTCCCCACAAATTTGTAAGGGAAGAAGAGGTTGAAGAAAAACAGGAGGAAAATCCATTTGTAAGGCAGTTGGTATTGAATTGTGCAAACAGCTGTGCCTGGCCGTGCTGAACACAAAAGAAAAGAATGGCCCCATCTTTAACAAAATGAAAGCAATTACCAGAACATTTCCCCTGGGTTTTCATCAAGAGACACCGCTGCTCTCAACAACTTGACTTTGCGGGTGTACTTTGCCTGAGACAGAAGGATGGATAGAGAGAGACAGAGATAAAGAAAGAGAGAGAGAGGAATGAGGGGGCAAGGCTAACAATGTTGACCGGCTAAAACAAAGGCAGGGAAAGCCATCTAAATGAGCACCACAGGGGATGGCAGAAATGTCCGCAGATGATAGTGACATGCTGAAATGAGACATTTACCAAGCAGCATACATTAGGAAGTGTTCTGTGTAACGCCTCTGGTATTTGTAATATGGCTGCAATGTTGTTCACCCCAGTGCCTCCTCAACAAGTGAATTAAACATCATCAACATCCTATTCTGCCCCCTGCAATTTACCAGAATGGCTATATAGCTGGACTGAGGGGCGCCATCAGTGTGTGTGTGTGTGTATGTGTGTGTGTCTAACACAGCAGTAAAACTGGAGATTCTCACCACCACCACAACAACAGACTTATGTTCTACCAGCTGGACCCATTACTTCACACACACACACACACGGGACACATGTCCTGTGTCCCAGAGAGAGTGCAGGGGCAGAGGGGTTGTTTAGTTGAATATGTTAGTCTAGTCTGCCTGACTCATTGATCCTTTATCTGACTGAGGTTTGTGCAAGTTAGAGTCTGGCCCCGACGACGGCTCTGAAATATCAGCATCCTCACTGTGCTGGGCGTGGATGGTCGTGCTGAAGTAGAAGACAGATTTGTGATTGAGTCTTTTCCTCTCATTCCCATCCTTCTGTAAGTTTCATCTTGTATCAATAATATTCTCTAAACTATATACTAGAAATATTCAACTCTCTCTATATATACATACATACATATACAGGGAGAGGATCATAGAGACTCACTGTGGCCTGTAGTATTCTTACAATCATTCAATAGCACCTGTGCTGCTGAAAATACGAGACCGAGCCACCTCTGCAACAACGTATTTCAGGGGAGCCATGATTACAGAAATAGTTTTTCTGAGATGCAAGAATAAATCAATTAGATTGTCAACTACTTCAGTAAATGACAACCATTTTGATAATCAGTCTGAGTAACTTTAAGAAAAAAAGATTTTGTGAATTTTTTTTTTTTTTTTACTCCTCTATGACAGTAGCTGAATATCTCTGGCCCGTGGACAAAACAAGACATTTGAGGATGTCGTATTGGGTTTTGGGAAACAAGTAATTGATTCATTGAGAAAATAATTGACAGATTAATCAGCAATGAAAAACATTGTTAGTTTCAGCTTTAGTTTTTATAGGATTATGACAAGGCTTTGGACCACCCCTGATTAACTTTCATAAAACCATTCAATAAGTCATTGTATGCTAAATGGAAGCACCTGCATTTGTTATGCTTTTTATTTTTGTTATTCGTTTTTTTCCTTTCTACCAGGAGCGCTCAGGCACAAGGTTCTGGACTCAAATGCACGACTCTGATCACAAGGTAGGGAAAAAAGGCTCAAGGCCAGTTTTAATAACAAAAAGACTCTAAAAACACAAGAATGACCAAAAGGCGCTAGGATGATCAAAAGTACAAACAAAAGACGCTAAGGATAATTCTCGGTTCTCAAAAAACTCACAAACAAAAAGGCTTACTAGGACAAACAAGGCAATCAGGGTTTCAAGGCTGGACTGACGAGGATCACAAAGTTCACAAGACAATCTGGCACAGGACAAAGGGAGACGCGGACTATATATAGATGAGATAACAAGGAACAGGTGGATACAATCTGGGCAGTGACCCCTCAATGCAACATACTTTCAGTTGATATCAAATCAGCGCATCATGGTGCCTCTCAACAAAATCTGAGTAGATGCTGAGTGTCCAAGAGAAATAGACAAGGAATTATTTTTTTGTTGAAGTAAAAGGCAAACCAAAGATGGTCTGTGGGGACGCGTTCACAGTGATGAAAAAGGTTAATCTCGAGTGTCCACCGCCACCTGCACCTTCTGTGTACTTAACTTTTAAGTACACACACATACTTAACTAAATTATATACATTTTAGTATATTGGCACATTTCATTTCATTGGTATCTCAGTTCATTGGTATATTTTATTGTTTACTGTTTTATATACATTTCAGTATATTTCAGCTGCTGTCGGTACATTTCACTGCATATACTTTATTCTGTTGGCACATTTCACTGGCATATTTTATTGTTTATTGTTTAGTATATTTTATTGTCTTGGTATATTTTCATTCTGGTATATTTTTAATTCTCGTCTTGAAGAATTAGTGGAGAAGAAGGAAAACCTGACATGGTGTGATAGCAAGTGTCTGTTGGATTTGAAGAAAGCTGAGCGTGTCCACAAGAGATTAAAATTATTAACAAATGCAACGTTGCGACATGGGATGACGATCTGCGGTTGAGTCGGGGAAGGGGACCGCAGATAAAGACCTGTTTGCATAAAGCTAGACGACGGCACAGAATTTTCTTCAACAGACCTCACGATTGAATCTCCAGCAATGACTGTGGATGGAGCAGGAGTAGTCGTTGAAGAAAACTTCACCTGTGACGATGGAGTGGACAGAGACAGCGAGGCTGCCCAGGGCTTTAGTCATAAGCAGGAGTCATCAGGGATCCACAGGCAGGACATCGAGTAGTAAAACTAACCGACACAGGTCCAACAAGTGAACCAGCTGTGGAGATCAGGCTTCAGTTTGCAATTTGCAGGATCTCGACAGCCAGTTCCTCCAGTCCTCCGAGATAAGTTACCTTCTAATCTGAGACCATAAAAGTGCTAAAAGCTGAAAATGCTCAATAAATGCGACCAGGTAGAATAGCCTAGCTAGCAGCAGTCCCGTAACTCTGACTGCATCCGGCCAACAGCCTTAAGATTACCTATAATTCAAAATCAACTAGTCTGATTATTACAATCTTTTAGTCTCTGTAAACATATAAGTAAAACAACCACAATCCTAAAATGCAGAATAAGATTGTGGTTAATGAAACAGAAAAAAATGTAAATTTATGACAGAGCTTCTGGCAGAAACATTCTGAATCATGCTACCATAGGGAGACCTCATACACATATACTCTATATACTTCAGTGCATGAGTGTGAGGACTATTCCATAACTACTGTACATTGTATACTTCACAAACTGCAAATGTAAGAAAAGAATGATTAGTGCAATGCTAAGCCAGGTTTACAGTAGACTCCGGAAGCAAACGAATGTTGTTTACTAGCAGGTGCTCCCCCCAGTTGGGAACATTGATATGTTTTGCATTAATTGTGCTACCTGAAGCAGTGAAACTTTGCAATACGATGTTTTATCAAGTAAACCATCATCTTTCACTATTATCTGGTACTAGACCATGTTCAGCTGAGAAAGTTGCTGATAACTGCATGAGAAGATGAGAAGATGATACTGTCGTCTGTCACTATACAAGATCTTCATCACTCCCATCAAGACAAACACCCCCTTCCTGCAGGACAGTACAGTCCTGGACTGGTTCTAAATGGTCTTTATCAAGTCAGTTATCACCTCAGTTGTCTGTCTGGAGACGACCCCTTGCTGAATGAAATAATAATAACTGCAAAATCGGAGGAAACAGACGTTCTCATTTCCAGGTCATCAAATATCACTGTTTTGTCACACCACGCAGCACCTCATACACCTTATTGTCTACAGGTGACTCAGCAGGCTTTCAGCTAACTTCAGTGTAAACCCATCCATGGCAATGCCAGATGCTCAGAGCAAGGTGACATAGTATAAAAGAAAAAAAAAGTCTGTGTAGGGAGATGGGTAAAACACTCTACTTTCACCAAGAAGACCGGGGGCTTTGTGTCCCATTTGAAACCAGTCATCTGGAGTAGTTAACTAATGTTTGCTATTTGAAAAAAACAATCCAATCCAAATTATTTACACTTTAAAGACAAATTTACAGTTTTGTTAAGGGGCTAAAGCACAGCTTCAGCACCTACCCACGTAGTTGCCAAAGCTATTCACTAGTAGAGCATCTCCTTGTAACTGTATGCATCCAGTTGCTATGGAAATACAAACTGGAGTTTGCAATAACTGTGATTAGTCACCTATGGCTGCTGGTGTTTTTAGCCTTCGATGTTATTGCCGATGTGTCAGTTTTCTGCTCTTTTTCAGTAACACATACAGTAAGGCCATCTCCACAAAACCTTTCCCTAGTCACAAAGAATATAACAGCAGCAGTCTCCTATTCAGTACTGAGGGAAAGCAGCCCTTGCCATTGTTATCCTTATTACAAAGTAAATGTAAGAATGTAAACACTATTACTGTATCATTAAAGCATGTTCTCTGTCAGTAATATTGGAGATGATTGCCTCTAAATGGCTAAGCAGTTTTCATTTTCCTCCTCAACTTATAGCTTATTGGGGCAATTGTATGTGCGCATGTTTTTTGTTTACCTTTGCACCTGACTGAGGAGGACTGAGTGCACTTACTGATGGAGAGCGTCTCTGCTGCTGTGCATGGACGTCCAGCGAAGAACTGTGGAACTGTGAGTTGTACTGGCCGAGTGTCTGCTGTATCGAGGGAGGCTGCAGGCTACTTTATCTGGTGTGTGTGCGTGAGTGAGTGTGTGTGTGGGCCCATGAGTTAATTATAGTGTTGTAGGTAATGGGTATTAAGTGTAATACAAAGTTTGTTAAGGACAATTAAGGTTTAAGAGTGATTTAAATGGGTATATTTTGTTAAGTATAATTTTTATTCTAAATATAATTTTTGTTTAATCTAGGAAGTAATGTATCATAATTATTTAGGCTGCTGTTTATTTATTTTAAAGGGGTCTAATTTTTTGTTATTTTGGGGACTGCATTTCTTTGTGTTGAACTACTTTAAAGTTTAAAGGCTAAATATTTGTATTGTTGCACAACTTTAAGTAAATATCTCTTTGTTGTTGTTGTTTTTTTCTTGACCCGGTTCATCAAAATATTACAGATGTACCAGGTCTATAGTGGGGCTGGACCCTTTTTTGGTTATAAATCAAGTAATATCATTTCACTCAAATCCAGGTGACCCTTCGTGGTAGCTACCTTGATCCAAAAGAACCCAAAATCCCCCCATGAGTTGGCTTACAGCATCTTAGACATATTGCGGAGTGGTGGGGTGTTTACCAGATTGTCTGCTGACCCTTGTGGTACATCGTCTCGGCTCTTACCTTGGTTTAGCCTCTGTCGTTGCTGTGTGATGCTCACTCCTGTGCTCTGTCTCTCTCCATCGCAGACAACCTTGAGCCATTCACCAGCTGGATCTTCTGCCGTAAGCCAGCCACCCCTCTCCGCCTCGCCACGCCTGTTTGTCCTTAACCATCGCCTGCCCGGCTCAGCACCCCTTGTTGCGTTTGTTAGCGGCTTGACGAGGGAATCACCTTCACCTGGATGTGTGACGTTGATCCCCGAAGGGGGGGTACCCCCGTAGTTAAAGCCCAGCTGTGGACGCGGCCAGGGGCTCCAGCAACCACGAGAATCTTTCTTCTCTTCCCCTTTCTCTAAAGTCTTAATCCTTTATAGTAAATAAAGTTAAGTAATTTTGAAACGAAAGAACCGTTTGATCCTTTCCCTGCACCTCACCACAATTTGGTGCCGAAACCCGGGATATAATCCAACAGAAGATGAGTAAGATTGTGTTGGATTAGGAACTCGACTTGAAGTTGCGGGGACAAAGGAAAGGAGAAACATGGCTGAAAGCGGTGCGCGGATGAAAAGGATAAGAGGAGCCGTGAGATCTGCCACAACCCAGCTACTGAATAAGATTGATGGGGAACTAAGGAAGGAAGAACCAGATCTTTATACTCTGGAAGAACTCAAGGACCAGCTGCTCAGTAAGGAACAGAGTTTGATTGAATATGACAGAGACATTGAAGCACTAACCAGTGAAAATGATTTGGATGAAGAAATAAACTCTGCAATTGAGTATATGGATGGCATAAGCGCACGGACGCGAATCAGACGCGCATTGCACATGGATAGAGAGTCAGATAACGCAAGCACCACATACAGTCAAAGAAACAATGGACAAAGAATTAATGCGGTTAAACTCCCCAAATTAGTCATTCCAAGATTTGCTGGGGAAATTAGTGAGTGGCAAGGGTTTTGGGGTCAATACCAAACAGCTATACATGATAATGATTATTTGAGCAAGACAGATAAATTCAGTTATCTTAAATCATTCCTGTCGGGCACCGCCGCCAGTGCAGTGGCAGGTCTTGCCTTGTCTGATGACAATTATGACAGTGCAATTGATATGCTGAAAAGACGATTTGGCCGCAAAGATCTAGTGATAAACGCTCATATGAATAAGCTGCTAAACATGATTCCAGTAAAAAGAGCCAATGATTTCGCGTCTTTATGCAAACTGTATGATGATTGTGAGGTACAGGTGCGAAGCCTAGACGCCATGGGTGTCGTGTCCGACACCTATGGGAGTCTTTTATGCCCCATATTATTAAAAATGATTCCCGAAGAAATTGCTCTCGAGTTTACTCGACAGGAAGCAGACAACGTATTGAAAGCAAAGGATCTGATGGAGTTCCTGAAACTTGATGTGGAAAGCAGAGAAAGAACGGCAAACCTCACACAGAAAGGAGAAAGACACCAGCCTGAGGAGAGAAATGCTGGTCTCCAGAAGGAGCGCAGGATGAAAAGACCACTCATGGGTCCCACGGCTTCAGCTGCAGCCTTCCACACCTGGACCCAAAATGACAACGGTAACTGTTTATTTTGTGGGAGGGGTAAACATAAATCATCAGAGTGCACAGAGTTTACTGTTGACATAAGAAGAGGTAAATTAGACGACTTGGCAGATGTTTTGTATGTCTTGGGCCCAGACACCTTGCGCGTAAATATGGCATATGTGGGAAAAGACATTCCAAAACTGTCTGCATGCAACAATCAAAATGTGCACAGAATGATAACGTTGATGAACTCACACCCGCAGACACCGTAGTATCAGTTTCCCCGAGTAGCTCTGAAGGCAACACTGTATTGTTACAAACTGCTACAGTGTGGATTGATGCCCCTAAACAAAGCCAATTAGCAAAATGTTTATTAGATGGGGGGAGCCAGCGTAGTTTCATTCGGGAGGACATCTCTAGGGCTCTGAATTTGCCTATTGTGGGAACAGAAGTTATAAAATTACACACATTTGGATCTGTAACTCACAAAAGAGTAATGGCAAGGAAGGTTACAGCAATTCTGAGAAATTTAAAAACGAATGAAGCTGTGGATGTGGAGTTATTGGAGACACCAACCGTGTGCTCTTCAAAAATACAAATGGCAGATGAAACATTAAGAAGGTCTCTGGAAGACAAAGGTCTGCAGGTCGCTGACATTCCGGTAAGAGGCATAGAAAAGGAATGTCTAGGAATCTTGATCGGATGAGATCAATACTGGAATGTGGTGTCAGGACGCACAGAGAGACTTAACAACGGGCTCGTGGCTGTGGAAAGTAAGTTTGGATGGTTGATTCAAGGTGTTGTCTCCATCCCAGTTATGAATGTCACCACTGAACCGGTAGATGTGGATGTTTTACATCTGATTGTTGGAGAAGAACAAAATCTGAATGACCAGCTGCGCAGCTTCTGGGAGACGGAGTCGCTCGGGATTCAGATGGAATCTGAACGGAGCATGGAGACGGATGCAGTTTGGAGATTCAACGAGTCGGTGAAATGCCAATAAGGTAGTGACGGGGATCTCCTACTGCCTCGCCAAGGACCAGATACTGACTGGATCAGGGTCAAATTATAATTCTTTGCCTAATTCTTAACTCTTAATATTATCACTTATAATCTTAAAAATTCTAAGTCTTAGGAGAGATCAGCTTTTCTTCAAAAAATGCACAGAATCTGGAAAAAGAGTCAGAGTCCAGAAGAGTTGAGTCCAGGGAGCTTTATTCTCTTCACAGATCAAAAAAGCCCAGGCAAGTCCTGCCAAAAATGCCCAAATTCTGTTCTGCGCATCACCTTTTATACACTTGTCAGAGGGCTTGGCCACACAGTTTGGCCACATCCTTTTTATCAAGTTACATCTTTACACTGATTTTATTGGTGTTTACATAGAGGGGGGGTCTTCCCCTTTAATGCATAATTAATAATCTCTTACCTAATTTCTACTGGTAATTTTCCACTGTAGCCTTTAGGGATTTTCCACTGAGATCCCTCTGGCCTCAGTATCTATTGGGATCTTAGGAACTTTCCAGATTACTGCTTTGTTCTAAGTTTAGCAAGTTATCTCTATTCTAGTGTTTTTATTGGTGTCTAGCCAACTCTTAGGACATTTTTTAAAAAGATTTATATAACAGAACATAGGCCAAGCAAAACAGAGATAGTACTAACTAAACAGACATACGACTCACTAAGTAAACAGAGATTTCACTAAATAAACATAGATGTGATTTCTTAAGTATACAGAGTTAAGAGTAAAGAAACATGTTCAGAAATCCTCTTCATGTGTCCGTCTCCCTCATGCCCCTGAGCACAGAGTGAGCACAGAGTGAGCACAGAGTGGACAGAGTGGAGTGGCACAATCTTGTCATGTAACCCTCAGATCTGACACTACAGTAGATATGAGGTTTGTTTGCCTTGGAAAGAAAATAATGTGAAATTGGCTACTAATTACTGCACTGCACTGAATTGATTGAATAGTCTTGCCAGAAGATTTCAGAATAATGCGCAACTGTATGATCAATATAATCAGGTTTTCCAAGAGTATTTGGCTGAGGGAATTGTTGAAGAAGTTATTAATGTTGACACAGAAAATCTGGTATATTATCTGCTGCATCATCCAGTGATCAAAGAAAGTAGAGCTACTACTAAGCTACGAGTAGTGTTTGATGCTTCTTCGCATGAAAAGGAAAGTCCCTCGCTAAACGAATGTTTATTAACTGGACCAAATTTGAATCCTGATTTGTTAAGCATTCTGATTAAATTCCGACAGCACAGAGTTGCAATGATGGCAGACATAAGTAAAGCATTTTTGCAAATTAACATAAACTAGAAGGACCGAGATGTGCTGCACTTTTTATGGCTGAAGGAGAGACCAGGCCCCTTTGAGGAGTTAAAGGTGGTAATCATGAGAATGACGCGTGTGCCATTTGGCGCATCTGCCAGCCCCTTCTTGTTGGCAGCAACAATTAGACATCACCTCAAAAATTATGAGTACATCTATCCAGACGAAGTTAAGACATTGGATGAGTGTTTATATGTGGATGATTTTATTACTGGAGCAGAGAGTGACGACAAGGCCCTGAAATTAGCTCAGAGAGCCAAAGAAATATTGTCCGGCGCAAAAATGAATTTGTGCAAGTGGAACACCAACTCACCTGTGTTGCAAACTGTGTGGAAACAGGAAAATGAAATGGAACAAGTGGAAATCAAGCGTCAAAACCCACTCAATGAATTTGTGTTTGAAACAAATGAATTAATTGAATATCTGCAGGACAGAAAGGACACAAAGCGAGGTGTACTTCAGGCAGCAGTACTTCGGGTTACTGTCTCCATTCATTATTCGTGTTAAGTGTCTTTTCCAGGAAATGTGGGAAAGAGGAATTGCATGGGACCAAGACCTTCCTGATGATCTGGCGGAGAAATGGCATAAATGGTGTTCAGAAATTCCAGATTTGAGCAACATTGCCATTAACCGACAATATGATGTTGAACTGAACAGTGAGTGGGATGAACAGCCAGCAAAGGTACGTGAAATCCATGTGTTTACAGATGCCAGCGAAAAGGCTTACTGCGCTGCCGCATATTTGTGGTGCGTAAAAGCAGATAGGCGATGCGCAACAACTTTAGTCGCCTCTAAAACTAAGGTTGCTCCCTTGAAAAAAATGACGCTCCCCAGATTGGAATTTATGGGAGCATTAATTGGAGCCAGACTCAGAAAATTCATTCGGAATAACCTGAATGTTGGAGAAAATGATGTGCATTTTTGGACTGATTCTATGATAACTTTACATTGGATTCGGAGTAGCTCAAAACAGTGGAAACAATTTGTGGCAAACAGAGTCAGTGAAATTCAGAGTTTGACTGTACCTGGGAACTGGAATCACTGTGCTGGAAAGGAGAATCCAGCGGACCGTGGAACAAGAGGAACGAGTGTGCGGGATCTCAAGGAGGATGATCTGTGGTGGCACGGGCTGGAGTGGCTGCAAGACGTGAGTAACACCACTGAAATGATCATTGAAGAGGATGAAATTCATGAATATCTCGTTCAGAATGCTGTGACTGAATTGGACTGTACAATTCAACCTCTCTTTGATTTGAGCAGGCACAGTGAACTCAGTTAAGTTTTAAGAATAACAGCTTGGATACAGCATTTGTGCATAACGCACGAGCCGGAGAGAGACGCACTGGAGAGCTGTGTACGGAGGAGATACAACAAGCGGAGAATTACTGGATCAAGCAGACTCAACATGTCAGTTTTCCAAAGGAGATGGATCACCTGTTAAAAGGTATAAGTTTGGACAGACAATCAAGGATCATTACACTGATGCCGTTTTTGGATGAGATTGGACTGCTGCGAGTAGGAGGCAGATTACAGGAGGCGAACTGGTCTTACTCCCAGAAGCACCCATGCATCCTGCCAGGTAATGATACTTTTTCTGAACTTTTGATAAAAAGAGCCCATAGAGAAGTGATGCATTCGGGCTTACAAGCTACTCTCAATCAGCTCAGAGAAACCTATTGGATTCTTCGGGCAAGACAGATGACGAAAAGGTGCCAAAAATGTTGTTTGATTTGTAAACGAGCTCGAGTTAAAGCTGGACAGCAGGTCAGCGCACCATTGCCAAAGGAATGCATTGACACCACTGCGCAAGCCTTTGAAACGACTGGCGTGGACTTTGCTGGACCTTTGTATGTGAAACCAGACAATAAGAAGGTATACATAGCTTTATTCACGTGTGCTGTGACACGAGCTGTGCATTTGGAAATTGTGACAGATTTATCTGCTTGTGCTTTCTTGCTTGCCTTCAGAAGATTCATTTCCAGACGTGGCATCTGTAATGCAATCTATTCTGATAATGCTAAAACTTTTAAGAGAGCTGAACAAGATCTGAAGTGTTTGTGGACTCTGATGAAAGGTAAAGAGATGCAGGAACTGTTCACAGAGAAGAGGATTTCTTGGAGATACATTGTGGAGCGGGCCGCTTTGTGGGGCAGTATGTGGGAGCGCTTGGTGGGATCCGTCAAGACGTGCCTCCGGAAGGTGCTTGGGAGATCTTACCTGGACCATGAGGAGCTTCAGACGTTAATCTGTGAGGTTGAGGCTGTAATAAACTCTCGTCCTTTAACCTTTCTTCACACAGAAAGTAGTGAACCCTCACCTCTCACTCCAGCTCATTTCCTGACCGGACGAAGGATTACCACCCTCCCTTCCTATCCAGCCCGCGACGTCAGGGTGGATAAAAGCAACGCCACACAGCTCAACAGGAGATGGAATTATCGCCAGAGGTGGAGTAATCATTTCTGGAATCGTTGGAGGAAGGATTATTTGATGGAACTTCGTTCTGCTCATTGCGTGAGTAACATGAACCAATCTGCACCATTCAAAGTGGGAGATGTTGTATTATTACATGAAGATAAACAACCAAAACACATGTGGAAAATGGGGCGGATTGAGGAAACCTTTATTGGAAGAGACGGGAAAATAAGATCATGTGCTGTCAGACTGCCTTCTCTTCTTACCCTCAGGAGACCTGTGCAACTGCTCTACCCGTTGGAGGTGGATGAACCTTGACTGGAGGATGGAAGTTCATCGGGCCGGAGTGTTGCATTTGTTAGCGGCTTGACATGGGAATCACCTTCACCTGGATGTGTGACGTCGATCCCCGAAGGGGGGGTACCCCCGTAGTTAAAGCCCAGCTGTGGACGCGGCCAGGGGCTCCAGCAACCACGAGAATCTTTCTTCTCTTCCCCTTTCTCTAAAGTCTTAATCCTTTATAGTAAATAAAGTTAAGTAATTTTGAAACGAAAGAACTGTTTGATCCTTTCCCTGCACCTCACAACACCCCTGGATCTCAACATTATCTTTTGTTTTGTTCAGTAAGCTGTTGTATGCTACTCTATGCCCCACTTTCTGGTTTTGGATCCAATACTGCCACCATTGTGACAGTATCACTATCACTTTTATTGTCTTAAAATCCACACAGCACTTAAAGCTGCACTTTAAGTAGTGTATGCTTCTTTACCTCTGCTCCACAACATTTCATGTGGAAATGCTGCACCTTTTCCACACTTCTCTGACAGCTATAGATGCTAGTTACTTTGAACATTAACTTTTTACATACAAAACCAAAGAAGGTATGATGACATGTGCACTGTAACATAGTGTATATCATAGTTACACTGGGTCATACAATCGTCCACAGCCAGGACTACCCTATGTGGGTGGGAGCATGGAGTTTTAAGAGTTTGGCGCTTTGGGTCTTGTTCCAAAGTGACAATAAAATGGAGTGAGGTGGATTTGTGCGACATCTTGGCAAAGATACAGCTGGGCCTGAAAACAATGACCTAATTTACTCTACATGTGCTTCAGTCTTCACCTATGGTCATGAGGTCTGGCAAGTGACCAACAGTGTGAAATTCACAGTCTGAGTTCATCCTCTGGCACAGTTTGAGGAGCTTTGATATCTAGAGAGAGCTCTAGATAGAAGTTCAGCTGAGCTGGTTCATTCATCTGATCAGGATGCCTGCTGGTCTCCTCCCTGGGGCAGCATTCTGGACACGTCCACCTAAGAGGAGACCCCAAGGCACAGCCAAAACATGCTGGAGGGATTATATTTCCCACCTGGCCTGGTAACGCCTTGGGCTACCCCCAGAAGAGGTGGAGGACGTGACTGTGTGTGTCAGCCATGGTCATGCAGCCATATATGATAGTTTAGATGGGTGAAGACAGGAAATGTTGAAAAAGAAGAACAAAAGAAGACCTGGAGGAAAGAAATAGAGAGGGAAGAAAGGGAAAACTCAATAAACCAAAGACATTGCTTATGTCTAGCAATAGACATTTGTGCAATACAGGGGATGCAAGTGCCTATATAGGAAATAACTATACTGATGTTGCAGTGTCACATTAAAATGTAATTATATGCTATGAAGTCCTTTGGAGTGTTTTGCTTTCCTTCCTGTAATGGTAGTGTTTATAACAGTCATGTTTTTCTTGGGTTCTTGGATTAATGGATTGTTGGATACTGTGGCTCTGTTACTATTGTCTGTTGTATTATTAACTGTGACATCCCACTACCATTGGATCATGTGTCAGAAGATAATTTCAAAAAAAATTTCAGTCTCTATGTCAATGAATCATTCAAGTGGCCATGAAAAAATCCTCCAGCATTTCTCCTCAAATTCAAATTAATTTAAAAAGTCTGCTGTGTGTTTCATATTAGATTGTAAAGTGATAATTTCTCTGGTGTTTTTGCAGAGTAATTACACAGTGTAGCCAGAACTGGCATCATTTAACTTTTTTTTTTTTTTACTTTTACAACTGCACATTTACTACCTTAAAGTTTACAATATATAGTTTGAATCAAACCAAAATTACATCTGGTTATGTGAAATTGCTTTGCCAGACAGGTGTGGGTACACAGGAAGAAGGGACCACCGAGCACCAATGAGCAACAATGAGCAAATATCAAATGTAGAGTTATGATTTTTCCAATATGTGGCAAATACATGAACTATGTGAAACATAAACTTATGAATGGACAGATGCAAAAGTGAGTTATACATCTAGAGAAAGAAGTTTTTGTTGTAAAATCTTGCCATTGTAACAGACATGAAGCTGGGACAGATGCCTTTTTTTCATGAAGGATGATACTAGTAAAAATCCATCATCAGGATAAATGTTTGCTACTCAGAGGACCTTCTTTTGGTGGGGCATCATTTAATGCAAAATTGTGAAGATATTACTGATTATCGCATGTGACTATAATAATCTGAACAATTATGTTACTTGTTGGACACTGTAAGGAAAATTTAAGGTAGCTCATCTTAATGTGATTTTGGGAAAATGCTTTGACATTAATTAAGAAAACTAAGTATTAAATTAAACAATTAAAGAGGCACTCCACCAGTTTTACTCATCAGGTTCATTTTACTCATCATCAGGCAAGTGCAACACTCAGCCCAAAAAAAATTTGTATAATATCTCCACTAATTATAAAAAAAAAATCGTGTCGACATCATTTGGGGCGACTGTGGCTCAGGAGGTAGAGTGGTCTTCCACTCATTAGAAAGTTGGTGGTAGCCTCGGCAGCAACATGTCAAAGTATCCTTAGGCAAGATACAGAACCCCAAATTGTGTGTTAGTGCTCGTAATGAGCAGGTGGCCTAGCCACCATGAGTGAATGGTTGTGAATGCAGGGTATAAAGTTACATAAGCTGCTCATTTTTAACAGAAAGGGGGGGGGAGTCTAATTTAAGATTGAGTTGCATTATGGGAAATGCTGGATCCAGCCTTCTTGGAACGTGGCCCATACTACAGCAGATATCAGCCTCTGCTGCTTTAATTTCGACTGTTTACTTTTTAATTTTGTCACCAGAATACTTCAGTATTTTAGTAATTGAAAACATTGAAGGTGTTAGTAATTTACTAACTATTTACTGTTTATTTTGGGCCATAATTTACAGATTTTGCTCCATGTTGAGCAAACAAAAGAATATTAATTTGATGCACAGGTCCATCAGTGCTGTGGACGTTCAGTGGGTTCCCACTCATCTCACTCGAAAACTCAAGAGGCTCTAAAGCCATTCAAGATAAGCACATGAAACCTAGGCACACATTTACTGTATGGAAATATTTTGAAAGACATTCTAAGATGAAGAGCTGAAGCAAAAATTTTCTTTTATTCAATTTGTTCAGAGTATGTTCCAAATGAACAGTTGGGGAGTTAAACTTGACAGACACAAAGGCAAGATGCTGCAAAAGACAACTGGGGTGCAGAGAGCAGTTTTAAGAGGTTGAATGCTCTTAAAGACAGGTTTCTTTCCTGAATGATGACACATCGTGCTCTGCACTGTGACACCACATGTCGTAATTGTTGAGTCTGTCTGTGCTGCTGAGCCCAGCAATTAATATTTTCAGTCTGATTAAGTTAATTGACCAATTTGTGAGACGATGCCAGCGTGGTGAGGGCAGTTAATAGTTCAGTTAGAGTTTTGTTATGAATGCAGTTTATGTCCATCATTGTGAAGACCTGAATGTCAATCAGCTTTTCAGCTGGAGCATCTCAACATGTGTTATGTGCCACGTGCCTTGAATCTTTGAGGAGGAGGAGATGTGAAAGGGAAATTTGACAGTGAAGAAGCTGTTCACTTGATTTCCAACCCGTATATTCATTTGTCAGCTAAGAACCATTTAGCTTTGTTATCAACGGCCCTGTGCTTTTCAGTCATTCGGTTGGTCATGTTACAGATGACATGAGAGTCCCCTTAATGGATTTATTGATTGATCCAGCTGCTTAGTTGTGCATAAATTTGCACATAATTGTTCAATGGCCTGCTACTGCTGTGAAACCTGTTCTTAGTATCGTCACCACTTTGATTTGTGGAGAAATAAAAGAAAACAATTTCAACTTCCAGAATTTGTCATGAGTCATCATGTTAGATGGTGTGAAGCTCTGCAGCATCCTCTCTGTCTGTCCCTCCCCTGTCTCCAGGGCGTGGCCGACAGGTTGGACCAGCCTCCTTCCTGATTGAGCACAGGTGTGCTCATTCATACAATTAACTCCTTGACTTCACAGTTTAGAAACCCCGGAGATTTAACCAGTATTCGTCAAATCGTCTGCCTATCAGTGTGGTAACGACAAAGACCTCTTCATGTTCTCAGTCTACAAGTCTCCATCGTCTCTGTTTGTGCTCAGTTACCTGATCTATTCCTGCGTTTGTGCTCAGGTGATTCCAGATATTCTACATATACCTTAAAAACTATGAAGAAACTATAAAAAGAACGATTGAATGAATATTTTCTTATTTTCTCTATTCATGTCATACAGGTGCATTGATGATTGCTGGGTAATATGTTGTTGTCCAATCTTAAGTCTGTATTTGATCACGTTGTTTTTGTCTGTCTCTCTAAAACACACTCACACAAAACACACACTGTGCATCAAGTTGGTGATTTGCAGGTTGGATTGGCTGCAGGTGTTGATTAACATGTATTTTTGTTGGTCGGGCAGGTGGGCTGGTTCTCATGATGGGTCTGGTGAATGCAGTAAGAAAAAAAAATTGTAAATGTATGTGTGTGTTCCTCTTAACTGAGGAGCTCAAGGGCCCATCATGATAGCCTGCACCGTTACTGACTGACACCACTGATAGGAGAGCAGGTAGCTCATGTGGGAAATATTTGTCCTATTGTCAAGCTGAATCTATTCATGGGTAATCAATAAATATTGATAAATATATGTATTTTCTGTCACCATAATTAAATATTGTTTATATATTCTTGTAACTATGTTTATTTTTTTTGTGACATTTCCAAAACTGGTGAATATAATGCTAACAGACTGACAGATATGTGATGCTATGAGGGTGCCTGCTAATACAACAGTGTCTGGTACTACAGGAGTGTGTGTGATGTCCAGTAGCGTGACAATATCGCTTACTGGGAATGGGAGACACCAATAAATTTCAGAAGAAAGTACTGACAGTGAAACAATACTGTTATGACAGCCAAAAGTGAATACAGATGGGCCTGTGATTAAAGCTCCACATTAGGAGGAGTTAGAAGTACGTATAAATGATTGCAATTTCTGATTCATTAATTAAACATCTATTCTGTACTAGTTTGGCTTTGTATTAGTTTGCTGTGCTGAAAAACTAAATAGATTGATCTCTTGAAAGACAGAAGGTCTTTATTCTCTTTATGGGTCCTGTCCAGTCATTTATCCAAAGGCTCTTCTCACCAATTTGAGGTAAGACCCCAGGTGTTTTAAAAAGCTCTCACTGTCAGATTTGCTAATCAATGTCCCCCAAAAGGGGGACTAGTGGTAGAATGGCAAGGGCAGGAATCACTGTGACCATTGTTCTCTAGAGGGAGGGACATGCTTGCTAAGTGTATTAGTTCTCTGTCAGGTACCAGCAAGTGTCCCAGGAGGAGTCAAGACCTCAAAAAACTAAAAACACTGGTTTCTTTTCTAACAATAAGATAGCATGTTCTTGTTACTACTTGTTCCTGTGATTAGTAACACTGGGCAAGCATTCATACTCTCTTACCCTTGTGCATCACTACAATAGCATAAAACCTTTAGTAGTGGCCATAGTAACACCATCCTCTGGCAGTACTTTACTACCAATAGGAACAGGACTTCACTGGATTGTGGCCTAGGCCTCCAAAGCAGAGCCCAGATTGACATTAGCGTTCAATTTGGCAAAATCTTATTGTCTTGTAAACAAATGATGCTTTCAAACCGCTTTACAGTGGAGCACACATCAACATTGGCTGATGCGTTGTGACCTTCCTCAAGTGACCTACATTAGACAAAAATGACACCATACGTTTCAGTATGGCCTGTCTTTGTGATGCTGGCAAGGCTCAAAGTACTGGACTCAATTGCACGACTCAGACACTTCTTACAAAAACAAAAGGCTTCAAGCCGATTTATTACAAAACTCAAAGAGGTAATACAAACTAGAACAAAAGGTGTCAAAAATGCAAAGTAGTACAACAAAAAGGCTAAGGATATTCTCAAAATGCTAAATCAAAAAACATCTTTTACTACTAGGGATATTACTACTAGGGAAGTCAAGGGCCTGAAACGAGAGGAGAATTAGTATTCCCAATAATACAGGAAGTGGGTTAGAGACATAACAGTCTTGATTAAAAGCCCACTCATCCCGACAAGGTGCAGGCAAGGAGTGGGAACATATGACATGGGAAAAAATATGAAAAGACATAAGGAGAAAAATAAGGAAATACTACAGATACAACACTGGAGAGCCTATAACCAATGATGAAAATTCTACAACATAATCTAACTAAATTTCTGAAAATCTGGATATATAATCATAAGTTTCAACAATGTTGAATTAAAAAAAAGCATCTGGCTAAAAATGTAGGGAATCAAATTTGAGCCAATAAAATCAAACAAAACTTCTTTGATATCAAATAAGAATAACCTGTGTGTCATTAGTTGTCCTCCCTTGTGTATTGAAGTCCGTGTCTTCCCCCCAGTCTTTGCCAGGTCGTTGTCTGAGAATCCTTGCCATTACCCCACGCCACTAGTGAGTGTTTTTTCTTGTGTTGTCTTTGTTCTTGTCTAAGCCACGTTTCTTGTAAATGTTTGTCCAGCGTCTTTAGTGTTGTCGGTGTATGGTAGCCATGCCATGCCTCTAGAAAGTGTTTTAGTATTGTCCTTGTTTCCAAGCCATGCCAAGTTCATGAGATTGTTTCTTTAGTGTTGTTTACGTCTCTGGCCAAGCCATGTTCCCGGTGTGTGTTTTCCTAGTCTTGTCTAGTCTTGCCACGAATCATGTAAATGTCGTAATGCGTCCTTTGGTGTAGTCTATGTTCCCATGCCATCCTCCATGTATGTGTTTCTTGTGATCCGTCTTAGTCTTTAGTCACGCCACATTTCTAGTAAGTGTTTATCTCATTGTTTTTGTCCATAAGCCATGCTGTGTTTAGTGTTTTTTCCCAGTGTCTACGTTTCCTGAGTTTTGGATTTTGGTAACCTTTAGTTAAATAAATTTGTTAATTCAAACCAGCGCCCCCTCGTGTCGGCATTTGGGTTTAATCCTTGTTCCCCTGAGCCGAACCCAGGGAGCTTTAGCCTCTCAGCCACTGGACTGATCAAACTGGACATTAGGAATGGAGCCACAAAATGCAGAGCAAGCTTGTGAGATTCATCTTGCAGGGGAAGGTCACGGGTGGATAGCCACACCCTTTGGCTGACTTGGTAGGCTGGAGCTGGGCCACAACGACAGCAGGCAGAAGTTCTGTAAAGGACCTGGCAGGCTGTGCCAGCAATGTTGGACAAAAGATACATTAGTGTTAGCCTGTCTAACCCTTTCCTCTGTCCTACTTTCCTGACATTCCCCACCACATCAAACAATCACTCTGTTTTCTTTGAACCAGGTCAATATGATAATATAAGAATAAATAACAGTTAAAAGTTAGTAAAACTCAGGAAACATAACTCCTTCCTGTTAGTGGGGGTGGGCCACTCAGTTTGTACTGACCTTTTTTTGCCAGAATATCATCCAGGTCAACAAAAATGAACAGAACAGATCTAACATATGCGGGAGTACATAATTCACCAGAGTCTGAAAGACAGCTGGAGCATTGGTTAAGTCAGAGGGCATCACCAGATATTTGTAATGGCCATATGGTGTGTTGAAAGCTCTCTTTTACTCATCTCCCTCCCTTATCCCTCACCAAATAGTATGTATTTGCTCCTTGCAACAACTCCTGAAATATAAGAGGCAAAGTACCTATTCTTAATGGTGATGTCTTTCTTGTCCACAAGGAACAATCAGGTCCCGGTAGGTCATAAAGACAAGGCAACGGATGATTCGTTGTACATGTTCGTAGCCCCAATCTCACCTCACACAGGTTGTGGGTTGGCTGAGTCCATGGTAGAATATTTACTGAGAGATATTCTAGTTTCAGACACATAAATACACCGACATACTTTCAATGTTCAAAGTGTCCCCTAAGAAAGTTAGAGTTACCAGTCTGTGATTCTTGCTCACTGTCTCATTACTGTGAAATTTTCACTAGTCTTCCAGCCATGTGATCTGGGAAATAAAAGGGGAATTTTCATTGTTATTAGTCACAGGGAGCCATCAACATGAGGATCTGTGTTGTGCAGTCCAGCACTGTATTCTGTCTAACAACTGTAAAAAATATAACTTCAGTTTTTGGTTATGTACAAGCAGCCAATGTAAGAGATTGTTCTGTGTGCGAGGGAGAGCGATTACAAGTCCATGTACCTTGGTTGTGTTCAGTAACAGTTCTTCTCTCCCTAGAGCTGGTCCCACCACAAGGCTGTGTAATCTTGGGACTGGGAATTCTATGTCTTCCATCGCATTACTCCTGTCCTTCGACACACACACACACACACACACACACACACACACACACACACACACACACAGTGAACAGCAACTGAAAGGAAGGATTTGTAAATGCCTCTGTAGCTCAAATTAATTGTATGTCAAATGTACACACTATATATTTGCAAAAAATGTTGAAGAGAACTTGTAATGTGTAATGGTTAGGATATGGCATTTGCGCTCGACAACTCTTAAAATAATGTTTCTATTCATCTAAAATTACAATGTGTTAATTTACCATCCATTGCAACATGAACTTCCATGGCCGCCGCCACTTCTGAAAACATAAGGAAACACGTCACAGCTTGTGAACTTACTTACTTACGCTCTTTAGAAAAGACACGCTTTCTCTTCGGCTTGATATCTAATCGTCAGCGTGCTGATAACAATAGAGTGATTGATTGACACCCATCCAATCAGTGTTGAATTCAGACGAGTGGTACATTGTTGATGTTTTTATATATTGGGTTAGGTAACAGTGAGTGAGACAGAACATGACAGGCGTGCTAAGCACAGCATGCTTGGCGTGAGAACACTGCTGTTAGACAACAGTAACATATCGGCATCTAGAAGCCACCAGGGCCAGCAATTTAGTAAGCTAGCGAGCAAGTGAGCTAATGACGGAAATACAAAGGCATGATGACAGAGGAAAATGCTACAAGCGCTGGAAACAAGTCTGACATTCTTATCATTAGTTCATTTTTGGTGAATATTAGGGTCAATTTGGTGGTCAACATTGAACCCTGTGACCGTGTTTTACAGATATCTGTCAGGACTCAGGACACTCATCCTTAAACTGGGACTAACTTCTGATCAGCCTCAGCCTATTCCAAATCAAATATGTGGATCACAAATCAGATTGCTGGGCTGGGCTGGGCTGGATGGAGGTATTGAGATTTAGATGGACAGTTAATAGGATAGTGCTGTTGTTAAGCCATAACAGCCAGGGCTCAAGGTTGAAACTCATATGGAATGGGCTGAAGTACCATTGATTGCTGCTACATGCATGCTCCAAAAAGTCTCTAGCACTTATTGACAGTTTTCCTGTTCACAAACAAACCACGATTAGCATGCAGCAGGAGTAGAAAACACATTGCCGCAGTGTTATGATGCCTTAATTTTGCACACATTTTCAGTATTTAGAAATTCAGAAGCTTGCTGGAAACCAGTAAAATTTGTCTTTAAATGTAATTTTGTATGCAGCCCTTGATCTTGCACTTACAAAACTTTTTACCACAGGCCTGTCTTAGACTGTCAGCTCTGGATAACTAACATGACACATGGAATTCCTGTCAAAAACTCATATTAGATGGAGTGTAAGCAGCAAACCTCTCTCATGACACCCTGTGTCAATACAGGGTTTCATAAGTATTACTGATTAGATCATAAAAAAGATTCTGCACATTTTCCCACACTGCAACTCCAAATTCATGTCAAACTCATTGATGACTGAGCTTCATAAGCATTTGCACAATTAAGTAATAACCATGAACACACAGTAGAAGTGTGAGCTGTCTTACCTTAAAGCAGATCCTCACCAGTGAAAAACATCCACCACCTCCCACTACTTTGTGCTATATAAAAGTCAAGGCACTAAGAAAATAGCTGGAGTTAATAGCGAATTTTGTATTTTGAACTGATTAACATTTTCCACCCCATTATCATTTGTGAAGTTTAAAGCACAAAAGTTGTTTCTTTTCCCCTCGTAAGCTCTATTTTCTACCCAACTCATGTGCATGAATCTCCCTAGACCCATTCAAAAGGCTTCAACTTCATCCCAGACAGTATTTTTTAGCCACCCTTTCAATGACCACGTAAATATTCAGAAATATTTACTGAAATAATCAAGAACAAATAAATAGTTACAGGTTCCTAGTTTGGTCAAGCAAAACTCAGGCAAACCCTTTATTCAGCTGTAAAAACCTCCAGGAAACAAAACGTTGGGGGAGAAGAGTGGTAAGTTAAATATGAAGTGTCTCATCTGTGAGAATAAAAGAACAAAACTGGTGACTGAAAATAAGAGTCTGCAGTGAAGACTGGGGAGACAGATGTTTACACCTAAAGCAGATGCAAAAAACATGGAGAACAAAGAATGCAAAAAAGACCAATTTGACATCAGACACATGTAGAAAGAAGAGGAGACTGAAGACGAACAAAAGGAGATCTCCTTCCTCGCTCAGTAGGAGATAAATGAGAGGCTCAGCTGCCTGGAAAGAGCACAGCTAGATCAGAACAGCCTCAGTCATCAGAGAGTGGAGAAGTGGAGTTTATGAGAGAGGACGCCAACCACCAGGCTCAAAGAGGTGGAGGAAAAATGGCAGAAGAGGGTGAGCAAGCTGGGAGAGGTGAGGAGAACATCTTCAGCAGGGTCACATTAAAAGAGAGACTCTCACAACAGGCGCATCCTGATGACAGAGAGGAAACTACAGCAAGATGCAGGGAAGAGGGTCATTCGTGATTTTAGGAGAGGAATAGAACAACTTCCTCTACAACTTTTATCTCCCTTTCCAGAGTCCAGTGCAATAACTCTTCATCCAGATGCTTCATTTTGGATGGTAACTCTAATATAATTACACCAAAACACCCACACTTTCAGCATAGCCGCAGAAAGGTGTGGTTCAAGTTCATCCTCGCTCAAAATTATTGTTGTTAAGAACTGCTTAAGTAAACAGTTAACAAATTGCATAAAAGGCACCTCTTTTGTATTTTAAAGTAAGTAAAAAAAATCTTGTCACTTATATCTGGTTTACTTTGTTAGTTGACTTTGTGTCAATATGACATAAGAGGTGAATCATTCTTTAAGTAGATTATGTTCAAAACTTCCACAATCAGTGTTACAACTTCTTTCTTTCTTAACAGTTTCTTAATGGCTTTACTGGTGTTAAAAAGGGAAGAGAGGATGATTGACTCATGTCATCTACCTTCTTCCTCCAGTTCTGGCATGCAAATATACACATGCTTCCCCTTGCCTTCAACTGAAGGGCAGCTCAGCACTAGCATGATTTGATATGCTACAGACAGGTGTCATGCGTTGACATGATAATGAGTCATTTAGTGCCGAACATCTCCAATTTCTAGTGACTCTACTTTTTTTCTGTCTCCCTTAACTCGTCATATATAGATTCAGCACTGACTAACTGAACCTGTCTCATACTTTAAGGAAATGGACTACAGCATGATTGCCATGTGATAGTTTTCATATATCTGACTGAACTGAATTGCATGCACCATTTCCTTTTCATCATGTTTCCCTAAAGCTGCACCTGAAGGATCATTCAGAGTTTTTTCACAGTGTCTCTTTCCAGAAGCGACAACCTAATTATTCAATATAAACAGACCTTGCTGTGGACAATTTTTTTACCTCTTATAGAAAATAGTTGCCAATGGAAGCATTTCATTGGCAAGATTTTTGGACTATCCTGAGTAAATGTGGTATTGTTTTTGTAATATGCTATGCAGAAGTGAAAGGACTGTAAAGATGGCAGAGGCAGATAGAAAGACCCATTTGAGAAATATCTGACAAACAGAGAGAGAGAAAATGAGAAGATGTAAGATGTAAAAAACAGAAGGAAAAACTTGAGTTACATTTTATTTGGTTATATTTTGATGAATATAGGCTATTGTGATGAATTAAGAGGGAAAGTGGAAATTCCTGTATGGCAGCACTTACACTTGTACTCTTACTTAGAGAAATAAAACTGAATGCAGTGATAATACATTGTGATACACAGTACAGTGTGTGTGAGTGTGTAATGCTGCACGACTTTACCCACAGGATATAAAATAGAATAACTATTTTGAATTGACAGCTCGTCCTGCAAAAGCCTGAACATAGAAATTATTCATTTTTGTCTTATTTCAGACTGATTTTATGTGGACGGATAAGGCCAGTGTTACATTACTGAATGTTGTTGCCTCTGGTCATTTTAAAATCTGCTATTCATGCCCAGGTGCTATAAACCTGTGCCTTTATTCAAAGAAAAGGCTTAATCAGCCAAATGAGCTCAACAGCAGTCTTCATAATGAATAATCAATCAGTGGTCCTCGACTTGCATCATGCTGTAATGTAAGCTATGCCATACCATCATAAATCATTAGGTCATAGGGCGTTGAAGTTGAACGTGTCTGGCTGCTCTCTGCTTCGTTGTAGGCCCAATGAAAGGTGTTACTGGTATTTCTATTTACGGCAGTAAGAAATTGTAGTGGTGGAAGTAGTGGGACTTGAGATCAGGAGGTCTTCTCTGGATCATGAATATCCACCGCAACTGGCCATAGCTTGATGATAACTCGGCACAAGCACAAAAAGGGACTAGGGCCTGGTGAAAATGGCATGATTAATGTTTTTACACTCATGCTGCAACAGTACAGTATGTTAACATTAACTCACTACAAATCCATGGTTATGTACACTGATGGCATTCAGTTTTATTTCCCCCTCTTTCCATGTACTTTTCTTGTAGTTCACTGTGCTATGAATTGACCTGCATAGTGCCAAAGGGTAACTGTGCAATTTACTTATGAACATCCCACTTACAATTCCTGTCTTTCAGCGACTGTGCTCTTTGCCATTTAAACCACAGTGCTTAAGGAAATGTCTCTGCTGTTATAACTGTCATTGTTAACTTAATGCTAGTACATTTCTAGTTGCATATGACAGTACCATGATGGTGGAATATTTAGCTTTACAAATGCAGTCTAAGTCATAATATTTAGTGAATAGAATTACTTTAAGAACCTGAAATAGTATGTACCTTTCCCATTAACACGTGAACATCATTCCTTCATGTAATATAGCTGATGTTTGCAGTACTGTCACCAGCACACCATGAGCAAGCTTCATGTGAAAGTGAGAAAACACAGAGATAGTATTGCAGTATTAAAAGCGGACTGTGCCCTCTAGGTTTTGTAGGTAATATTTATCAAATGCCAGTGTAATCTACATCTAATAGAACTGGAATCTCAATCAGATGCAAAGCCATTGAGGCACACTGGGCATGAGGAGAGGAGATAAAGACACAAGGAGATAGATAGAGGCGTAGGGGTCGGCTGAGTCGGTGCAATATGGAGAGGCGGAGGAATAAAAGAGGCTGCATTGAAAGCAAGACGAGGCCAAGAGTCACAGAACATGAGTTAATATTCAAAACGTGTACACACTGCGGGATAAAAGAGACCCTAACCTGGGCCAGATGTGTTCAGGTCTTCTTTCACACAACTCAAAAATACATTCATAATTACCAGTAGTCAACTGAGTCTGATGTGGTAGGTTTATTGTGCATATTAAAACAATGGACAATAAGCCAAGTTGGTCCTAAGAGCAACTGAATCAAAAACAAAAATCACACTCATTCATACTGACTAACTCCTCCAAATGTGGCGCTTTAATCTAAACACACCACCATCACTATTCATTTGACCTGGCTTAGCTTGACAACACACCATTGCTTCACTTTAATTCAAAATTAATGGTCTCTCTCAGTGACATGGGCGTAGACATCAAACACATTCCTGCACCACTGGGTTACAGGTGCCGTTGTATTTGAAGGCACATTCACAGAATCAAACACCTGTCTCGCTGTCAGCATTATGTGTTGCACTAAACAAAAGAAGTACAAATACAAAAAGAAATATTACAACATGATTGAATGACTACCAATTCATACTTAATGACTGATTAATGAATAGATACAGATTTAACATAGGTTTAATATTTCCCACAGGACCCACTTTTCCTGATCACAACTGAGATCATTACCCAGTGCCCTGGCTTTCTAAATGAGGAAAGCAGAAGCAGGGCTCTGGACAGCACGATCACATCTTTGCCTCCATACATTTGGAAGAGGAGTTGCAACCTCCTGTTCGATGTTATCTCCTCGTTTTTCTCTCTCTGACTTTTTTGTGTTGGCCCACATCTCTAAAGTGCATATCTGCCCTCTGTGTGTGTGTGTGTGTATGAGGGGAGGGTTCATCCAAGTGTGTTAATCCATTCTTCCTGCCTGCGGACGCCGGCCCTCCTTCATGCTTCTCACCTCATATCACCACCATTCTCCTCCTTCCCCACCCTCTGGTAACCCGACCCTGCACCCACAGCTTATCCAATCCCTTGGTCTGCCTTCAAAGGGCTTCACGGTTTTACGAGCAATCAGGACACACACGCACGTTCCACATGTGCATAGCCACACAAAATTACAAGGATGCTCGCTGCCTTTTCAAATCTGCCCATATTTTGCGAGATTTAACCTTTAGAGGGCAGCAGAGTTTCACTCAGACTGAATTGTGACTGCATATAATTCGAACAACGCTTCTCTCATGTATCAGCTGGCCAAACACCTTCTTTCCCTTCCTTTTCTCATTTACTGTGGCCTCTCTCTCTTCTTCCATACCTTCTGTCTGTGAAGATTCTCATTCATCCAGATCATGGTACTTTCATGATCTGGATGCACGTTAGAGTCTTATGGTGGCACAAGCTCCAATACCCTCTTCCATTCTGGACTGTGGATTAGTATTATTTCCCATCACTAAACTCTGTGTGTTAGTCCAGTGACGCCTGGGGTTGGCCTGTTCTTAACAGCACTTTCCAAAGCATTTAGAAGTCCATACCTTCCTCTTGCATATCTCCCTTTCCCTCCTCCCTTGCCCTTTGGGTCCGTGCTGTTATTCCTTTCAACTCAACCCACCCGCCCCCTGTCCCAGTTGCAGAGTGAGTTGGAGATTGACAGATCTTCTATAGCTGCTTATAGGCTGTAATTAAAACTAATTTGGCTTGCTGATGGCATTTCCCACATCCTTCATCCATTGCAATTAGTCAGCATTAGTTGACCTGACGTCTTGTATCAGATTGGGTTATTAAATGAAAAAGATGTAACCAGGCAGAGGTAGCAGTGGCATCACAAACATCCCAAACTTTTCACAGTTAGGAAACTGAATGCTATGCATATAACAAACGTTCCCTGAGGGAGGGAAACGAGGTACAACACATCAGCATGGGGCATCAAAATGCTTGTCGAGGCCAATGAGACTGTCGCTGGTAGGGGAAGTCCCACTTTCCCCAGGACTACAAAAGGCTGTGCGCAGTCTGCTTCCCTCGATCTAAACTGCACTTCACCAATCCAAATAGGCGGTGAGGGGCTGACATGTGTGGTGTCTCGTTTTCCTCCCTCAGGGAACATTTGTTATATGCATAACATTCATTTTCCTTTCAGTCGGTACACTTGGCAAAACGCATAAGTACGTGGACATATCAACACGCCCAGAAACACCCTTGGAGAGAAAACTTGCCCTGGAACAGCATACATAGGACATAATCCACTCATTCACCTTCCTGCTAAGAGCACAGACTGGGTGACATCCTGGGCTGTCACATTCAGTCATTAAAATGTCATGAATATACACCCCTGTCATACCCCTGGTGGCGAGCACATGCACGTCCCTGGGCATCTGTGTGGGGGCAGTGAAAAGGATGGCAGCTCAAAAAAGATGATTCCCCCTAATGACAAGGCAGGTACTTTAAGGATATAAGCAGGGTCAGGACACAGTGTCACCTTAGAATTGGCTAGTGTGAGATGTAAGCATGAAGTGTGGATTGAGAGCAAATAGATGTCTCCAACACATTTTGTTGAGCAGTAGACAGTAAGTTGCCTCATAGGAGTGGACAGGCAGGAAGGAATTCCAGTTCAAGATTACTGGAACTAGTACAGAGAACGGGAGTCAGGAATGCAGACAGGCACAAAATATCAAACAGGCACCAGAAGAAACTCAGGACTTCAAGGATAAACACATGGTTCAATGAATACTGAAAACTGTGGCAGCAGATGAGTGTTGATTGAGTGATGGGTGTCAGGTGTGCTCAGGAGAGGAGGAGGCCTTATCAGACCTGCAGCCACAGCCTCCAGATAAACACACACACACACGACAGACATTGGACAGACAGGAGACAGAGGGGAAGGGAAACACAAAGGCACAATAGGGCAAAAAGGAGGAGATCCTCATGCTGGGATCAGACTACATTAATGTAGCCTTATTTTGAGCCGATTTTGTCATGGCTGACCAATTACCAGCATTGTGGCCAATCAAACGACAATCAGACATCTATACCGATGTAGTGTGGCATGTTAAATGGCCTGTCCTGCAGCGTCTGAGATGCCCCAGGACACCAAGTGTCTCCCACGATGTGTTCCACATCAGGTGCTCTCTCTAGAGTGCCATCAGGACAAACAGGGGGAGGAGGGATGCTGAGGTTGATGCTGTCAGGTGGGACAACGAAAGAGAGGAAAAACTTGTGAACTCGTGCATCATTGTGAAATATGACACGCTGTGATTCAGTCACCCGACCAAAGACATGGCACGGGTTTATGGCACTGTGATCATTAGATCTGACACAGTGACCATCACCAAAGTCAAAAAATATTGTGTAGTGTGATCCCGTCATAACAGGTCTTCCGTTCAGAAGAAAAATGATCCCTGCACGCCATGTTTTCTCGGGCCAACGTGGGGGTCAGGATCATATCTAATCCACCTATATGCGCACGATACAGTGTGGTTGTGGATCAGCGCCACTGGAGGAAACACATCTAATCCAAACACCACGCTCCCATCCCATAGAGAGAGGAACATATGACATTTTCCATAGAGGTGAACAGATCAAAGGTGGCTCTGCCAAATCGACTCCATATCTGTTCCACTTCACCGGGATGCAGTCTCCACTCCCTCACCAGTGGAGAGCCTCTGGAGAGGAGATCGGTATTAGCAGGATGTGTGTTGAGAGATAGAAGGTGGATGCTGCTCCATGATGTAACAGGTAGCTTGTGAGACGGAGAGAGGGGAAGAGGGCACAAGCATTTTGTTATTATGCACGTATTGTCGCTGTGTACTAGAACATGATGTCCCGACAGCAAGCGCATTCTGTACAGACAGAAACACACCACAAAGCTCCAGCAGACTGACATGCCGTGACTTCTGGGTGGCAAGCAGCTAGTTAGCAAGCTAAACAACTGCTATGTGGAAAACCTTGGTAGCGACGCATTGAACAGAGACATAGCTCACCTCCAGGCAGGCAGTTAAATTGGTCCTAAAAGGGGTTTCAGAGGGAGTCTGAGAGGCCAGATACTGACAAATTAAGTGGAACAGATGTTCTGACACATGTTTGCATGTGCTGAATTTCATCCATCAGCAAAGTTTAAATAGCAACAAAGGGGAATCTTTCTTATTGTGAGTGGAAACTTGAACAGACAAAGATGAAGATAATATTCACAACTTACGACGCAGTGGTGCTGGTAATTCACTGGTCAATTTATAATTATGCACAAAATGTTGTTTATAATTGTCACTATGGTTTAATGATAGCCCACAATGTCACCAAAACACAATCTACTTCATGTTGCTGCGTACTATACTGCAGAAATGTTATGTAGAACTACCTTATCCACATTACAGGCTTATTTCAGAGACTTTGTTTTACACTGCAATAGAGCTGACTCAAAAGAGCCTACAGCCGTGTTAGTGACTGTGAGGCTGTACTGAACACAGCTGTGCTTTGAGCTAAAACATGCTCACATGTTCATAATGCCATTGTTAGCTGATGTATAATATCCAGTATACTCACCATCTTATTTTGGTGGTTAGCACGCTAACATTTGGTAATAAGCACTAAACACAAAGTACAGCTGAGGCTGATGGGAAAGTCATTTGCTTTGCTGGTATTTATATAGAGTATATAGAGTACTAGATGAGCTAAAACTTTGACCAAATGATGGAGCTAGATTAATTGTTCAGAGACCACCAAAGTTATTACAATTAATTAATGAAAGTCTGCATCAATTTCCATGATAATCCATCCAATAGTTATAGAAATTTCACTGAAAATTCATAAATGTTGACTCGCAGATGGTGCCAGATGAAAGGAGATGTCACCAAAGTCATCAGGATTCAGCCTTTGGAACCATGAATGACTGTACCACTGTAACACAGTTTATGGAAATCCATCCAATGTTTTTTGGAGATACTGTATTTCAGTCTGAAGCAAATCTGTGGACTGACTGACTGACACTGTCATCCCTACAGCGACACTGCTAGCACGGCTAAAAACAAAGGTCAACATCCAAGCAGCAGAGGCAGAGATGTATTAGAGAATATTAGTATAGTAGTACAGTAGGGACTAACTTTTACTCCCGAGTATGGATCAAGCTCGAAAAACACTGGATCCTACCCTTCCCATGTTGCAACCAACAGGCCTCCCCTGCCTGCTTTTGAACTGCATGCCCCAGTAACACAGGTTTTCTGTTATATATATGTAAATATATGTAGTCATCAAGCCAGTGCTCAGATAACCTTGATGACATCACCAGGGCTATTTTCTTTCTTTCTTTTTCTTGACAAAGCACATTATGCAGCAGCTGATTTCAGATGATGAGCACTCGAGACCTTTAAATGAAAAATTGGCCCCCCTTCAAATTGTTTAAAGAACTCTCCTGAAATCAAAAAAAGATTAAAATCTTTGCTTCTTATTCATATTTGTAATATAATATTTCAGAATAATCTGTTAAGTTATTAACAGCTCACAGGTGTATCATTCATACTCCATCTAAAGTTGGAACCTCCTGATACTACAGACGAGCATGATGAATTTCAGCTTGCCTCTTCCAGACTCCTTTATCTGATAAAATATATAACACATGCAGTGAGAGTTTTTGTCTTACTTTTCCACTCTTCCACAGACACACCAAGTAATGAGTCAGTGACTTTCCTGTCAAAACAGTTTGTCTTTTACAGTCACTGCGTGCACCCCAGCAACCCATTAATGCTGTAAACCTCCTCCACACTTTCAATCTCACCCATGCATCCACAGAGCTATCCTCAAAAATCGGTTTACTCTTTTCCTCTCCTTCAGATCAGCTCACACTGCACCCTCTCTGCCTCGACGCTGTGTCTACCTCCCTTCATCTAGACATGCACAGCGGTTGCAGAGCTGCATATTGAAAGGATACGCGGTCTCACTTCATGAAGCTGAGTCTCATTTAAATAGATGCAGCAGCTGGGCTGACATGCGAGCCTTGGCTCGTGAATCCATGCTCCTTGTGCAGCAAGAGAGGTGGGAGAGCGGAAGCCAACAATGGTGAGACAAATTTTCTTATTTTTCATTTCGCTGATTTATTCCTTTATTCCTACCACACTGCCGTCTCTCAGCCACTCCCCCATCCTGTTTCCCATCTCGTTCTATCCTTTGGAGCATGAGGCCTACAGCAGTGGTAATGAGGGAGGTTAATTGACCTTGCTGCGTCTTTAAAAGGTCGGATAATGACAGCAGTGGTGGTAGGACAGGGGTGACAATTTTCTAAATTTTCCATGGATGCCAGCCTGCTTACCCTCTGCTGTTTTCACATCATCTGAAATCCTCCCCATGGAGAGGCTTCTATCTTGGCAGCGTGCAGACTTTCCACATGGAAACTTTCATTCAGATAGTGACAGCTTGCACCTTATTCAGTTACTCAGGGGTCACACTCCGAGACCTCATGTTACAACCAGCTCGCCAGGGGGAAGGGAAGTAACATAAACCCAGGTGTAATGAGGGTAAATTAAAGTTATTTATTAACAAAAGTAAGTTTTTGATTACAGACAGGCAACTAAGGACTGATGAGTGCTGTAAAACGCAAACCGAAAGAGACTCTAACCTAGAGTTAAAATAGTTATAAAATAGGCAAAACAAACAACAAAAGATCAAGACAATAAAACAATGAACTAATGCAAACTAATTACAGAAACACACTAACAGCACTCAACAACTTGCAGTAGCTAACAGGTGGCAAAACTAGTGCCGCAGTAGATTTACAGAGTTCGACAATCACAAAAGAGGGTAACTTCTCCAAAATACGGCAGCGGCCGTTACACCCCTCCCCTTAAGAAACAAACCCACACAGAAAGGTTTGGTACAAAAACATAAGTTATCACAGAGTCGTCATTATGATCTGGACAGCGCATCAGCAATGATGTTATCAGAACCCCTTTTATGCTGAATCACTAGGTGGTAATCCTGCATGATCAGTGCCCACCGCATGAGTCGCTGGTTGTGGTTGTACATGCGCTTCGAAAATAAGAGTGGGTTGTGATCAGTGAAGACCACCACCGGCAGAGGGCTAGAACTGACGTACACTTCAAAATGCTGGAGTGACCATAACAAAGCAAGTGTTTCTTTCTCTATGGTTGAACAATTTAGTTGGTGTTTGTTAAACTTTCAAGAGAAATAGCACACGGGGTGATCAACTCCATCACTATCTTCCTGCAACAGGACAGCTCCGGCTCCAACGGCAGAGGCATCCACCTCCAGTTTAAATGGTTGTGAGAAGTCGGGAGCTGCGAGGACGGGGGCATGGCTGAGAAGTGTTTTAGCGCTATCAAAAGCATGCTGACAAGTAGGGGACCATACAAAGTCAACTTTGGGACTCATTAACGAAGTCAAGGGCTGGACAACAGAAGAAAAATTACGACCAAAGCTCCGATAGTATCCTGCCATACCTAGGAAGCGGCGAAGTGCTTTACGCGAGCTCGGGACTGGAAAATCAGCTATGGCAGATACTTTAGCTGCAAGGGGTCTGACTTGGCCCTGGCCCACCTGTCGCCCCAGATAGGTGACAGTGGCTTTGCCGAAGTCGCACTTGGCACGGTTTAGTGTCAAAGAGGAGCGCGCAAGGCGAGTGAACACCTGTCCGAGGATGTGGAGATGCTCCTCCCACGTCGGGGTGTACACGATCAAATCATCCAGTTAGGCAACCCAGACAGAACGGTGTTAACAAGCCGCTGAAAGGTAGCAGGGGCGTTACACATACCAAAAGCCATAACTGTATATTGCAGAAAACAGTCAGGAGTCACAAAGGCGGAGATTTCGGACGCACGCTCGGTTAATGGGACTTGCCAGTACCCCTTGAGCAAATCTAATTTGCTGACATACTTTGCGGAGCCGAGAGTGTCAACGCAATCTTCCATTCTAGGAAGAGGATATGAGTCTTTGACAGTTACTGAATTAACTTTACGGAGATCGGTGATAAAGCGAGGAGTACCGTCTGATTTGGCCTCTATTAGATATGGAGAACTCCAAGCACTGGAACTTGGTACCGCTAATCGATGTGCTAACAGGTAATCATTTTCTTTTTTCATCAGTACTCGCTTCACTGGGTTGACTAGGTATGGATGCTGTCGGATGTGCTTTGCTCCTTTGACATCTATATCGTGCTGCAAAACAGTAGTGCGAGTTGGAACATCATTAAAGAGACACATAAAACGACCAATTAACGCAGCTATGTCACTTTTTTTCTAAGGAGTACTAAGGAGTAAGGAGACTTTAACGTCTGATGCCAGCGTTCTAACACTCCCTGGGATTCAGGATGATAAGGACTGGACAAAGAGTGTTTCACGTTCAGGATTTGAAGGACTTGTTTGAAAAGTCGCGACTGGAAGTTGGTGCCTTGGTCAGTTTGGATTACACGCGGGAGGCCAAAGGTGGAAAAGAATTTTGTCAGGGCTTTGACTACGGAGCTAGACGTAACTTTACGCAGTGGAATGGCCTCAGGATAACGGGTGGCAACACACATAATGGTGAGTAAATATTGATTTCCCATTCTAGAGCGGGGCAATGGACCTACACAGTCTATTATCACGCGCTCAAAGGGCTCACCTATGGCAGGGATAGGTTGGAGTGGAGCAGGTGGGATTGTTTGGTTTGGTTTACCCGCTAGTTGGCATACATGACAACAGCGACAAAATCTGGCCACGTCAGCTTTTAACGCAGGCCAAAAGAAATATTTGAGAATGAGCTTATAAGTTTTATTTACTCCCAAATGACCTGACCAGTTACTCTCGTGGGCAATTGATAGCACATATTGTCGATACCCAGCAGGCACAACTACCTGAAAAACACTATTCTCAGAATCAGTCACTGTGGGAGACCATTTGCGCATCAGGATATCTTTATTAATAACATAGGCAACGGTTTCACTACTTGCTTTGTTGGCACTCACCACGCTTTCAAAGCAACGCTTCAGAGTTGGGTCAGCCCTCTGCGCAATGGTGAGGCATTCACTGCTCACCGGCAACGTCAGACTATCCGATGGGGAAGGACTCAGATTGTCAGGATACACGGGCTGCGCGTCTTTAGGAAACGGAGTTGCAGAAGCTTCTTCCATCACAGGTTCAATACCTTTCTCATCTGAAAATGCAGACATGAGCAGGGTGTCCGACAAGGAAAATTCATCCCGTTTACGAGCTTGAGCACGAGTCATAACACAAGATGGGAACAGTTTCAAGATAGATTCATTTACTTTACCCATCTCAGCGCTCTGAGGAGACTCCAACACTTCCAGCGGGGGGGTTACTTTACTGCCAGCTATGTCATTACCCATTAGGAGAACCACACCTTTTATGGGCAGAGCAGGGCAAACAGCCACAGGGAAAACACCGCTTACTAATTTAGACGTAATGTGGACATTGTGCACAGGGTGTGGGACGTAGTCCATTTCAATGCCTCTCAAGACAACACTGTAACCACAGGAGGACTCGGCAGAAAACGGCAATGCACTAGCCAGAATGACAGATTGAGAGCCACCGGTGTCTCTCAAAATGCGTACTGGGCTCTGATCAGCAGACTCACCTGACAGAGATACATACCCATCGAAAATGAAGGGCTCAAAACAGGGATCTGGGCAAACAGAAGAAGCAGTGTTAGATTTAACAGACATTTCAGATTTAATGAGCCCAATGCCTTTAGGAGGCGACCTGTTACCATTCTGCACTATTCTTTTTAGAGAGGGGCAGTTTGCAATGAGGTGTCCAGGACGATGACAATAGTAACAATTTCTCTCATCACTTTTGTTAACCACCTTAGTTGGTACATTTTGCGGTGCCGGAGCACGAGGCTTTTCAGAGATAGGCTGAAACAGGGATTTATGCGTAAGCACATACTCGTCAGCCAGTACAGAGGCAGCAGAGAGAGATGAAACTTTCTGTTCATTTAAATACACCACAATGCACTCTGGTAGGCATTTCTTGAACTCTTCAAGAAGAACAAGCTCACGGAGTGTATTGAAATCAGTTGCTTTGCAGGCAGTAGTCCATTTATCAAAAAGAGTTCCCTTTTCCCTTGCGAACTCAACATAAGTCTGAACTGGGGCTTTTATATGGTTCCAGAATTTTTGCCTGTAAGCTTCAGGGACCAATTCATAAGCACGTAAAATTGCCATTTTTACACAATCATAATTTAAGCTGTCTTTTAGCGGAAGAGCAGCAACAGCTTCTTGGGCTTTCCCATGAATTTTGCACTGTAGCAAAAGTGGCCGCACATCATAAGGCCACTGAAGTGCAGAAGCAATGCGCTCAAATGCAGCAAAATAACTTCAGTGTCTCTAAATGGAGGAACAAGAGAAATATTTTTGCCAATATCAAATGAGTCACGAGTAGAGCTGGTGGAAGGAGGGATCATACCTGCTTCAGCAGATGCGCTCAGTGCAGGAGCTTTTCTTTGCTGGGCTTCCAGCTCCAGTTGACGTAGGCAGCCTCAATCTCCTTTTTCCTGATCTCCAGCTTTAGCTTGTCTTGCCTGTTCTCGGCTTTCTCTTGGGCCTCAATCTGGAGTTGTGCCAGCCTGACTTTCAGTCTGGCCTCACCCAAAGAATCTGTGTTCACTGGGGAGAGAGGATCATAGCGAGGCAAGGTGAATGGAGTTTTGGTCTGCTCCCTCTCCTCACTGGTCTCCTTTTGTGCAGCGTCATCAGCAGCTTTCCTCTCAGCTGCAGGTGACTCAGGAAGCACTGGCAACCCAATCAACCCTGATTCCACCAACTTACTTATGACTAAAGGTTTCAGGTCCTTCTTTAATATTGTTCTTGGAAAAGAGACATTGAAGTAGACAGCTATCGCCATCAAATCATCTTTCCTACATCTCTTAACTTGTTCAAGCGAAGGGTTTGCCAGGAAGCTATCTAGGTCAAACGATGCCATTTTACGATTTACAGCAGTAGGAATACTTACCACACACGCTAACCAATCTTACTGTAACCCACCTGAAAGGTAAGTAACAACAGACCAGGATACTCTAGATTCGATACAGGGAGTGTTGAGAATAAAATGGAACACCAGTTGAGTAAGAGACAACAACACAGAGATTAAAGTTTAGCAACAGTAATGTATTAACACATAAACACAACACACAATTAACATTTGTACAAATATGGCCGGCCTTTCAATTTGCTTTGTTTTATATTGTCTCTGTAACTTGGGTGCACCCTTTAAAATAAAATAAAATAAAATGTCTCTTGCTTCCGAGAAAAGGGAAAATACGTTCCTTTAATGAGTTTCTATTTCCTGAGTCCTACCACACCGGCAAAACGACAGGTGAAGAAGAGAGGGTCCTCGTCACTCCTGCTCAAGCTGATCACATGGTTGGCTCGCCATCTCCCATCCAGGGAGAGAATCCAGAATCCATAGTGTCCAAAAAACCCAGCCTGTATAGCACAACAGGGTTTAATTCAAACTATTCATTTCTATTAACTGTACAGTATATAATTTCTAAATATAAATCAATATCCATTAATATGACTTGACTGTTAACTTATGACAAGGTAACTTAACATATTAAACAAATTAACTTCACCCTTTCACTTATAATGAAACCAAAATCATGAAATGACTGATGAACAATCAAACCCACATGTGAATGAGCCTAAAATAACTCAGTTCATGCACACATTAGATGAAAGTAAATAAAACAATGCAACATGTAATATTCTAGACCTGTGTGCACAGCACTGCACTACACAGAAAAAAATTTGCAATCTCATAACCCATGAAAACGATCTCTTTTCACGCACACCATGTAACAACCACACGTACTCTTTTTCCATTTATACACATACACACACATGGGTTTTCCTATTAAGCACCAGGAATTAAACAACATGGTGAGCTAATGCTTCAACTCCGTGGCTAATACACCACGAAGACATGAAGGTAACACACACGGTAAGCTAATGCTGAAACTCGGTGGCTAACACACCACGAGGCTTGCTAACTCGTGAAGCTAACACGCACTCACAGCACTCACCGGGAAAAGAAATTTAATCAACAGTCCCAGGGTCGTTTCCGTTGCCCACTAGACACTCCAAAATCACTTCAGAAGTTCCTCTTCCTCCACAGTATTTTTCTTGGTATCTACGGTAAGTAATTTTCAACTTTTCCTACTACGAGTTCTGCGTCTCTGCTCTTCCTGCCGCTGCGCGATGCTCTGGGTGAGTGTCGTCCGCGTCTCACTAACTTGCGCCAAGAGGGCGGGACATGCGCCGATTTCTCCCAATAACAATTCAGCTACACTCTGTGTAGCGAATGGCATTGTTTTTCTCTTCACAGAACCACTGTTAAAGCGAACTTGGACTTCTGGGATAAAATAAATACACAAATAAATTAAATACAGGTTGAAATAAAGACTGCAATTAAGAATGAAATGAAAATCACTGCCAATGAAAGAAAAATATAAAAATAAAATATTTAACTGTAACATTACATTCTGACAAAACATTTCTCTTTTTTTTTTCAACAGGTTACATTACCTTTAATGAACAATAACTTTTAGCTTCCGGGTCTCCTTTATCGGATTTGATCCCGGACGAGCCCCCATTTATGTTACAACCAGCTCGCCAGGGGGAAGGGAAGTAACATAAACCCAGGTGTAATGTGGGTAAATTAAAGTTATTTATTAACAAAAGTAAACAAACAACAAATGATCAAGACAATAAAACAATGAACTAATGCAAACTAATTACAGAAACACACTAACAGCACTCAACAACTTGCAGTAGCTAACATGTGGCAAAACTAGTGCCGCAGTAGATTTACAGAGTTCGACAATCACAAAAGAGGCACACGAGCAGAGCCGACAACAGCTTCCGGGTAACTTCTCCAAAATACGGCGGCCGCCGTGACACCTCATGTGTAGCACTTGTATCCACCAATACACTGTTTAGCACTACTGGACCAGTTCTGGATTTGACTGGAGTTGGGGTAACAATATACAGTCAAACCAAAGATCAGATACTTCAAATACAAAGTCAGCACTTATATAATATAAGTCTTGTCAAACCAATGGTCCTCAATTAAAGATAAAGTTAAGAAAGATTTTTAAGCCTCTTTCACCGAGGTTAGAAATAGTTTAAGTTCATCAGTCCAGCCAGGTTGGATGGCTCGTTTAGGTTGATGTCTTGAGTTAACTCTTTTTCCTTCCTTTCACAGGCAACATAACAATTTCACCTTTTCCAATTCAAAGTGAAGTGAAACACTATTACAGGCCTGGAATTAAATCGTTTTTATTGCAAGACCAAGTCAAATTTATTGTAAATTGTAAATTTGTAAGTAAAGGACTGGGCGATATGATGGTAGAAATGTGTCCGGTGGTGGAGATTTGGCAGTACCATTTTCACCGTGGACCGAGACGCCACCCCTCGCCTAGACCAAACGGAGTATTTCCAGTCAGTGAGAATGCGTCTGATATGGACAGATATTCTGCATGTGTGAAAGGGCAGCTCTGGACAATGTCTGGACCTGACTCTGTGGACATGGTCTTGAGTTCATGTGAGGAAACGACAGCATAATGTCAATCAGCTGACTCATCGTGATTTGGGCGGGAGGACTGTATACCACGTTCTCCCATGAAGTGAGAGGAACAGTTGTTTCATTTGGAACCTTAAAGCTTACATTCTGAAAGAAAGTTAGCTTTGGTATTATGAGTCTTTTGTTTTAAAACTAAAGTGTTCTGAGACACTTGTTTTTCTTTGTTTGGAAAATCCAAATAATGGAAGAAAACAATCAAGTGTGATGAAGTATAGTATGAAGTGTGGTTACTTTAATTTTTTGAATTACATAACAAATATTCCACCGTGATAAGTACCATTACAGTGATAGAAAATTACATTTACCATGATTTTGGCCATATCACCCACCCCAGGTACAAACATTACAAGCAAAGTTCCAAAGAAATTAGTTGAAACCCACTAAAACCATTGTGGTTTCTAAATATGGTCTGAATATGAATCACCAACCAGGTACTGGTTGTTGGGCTGTTACTCTCAGCAGCGACCATCATTTTCCCAGCCCAGTTTAGATGAAACCACGCCCACTTCTGAGTGACAGGTGCCTCGACTGATGCGCATCCATGGAAACTGCCCTCACGCAGGTCAATCCTAGTAGTTGCCATTGACTTGCCACCGTTTTAAGGTGGAGAGTAGTGGTGGATGAATGCAGCAAACACACGACCTTCACCCTTGAGATTAGGGTTTGCCGTACATAGGTTAGCTCTATAGAGATAACTTAATAAATCTACTTTATTGTTTTCTGTTTCATGCTTGCTTTCAAAAATCAAATTCATAACTAATAACATCACAACATGCAAAGAGGACACAGACAGAGAAGACAGTGCAGCACTGTGCAGCAGCAAGTTATTCAGACCATCAGAGAGAAAGCAAGAAATTCACACAAATCTGTCAGATTGTCATATGATAGACTGTGTGCATGCTGCTCAGCAGTGTGACAGTGTTTCTCCTCTGCAGGAGTGACGGTAAGTTACTTTGGTTACAGGGACACTCTGTGTCTCTGTCACTCTGAAACTTTGTCATGATTCATAATAAAACATTTGGATATTATAGTGCAAACACATGAATGTATTTCTGAGCTGTTTTTTGGTATTTATTAATTACAGGCTGGATCAAATGCTCTCATGCACCATATACAGCCCGGAGCTCTAAGCTGTATCCTGATTTGACTGGATTACCCCAGCTAGCGTATTCAGGTTTTCGTGGTTTCTGAAACCAGGATATAATGTTTACACAAGTAAACCATATGCATTGGAAAAGGGTCAGCATTAGTTTTAAAAACATGCCATTTGTACTTACATACTTACATTTTACTGTGCTCTATCCATGACTCCTGATGCCGACTTCTGCAAACAGATTTGCAGAAAACCTATGCTTCATACAATAGAGGATACCTCAAAGAATTCAATTCACTGCGAAGAATATTTAAGATTGGATTTTCATCAGAAATCTGTTCAAATGGCACACAAAATAGCTAGTATAAGCTGTATCCATGATAACTGGCACTGCACACCTTTTAAACACTTTTGGAAAGAAATCACAGAGTCACTAACTGCCATCCTCGGCTGCCACATCCCATTATATCCTTCACTCTGCGTACAAGGACATATATCAATTATCAATAATCAATAAGTTAGGAACGTGGCAACAAAAACCTGGAAAAGTCAATGCTGAAAGAAAACAGCTGGTTTAACATCTCACAATGAATCAGGCTAGTGGCCTGATAGACTGATAGATTTAAGATAGACTGAGGTGAACTGGAAAACTGTCCTGTGGTCTGACGAGTCACAATCTGAAATTCTTTGTGGAAATCATGGACCTAAAGAGGAGAGGGACCATCTGACTGTTTTCAGTGCACAGTTCAGAAGCCAGTGTCCGTGATGGTGTGGGGGCGCATTAGTCCACATGGCACATGAGCAACCTGCACATTTCTCAAGGCTCCATTAACGCTGAACAGAATCTAAAGGTTTTGGCATCAAATTGTAGATGAGGGTAGAAGGTAAGCATGATCTGGGTCACTGGCGCAAGGAGAGCCCAGCTGAGAAATGAGGAAATAACTCTTCCGTGTGCTCACTCAGTGAGTTTACTCAGGATGTTGACTGCTTTGCTAAATTCTGTCAAAAAACTGCTAGTCGTAATAATCTGTCTTCAAAGGCATGCTCTTCTTCTGCCTCATGTACCTGGCCTTGGGATTTACTAAAGTTGCTCTTGCAGGGCATTTTGGCATTCACTTTTGACTGTTAGCAAGTTCATAACAACATGCACTCACCACCTCTACTTTCTTCAGGATTCACTCACAATCTGGCTGTGTCCAGAGGAAGCTCAGGCTGTGTTGCCACACATAGACACACAGTTAACATGATAGGGCTGACCACATTAAATCCACTGGTCGATCTACTGAAAATTGCTTTGGTCTGGGACAACCCTGAACTATAAACACCCACATACACCACAGTGTGAGTTGTTACATAACAAACATATAAGCCAGAGTCCGTAAAATTTGTAAAAAAAAAAAAAAAATTGTAATTTGCTACACACCAAAGAACTCCACCAAAATAATTTGTGTCAAGTTGGTTTACTACTTTGTTCAGTACCCAATAGACAGTAGTTATCTCTGTGCTGGAGATATCTGCAGCAGTCAGGTCAGACTCACACACTGCTTTTCTAATTCTTTTCTTTTGTAATACATTACATGAATAGTGTAACCAAGTATAATTCCACTTTTTATATTTTCATCATTTTCATCAAAGAACCAAAAGGTGGGTGCTCAAGAGGGTCAGGCACCTCGCTGTTTAGGGAGGACACAAGCCAGGGGGCATCAGGGTGTATTACATGGCCACAGGATGAGGAGTTTACACTCTTCATCTTGGCGTACTCAAATACTAAGCGAAGAAATACCACACTGCTCCTCAGTTTTCTGACCTGAAGAGATTTTGTGTGAAGCTCGTCATGTTTCCCTGTAAACAGCAGTCAGACATTTTGTATGCCTCTTCAACGTAGAGCACACAGAGGTCAGGCCCTGCAAAGGCCTTGTTCAACATTTAACAAAAACTGTATAGTGAGAATAAATTACTGAATAGTTTTAATCACTACATTACTGTAAATATCAGGTATAGTCTTTCTGTTGATCAAAATTACAAGAATAATCTTTCCAAAGTTTATCCTCAGCAGACTGATAAATCAGTACTACATATTTACGTACCTAGTTCCTCCTCCTTGGTGATGGCCATGTGGCCTAGTGGACCAGATTTCAACACAATAAGATCATTTGCAAGTTCATAGGTCTGTGCAAAAAAATGAAAAAATAGCCGAAATCTCATATATACCATTTGAAACTTACCATGTTTCCTGTCTTATGCTAATGCTGCTCTGTTTCTATGCAGCTGTGGATTTCATGGCCAAAATGTAGGGCATGGTCTTTAATCTTTTACAGACTCCCCGGGACCCACAGATGGCCAGGTGAGTGGGTCCTAAATAATTTTTTGTTGCTGTTGTTGTATTCATGTAGAAAATGTATCTAAAAATTAAACAATTAAAATCCTAAGTGTGTAAACACAGTGCAGACACAGCAGCTGACAGAAAAAGGTTGTATTATACAGACAAATACTTTCTCTGGGTGAATAAATGTTAAAGGGAAGCTTAAAAAAAGAGCAACAAGACTGCTGAGCTTTCAAGTTTTATCAGGAATCATTAACACCATTAAACACATCATGTGTAGCAAAATAATTTAAAAACACGCATGCAAAGGTCAACCATTTATTGCCAAATGCTGTTACTGAGTGCAATTAGCCTGATCAGCCACCATCAGTAATCAATACAAACAGACATTATTAGACTGTAAACCATTAATCAAACCAATAACTGACTGCAGTCAGTGAATGTCAGACATCTTCATCATACTTAAGCAGTTAACCACTGTTTCTGTGGTGGTGACAAAACCTAAAAAATATATACAGTATTTGAATTAAATAGAAGCTCCCTGAAGGGTGTCTCATTACTCATCAGCATGTTTGTGTAGTTACTAAATAAATGGCGTAACGGACCTCAGTCCATCCATCACCTCAGCCACACAACAGCATCCCAGTGCACAAACTGGCTGACAGAGAAGCACCGGAATCTTCTCCCTGGCCTTTCTGACCTCAGAGGAAAGTATAAGCTAACTGCATGAACCCATCTCAGTGGCAGTAGCAGTTAATCACAGTGTGGGTTGTAGTGGTGGTAGCTTCAGTGGGGGGTGTCAGACCATCCAGTGGAGACTTGCTGTTTTGTTTTGTTTTGTTTTTTTTGATTAACCACAGTGGTTAGCGGCTGTGACTTCCGGCAGTCCAGCTCCTCCAGGATTCCTGCAGGGGATTTCTCTCTGACCTTATCCTGAACAGACAGGGCCTTCAGGTGGCCTGATAGTGTCAAATTATTCATGATTCTGCAGCCACATACCCCAAAACAATACAAATTATGCTACAATACTTTTAGAAAAGATGAGAAAGATTAATTTACATTACAGCATATCTACTATAAAAACCACATATAGCACTTCAGCCTTCACTGAACATGTTAATCCTGTGTGTTATAAGCATGTTCTTCATTGACCTGATGATGAACTTGCTTACAAGACTGTCACACATCACAGGAATGACACAAAGACTTTATATAATATTTTATAATAGTATTTTTATTATAATCTGTTATCCAGGTACAAACGGTTATTGAATATTAATTGAATATTTATTCTACATACATGTTCATGCATACATTGACATGTAGGCAGCTTTGCAGTATATATGCAGTTATATGCACTTCTGTGTGTATGAACTTGTGAGCACTTCGTCTCACATGAGCTCCCCTCACATAAATGTCCAGCAAGTCTGACTGACCAAACATACTTTAAGTGAGCATTCGCTCAACAGCTGCCTTTGACACAGCGTGAAAACTGTGACTTGGCCTGACAAGACATCATGGTAGATCAGATCATGGTATTTCCAAGAGCTTCCAGAGGCAGCTGGACTTGCTTGTGGTTCTAGGAGACGTTTCACCTCTCATCCAAGAGGCTTTTGTAACCCAGGTTACCAGGCCTTACTAGCAGTCCAGTCCACCAGTTAATTAATTAGAATAATAAATTAATAAATTCATATTCCTTTCAAGTGACAGATAAGTTAAAATCTTTCATAAAATGAATAAATAGGATTTATGGTTAAAAATCATAAATATGTTAATAAATAGATTAAAAATTCAACACACACAAGTTCATTTATTTTTTTTAAAAGAGTATTTTATTTCATTTAATTTTTTAAGTGCCTTTCTCAAGTGTAAAAGATTCGGGTGACATGAGGAGTTCCTGTGAGGTGTAACCAATCAGACGCTGCCAGGGCGTACGTGCCTGGATGCGTTCATGTTTTTTTCTCTCTCTCTCTCTGCCGTGATCGTCTCTGAGGCAGCTGCGTGCTAACCCACTGCTGCAGACTACGTTGTTTTTTGCAGATTATTCTGAGTTAAATGACTTTTACCATCAGATCAGAGAGCGAGCCTTCTTTTTTTTTTCCCGTGGGTAGATGAGCGGACCGTCTGTTTCGCAACAGAAGCGGAGGAGAACGTAAGTTACGTTAATTAGCATTCGGCGTTAATTCGGCGCTAGCTTTAGCTCTAACTCCAGTCATTAGTCACATCCATTTCTAAAATATAACGGTTATACATTACTGAACTCCCATGTCCCTGTCTCTTAAAAAGTGGGATCCTGAACTGATGAGCCATGTATTGTGTCCTGTGCCTGGAGTGAGTCTGTGTATGTGAACTGTGAGCCTCTGGTGAGTAACTTTATTAAGTTAGTGATTTAGTTAATTATAAATTTAGTAATTGGTTAAGTAAATAGAGTGAAATTGGCTGTTCTGCTATTGTTAATATGGATCATTGAGGCCTTATGTACATGAATGTAGTGGTTAAAAAGAAAAAGGGTTTTATATTACAGTGTTTTGTTGTACATTTAACCTTGCTCTGTGTTTTTTAGTGAGCAGTGGTAGAGAAAAAAAGATATTCAGCCATTTTGCCTCATGTTAATACAAAAAAATATATATATATGTATTTTCTGTATTCAGTTCACGGAACGGTGAAAAGTGGTTAAAATAATTATTAAGAAGCTGTTACAAGTATGTGTATAAAAATGTGTGTTTATATGTATTTATTTAAATTTATAAGTATATATTGTTTATGTGAACAGTACAGTAACCCTGTTTTTGGCCTTTATAGGCCTGGTCTTTTCTTTCCTTGTCTTTTCTTTCTTTTGTTTTTTTTTTCCTGTCCCTGGTATGGATTCCTGTGCCGATCTGCGAGACATCTTCTACTGAGGATTCCTTCTGTGTCTGTAAAGGTAGAACGGGACCTCAGTGGTTGTGGCGAGCCAACCTATAAGAGAGATTGGGATTTATACAGAGACTGTGATTTATTTAAAAAGGACTGATTTATTGAGAACTGTGGTTGTTATTCATGTCTGAAGAGCTGAAAAGCTAAGAATTGTTTTTATTTATTTTTCTACAAATTTTATTTTCATTTAATACAATACAACACACTAAAAAAAATTACATTTGATGTGTGAGATTCTTTATTTGGTCACTCAATGCAGTTTTGCTAATGCACCCTTTCTCCTGTAGCGACCTAACCTTCTGATTACTGGTCCACAAGGTAGTTGATACACTGATTCAATGAATATCTGTATCTTTCAGTCTTTTACCACTAGCGGTTAGAGCTGAGGTTGGTTACACTTTTCTGCCTGAGAACCAGCTACTTCCAGTACAGCCAGGACTTCTACAGCCAGAAGCATGGCTGTGCCTGATTCCAGGGTGGTGCTCCGTTATTAGTAAATCATATCAACAATTTTATTAACATCAAGGCAGTTATTGGTATCAATTACTATCCTTAATATTTGGTAATGACCAAGCCTGCTCCTTCAAATTCCAACAAGACAAAGCACAAAGACGCCGTTCAAAAAATTCAATCATACCAGGATTGTATTTAGTTTTCGGTAATGACTCATCAAGGCAAAGAAGAAAGGAGAGGAAGTGTGCATTACAGACTGACCGATTTCTCATTCTGAGCAATCTAATTACATGATAAAGGAAACTTTGATTTCATTTGAATTTCAAGTGCTTTTCAAGCTGTTTTCAAGGTATTCCAGTACTTGTACCTTGTAGTTGTGTCCACATATGATGGCGTTCTTTATCCCTGGCTGATCATTTTGTCCTTTTTGACAATTACCAGGACACCATCAAACTGATGTTTGAGTCATACAAAAATATGAAAAAGATTTTTCTTCAACAGATGACAACTCTGGTAATAGGGTGTTGGAATCTCGTATTCCAACTTTTCTGGATTTTACAGGGAGCCAAAGCAGAGCCTAACCCTAACCTTATTAACCGAAAGGTTAATTAATAATAATTAACCAAAACCATAAACCAAGTCTTCACCCTAAAATCTAATGATTATTTTATTCATTCAACCTGAGCTGATGCCCCAAAAAACACAGAGAGTTGACTGACTTTTTTCAGGCAAATTAAGCACTCATTCATTTTAACAGCACACCAGATACACTGCTGGTTTGACTGAAAAGAAGGTTATGCAGTACAGCTAATGGCCTGGGTCCAGACCTTTGAGTCCACCCACTCCAACGAGATGACTGATTGCATCATGACATGAAACAGTGGTTTCTTACCTGAAAAAGCAGACGATCAAACGAGCACCACAGAGACTAACGATTAGCCAGTCAGCACCATAGGTGGGACTAACCCCACTGTCGTGCTCTTGTCAAGCAATGTCAAGCTGTGTGTCAGAACCAAGAAGGAATGAAAACAACAACAACAAATGGGGACAATCGTAGACAAGGTAGATGCTGCTATTGAGGCTGTTCTTTGGCCAGCATTGCAGTTTGTTTTTACTTACTCCACTCTTAAAAGAGTTTTCCCGTCATGTTTGCATCTCAAAAATGAACTACAGTTTTAGATTTTGAGTGAGAAGAAGTATTTGAGCTGAATTGGAATGGGTTTGGTTGAGTTCTGTGCTGATGTTTATACTCTAAACCAATAAATATAATCAAACACTGCAATGAAATGAAATGATATTGAAGAATTTCATTTGGGAGAAAGAAGAGAGACTTTTTGACCTCTTTGATGAATGTGACATGAATCTATTGAAAGGCTTTTCAATCAAAACTGCCTGTATTGTTTCAGTGGTCTTGAGGTCTCTTTTTTTTTTTTTTTGCCTCCATGCCGGTGACAGCTGTGGCTGGAGGCATTATGTTTTAGGGTCATCCCGTTCTTGTGAGGAATGGCTCAAGGGGATTTCTTCAGATTGGCAGAAATGTTCACTTGGACTCAAGAATGAACTGATTAGACCTTGGTGGTAAAAGGTATCGGGTCAAGGTCACTTTGACTTCACGTCTGTCCCATTCTTGTGAACACAATATCTCAGGAATGCCTGAGGGAAATTTCATTACAACTGGCACAAACATCCATTTGGTCTCAAGAATGAACTATTGTGGTCGGTAGCATTATGTTTTTGGGTTTTCCATCTCTCTGTCCCTCCATCCATCTAATTCACCGAACCACAAGACCTCATTGCCTTGAGGGGATTTTCTCAAGTTTGGCACAAACCTTGACTTGGACTGAAGGATGAAGTCATTTGAATTTTTGTCAAAGGTCAGGGTCACTGTGACCTTAAAAGACATGTTTTTCTTGTTTTTTTTTTATGTAAGTCAAGAATTCATAGGCTAATTATGTCCCAATTTCACACAGATGTCTCACAGGATAAAATGACGACATCAATTTATATGCAAAAGGTAAAGGTCAACTTCACTCAATGTCAAAATGTTCTGCAACAACACTTTTCGGGACAATATTCCAGATAACTTAAATACTGAATACTGAAATAGATTGGTGACACTAATCTTGGGCGTCCACCTTAAAACTGTGCTGATTGTATAGATCTTCTGTGCTGGCGGGCTGAAGATGTGTGTGAAGCGTCCATGTTTTACAATTTGCAGCTTCTTTGCAGCAGCATCAATATTTGAGTCATTGTAGTCCAACACAAGATCATTGGTTCTGCTGATACCGAGCTTCAGGTGATTATTGTATTATTATTATATGATATTATTAAATAGGACATATTCATCAGTGAGACAATCCTGCTCTTATTTTAGTTGTCCTTTTAAACTTGCCATACAGATAAAGACAGAAGGCCTTTGTATCTCAGACTCTGTCAATACATGGAAATGCTGCGGCCACCACTCTACTGTCACTCTCTGACTTCTGCCCACTGTGAACTGTAAAAAATGGATTAGTTTCATTTGTAAGGCAATTATCTCCGAACGAGGGACAAGAAATGGAATTTGCAGCTGCCACGCACACATGCATACACCATCTTCAAAAAAAAAAGAAAAAAAGGATTGTCTGAATTACTGGATTATTTTTAGATGAGGCATGAATTTCTACAGCAGACAGTTTCCGATCAATTTTAATCAGGTCTTTTGCTGCTTTTTGGAAAGTATTGGATCAGGGCTGTGTCAGGCGACAGAGTAGCTGTAATTCCATTACCAACATGTGCTGGGCTGAAAATGAGACAAAACTGCAGTCTGATTAGATACAAATGAAGCGTGGTCTAAGCCAACGCTACACAGATGTGGAAAATTGTCAGTGATCTGAGTAGTTGTTGCTACATTTGTCCACAAAACACTTTAACAAAACTGTTCAATTTTACTATTTGATCACAGATGTTTAATAGAATGAAGCGTTGCCTTTGTTGCGATATTTATTAATTACATGTTTAGGTTCCATTCATTTGAAGATACGTTTTTTTATTATCTGCATTTAGGACATGAAAAGTATAATAACACTTTACTGTTAGCAGGTGTGCAGCAGGAATTGACTCGTCCTCCATTGAAGAGGTATGTATTATTTCATTTAATGGGACCTGTGTCTAGAAATCAGATTTCAGTACTGCAACTGTTTGCAGTGTGAGCAATTTGTCTTCTTGAAGCTATGCCTAAAGTCATCACTTTGGACTGGACTCACACCTCTCTCACTACCATTGGTCATTCCTGGGCAAAGTTGACCCAAAACAAGCTCTGGCTGCCTGCAGCAGGTGTGGAATGTCATTGTCGTCTCCATGGCAACCAATACCACAGCATGCATCATCCTCCACTGTGAGATGTTATGATATCTTTTCCGTGTCTCCCACGCACATCTGTGCACAGAGACATATCGGTGTTTTATTGTCTCCAGTACCTGTGGAGACACTCATACTGTCTGTCAAGGGCATCCTTTAACAACTGTACTACTTATGCTTCTTTATTCTCCTCCCCCCACAACTGAACACCATCAATCTCATCATTTACTTTAACTTTATTTCTCACTCCATTAGTTTCTAGGACACAGAGTGGCACAGGGAGGGAAAAAGGTGTGGGGGAGAGACAGAGAACATGAAAAAAAACAACAAAGTTTGGCTCCTTGGAGAGCTAAAATGTAATTTCACAGTCAACTTGCTGTGATATATTATTTCACAACAATGGGGTGTGGGCTGATATGAGCCATGCTTGGCACCTGTACAGAGCAGTTAGAATATCAGTGATGGCTCTCTGGAGAGTCTGGTGGTGTGTGTGTGTGAAGGCAGAATTATCCAAAAAAAAAAAAGAAGCAAAATACAAATCACCTGAATGGAGCCAGCCCAGTGAGCATGAGTACTCATGATACACGGCAGAAATAATTCCAGTTTTGTTTAGTTATTTAATATGAACTTATATTTAACTGTGGTTTAAAAACCTTTGTGCTCTGATGTTTAGTGGGAAACATCTGTGTAACAGCTGGTATGCTGTATATAAACCTAAGCAGAGAGAAAAAAAAGATAACATCCAATAGTCTCTGAATCTTCAACATGTTTACAATGAGACAGCTCAGCCAAATGAAAGAATCTAAACATCATTTATTCCACTCCCTCCTTGCTCCTGCTTCACCGTTAAATACACTGTTATCCAGGAACATGGTGAAGCATTGATAGACGCCTCATGCTTCATTAGCTGCAGTCCCTCAGCCTGGGAAGCACTACCACTATCAAACAGCTTTGACCAGAAACCCAATGAGACAGTAAAAAAGATGGGATTAGACACATCATGTGATAAAATGTCCTTATTTCACTTCAAAAACACAATCAGCTCACGTCCATTCAAGTGGTGTTCCTGAGGCTTTTTTTTCCTATCTTTTATGATGTTTAATCACACATGTCAAAAACTGAAAACAAATTATCAGATTCAAGTTTGTCAGTCAATATATTAATGGCATAAAGTGCCATCGAGCATATTTTTTGGTGAATCCTCGTCTCGTTCTCACAGCTTGCTGTTCTTTTGAAATTGGGACACCAGTCCGAGCACCTGCTCCGATGCCGTGATGACCTTATTCTGCAGGTAAAGAGTGCTGTTTTTAGATGTCTCATTCAGAAAGTAACGATAGTTCACCATGATGCCGCAGGAGTTCGCCACACCCCTAGGGCTGGTGTCAGCATGCCAGTTGAGACGCCACATGGTGGCGCCGTTTTGCAGGTGGAAGTTGGCCACTGGGTTGAGGGCATAACCTCTCCTCTTCTCCCCGTACAGGTACCAGGCACAGAGACGCATCAGGGCAGGCTCCAGGACACGCATCAGCCGCTCAGAGTGCATCCACTCGCTGCTGCCAATCATCTTGCGGAGGGACTCGGTGGTCAGGGTCCCTGGGGCTGAGTCAGTGGCCTGTTCCACCTCCTTCCACTCCTGCTCAGAGAGTAGGTCAGACCCCCGGCCTTCCTTCCTGTACTGGCTGAGCAGGCCTTGGAGCCAGGAGGAGAAGCCAGGGATGGGAGACAGGCTGGAGAACTGGGCCATGTGAGGGAACTCGCTCTGGAAGACATGAGGAGAGAGAGAGAGGGAGGGAGCAGGGGTTAACCCTTACGTTCTTACCTTATTGTCTTTGGAGATCCAGGACCATTTTACACCCTGCCTAATTCATTGAGCCCTTTATTCCCTTCTATTCCTCAAACAATTTCAGGGGTCAGCGTACCTGTTAAAACTCTTTGTTTGATGACGCTAATTCATTACATCCATGTAGAGGATGTAGGAGGTTGTTCATCTTTCCATTGCATGGCTACACACTTGTTGGCTGTGATCAATTCTGATAAATTTGAGTTTGTTTTTATTGACTTTATCATAGTCATCACAACATATGTATCAGCAAAAGTAAGTCATTGTATCTCTTACAATCCTCTTTTGTATTTTTTAGTAAATGCATGTAGTTAAGGGAGAATATATTTTGCACCTCATTTGGGATTTTGAGTCTTCAGTAGGTGACGTGATTAGGCCTCCACTGAAACACAGTACCAGAAGGCTTCAAGAGGACGTCACTATTCTTTTGTTTGAATCTAGTAGCCTGAAATTTTACCATATTCCATCAATGTAGCCATCAGAGCTGGGACTGATTCATCTGGTATGTCAATATATTCTTTCATATATACGCTTTCATCACCTTCTCTTTTGTAATAGTGACCTCTAGTGTCTCCTTATCATAATATGAGCGTGGAGGAAGCTTGGTTATGTCCTTGTGATGGATTGAGTGGCCCTAGGGTCTGAGGTGTCAGATTCAGACAATTTCCTTCTTTGCAAATGTGAGACATAAGATATTTCCAACTCCCTCCCACCATATTTCACCTCAATCACACACACACACACACACACACACACACACACACACACACACACACACACACACCTTTTCCTATGAGAAAAATGGCATCCAAATCCCCCCCATCCCCCCTTTCTTTCTACCTACATGCAAAAAAAGAAAATTAAGACCATTTTGAGGACAATCCAGATTATGACACTTCTGAATGTGAACTATCAGATGAGGAAATTGCTACTCCTATTCCTCCAACCAAGATATTCATGTCAATAAATGGTGGTCCTCACCCCCCGATATCGGTCAGGCAATACTGTCTGCACAAAACATAATACAGTGCCAGGGCCCAGCAGGATGGCAGTGTCACAGACACCAGATCAGTTTTTGAGCTGATCATTCTTCATTCAATACAGAAAATCACTCTCAAAATAGCCTAGAGGGTTGCATGCTTTTGGGAAAAAGTTCATCACTTTTCTAGCTATCATACTTTTTTCTGATCCTAAAGCCACCAGTGCGCAACAACATTGTGGCACTGCTATTGTTTACAGCCAGTATAAGATGATGACACCCCAACTGGTCAGAATGCCCGACCAAGTTCACCAAGTCCGCGAGGGATTAGGAGAAAGCTTCCCGTCAATTTCTCTGCTGATAAAATTCACAAACTCTAAGTTTTAAGTAAGTGGGAAGCAAATCTCCATCTGTTATTTCTGGTAAGTGAACTCAAAAAATGAATCAAAAAAATGAGGTTTGCAACCCTTTCAGAACATCACAAGTTTTGTGGTGTGTATTGGATGCTAGACATTTTATCTGCTGGCTGTCATTCTGCTCTCTCCATTTATTTGGCTGTGCTTTGTAAAACTCAAGGTTTGATCCACTACTTACTTGACAACCTTGGTGCTTATTCACTGTCAGGATTTTTAGAAAATCTTAAAGATGTAAATGACAATATATCTGCCTTGCTGAGAAGTCTGATATTCAGTTCAAAGTTCTTAAAGCTCATATTAAGTCGATGCAGGAAAGTGCAACTTCTTGCTTTGGAGTGAAACGGAAATGTGTTTTAACAAAGCACCTCTCTCAGTTTGATGTCACCACATGCTGTCCTCCTGATGTAGCCCATGACCGGTTTAAAGCATCATACTTGCCTTAGAGGAGGGGTCACCAACTATATTTGTCGCAGGGCCAGAATTTTTCTGGACAGACACTAAAATAAAATGAAATAAAAACCCATTTTGGCCTAACATTATTATGTGATGTTTATTGTTTACATTTATTTTTTGTATTTTATTATAAAACTGAAGGCATTTTTAGCCTTTATCAGTCAGGCTGCTATCACCTATACAGTTAACCACCAGGAGTGATAGAGATATTTTGCCTCAACTCAATTCATGTAAACTTTATTTCTATAATACATTACAAACAAACACGCCTGAAACAAAGCCTCTATCGTGGGGCTGTCATATCAACCACTGACTTCAACGCTAGTACATCGTCAGTTCGTCCTCTTAACACAGGTAAAACGCCACTCCAAAGGCCATGAAACAAAAAGTTGATGCGGAAAAGCGAATCTTTAATGATGAATGGACTGAAAAGTACGCATTTATCACGCCAACCTTCCGAAATGCGTCACCTGTTTGCCTCATCTGCAATGAAACTGTTGCTGTTGCAAAAGAATATAATCTGCACCGTCACCACAACACTGAGCAGACAAACTCCTGCTCTCCTGCTGCTGAAAGCCTGAGCACATATTGGGGGTCTTGTCCAGAGCACTGTGGCACATTAAAGACGCTGGCTGTGTCTGTGCTCAACATGTTCAGTTCAACCTCCACCTGCAAGGCCGCTTCTCCAAGATGAACTCGATAAAAACACTAGAGAGGAAGCGACTGTCAGAGCAGTCTGAGAGCTGCCAGCATGCTGTGAAGAAGCTGCTGTCAGAGGGGAAATGTAATTTCAGCCATTGAGCAGTGTGATTAGCTTCATTCAGCCTTGTGATCTGAAATCACTACAGCCTGCTAAACGTTTATTGGATGTGCCAAACATTATTTGTGACCTGTGTTTTTTTCTGATACCAGGTTTGTATTTACCTGCTATTTTAAGTTATTCCAGTTGTTTTTTCTCCTTTTTTGTACTGACAAGTCTACTAGTTTGAAGCTTGTTGTTGAGACATTGAAATAAAAACCAAATGTCAAGCAAGGGCATGAGGAAAAGTTATGTAAAAATAGAAATGTAAAACAATAAATGTTAAACAGAGTTTGTCCTCATTTCAGAATGTGCAGTAAAAGTGGAAGTGGCTACAACCACTCACCAAAACTGAAATCACACATTTTGGAATGACTGGGAGAAGAAATCATAGAAGTCAAAGCCTACCAAACTGATAATGATCTGAATGCCTCTGCAGAAGCCACAGTCAAAAAGTGTGCTAGCTTGAGGGGGAAATGATCATTCAATGGAAGTGATGGGCGGAAGGTCAGCCTTTAATATAAAATAGCCAATTTTCAGACCAAGCTCAAGATTTCCTGAGGTGACAATAAATTGAATCAGTACTGAATGTTACGAAACCAAAAAGGGCAGAAGTCAACAACTGTCCACAGCATCCAAAGGGAGAAATGACTGAAAGCCAGGAAAAGCAGAGAGTTGCACTGCTCTCAGAGATCAAGAAGCAAAACAATGACCAGGTAGTGGCTGTGGAAATACAACCTCTGATTCTGGACTTCAAAAGCAGGTGGCCAGCTCTTTTTACCGTGACAGAGGTAAATACCTTGTACTTTGGTATAAGTTGTATAGGTTTTGCCTCGCCTCCACATAAAAGCAAAAATGTGTCTTTTGAAATTGTATATTATGTTTCTCTCCTGTGAGTTGACTCGCCTAATGTTTTTCAGATCAGTAGAGTTCATGCAGCTTTGCTTCCCTTGACCAGCACTCAACACGCCTGAAGGAAATTTACCCGTGCAAAGGTGGACAGACTGGGAGGAAAATCAGAATCTCAATGTACCCATCTCTCAGGTTTGTAGTACGCCTAGGTCGATATGCTTTGAAATTGTGTTATCTGCCCCCACCAATTGCCCATTTTCTTAACTCACTAGCCTTTTCTGGCTGCATCAACTGAACAATGATTTGGCTCTACTTGCTCAGCAGGGCCACATGATGGATCACACACGATGATAACTAATGATCATTACTAATTTTTAAAAATGCATTTTTTGTAAATATCTCATGCAAGAACAACAAAGGTCTGGCCCCTACCGACAAAACTATGTCTTTGAATGGTTTATTGTTGTTCATACTATATTTCCACGTCTGAAAAGTTTAGAAGCAATGTTATTTTTAAGTCTGTGTTAAAAATGGAACTAAAGACCTGAGGCATGCCAGACTGTTTCCGTGCTTAAAGGTTTAAAAAAGTTTCTTTTTTCATTTTTGATCCCGTAACACCAAAAAGTTGTAAAATCAGCGAAACACATCTCGAGATAGCTCAGCAAAGAATTGCCTCAACCTATCTTAACTGGTTTGACGAGAGGAAATAACTCTAAGAAGGTACAGAGATGAGAAAACGTTTATATGTTAGTATAAAGATAACAGATGGCAGCAGAGATTTGATCCGCATCAGAATGAAAAGGGAAGCAGCTTCACAACAACAGCGAGTGAGATAAACGCTCATTCTCAGTATCAAACACGCAAAACTAAATTTTCATCTTGGTGGCCAGGCTGCTGCTCAGACAGTGCAAATCAACTGCACTGCTTCACGATCCTGCCCCGCTGATGGAGACTTCTCCTCCTCCTCCTCCTCCTCCTCAGCCCCAGCACCCTCACCTTTCACACCAGTCCTACTCTCTCACTCGACAAAACACACACACACACACACACACACACACACACACACACACACACACACACACACACACACACACACACACACACAACCTTCCCACCTCTCTTCCACCCCGCCCCCTCTTTCCATGAGTTGATAAGTGACACAGTGATGTGGCATCGGAATGAATGGATGCAGATGAAACTGGAAGTGTCAGACAGCCCCTGGAGGGACACACTGCTGTCTGTCTGCCTTGCTCTGCAGCATTGTTCTCACTTCTTCCCCCTTGATATCGGCCTCTTTTCTCTTCAAAACTCAGCCGTCTCACTCTACATTCCCCACTGGCTCTCATCTGATGTTTCTTCTCACTCGCCTTCCTCCCCAACCTCTGCTTTGTCTCTACTGCGTTCTACCTATGTTGAGTGTGGGCAGGGTTAACAAAGAAAAGACGGTGGTGATTATAAGGACAGAGGAGGTAGAACAGGTGAAAAAGGAAGAGGGAGGAAAGGATATAGAGGAAAAGGAGGAGCAGTGCCAGAACTGTGCTCCAGGGTCCAATCGGCTAAGACAAGCAAGACCTCCTGCCTTCACCTTATATCACGACTGTGACCTTTTCTTTTCTACTCCATCATCTATCCATCATCTCAGTGGTCCCTCTGTGGCTGCGCTGCTCCTCTCTTCACCTTTAAGAAGGTAAAGATTTGTCAGAAAAACCGGGCCTCTGCAGAATACAACTGCATTATGGTTTTGTGTAGCCTCGAGGGCAGGGCACTGCACTTAAACTTTTGGGTTCAACGGTTCAGTTCCCACTAGGATCATAAAAAATATTCTGCAGTGCTTACGATAAAAGGTTCCAGAAAAGGTATGAAAGTCACAAGAAGAGTTACATTTCTAGTTACTCTGCACAACAAAGCCATAATCCAGCAACTTCGTATAAGGAGTAACTGCCATCTCAGGCGTTGACTCTAATTTTTGTGATAAGGTGAAGTTAAAATCAAATATTCTAATGCATTAACTTGTAGGTCCATTTACCAGACTGGACTGCTGCTCCTTTATTCTTTTACTCGTCGTCTCGTTCTTTTACTAGCCTGCATGATTACCCCCTCGCTACCACCATTCCCAGAGAAACTGAGTTTATGGGTATATCTCCAAGTATGTTCACTGAGCAGCAAGTTAGCCTTCATCGAGCAGCTCATCTTGGACCTTCTCCAGTGGCAGTGTACCGAGTCCACCAGCCTACCAGCAAAGGTAAAACATTTCATAGAACTGACCATGACACCCTAATCAATCATCTTGAAAAGCTGGTTGGTCTTTCAACTGTGTCTTTAAGTGGTTTAAAACATTCAGTGAAGGGAGAAAGTTTTCTGTCAGTCTTGGAAACCATGTATCTGGACAACATGGAATCTTTTTTGTGGTCTCACTAAACATACTGCATTTCATGACATCATTAGAGAGCACATCATAGTTATGTGGATGGCACCCAACTGTACATCTCTACTGAAATAATGCTGCAGCCAGAGACTCCATTATTGTCTTTTGGCAATAAATAAGTGGATGAGCAATGAATTTAATTTTAAAGTGAAACACTTGTTAACAATTTGAGCACAAATTCCTTAATGAAAAGCATTATGCAAATAAGTATTATTATTATAATCATTATCATTCTCATAACAACTGCTATAGTATAAGAAGAAATCCAGAAATTTTTAGTAGCATGAATCCACTCACTACTATACGGGAAAATTGTGTGGCAGACATTAGCAGTTAGAAAAGAACGGCACTGCACTCTGTTCATCTATAAACCACTTCTTGGCAAACTATTTGAGTATCTCTTCTGTCTCCTGAACAATAAATCAAGTTTGCACTGCACAAGGTCCCAAGACTATTTAGTCCTCGAGGATCAACACATTAATTATACTGACACCAGGAAACTGGCTCTAAAATACTATGCACCACACAAATCAACAACCTTAAAACTAGACAAGCTGATCCCTTTGAATCAATTTTAATCTCTTTTAATAGACACAGAGTGGTGTGAATGCAGGTATTCTGTTCAAATTGATGATATTTCTCATGTGCTGTTTTGCATGTATTGTAATTTTCAGATGTATTTTTTACGTGTTATTATCAGGTTGTAATTGTGGAAGAGAGCTTGCACTCGTGGCCTTCCCTGTTTTAAATAAAGGATGAGTCAAAAAGTGTTTTATTGATTTCATTATAAATATTAATAGCAGACAGAGGGCGAATCTGATGTATGCAGGTTATATGGCAATAATTTCTGTGGGTAAAATAGTCTGTAAAAAATTGAACACGTTACACCATCTATCTGTAGGACGGCTTAATGAAGGTAAAAAGTAGCACGCCTCTTTATTAAAATAATTCTTTGCATTAGAAAGACGACAAACATGAGGGGAAGAGATGGGGGCATGCAAAGCTAGTTGAGAGGTCAACGAGCCCGTCTGTAAGGCTTTCACAGAACATCGCAGAGCAATACAACCTCCTTTCCAACCTCAGACACAACTAGCCCTAAAGCTACAGCAGAAAAAACAAAAAATATCTGCTGAGCTCACTGAACGGTATTCTTTCCATTAACAACAATAATTTAATAAAGCCAATAGGTGAAAGGCTTGCAGCAATCGACAGTCCTGTTGTATGAATGAAGCTCTGAAACCTGAGTTTTTATTAGGATGCTCTATAAAGAGTTATTTCCTTTCTGTTTGGGAGAGTGGCTTTTGATGTTCCATTCAATGTTCCAATCATTTAACAAGTGCTAGCTGGAGTGGCCCAACATGAAGGGCTATTGTACGCTTATTGAGAGAGATGGATGAGATTTCATTTCTGCCTGTCTAGTGACTTCTGCTGTCTGTGTAGGTATCCATACAGCAAATGCTAAAACAAGGAGGATATTTATGACTCATCACTGAGACTAAAACAAAAACAACAAAAACTTTTGAAAAGCAATCAAAATCAGAACACTATGCCAGCTGGGCCACACCTGAAGGCTACCGTATAGGCTTTTAATTCAATTCAGCACATAGACATACCGCACCATTTGCAACTACACCACAGAGGGAAGCTGAGGAGCTCTGCAGGAGGATAATAGTTGCATCCATGCCATATATTGTGTCATGTGCATCATGATAAGGTGTTATCATCTAGCTTTAACCAGACGGGATGGTTTAAAAGCTTCACTGATAAGAAAGGATATTTATGGTTATATGTTTATGTAGCCTTGCTTCTTCTGTGACCTTATGCCATACCTCAGCCTTATTCAAGCCAAGTTATCATAGGAATTCAAATAGAATGGATTCAAATAGTTCATCTTTACAGTATTTTACAATGGTGTTGGCTTCGTTTTCACAATGTTTTAATTAGCAAACCTATTAACAAAAAAACACTGTAAACTTAGTTTTAGCCTCATCTCACGTAACAATTTAGGTAATATACATTTCAGAGGGTTTCTCAGAATATTACAACATTATGTTCATCATTATGTTCATTTTAATCACTGTTGCATTTTAAAATAAAACGGCCCTTTCCTCAATAGCAATTAAAGAAATGTGACATCTATGCAAAAGACAGTATTTGAATTGATGTAGAGCAGCAATGACCATTGAACATTTTAATTCTATTTATTAAATATGCTGTATTACAGTAAATTACACATTGAATTGAATGTAATGAATGTACTTCACTGAATTAGTTGACGTTATATCTACCACATTTGTTTATCCAAGATCTTTGATATTTTAATCACTAAATCCAATTGTCATTTGTCCATTTGTCATTTTGGGGTATGCAGATAAAATTACCTTAACTTTAATCATTTAAAATACAGCAAGCTACAGTAAACAAGCAATATTAAACCTTAATTTATAACAGACACTCGTTACACTGACATTGACAGCAACCAAAGGAAAGAAACTATATTCATTTTTCATTTGAGGACTGGGCAGGTGGTTTAGTGGGTGGCACTGTATATAAGCCCAGCATTATGTGTTTAAGAGTAACAAGATGTTAGTTTGACTTGTATTAAGAGTTTTGAAACTGTTTTAAAAATGAGGCAAAGTAATTGTGGAATATTCTCATTCTTCAAAATGTGTAGGTGTGATAATTTCTCCAACTCCCACAATGAATATCAGCTAATTAAAATAAATGTAAATTGTCTTTCTGAATGTAACTTGACTCACGAACATACGCCAACTAAACATGAATAGGTTTGTTTTTTCAAGCGAATTTCTTGGCTGCCACTTCCACAGTTCTTAGACCAAATGTCCTACACGACATCCTGCTTCCCACCCACACTCACCTGTAGTTCTCGGACCACCCTCTTGATGAGGTAGTTGCCCAGCTCCACCCCTTGTAGGCCAGCCTGGGTGGAGGAGATGGAGTAGAAGATGGCTGCATTTATCTTATTCACATCCTCCTCGGAGTGAAGAGTAGCAAACTCACGGACGATACCCTAAGAGAGGAAAACACACATTTTTATCGGGTCACAGAGACAAACTCTGCGTTACTCATCCAAATAAAAGCCCATTCTGACTCTAGCTGCAGCCAAGACAGCACTTCCTTTCAGAGCTGCTAGAGCACAACTGTGGTTATCGCTGCACTACTTCACACCATGGAATATTTCAGTGTTGTCAAAACCAGCTTTTCCTCACTGTAAATGGCAAGAGAAAGAAGCCAGCACTGTGGTGGCTGCTCCCACAGGGATATGCACTTTAAAGGTCTTGGTATTGTTTTTCACACAGCAATAATCCATTTGTCAGCTGAGAGGAGGAACAAAATAGTAAATCCCAGATGCTTAACTATCCTCCAAGGTGTGGTAAAGTGAGACAAATGATTGTAACAGCCTGCAGCAATAGGTTCTAACCTGAATGTTATCAGAGATGTCTTCAGTGAGAGCCACGTGCAGCACAACCAGAGGTTCACCTGGCATGGCGGCGTGGGTGAAGGCATAGCAACGGCGATATGGTCCCACTCTGCGCTTCAGGTCAGTCCAGTTCCTCACAGGGTGCACTGCTTCATACCTGGCAGAGGGCTGATGGTCAGTCTCACTTTTCAATCTACCATTTGCTAAGCCCCGCCCTCTTTAGTTACTGTTGCTTTGCCTGTGAAGACTTCCATCCCTTATCGCTTACATACCACTTACAGTGATAATGTGGCCAGATTTACTCAAAATTCTAAGTAAGCACTGAAATATTTGGTCTTTGATTCAGATTGAGGTTGACATTTACAGCTCATTTTGCTCCTGAAACAACTGTCACTGGCAGATTTTGCTAGCTGTAGCTAGCAAAGTAATTCAGCTACGGTTATTTTTTGGGAGTTATGGGTCATCTGTGGATCACTTTTTAATACTTTATGCTAATGTATCTTAAATATGCACTTAATGGCTACATACATGATAGAATGCTGAAAAGCCCTGAGCAAAAAGCCAGCACCATCAGCAGCTGATCGTTCATGTGGAAGACATGGAAACAAAGAAACAGCATGTCTTACAGTGTAGAGCTAGTTAGCTCTAGTATAATAAAGCTTTCACATATTGCACATTTAAATCTAACATAACTCTGTTGGGCTTTCAAAATTGTAGACATAGCCACTAAGCTATGATTGGATAATCGCTGTTCAGAGGAGAGGTTTAGCTAACTTATACCATGCTGCAGCGTTTGTCCGTAAGAAAAGAGATTATGATGAAATGAGAGAGGAAGAGAAGGAAAAGAGAAACACAATGTGAGGGAGCACAAATGCCCTTACTGGCTGATCTTCTGCAGGATCTCGCAAGGGGACTTCCAGGTGATCCTCTCCAGCCGGAGCAGACCTACAGAGAACCACTCGGACAGCAGACTCTTCAGCGTGCTGTTCAGGTCCTGAAACGGAAAGAAAGTGAGAGTTCACAACTAACATCCGCATCCAGCTGATAATAAACCATTCACCACATTCTCTCCCTTGGCAACCGGTCTGTTGGGAAAATATAAGGAGACTCTTTTGTATTTCACAATAGAGAAGGCACAATATATTATATAAATAAAAAACTGGTATACAGGTAACTCTTTTATGCACATGTTGAATAAGAAAAATGTCATGGCAGTCACGACATTAAGTTACCGAGCACTGCAAGAATGTCCTTTTATTGTGTCTATAGAAGATTTTTCTCTATTCTTTTTTATCATAAAAAGAAACACCGTAAAAGTTATTCTCTGGAAATTGCAGCTTTTATACGACTATTAAAGAACTGGATAAACACATAGTCTTTACCATCTCACCACCTGTTTTACTGAGAAACTCACAAGCTCTACCTCACTGACTGACAGCGAGGTCGCTCAGGCTTATAAACAATTCCATACCAGTATCCTACACGCTGTGCGGGGTGTCCGGTCCCCTGGGCGTCTGTATGCCGCTTGAATGTTTTACACATTATGAGAAGTGATTTGTTTGAGCTTGCAATGGGTGTATAGGAGGCACTTCAATAAACAACTTGCCATTTCAAAGCAGGCGTGTCCTCCTGAAAAGGTCAGACTTCATTTAAAGCAAATTTCCTGCAAACACACAAACAGGCACACACAGCACACACACACAAAACACACTCAAACACATAAATACGGCTTATATTGGCTGTTTCATAGGACGGCTTCACTTCAGGCTTGCTTTTAGTCAGCTTGTCCGTCATAATAATAGCTACTACAGACCAGCTCATATACAGCACAACAGCCACTAGCTGAAGTTCTCTGTCAGTAATTATTGAAAACTAAACTAACAAAATCTGAAATTCCTCCCCACATATATGCACTGGGCTTTGCACTATTCAGCTCAAGGTTGAGAGGTTTCACGGTGAAAAATCCAGTTGGGAAAAAAAGAAATCAGCAGAACTTCCATCACTACTTATGTGATGGTGTATGTGTGTATTTGTGTAACTTCACAAGCTGCCTGAGGTGAAATAATTTTTGATGGCTGATAATCCCAGCCTGGCATTTCTGTGGAAAAAAAACGCAGCGCATCAACAACCAGCAGCTGCTGCCGTGGGTAGCCAATTCTCACCCACACAAAAAGAAGGCCAAACGGAGATGTGTGTGCCACTGACCCAGCAGAAGATGAAGTCTTTTGAAATGGAAGAGGCTAGCATCTGAAGCCTGAGGTTACAGTGGAGATGGAGGATAGGAGCAGAGGGAAAAGAAGAAAATCTTGCACTCCATTAGGAAGAAAATAAAACAACACTTTTCTTCTGCTGCTGCATCAATGCAGTGAGGCACTGATGCTGTGGGCTGATACAGCCTCTGATACCTGGAGCTGTGGTTACATTGTGATTATATCAAGACCGCAGTGCCTGGAAGGGAAGCATCCATATGATATCCAAATGGCCTCAATGATACTTTGTGAAATCCCAAGTAGCCAGCTAAAATGGCCTCACTGACTTGTCTTTACATCTTTCATCCATTCAGTTTGTGGACAGGTGAACAAGAATGAAAGGCCTGGAGGGGGGAGTGAGCAGGAACATCAAAAATCAATCAACCAACCAAGAGAGACTAATCTAGCATAGGATTCAAGGAGACACTCTTGCAAGAACCACAGTAATTGCAGTGTTGTGAAATCCAAACTTTCATTACTACAGTCATTCTTTGCCTCTGTGTTTCGGTGCAACTTTGATTATCAGCATCATTGTTTTTGCAAGCTTTTCAGTTCCCTGGTATGATATCAATACACATAGTAAAAGCTTCGTATCTACCATGGCCTTCTCTCATTTTTAGCACAATCAATTCTGGCAATAACAACATGATTGCTTTGCACCCCCCAAGAACAAGGTGGTCAGCACTCAGTACGAGTAAGCACTCTGTAGGTAGCTTAGACCTTTTTACCTTCTCAGTGGGCCTTGGGTATTGAGATTAAATGCATCTGAATTGCCCCTCAGCAGGAAAAAGAATAGATTTTGAGCAGGAGAGAAGAGGCTAGAAGTCCTCTTGCAATACTGCAGTCAGGGTCTTTGAAAATCGTGTTAAGCTTTATTCCAAAGCAAAACAAAACATAAAAAGCGACTCACAAAGACGACAGAAAGGTTTTCTCGCCCACGGAGACCTCAAGCAGGGCAGTTTGAGCTTGACCATTATAGCTTTAGATGGCACACACACCAGTTTTATAATCTTCATTATTGCATCTCAGCATATCAAGTTTCATCTAGTATGTTTGAGAAAAGTGAACACAGACACAGTAACTGATTTAGATTAGGCCACTAAATGCCTAATTGTGTGTTTGCTAATACTAAACCAGAGTGTTAGACGATGGTGACTTTTTGTACTTTGGATTATGTTGACAACTACTATACACCATAGGGGCTTCTGCTTATAGAGCTTCTGGCAGCCTCTGACACACAAATAGCAATTCACCAGCCTGCAAGCTTCTGAAAAGCCACAGGTTGATTTACATGTGCAGCTTCACGTCAGCTCGGTATGACTCCAACTTAGACACAAAGCTACACACACACACACAAGGCAGACTAATGGATAACAAACACAAACTGCAACAGTGTTGTCATCTTTGTCAAGCTTGAAAATCCATTGATTAAAAAAATGTATATATCCTGTTTCATCTTGCAGGATGGATAGTGATTGCCATCCCAGACTTCCATATTACCATAAAAACTAGAACTGAAACAACCAAATTAATAGATTAGTTGATAAATTAAAAATAATTGATGACTATTTTTTTGAACAGACTCATTGTTGAAGAGGGATTTATTGCTTTTATTTTTCTATTGTGATAGTAACTTTATTATCTTGAGGTTTCGGTGGTCTTATGTCGTAACACTGGGTTTTAGGAAACTGTGATGGACATTTTTTCTGACTTTGTGACATTTTGTAGACCCAAAAATGAATCCATCAATGAAGTAAACAATTGGTAAATGAACCGATAAAGAAAACAGTTAGTTGTAGCCCAAAACTAAATTAAATGAAACTACTGAAGACAGAAATAAATACATAATTGACATCTATGGTACATTACACATTTCATATACATTTGTGCGTTGGCCTCAGAAGCCTGATTTGGGAAAAGGTCTCAGATTTGATTAATCCACATTGTTCATTTGAACACTTGAATAAACTAAATGCAAGCAATTAACATGAGAGTAAGCTTTCCATTGGAAAATATTCTGCTCTTATTTCAAGGTGTCCATGGAGACTCTTACACTCCAGCATTGAACTGCATTGAAAATTGTAATTATATTTGACTGAACACAAACGACTGAACAATGGCGTAAATGACACTGGAAAAGGTAGCTTTTCTGAAAAATAAGTTCCCACAAATGTTCCCTTAAGGGAACAATAAGGGCACCGGGGAGGAGATGTCTGCGTGATGATTTTTTCTTTTTTTTATCCCACTGACTTTCCTGTCAATTTTTTCATTTTGACTTCAAAATATTCTTGACATGTCTGTTTTATATTCAGCTTTTTAACCTTGTTGCTGCAGCATGGTAGCTCTTGCCCTCTCATGCACAGAATTAAACTTTGTTACGGATCCATTTCAACACAAGAGCTTTCCAGCAACATTGAAAGGCAGCCCTGATCAGTTCAGCTCATCTATGCAATCAAGACAAGGAAAATATGAACGAAGGCCTGAAATTGAGCTTGACCACTGTATGGTGCCGAACAAACTGTTTCAACTATCCCCCAAACATCCCAAGCTATGAAGAAATAAAATTCAGTTCCTCTAGTTTGGTAAGGAGGGGAAACTGGGGCAAAGGTAATTGCCACTCAAGCTGTGATGAAATGTGACCCATGTGATGGGGGCAAAGCAAGGGGTGCACTCTCTGCCTGAGAGCCGAGGCTACTTGTACAGCTACAACGCTGATGCTGTTAAAATATACCACATGCAATATTTCTCAATAACCGAACACTCAACTTCAGCTGCTCAGCTAAATGCCAAACGCCTAAACGCGAACGGCATCGTTTGATTCATGCGAGCACCCTTAGAAAAAGTAAACAAGTGTTTTACCCTGATGTGTGCGCTCTCGCTAGTTTTGGATGAGATTATTTCAAGCACATCGGCTCGGAGATCCACCAGAAACTTCACCCCTCCCTCGACCCTGCTTATATGATTAAGCAACTGTTTATATCGGGGAGTCAAGCTGTACCGCAGCCTGTCTTCAACTTGCAAAATGGTCGCCAAGTCTCGGAGCTGAGTGTCCAACAGCCTCACGGCGAGCTCTGAAACGCCTTTGTGGTCTACTCCGAAGTCTTGCGACAGCTTCGCCAGGAAACCGAGTTTGTCTTCCTTGTCGAGACTGTTGTAGAAGTGCATAAACTCCAAGCTGTTTGATTCGGGGGGAGGAGGGGATTTGTCTCTCGTTTCGTATGTAGGTAAAGGTACAACGACCCTCGCCAATATCTCCTCCATGCCCGTGACACCACCACGAATTGGGGTCGAGTACCAGCGCCAAACGCCGACTTTCGAGCCCCCTAGAGTCGCTTTGAGGAGTGTCTGGTATCGCCAGCACCTCACGCTGCTGCGGAAAGCCCAGATAACGGGGTGGGATATCATTGCCGGGAGGGAGCTCAGCTGTCTGTTTGGGACCAGCGACCCGTGAACACACAGGAAGAAACGGCTTCCGGGTCTCTTAAAGAGACAGTACAGTATGTGCTGGCGTCAAGGAACGAGGTTTGACCTGAGGTCCGTGAAAGTCCATTCTCAGAAAAATTAAAATATATATGGGGTCATTAGAATGTCCTTTATTTGATAAAACGCACGCACGCACATACAAACACACACGTAGAAAGCCATGTAACAAATTCACGAGTATATAGAAAGATTTTTGTCCTTTATGTTCATTTTGTAAATCGGAAATACAATTGATATAATACCTGTTTTAACTGGTGCTACTTCAAAATTAAAATACATTTTTTTCATTTTTTTTAGTTAATATTTTGAGTATTTAGCAAATTCATGTATTTGTCTCAATGCATGGTTTTATTTTCATCTGTTCATATTGAGAACAAAGTTGACGGTTGATGACTATAAAGCAAGTTAATAGGATGCAGAATACCTTTAAATAAAATTGTCTTATTTTCATGTGGACATGAATTAATTGTTGTCATTTGGATTTTTTTAATCCACAATCTGTAAACCTTTAAACTAACAACAAATGATAATTTACCATGATATGAAAACCTGAAGGTCTGCAGGCAGCATGTGGGTAAAGATTTGTTTCTAAGCCAGTGACTGACTAATGGGTTATATACTGTACCTGTACAATGTAAATCCAGAGAGGATTGTTGTTAACTTCATTTTAATAATCTGTAGCTCAGAAATGTGAGTCTGCTTTACTGTAACTCCTTGAATTTGATGTATGAAAATTGCTTAATGTTGTATAAGAACAATAAGAAAACATAATAAGAAATAAATGCAGCATTTCAATAATGCACACTCAAACTACCACCATTTGTCCTCCTATCACTGAATCTGAAGACAGCTTGGTGGGTATGTGCAGGAGATAGCACAGGATGTCTCTAGTGAGTTTAATCAGGATTGTTCAAAGGCATCTCCCAAGTTATGGCCAATTTCCTGCTAAGCCCTCCTGCTTGCAAACTTTTATTGTTCATGGTGGCCATTATATGTCAACCAATCTTACTCATTTATAGCAGAAATTAGTATCTCAATCCCCTGATGCCATATCCCAATTGTGGAATCCAACTTGTTGGATTATTGATACAGTTATAGTCCAACAAGTTGGTTCGAGGTTTGAAAAGTTTGAATTCTATTTTGTTTCTGACCATTTGTTAATACACTCTGCTATTGAAGCTGATAAATTAAATTGCTATCTTGGAACTGTACTCCATGGTTTGTGTGCTTGGTCTGTCACAATAGTGATGTACAAAACAATATACACCTCCCAAGTGTCCCAACCTATTCTCTTTCTCTGTAATGGTAGAATTTTGTGGACGTTATCAGGTGAACTCATCGCCCTGTACGGTTGAAAAATGGTCAAGCAGCGCAGTAAGAGGTCATTTGACAGGCTCGGGGTATCTTGCAGTGCAAACTCATTCTTCCTATTTTTTATATATTCTGTATTTGAGTAACAGGAACCCTGCATTCGAACAAGACTTATTATTCTGTATTTGCTAATTATCTGTGCTGATTAGATAAATGAATAAAGGCAAAACAGGAAGACGATAATGATGCCTTGCTATTGTATTTTTGTTATTGCTGAGGAAGGTTGATTTTTTTCACCTATATTTGGTTGATAAGAGCTGTAAGGTGACAGACCTAAAGTTACATACACCACAGAGCCTCATTGTACAATCATAATCCATTGGCTGGACAGAGAACAGAGTCTTATTTATGTTTTTCAGATCACAAAGGTTTTTCAACAGAAACCATTTACTGATTATATTTTCGAAACCTCTATGCTGCTTTAATGTAACCGGAGTAGTGTTTGTCTTCAGCATCCAACACCCTACAGGGCAAATATATCATTTTTACTGTACTACTCTGAGGTTTTGGTGTAGGTACCATATGTAGCTCTACCATATGTTAGCTCTCCATCATCTTCAGTCGCTGGAAAATTGTTTGTAGAGCTTTTATATTAATTTGTATTGGCTTTCCTCATGTGTGTTACTCATGTCTGTGAGGATACAGAAGGTTCTTTAGAGGAATACTGCACTTACAACAATCTGCAGTCCACCTCTTTGGGTGCATACTGTGCATTATGGCTTCTGTCTGCAGCACTTAGATCACCCGCTAGATCAAATCCTCCTCCTCTGCTGGAATCCTTCATCTGTGGTAAAAACATCAATCATCTGTCCTGTGTTGTTTGACAATGTTTGATCTGTCTCCCCACAGACTGATATATACTTGTAATATATTAACTATGGGCTGCTCAATCATCTCATCCACTGCAATTTTTCATACAATTGCAGTATAGAAATCTAAAAACAGTCTGCATAATGTTTCAAAGCTAACATTTTCAGTGAGTGATTTTAAAAAATTAATAAATAATTTAAATGCTAAAATATCTGTTATTGTTTCCACATAGTCAATAGGTCATACGACTGATTTTCCATTTTAACAAGAATTAAATAATGATAGGAATAAAATATGGTCTACAATTTTACATTTAAATGCAGTCTAAATTAAGGGTTATTATTATTAGAAGTTTCAGCAAAACAATGATCTTTGTATTCTATGTTAAGAAATCATGGTCTTAACACTAATGTTAGCAGAAATTCTGAGCAACATCTAAGTATGGCCAGTACTGTAGTATTCCTCCTCTGGGTCTGGGATTAAGTGCCGTTGATGGAGATACATTTTTGCCTCACTCAAGGATGTCCAGACAGTACAAAAAAAAAAACTAGATTTCTCTGTACAAATAGCAGAGAAAGTGAGAACAAATAATGTGGACTTTAAGAGGGGATGTGATGACACTGCCATAATGCAAATATGGCAAAATGTGAAATACACTTGTGTCAAGAGGTTAATCAGGAGAGACAGAGGTCACTAAGCCAAGTGTTCCTTGAGGCTTGCTTGCTTGACCCTCTGAGGTGCAACTTGGCACCTCCAATGAGTTTTTACTCCATTATTTATTGCCTGTCAAATCTTTTCTACTTCCAGCACTGTTTTTTTTATTACACATACACACCAGTTCTACAAAACATTTTACTTTCTAAACATAAACAATAATGTAGATTTTGACAATCACGATCAAAATGCGTGATTGTGAATGTTACATACAAATGTAAGAAATTGTGTATAGCCTTTTAAAATATTACATATTAACCTGTGTCTCTATCAGCACACAATCCATAGATTTTTCCAGATGCCCGAACACAGTGATGCTGCGTCTCATCCTCTCAGGTTTTGTCAGATCACAGAGACCCCAGCCAGTCCTCTCTGCAACACCCAAGCCTAAGCCTTGAAGCCAAGTTCATGTGACTTCAACACATAGACAACATGCTTATATAGCAGGTCACCGGATCAGAGGGGTCAGAAAATACGTGCTAACAGCATCCAACCTGGCAACTCAGAGAACTTCTTCAGCCAATCAAAATTCAGCTGGAGTCGACGCCCTCTCAGCTCAACGCAGGCAAAAGTCGGCGTTCAGCTGCGTACGTGAAGTGAGGTTAACCGCGTAGAAGGTTTGTATTTTTCACTAAATATAGTCCGGGCCTGTGATAGTGTAACGTCAGATTTTCTCTAGCCAACGTGGAATAAGAAATATTTGCTCACCAATGCTGACGTTAAAGGTCGTTTTTTTTTCTGTTGGCAGTAGCTAGAGTTAGCTAGCTAGCACTTAATTGGCTAACTTGGAGAAGCCACAGCTTTCCAGGGCGGTCATTTTGTTTTGCATTGTGAGCCTTGATTGTTTTTTCTAACCGTAAATGTATTTCCTTCCAGTTACTTCATATTCACTGTGCTCTGCAGAGGTACGAGTGAGAAATGGGAAGAGAGAAGGATGCGAAAAGAGAAGGGAAGGCCAAGCACAAAGCGAAGCTGAAAAAGCTGAGCGATTGTGAAAGTGCTGGTGCGGGGGGAGACGCGATCAAGAACAGGTGAGGTGTGTGAGAGAGTAAAGATGGGTAGGGGAAACTATTCGCTGACAGGCGCGGTTTCTCCAGCACTTAATCATTATTCCATCAAGAGCTAGACATGTGCCATAATCAAATAAGCTACTCATATGAGTCTCTCGCGTAATTGCCAAGTTAGAGTGGCTCCCTAATATATGCCTGTGACCTGATCCAACATCTGTTCAGCAGCAGCTCAGGCCACACATCAGAGCTGCTTTTTGCATGGATCCTTTAAATAGCATTGCCTTTGATGTTGAAATGTGGAGACACATTAATTTGTATAAGAAATTAATATTTGCAATGGTGATGAATGAGTCAGAGCCATATGGCAGGTGAGTGTGTTTACTACTAAAGGACAGACAAAGAGGTGTTGCTGAGGGAGTACTGCGCTGGCTGAGCTTTCAAGCCGGTCGGTGGCATTGAGCTCATGCATTCATTTCACTGAATACAGTGGGTACTCCATCTTCATATGAATGTATTCATTTACCTTGATATCTGATGTGTTTATTACCATGCATACAGTATGAGAGCAGACAAATGAATGTGGAGTGATCTGTCGTTGGCTTGTGTAATTGATGCGAGCAGGGAGATGAATAGACAACTGTAAGCGCTGCTGGCAGTAAAGCAGGCAGCTTTCTGTGACAGCTAGCCTCATGTTATTTCATGGCACACTGCCTGAATTACTGATTAAGGATCAACTTATCCTCATCAGCTGCAGGATTCATGGAACTACTTTTCCCGAGCATGAAAGGGCGTCCTGCTTTACATGTTGTACTGCCTTTAGTCTGATGTTCAAAGTTGCGATTTCAGATTTTTTTTTTCTAAATTAGCATAGCTGGGGAATAATTGCGGCTTAATTTCATTTTACGTCCAGCTCTGAAGGGTGAAAAGGTCATACTGAAAAGAAACATGTTCAGAGATGTAGGGGGGTCCTCTGAGACATTGCTTGTCTGGTTGGTGGCATTTTATAGCATGTTCTGACTAAAATGATACTAACCGGGCAAAGACATGAATCTAACACCAGTTTAATATGCTCTCACTCGAAGCCTACACTTAAAAGGGCAGCTCAAACTGTCTCTTCAGGGCTTATTCAGTCATGACATAGTAAAAGGGAAGGCAGCTTTCTCAGCTGTTCCACAGTATTTCTCCAACTGCTCATCTGTCACAAATACTGCATCGCTAACAAGCCTTTTCTTTTCCTCTCATTTTCATCCGTGGTCCATCCTGACATCCTGATGAACAGTGCGAAGTCAACTAAATCTACAGAGAAAACTGTTAATGGAAACTCTCATAAGAAGGTAAATAACTCATTTTCTTCTCCATGCACTGCACGGCCTAAAATTTGATCTATTCAGTCTGACCCCAATTTAGAACATGTCAATGGAAATCCGGTGTCCTCTTCACCAGGGGAGAGACTGTGATTGTCATGTGAGTCCACCCATAACTCTTGCCCTGTTTGGAAATAGCACGTCAAATACCAGGGTGAAAATTCCAGCTCCTGTTACCCAGTGAGCCGAGCTCTGACTGTCATAGCTACAGTATGTGCAACAGCATGTCATAGTTGGCCATCTCCATGCTATCTGATTCCTGCAACAGTGGCAGTGTATATTTACATGCATACCAATACCCAGACCCTTGGAAATAATGCCCCCCCCAAAAAAAAACAAACAATACAAGCAAACACACAAAAATATTTGTCACATTGTTTACTTGGACCAGTCACATGTTTACATGTTGCTATGCAGCTGTGCATACATGTTCTCACCAGGAGTTTTAGGAGATATGGCACAACCTTGTGTGGTTGTATGAATATTTTAGTGGGAATGGTCTTCATTTCATTTTCACTGAGAAAAAAAAGTAGAACTTGACAACTTTTTCAGTCGTGGAAAACACATGGAAAATGACAGAAAATGAAATGTCCTGGAAAATTCAGCATTCCTCATATTTTCCTGAAGCTGACCTGCATGAACTACTAGGCTATCAATCAGAGCTCCCCAAAAACAGATAGCATTGCCATCTGAAAGGCTGCATTCAGGATCTTATTAATAGGGCTGGGTATCGATTCAAATTTCAAGAATCGTTTCGATTCCGAGTCTTGAGATTCAGAATCGATTGGATTCGGGTTAGTGTTATTAAAACCGTTTTTTGAGCTGTTTCCTGATTGTCTAGTTGTGCAACATATTAATAGTAGTTTTATACTGACATTTGGCAGCAAATTAATGAAGTATTGGCAGTTAATGATGGTTATAAGACTAGTGAAAATGGCAAGGACCAGTCCCCCTCCCAGAATGTTGATAGACGAGTATTTTACAGACATGATGTACAGCAGAATTTCTGATGCATTATTAAAAATATGACATTAAGAATTCACCCAAAAGCTGTTGCTGTTAAATACAAATGTACCTTTAATTTGGCCATTTTGTCCACAAACAGCTGTGAAGTAATTCATCAAAATGTATAAAAAATAAAGAGAAACAAAGTGCTGCTGCTTACAGGTTAAGTGATCAAACTAATGGAAACAACATCAGAGGTAGTAGGGTTCCTTAGAAAACAGAAGTGTCTCACAGTTTTTCTTTAGAGTAAATCTCACTGTAAATCTTTACAAGTATAAGACATTCAGTTGCTTTCAAAATATCGCTGCATGTGGTTCCTGAGGTTGGTCGTGTTTCCGCAAACTTTTATCTCCATCTGGCATATCTTGCAAATTGCTTTGCTCCTGTCAAGTTAATTTTTTGCCTTGACATTTATAAAACCGAAATAGTTCCAGATATCCGCTTTAAGTGGATATCACGCCGCGCCTGCGCGAGTCACGTCCTTATTTATACAGTCAATGGTATGGTAATGGTAACCGGTGGGGTTAAAGTTCACCCAGGAAAAAAATATATATACCGTATTTTCCATGGTATAAGGCGCACCTAAAAGCCTTTAATTTTCTCAAAAAACGACAGTACGCCTTATAATCCGATGCACCTTTTTTTTAAAAAATATTTTTATTAGGTGGTAAGGCACATTAGAGCAGAAACCAATGTCATAATTACATTGAATATCACATCACGCCTGCATCACAGTTTAAATGTTGATACAATAGAAACACTGTGCATCAAGAGGATTGAAAAGCAAGGCACAGAGTCCGCCTCCTAGAAAGTTTTCTTTTTTTGTATTTGCGGCCCAACAGGAACATGAACAGGCAGCAAACAAACAATGTATAAGTAGAAATAATGATAAAAAAAAGAAAATTAATAATAATAAAATAAAAACAACAAAAAAACAAATAAATTATAATAATGATAAAGATCAGAAGAGAAGGAAGGAAAAGAGGTTGGGGTCCATCAATCAGGAGGCATAGACTGCAGAGAGTGAAAGAATGTTAAAAAGGGAAGCCACTTGTTATAAAATTTATCAGAATTCCCTTTCAAGGAATATCTGATCTTCTCCAGCTTTAGAAAAGACATGATGTCATTGAACCACTGAGTGCTGGAGGGAGCTTTGGTTGACTTCCAGTGAAGAAGAAGATGGCGTCTTGCCAGTAAGGAGGTAAAGGCTAAATTATCTAATTGGTTAGAGGTAAAACGGTTGTGGTCTTCAGGGAACCCGAATATAGCGACATGGGGGGAGACTTTTATGGTCATTGAAAGTATTTTTGACATGGTTTCAAAATAATTCTGCCAGAAACGAGAGAGTAATGAACAAGAATAAAACATATGAGTAAAGTTAGAAGGTGAAGCATGGCATTTGTCACAATTATCTGCGATGTTGGGATAGATTTGTGACAATCTAGTTTTGGAATAATGGACTCTAAACAATACTTTAAACTGTATAAATGTGAGACGAGCACAGGCTGAGCTAGAGTGAATTTTCTTAAGAGCAGTGTCCCACCAGTCATCTCCCAGATGTAGACCCAGTTCTTGTTCCCAAGCAGTCTTGACCTGGTAATTGGTGAACAATCAAAAAACAGGATTTCATTATAAACTTTGGAGATGAGTGACTTCTGAAGTGGATCGTGAGAAAGAAGTTCCTCCCACTGTAAATTTGGAGGTAGAGACGGAAAAGCTGGCCGATGCGCCTTTTATATGGATCAATATTGGTTAATTATGGCTATCGTAGTCAGGGGGTGTGGCCGAAGTAACAGCGGTAAAATTGTAAAGGGTATTCCACTCTCTGTGTGCCGTCATCATTTTACTGTCGCTTGCAGTCAGCTGTCAACCTGAATAATAAAATGACTATTTCACTGAACAATGAAAAAATATGAATATATATATATATCTATGCGCCTTATAATGCGGGGCGCCCTATATATGAAAAAAGTTGCCTTACAGTGCGGAAAATACCTATATAAATGTATTAAAAAATTGATCTTTGGACGCGAGAATCGATTTTTTTAAAAATAAAATGAGAATCAATTTAAAATCGGCGGATCGATTTTTTTCAACCCAGCACTACTTATTAATGTTCAAATTTTGATGTGCTTGCTTGCTAGCTTATTTTGCCTGCACAGGTTTAAAGGGTCTATATTTGACATTTGAACATTAAGCTTGCAGCAAACAAACAGTGTACCTATATAGTGAAGTAAATTTCTAAGCAGTGAATGGAATCACACTTCCTCTGTGTGTGTTGTAAATTGAGTTTCTCTGGCCTTCTTCTTTGGATGTAGGGCCTGATGCATGTGCGTGTTAGCGTGTGTGAGCTGTTGCTCCCTCGTTTATAAAAAGACTAAATCTGCATTCAGACTGCAGGCTAATCCGTTTGTTTCTCAGTTCAGATCTTTAAAACAGATTGCACTGTTTTTGTAAGTGACCAGATCAGGTTAGTGTGTACATCACCAGCGTACCTGCATGGGTTAATGCGGCAACACTGAGAGAGCTGTATCACAATGAATAGGAGCCGGGGTCAAAACAGTGAATCGGAGCCTAGCTGTATGTGAGTCAAACACTGGCTAAATACTGGCCAACAGTACTTTGTTTGCTTTGCTGGCCTTGTCCCTTCAAACACAGTGCTGCATTGTTAAGGTAAAATGGACCATAACATGACATGAAATAGTTTAACTTTTTTAGTGGTGGCTTGCAGTGGGTGTGATTAGATGTGATAAACTGCTAAGAGTCAGTGGCAGTAAATAATCCTAGCAAACTTGACTCTGACTTTGAATCTTAGTTATGTATTAAAGTTCAGTATAGCCTAATGTTCAGTCATTTGTCAGGCAAAATGTTAGTCTACTGTTTGCATTTTTGGTGTCTAGATGGCAATGTTTAATATTGAAGTTATGAATGAACAAGTATGATAGATTTGATTTACATAGCACTGGTCAAGCATAGAGCACAAAGCGCTTTGCAAATAAAATACAGTGATGGAATACTAAATATCTTAAATATAATAACAACTGTAAAACAGTATTAAAACAAGGCAAGAAATAAAAAATGTAAAAAAGTGCAAGAGGAGATATTGGCAAATGGAGTGACATTAAAACATCATTAAAACAGGTTATGCCCGTATACTCGTTAAAATCAGACTTCCACAGAAAGGAGCATATTTGGGTGTGGTGAGATCCCTCTGTAGCACCATAATGCTTCATTTATAATTCATTTATAAGGGTATGTTGTTTTACCTTTTTACCTTTCTCAAAAAAATTGCAGTTCCTGCAATTTGGGTATTACACAAGGTCATAACAGGAACTTAAGGCATGGTCTCCCCTCAGGTCAAGACACCTAAGACGGACCCCCTGGAGTCAGCCGGCAGTCCCAGGTAGGGATGGAGTCATATTACCAGTACACTGTATCTTATTAAAGGCAGTGATAAGAAGCTGACAAGCTGCCATGGAGTGGTTCTGCCAGAAATCTTATTCTTTTTTTTTCTTTTCTTCCCTCCCTCCTGAAGTGAAGGAAATGAATTTGTGTGTTTAGATGTTTAAGGGCCCTGGACAGGAGACATTGCCTCTTTGTACAATATATTAAACTGTCTGACAGAAAATTAATTCCGCTTTGCACTGAAGACAAATATCTCTGGATTTTCAGGAAAATAATAAATGAGAATGCTTGGTTTGAGTAGTTGGACGCTCAGGAGGGTGTTGCTGGGATGACAGACTCTGGCCAAAGGCCTGCTGCGCCGAATCAGTCTCACAGCAGTGCTTTTACAGAGTTGTTAATGGATTGTTTCCCAGACGTGGACTTAGCCCAATTCAATATGATGAGTGACATTTTGAAGGAGATAAACTTTTTAGCTAAATTCTGGCTTTTTCCCCCTCCAGTTACCACCTTTTCCTCCAGAACGTTAAGGCCTCATTCCAGAGTTAGGGAAGAAACATGAGGCTATTGGAACCACAGACTCTAAATGTCAGTGGATGCAGTGACTCAACCTCCTTTCATACAGCTTTTTATAGCTATACTCTGACGCACAGAGCATTATGCAGAGGGAACCTGTTGGAGCTCATTTAGGCAGCGTGGCTGTATTTGGTCCATATTCATACGTTGTTGGCATTTTTGTAAGCATGATGCCTTGATGAAGAATGTCAAGCATGTCGGAATAGGCACTTAAAGTATGAGTGGATTTTGATGCAGAGTAAGTGTGGTTTGGGCTAGAGTACTTGATAATGTTGTTGCGAGCTGTGAAAGGGCTATTTTCTTATTCACAGAGAAGCAGCTAATATTTCCCTTTTCTCTCAGCTGCTGTGTGTCCGCAGTGCATCGAGTGCTGAAAAGAGAGAAGTAGTTTTTCCTTGAGATGGTTCCCATCAGTGTGTTGAATGTTTAACATGTAAAAAGAAAAAGTGTTTTAAGGCATCTTCTTTGTGCTCTTATGATGTCAGACTCAGAGGCTAATAGCTGCATTAGTGTTGAAACTTGTTCAGATTAATATTGATCACCCTTAACACATTCATAGACTTTATTTTGCAAATAGCACATAACAATAACAATTAGGGCTGTCAAAATTGGCCAAAAATTACTTTGAATATTCTTTACATAAAAAACACGTAGGTTTAAATGATTTGAGTATCTTATTTTTGTGCAATGCATCCATATGCGGGAAAACCAATACAACAAGAGACAGACTACTTGTATATTATATCAACATAAATGCTATTTAAAAGATCTACATACCTAAATGTTGCAAAATATGCTAATAAAATAATGTCTTATAACCTGTCCGTTAGTGACACTGTGTGCACGCGTCCTGAAAACTTTCACTGTCCTGGACAAATGGGAGGACTATAGACCCTATTTTCCCATTTTTTTGTGTCAAAGTGACTAATGGAGACACCAGTTTCTGAAATTTTTTTAGTGTTGAGTGAGTGCCCATCAGACGTCATATCTGCCGTCTGGGCTGCAATTTCATCTCTCCAGGTTTTAATCAACCATCAGTGTACGTTTACTAAAAGTGTTTGTCTTTGCCACTGACAGCCTCAGATTGTTATACAAGTGTCTGATGACATTATGGAAAAGATCCTTACAAAAATTCCTTCTTGCTAAAGAGTATGATCCGATTTGTATAACCACAAACAGCTGCTATATTGCTCTTGCCAAAGCCACCTGACGCCATTCACAAAAACAGTGATTTTGTCATAGACAAAATAAAACTTACCAAAACCTTCTTGGTTCGTCTTTCTGCTGTTCCAGCAATCATCTCCAACTCTGGTTGAAATAAACTCTTAACTCGCTGAGTCAGGAGAGGAGTGAGAGATATCAGAGAAGCAGTGGGGGAAATAGCATGTGAAGCCAGAATATTTAATATTTTCACATCTAACTCAGGAATTATTTTCACAGGAAGTTATAACAAGAGAGACTTCAAAAAACAGCAGTTATTGGACAATAGAAACTGCTTTTGTCATGCAGTACTGTCATACAGCCGCGGTATTTGTCAAAGGCCAAAGTGGCCTTGCCCTAATTCCAGACCTATATATGCATTTTATTAACAACTTTTGTTGTGCAGTCCAGTCCAGAGTTTTGAAAGGACATTTTGTGACTTGAATTTCATACATGAAGGATGTCTCACATTTGTGCTGTTTGCAGTCTGCAGTGGCTCTAGCTTGATCAGCAGGAACAGCTTCAGGTAGCAGGTAACTTCAAAAAGTATTTTAGATTTTTTTTAGAATTGCAATACATTTCAAATCTGCACCCTAGTATCGTGATAGTATCCCAGCCCTAGTGTGACAGTGAGCCACCATGCACAAGACCGGGACACTGATGCTCAAGCAGCTAAAGACAATTCAGCCATCATTCATTTCATTATTTACACCAGTGCTTTTCTGACTGTGACCTTTACATTACAACTGTATTGAATGGTCTCGTATCTTAGGTTATTAAATATTCTAAGAGATTTTTTCCTTCTGTTTTATTTATTAAAGTCCAAAAATGTATTTTCTCGAAAGGTAAAACACCAGACCAGATGGAGACAGAGAACAGAGAACCTGAGAGAAAGCTCATTACTCTCAATCAGACACCATCAGAGCTCATACAAGGTCTGCCAGGTAGTTGTTACCGTAGAGGCTTCTAATTGGGATTCAGTGAGCCATTTTACATTTTCACTATTTTCCCCTGAGCTAAATGTTATGTGTGAAGAAAAGGAGAACGCTCATATTTGTTGATTTCTTAGTTTAGGCTTTAGCCCTACCCATCAATTCCTCACTCTGCAGGGAAATCCAAGCTTGCAGTTGTGCAATTATTTTTTATTATTTCTAATTGCTGTAATTATGTAATTATCATTAGTGTTTCAATAATGTTGCTTAATTACCATAATTATGTGATTTCTTGTGGTCAGTGTGTCATCATTGGGATTTCTTTTTCTCTATTCCACATGGTGGGTAATTTTGTCCCAACTTTGTAGCCAGCAGTATGGCGGACAGCAGTGAAAAGCACGATTAAGCTTTTATTTGGCCTTGTTATTAGCTTGTTAAGTTGGGGCTAATTCAAAATCAAGTCAAAATTGAGAAAAAACAATTTAATTATTAACAATTAATAAGATCTTCGAAATTTGATTTAAAAAAACCAAGGTACCGTATTTTCCGGACTATAAGGCGCACCTAAAAGCCTTTAATTTTCTCAGAAACCGACAGTGCGGCTTATAATCTGATGCACCTGTTATATGGATCAATATTGGTTAATTAAGTAACAGCGGTAAAAGTGTAAAGGGCGTTCCATTCTCTGCGTGCCGTCATCATTTTACTGGCGCGTGCAGTCAGCTGTCAACCTGAATAATAAAATGACTATTGACTATAGGCAATTAAAATATTAATCAAACGTGGTTAATGTGATTTCTGCTCCTGAACCTCAGCGCACAGCGTCTGCACATCAGCGCTGTGCGCCGTCACCTGTATCTTTACGCAGGATAAGCTGTCATCTGTGAGCGCGCGCGGTGTTTGTTTCAAAATGAACTAACTAAAATAAAATACATTTTAAATAAATGCTCATTAATTATTTTCAGGAGCCGCATCAGAGGGATGAAAGAGCCCCGGGTTGCTGACCCCTGATCTAGTGGATGCATAACGCAACCCAGACACCACAGTAGGGTAGATTCTGTCTATGCGCCTTATAATGCAGTGCACCCTATATATGAAAAAAGTTTTAAAATAGGCCATTCATTGAAGGTGCACCTTATAATCCGGTGTGCCTTATAGTGCGGAAAATACGGTACCTTTGTAAACTAGGGTTTGAGAGGGTTGACTTATATAACTATTAGCTCAACTTTAAAGCTGCTGGCTACCATGTGCTGTGTATTAAGATGTATGAAAGTAGAGGGCACTGAGCAAGGACCCAAACATCACAACAGCTGATAAAGGAAGGTGCAAGGTGGTCCTAGACACAGCGTACTACCATGCCCGGGTTACCACACTGCTAAGTGACACTAATACTTATACCATGGTCTGGGTGAATACTCGATTCTGATTGGCTGCAGGGTGTCCATTAAAAAGTGTTATAGGACACCTATAAAAGACGTTCCGTCAAATAACCTGATTGTTGTAAATTATTGCGCTGGCTCAAACGCTAGTTGGTAACTGTGGCAACAGAAACTCAGAACATACGTTATTTCACAGTTTATTTATCACAACGGCAAGACAGACAAAACATGAGTGATTTTATAGTTTCATTTAACCTATTTGGTGAATTTGATAATTTTGAAGACTGGGATGCAGCCGAAGAGAAAGAGAGAAGAGAATATAAGAAGGAGATGACACCGGAGGAACTGAACAATTTAGAGGATGAAAAGGACGAGGTAAACACGAAAAAAACACGAAATGGGCAGTTAAAACATTAAGAGACTTCCTAGCTCAGAAAAACATGGACATCAACTTTGAGAGCTACACTGCCACTACTCTCAATGACATTTTGCAACTGTTTTATGCGTCTGTCCAGTCGACTTAAGGAAGGAGGAGAATACAGTGTTGCCAGTTTTAGGAGTTTGAGCGCCGGCATTAATCGACACTTTAGAAACGTCAACATCATTAGCGACACTGTGTTCAAGGGCAGTAATGCTGTTTTTAAGGCGATACTGAAGCGTTACAGAAAGAGTTGGAAAGACACCAGCTTCCACCATCCTCCTATCCCTGAGTCCCGAGACACCCCTTGGCCTCGTCAGAAAGGTGTGGTTTGACATCCAGCTGTGTTTTGCTTGGCGTGGCAGGGAGGGGAACCGTGAGCTGACAATGACATCTTTTAGCATCCAGACAGACGAGGATGGCGTTGAATACGTCAGGCATGGGCAAACTACGGCCCGACGGCCATATGCGGCCCGTTACAAAATTTAATCCGGCCCGCCGAACTTGAACAAATTATATCAATAAACCTTGGTAATGTTTTATTTTCCCTGCAATTCTGGCTTTTTCCCAATAGATGGCACACTCTAGATACATTGAGCTTTGTTGAGGTGAAGCGTATTACTCCACGTTTGCGCTTTACTCTTCGACCCTCAGCCCTTCTGTAAAGATGAGCGGAGCTAAGAATGTCCAGTTTTTAATAAGGAGTGGACAACTAAATATTTTTGACTGAACACCGATCAGGCGGTGTTTAAAGACTATGATACAGCAAGAAAACTGACTCCAGACTTTGATGCGCTGGATAAAAAGGGAGACCAACAACACTGTTCCCACTGAAATTAAAAGTACGTTTCTCCGTTGTGTTATGTAAAAAATGCATTTGAAACTAATTTGTTCTGTCTGTTAAGGGATGCACATATGTGGTGCTCAGGTGCACGTACGTTCTCAAAACCAAGTGCGCAAATGCAGCGCGATCAAATATAACGCGCTCCACATACTGGCGCGTTGTCACTGTTCCGTCCTCGCGCTGCTCGTTGTTGAGTTTTGGCATTAGGGATGATTGAATAGAAGGAGAGGACAAGTAGACCTGCATCTCCTACCGTTTTTTAAATGAAGACAGTCAGGAGGAGACTACATAACACAACACAACTTTCAGTGCTTTAAAATAATAAAAAGAGTAATTTCAATAAATAGCTCAGTTCTGTGGGACTTCAAAGACAGATATTTAGTTGTAATGCTTTTGTTCATTTTCAATTGAAATTAAAGCACATGTGTTCTACATATCTCATGATATTTTATTTTCTCTTATGAGGTGGATTACCAAAACACTCCATCCATCTGCTCCTGGTCCGGCCCCCCAGTCAAATTTTAGAACCCTTTGTGGCCCACAAGTGAAAAAGTTTGCCCACCCCTGGCCTAGTGCATAATCCTGACACTAAAAATCCTAAGGATCCAAACGACCCACACAAGCAAAACCTAAGAGGTTTTATGTTCATCTCACTTTCCTCCACTGATTAGGCCTAACATAAGAGCTGCGGCCGACTGAGCTGCAGGTTCTGTGGCCAGAGCTGGTTACCTTGGCAACGCGTCACAACGAGAGATATTAAATAGTCCGCTCAGCCGCTTCTTGTGAAAAACTTAACGGTAAAAAACAACATTAAGGTATTCATAATTGATTTAATATTTATTTTTTTTCGTAAGTGACTATGGTATAAGCGGGATAATGCCCTATAATGGACACCTTGTCGGGCATTATCCCTTACATATTGAACACTGAAATGAGATCCCACCAGTGGATACAAGAAAGAAGCCATAGAATGTCTACAACAGTTACAGAAAGAGAAAGTCATCAATCGTTAACAATATTATCTCTTGTATCCTGGAGAAGCCTTTACATGCATGTTTGGGCCCCCCAAGACTCACAATGAAGGAACCCCCCTCAGATGCATTATCAGCAGCATCAACTCGGTTACTTACAACATTGCCAAACATATATCTACTATCTTTACCCCCTTATGCCGGCATCAGAATACACGATTTTTTTTGTTTTGTCAGTGATGGTCACCCTGTTCGATCTAACGATCACAGTGCGAGAAACTCTTCCTGCATGGTCAGGTTACTGGCAAGACTACATGTGTACCCTGACTAAGGCCTCGCCATGTTCAAAACTCCATGGACTTCATGAGCAGGAGTATGTAGTTGATGCAGTCCTATGCAGTGAGGAATGTACAGACTTGTATATTGGGGAAACAAAATAACCGTTGAACAAACGCATGGCTCAGCAGAGAAGGGCCAAGGTCATGATTCAACAGTCGACTTCAAGGGACACTCATTTCAGGACAACAACGTACATATTCTGGACAGGGAGGACAGGTGGAGTGAAAGAGCCTATTTAAGTATTAAAAAAGAGAAACCACCCCTCAACAGAGGAGGAGGTCTACAACACCTCTTATCCCACAGCTACAATGCTGTCCTTTCATGCCTTCCCAGGACCTGTAACGACTTTTCACAGTTGGCCTCATGTGACAGCCTTAACAATTACAGGTGACACAGCCGGTCACACCCAACTGGTTTTAACAACCGTGCTAATGACTACACAGAGCTGGAATACCTGGCACTCTCCACCAGTCAGTTAGAGCTGAAGAAGCCTCTTGTGTGATAGGCGAAACTTTTCAAGTTTCCAGTCCAGTTGCCTTTGATTCAACCCTCCTTGGATGACCATGACCTGGATGATGGAGAATCTACATAGACACTACAAAGCAGACTAAACATCAACAGTATTAAGATGAGTTCACTCAACTTCATGTTATATATGGACAATATATATATATATATATATATGGCTGTCCTCTCCTCTTTTTGTGGTTTAGTGATGAAATGGTGAAAGAGGAGCCAATGGATGATGACTTTACTGCAAACAAGAAAGGGTTGAAAAGGAAAAGAATTAAGGATGAGCCCATGGAAGGCCCTTCACATTCCACTGTTACACCTTCGTAAGTCTGATCAGGTCTTTGAGCTTTTTTACATGTTAGGCTTTTTCCAATATTAGAGTGTGGTTCACAAAGTTATGTTGGCATCTCCAACACTTGTATGAATATTTGAATTTGGTAGTTAAGGAGCTGTCTGTTTCCTGGTTATCTGCAGCTCAAAGAAAAAAAAGAAGCAACATGGGACAGAGGATGAAAGCAACAGAGAAGCTCAGAAAAAGAAGAGACAAGAAAAGGTAAACACTTGTCTTTCTGAGGTAATCTGTCTCCCATCGGTAATACTCCCACTATATGAGGTTTGCTGTAAGAGCCGTTCACGATGGCAGTGTTTGACTTCACATCTTGAGTGTTTTTCTCGGCACAGACGGTAAAGAAAGAGGAAGGAGAGCATCCCATCTCTAAAAAACCCAAGAGGACAAAGGAGGAGATTGAGGAGGCAAGACAGTTGAAGATCAAAAAGAAGGAGGAGGAGGAGCAGAATCGCTGGAGATGGTTGGGGAAATGCTGCACTTTTCATCTCGCATTGACCTGACCCACCCCCACCACACACACGTTCCCAAAATCACACACACACAGGGAAAGAGAAGAACAGCAATTTTTACTTTTTCATATACGCCCTCATTTTTTCATCATCTTGCTTTCTGTCAGGTGGGAGGAAGAGAAGTATGAAGATGGGGTGAAATGGAGGTTCCTCGAACACAATGGACCCTACTTCCCTCCTGACTACCAGCCTGTGCCAGACAACGTTCACTTCTACTATGATGGTCAGTTGAGTATGAATGTATCAGAAAGGGTAATTTAAATAGGGTTGAAAAGGTTTTACACACATTAGTTTTGACACACTCCACATATTTTCTTTCATGACAGTAATTTGATGGTCAAGCCAAACAGGGACAATGGTTGAATTGGGAAGGTGTTGAGAAGAGGAAACTTAGTTGGAGGGACCTGTGGAATATGGAGGAAGGCCGTATTAAATTTCTGAGAGGGGCGACATACGATGTGTTGCCAACCCCGCAGAACCTAAGTCTCTGGGTACAGGGCGATCAATCGTGCCCACTCTGCTCAGGTACAGCAAGTTTAAAGCACATTTTGTCAGGTTGTAGAATTAGCTTATCACAAGGCCGGTATACATGGCGGCATAATCAGGTGCTGAGAAGCTTAGCCGCAGGCATTGAAGAGAGAAGGAAGCAGGTGAATTCTGGAAGTTCTAGAAAGGAGAGGTTAGATGTGCAGTTTGTTCGAGAGGGGGAGAAAAATAGAGCTGCTAAGTCAGGGAGAAGGCAGGTAGGTGGCTGCCTGGTAGGGGATGATGATTGGCAAATGCAGGTCGACTTGGGAGGAAAGCTAGTTGTGCCCCAGGAAATAGTTTATAGTAATCTGAGGCCGGACATTGTCTTATGGTCCATGAGTAAAAAGACTGTGTTTTTTATTGAGTTAACAGTCCCTTGGGAAAATTCAGTGGAGGCAGCTTATGAAAGGAAGAAGACTAAGTATGCAGATTTAAAGACAGAATCTGAGCAGAGGGGATGGAAGACCAGGGTCTGTCCGGTTGAAGTGGGGTGTAGAGGTTTTGTTGCAGGGTCAGCTGTTTCACTGTTGAGGGAGCTGGGAGTGCATGGGCAAAATTTAAGGAAGACAGTGAGGGAGATGTCAGATGAGGCTGCTAGGTCTAGTCAGTGGATATGGATCAGGAGAAATAATAGTAGTTGGGGTTAAAGTCTGAACAAGACACCTCTCCTCTGCTCTGCTTTCCCCGCCCCATCTTCTCGCTCTGCCAATAGGAAGAGAACCAGGAAGAGGAAGTTTAGATAAGGTGGGGGTGTGGCCAGCTAGAGTCTCTCTTTGGGACCATGCAGCCTGTTCAGGTGAGTTTGCATTGTAAGATACAGAGTTGGCTTGTTTTTTGATCTTTTTGGTTGTTTTCCTGTTTTGTTTGCGTCTTGAAGGAAATGTTAGGGTTTGTTTTCCTGCTTTGTTTGCTTTATGAAGGAAATGGTAGGGTTTGTTGCTTCTTGAAGGAAATGTTAGAAGAGGCTGTTAAATCTAGTCTGTGGTTTAGGCCTCCACCTTCAGCACCCTCTAAATTTTCCACCCCCTACCCGAACAAGGGTCTGTATCCAATCCCTACTTTCATCTTTTGACTCTACCTCTTTATTTTCTACCCCCTACCCGAACCAGGTTTTGTATTCCCACCCCGCTTTTTTGGTGCAGTTGGTGAGAGGCAGGTGTAGATGATGGTAGTGTGGCAATCGGCAGTTACATGTGGCATCTAGTCCTGTGGTAGCATTGTAGCAGCTAACAATAGCTAAAGCGGTGAGAGTATGATAGTATCTTAGCAGTTAGTATTGGTAGCTAGCAATTAACATTAACAGTATAGGTGAATCTAGCTTTATTGTCTTCTTCTGTTCCTCTTAGCAGGTAGCGGTTAGCACGTAACATTAGCTAAATGGTAGCATCGGAACTGTATTGTCTTCTTCTGTTCTTCTTAGCCGTTAGCATTAGCAATAGTTAAATGGTAGCATCGGTACTGGCCACTACCTGGAGCATCTCTGGGTCAGTTGAACGTGGTGGTGCTGTTTGGATTGTGTAGGAGCACAACCTCCTGGAGGTGTAGTGGGACTAAGTAGGCGAAACACTGTTGAAGGGAGGTTTCCACCTGATGACCCCCAGAGACGTGTTAGGAATCACTGCTCTTTGGCATGTATAGAGACAGATTAGGGCTCCAAGGTTCTTCACTGAGAATGAATCCTCTTTTTGAGCACAAGTATCTTGTGTTTAAATTAACTAATTGAAATAATCTTGGTTCCTCAAAGTCCTCCTCAAACCATTCAAAATATATTCAGAAATGTTAAGCACTGCACAGTAAAATCCCTTTTTGATGTTTTTCTGGGATTCTTTTTGTTAAATATGGGTTACTTTGTGTTTTACAAAATCTGCATATAACAGCTATAAGAAGAAGGGAAAACAGCACAGTCACTCAAACATGCACATAATGTTACATGAAGTACATACATGGGGATTTGTAAAACCTAAGTTAAAGAACAAGGATTTAGTGGCATCAAGTGGTGAGGTTGCCGATTGCCATCAGCTGAATACTCCTGCCTCACCCTGCCCTTTCCAAGCTTGTAGGAGGACCTGCAGTGGCTTTGGGGAATGTAAAAATGTTAAAGTTGCGCTCTAGCTCTCTCTAGATCCAGAGTTTTTTTTAGTCCATTCTGGCCTAATGTAGAAACAAGGTGCACTCTGTGGAAGAAGACATGATCCCTCTGTAGATATAAAGGACTCATTCTGAATATTATATTCCGTGTCTGCCCATAAATTTGCCCTAAATCCTACAAACTGGAACTTTTAAAGAAAAAACCTTGAAGCAAGTAAACAACAAGAGTCAGCAACATTAATTAAAATACATAATCCTAATCAGGGCTCCAGACTATTTTTTCCACTAGTAGCACTGGTGCTACCTACTGAAAATTTTAGGAGCACTATGTCAACATTTCCTTGAGAGTCCTTGACATGCTGACTCTATTACACACAAAAACATAAAGGAAGTTTTTCAAATGTCCCACCAGGGTTTGGGACGCGTCCAGGACAAAAGGGATTTTTGTTTTTCTATCTTTTTTTTTTTTTTTTGGATGACTATTGCTAAGCTGAACCGACCACTGACTACAACGGAGGGCATCTTCTCAGGCAATTACTGAAGTTACTATCAGATATTATTGTGGTCAATTCTGTGATGTTTTGCTTCACAGTGATGTTATTCAGTGTGTGTCTATAGTGAGTAAACTGACTATTGATGGGTGGCACATTCAAGACTGGCCCATTTCAGAATGATATATATTATATTACTGCATTATAATTATTGATTTATGTGTGTTAATATCACTTTAATGTTGGTTAACAGGTACATTTTATTTGCTTAATATAATGCTGGTTAGCTTAACCTATAGTACCTATGAGACAAGGAAGCAGAAGGACTCCAGCGAAGATAGCCAATTGGTAACATGCCTTAATGGTACATGAATGTGTACAGATGGAGAGGAAGAGGAGGCGAGTGGAGCTGTGAATTATAGGAAGTCCCCCAGCAGGCTAAGCATAGCAGTAGCTATAGCTAGTCCAAGACGAGACTTTTCTGAAATGTTCCAGTCTCTGTAACAGAATGTGATGTTCAATGGTCAATTATTAATTAGTGATATGATATAAAAGCCTTTTTGATGAAAAAGTCCTAAGAAGCAATAAAATAAAAGATATTAATTTCTCAAGTCATACCCACTTCACACTGTGATTGGTCAGCTATGTGAGGGTGTGAAAGGAGCCAGGATTTGAACTTCTCTCTTGCTCTCTTTTTCAAATTTCGTGTGTACAACCAAGTGTGCACAATGGATGCCCTCCAGGAGAGACTGTCTTAAAATGTGAGCCGTTATCGGCGTACGTAGCAATTGTTGCATCTGTACGTTAGCCGGCTTAGTTGTGAAAGAGAGACATCCCCCAGCTGGACAGTTGGGCAGAAAATGCAGCGAAGCAATGTCCACCCTCTTTGAAGGTCTAAAAAAAGTCTGGAGTGTTTAACTTCATGGCTGTCCCTCCACAGTTGCATGACCTCTGCCCTTTTGTACACATTTGAAAATGGGACAGGCAAATCATACCGTAACATCAGAAGAAATGCTCTGAGATGCTTTAAAATTGGTTTGGAATAATGTAGAGCCTCAAATTTTCTTTGTCTTAGAAATTTGAGATGAGACAGAGTGCAAGCTCAGATTAGAGGGCTACAGGACAAAGTTCAGTTAAATTCAGTTCAGTTTATCTGTATAGCTCTATGTCTAAGTGCCTACTATAAAACAAGATTAACAAGAGCATCCATGCATACATCCACATATATACACACACTAACAAAGAGTGGGGCATAAAAGTATTTAGTCAGCCACCAATTGTGCAAGTTCTCCCACCTAAAAAGCTGAGAGAGGCTTGTAATTTTCATCATAGATACACTTCAACTATGAGAGACAAAATGGGGGGAAAGAATCCAAGAAATCACATTGTAGGATTTTTAATGAATTCATTGGTAAATTCCTCTGTAAAACAAGTATTTGGTCACCTACAAACACGCAAGATTTCTGGCTCTCACTGACCTCTAACTTCTTCTCTAAGAGGCTCCTCTGTCCTCCACTCGTTACCTGTATTACACCTGTTTGAACTCATTATCAGTATAAAACGACTATGGCCATGACCAAAGAGCTGTCAAAGGACACCAGAAACAAAATTGTAGACCTGCACCAGGCTGGGAAGACTGAATCTTCAATAGGTACGCAGCTTGGTGTGAAGAAATCAACTTTGGGAGCAATTATTAGAAAATAGAAGACATGCAAGACCACTGATAATCTCCCTCGATCTGGGGCTCAGTGCAAGAGCTCACCCCGTGGGGTCAAAATGATCAGATGAACGATGGCAAAAATCCCAGAACCACATGGGGGGGGACCTAGTGAGTGACTTGCAGAGAGCTGGGACCAAAGTAACAAAGGCTACCAACAGTAACACACTACGCCGCCAGGGACTCAAATCCTGCAGTGCCAGACGTGGTACCCTGCTTAAGCCAGTACTTATCTAGGCCTGTCTGAAGTTTGCTCGAGAGCATTTGGATGATCCAGAAGAGGATTGGGAGAATGCCATATGGTCAGATGAAACCAAAACAGAAGTTCTTGGTAAAAACTCAACTTGTCGTGTTTGGAGGAGAAAGAATGCTGAGTTGCATCCAAAGACCACCATACCTACTGTGAAGCCTGGGGGTGGAAACATCATGCTTTGGGCCTGTTTGTCTGTAAAGGGACCAGGACGACTGATCTGTGTAACGGAAGGAATGAATGGGGCCATGTATCATGAGATTTTGAGTGAAAACCTCCTTCCATCAGGGCATTGAAGGTGAAACGTGGCTGGGTCTTGACAAGCATGACAATGATCCCAAACACACCGCTCGGGCAACGAAGGAGTGGCTTCGTGAGAAGCATTTCAAGGTCCTGGAGTGGCTTAGCCAGTCTCCAGAGCTCAACCCATAGAAAATCTGTGGAGGGAGTTGAAGTTCTGTGTTGACCAGCAGCATCCTCAAAGCATCACTGCTCTAGAGGAGATCTCCATGGAGGAATGGGCCAAAATACCAGCAACAGTGTGTGAAAACCTTTTGAAGACCAACAGAAAACGTTTGACCTCTGTCATTGCCAACAAAGGGTATGTAACAAAGTACTGAGATGAACTTTTGTTATTGACCAAATACTTATTTTCTACCACAATTTGCAAACAGACACTGATTTTCTGGATTTTTTTTTTCTCATTTTGTCTCATAGTCGAGGTATACCTATGATGAAAATCACAGGCCTCTCATCTTTTCAAGTGGAAGAACTTGCACAATCGGTGGCTGACTGTATACTTTTTGCCCCACTGTACATATTGTACAGAGCAATTGAACATGCTTTACATGGAAGAATGCAGCAAAAAGTACTTATAAGTAAAGATGTGTGTGTATGTACCTGCACATAAAGATACACACAATTGTATATGTGGTATGAAGGAAGATCTTTAGTTTACAGTTTAGTTTAGTGCTGTTGGCATAAGTCTAAAATCAGCAGGCAGACTGTTGCATTCCTTAGTTGCATAAATGCTGAATACCATCTCACCAGACTTTGTAAACGCCCTAGGCACATGGAGTAGATTTCTACTTTGTGACTGAAGAGATCTGGTGGAATTGTGAACTGACAGCATCTAAAATGTGTTGTGGACACAGAGGTGTATTGGGTCAAAAACTGATTTGATGACTGTAATTGTTATTGCTGTGTTTAGCGGTCTATCCCTACAGGGAGTTGGTTTGATCTGTTAATTCCTGTGCTTGCATGCACTTGTTTGTAGTTCAGTCTTAGTTTTGGAGCTGAGTTTAGATCTTTGTCTCTACAAATTGTGTGACGGGGCTCTAGAGTAGTTGAAGTGGGTATTATGGTTTGTTGGAGTTTGATTTGAGCTTCCAAACATTGTTTTGTGTGTTGAATGAAAATGGTGCTTGTATTTTCTTTGTCTGCAGGTAAGAAGGTGAAGCTGAGTCTTGCAGCTGAGGAAGTGGCGTTGTTCTTTGCCCAGATGTTGGACCATGAATACACAACCAAGAAGGTGTTTCGAGAGAACTTCTTTAAAGACTGGAGGAAGGTAAAGCAAGAAAGATAGTCCTGGATCTTTATTGTCTTTGAAGGAAACCCGCCCACCCATGAGCTGAAACCTGCAGCTCAGATGTTTATTCCTACTACTGAAATTGAAATCAACAAATGAAATGAGGTGAAATTGACATTTACACTAAAGCAAGACCCCTAAACAGTTTTGTCAGATTTTCTTTTTGTTTAGCATAGATACTTTGATACTATGGGGATGGAGAGCGGGAGCTTTTTCAGCTGTGGTCTGTGTACGAGATTACTTGGTCTTATTCAAAACTTTAACTGTTAATACATGGAAATCTGCAGTGTCAGCTTCCCATAATGTCAGTGCCACAAACCTTCTCTTCATAACAGCCCAAGTACAGTAGTGTCGGTTGTCTGTATTCCAGTGTCGTAAGTGTGTGACTGCTACCTGCACGCTGGTGTCTGTCAGGCTGTCCTCTTTATCAAGAAAACACCGTGCCAAGCCCCAAGGCATATCATGCAGAATTAATTTTGCGCTGCTTAGTGCTCAATGCACTTGAAAATACGATTTGTGTGAAGGCATTGATATGCTAATCCATACAAGTAGCTCCCCTGCATATGAACAAATCCAATTAAACTGTTTTATTATAGCCGGAAAAAAAACTGTCCTCGCACCACTGCCCTCAGTGCCCACCGACTGTCGGGTGTCAGTCATGCTTAGACACGCAGACTGAATACGTGTCCATGCTGTCAGAGTGATTCTGGAGAGAGGGGTGTGTGCGCTGATCTAGAGGTGTATATTTGCATCTCATCTCCCATGACCCTAGACGACGCATCTGGATCAGATCAATACTGCTGCTGGAATCTATAGATGTGTTCATTTGTTTGTCAATTGGTTATGATCTATGTTGTTATATGTTAACCTTTGCTGCTGTTGCCATGTGTGAAGACATTAAGATCAAGATACCTATCTCATTAAAAACTTGTTACTTTTACGTTCTGCCACTCCAGGCCAATTTGACTTTTAAAAATAGACCTGCATAAAATGGATTATTGCTCTAAATGGGCAGAATGTCCCCAAAATGTCAGCCCATTGTTCCTGTTGCAATAGCTTTCTTGCCCAACAGCAAGAGGCCATATTAAAAGCCACTAGTGTTGCCATGAGACCTCTGAGATGACCCATACAGCCTCCACTGAATTGCTCTGTATTGCTGCCCTGTTAGTGACCTTTTTGAAGGGGTGACCCTCTTGTGCAATAACTTTCGAAAGTTGACAATTATAGTTGAAACTCTGCTGTACTGCTGCTGCTCCCTTCAGTGTACTGCTGTGTCAAGACTGCTCAGCTCGCTCAGCAGTGGCCTTCTTAGGAGGAAATGGGATATGCTCTGGCCTTTCTTAACGATACCACTTAATTCTTTTTTCCTGTCTGCTCTGCCTCCATAAAGATGAGTTATTAAACGAAAGGTCACTGATCTGCCGTGATCACGCTCGTCTCATTTGGTTTTTATGATACATTATTGTTGTAATGCTCTATTTGACCGAGGTTCAGTACTCTGTATTAATAGCTCCCAGTAAATTGAATAAAGCAGCATCATGTGCAGATCCTTTGTCTATTTCTTCATTTCAGCATATTTACTTGGCACATAAGAAGTGTTGGGATGTTCATACTTTCTGTGATCAGTATTTTGAGTTAAAAATGCTTTGATACTTTGTAACTGTTGAACTGTGGCTAAAATGTATATTATTGCTATCTTTAATGCATCTTAGTTAATCTGGCATGCCAGCACACTTGGGCTGCAAATAGCAGTTGTTTTCATTATAGATAATCTGATTTTTTCAATATATATTTGATTGATTATAAACCCTAGGGTGAGCAGCAGAAAATGGATAGATGCATGATGAGTCTATAAAATGTTTCCCAAGGCATTTTTCATTCTTCCTTGATTAATGTGTGAAATGATGCATTGATTATCAAAATTGTTGTTTAATTTTCAAACAGACTAATAGTTTTATCATGAAAAGATATCCAAGTGTTTGTGCAGATGTAACTTCAGAAAAGCAGACCCAAGACGGGATCACACTTCAGTGATGAAAACTTTTTTCTGTTTAGGAAATGACCCATGAAGAGAGGTCACTGATTCAAGAACTTGACAAATGTGACTTTGGAGAGATCCATGCTATGCATAAAGCCAAGGTGGAGGCCAGGAAAAACATGACCAAGGAGGAGAAACTGGTAAGGTTTCTTTCTTCTGTCTTTGTCATAACATAGTACTCCTCTTCCTGTTGCTGTCTAAAGAAAGTCAGTGTGTCATCATCATTTATGTTGTGGGTGATTATTATTGATTACTGATTTAGGCTTTGAAAGAGGCCAACCAGAAGATAGTGGATGAGTATGGCTACTGTCTACTTGACCACCACAAAGAGCGCATTGGCAATTTTAAGATTGAGCCTCCAGGGCTGTTTCGGGGTAGAGGCGAGCATCCCAAACAGGGCATGCTGAAGAAAAGGATCCAGCCAGAGGATGTCGTCATCAACTGCAGCAAGTGAGGGGGGCTAAGTTGTTAAACTGCATACAGAGATTTCTGACAGTACAGTGATGCATAAGTAAGGTGGTCTGATGAAAAACCCAGTTGTCACACCTCTTGGTGCTGCTGGCTGCACATCAAAGAAGACCTCATTGCACTGTAGTGCGTAAAAGCTTTCAATCATTTCAAGTTTTTCAAAATGTATATTACCATGTTTCCTTAGTGTGCAGCAAAGTGTATCCATATTGACAGCTGCACAGGCATGGGTAATACACTATCTGACTGATTCTGACTAAATGAATGTGTTTTCTTTATGTAACCTCAGAAATATGGCACACTAAAGAAGTAAATCACTCAAGAACTGTAGTTATGCATCACTTCTTCACGCTGGTGCTTGAGCCTCTGTAGGATGCTGTAGCCTGTGCTCCAATGCTGTGACTGCTTACACATACACACACACACATTCATTCATGTTCCCCTTTTGTATTGTCAGAGAAGCCCGTATCCCTGTGCCGCCTGCTGGTCACCACTGGAAGGAGGTTCGACATGACAACACCGTGACTTGGCTGGCCAGCTGGACTGAGAACATCCAAGGCTCCATTAAATACATCATGCTCAATGCCAACTCAAAACTTAAGGTACAGGCAAAAAATGCTCCTACATACTGTATGTATCACAGGCACATCTGTCATAACCAGTTTAAGGCTAAATTAACACATTTTTAATTTATCCAGTTTTATTGGTATGGTTCAGAGACAGGCAGGCACAGTCTGTGGTTTAATGTGGCCTTACATAACTCAAATGTGATTCAACAGACTTTTTAGATTTGGTTTTCAGTTATTATGAACATTTACCCGACACTCCCACAAGCATCTGAATGCACCAGCAGTCAGGTGGCCTCTGTATTCAAGTGGTTACTCAACAAAAATGATAAATGTCACATTATTCACTACAATGGATTAGGTATCTCAAGCTCATTTTACAGTGACACTTATGAATGGAGCCCAGGCACTGCCTGAAATATAGAAAAAAAAACAAATGAAAGCCATTTGTCAATCAAAACCATACAATCTGCCTTGGAAATGCTCAACATAGGTCTTATTAAGGAAAGGGCATGTGAAATTTGGGGTGTTTTTTCAACAACCTGTTACGCTTTATTTTTTACCTTTGACTGTTATTTTCTTGCTCCATAAATAAAACACCATGGGCTGACAACACCAATGGAGAGAAAATAATCTTAATTCCACAGTACCTCTTTCCATTGTCTCTTTATTATGTTCCAAACAGGTTCAAAGAGCTGTGAAAAGGGTGGTGGTGGTTTTTGTTTGTTTGTGTGTCTGGACTTGGCAATAACATTAAGGTCAAACAGTAACAAGGGCTTTGTATTAGAATTACCTCGTCCAAACCTTAACAAAGACTAAAGGGAATTTCTGGTTCAAAAGGGACTGCTAGAAGGCAAGGCTGAAGCAACTTTCTGCAATTTTATGACATTATTTGAGTCACACGGCTATAACGTGTCTTTGAATGACATGGTTGAAAACAGTTGTTTTAAGTACTGTTGCTCCACTAAAGAGGTCGACTGACGAGAGTCTCCTCATGGTTAAACAATAATAGTATCCATGAAATTAAGAGAATCTGTCTCGCATCAGAAAACTGGGCTCACTGGGCTTCATTGTAATCTATACAAAGAAGCCCTGACTGCCTAGAACAAAGCAATACATCTAGAGGAAAGGATTACTTTCCCAAGATTATTACAGAGAATGCTGGGAACTCTAGATTATTCTTATTATTCTCCACTATTGACCAGCTACTCAACAATACTCAGCACCTCTTCCACCTGTCTGCAGTTTTCTGCATCAAACCGTGAACAAATTGCGTTGTTCTTCAACAACATAGTAACTTCAATTCAAGACAGCATTGCTGTTGTTATAAACACAGATGACCTGTAAAAAATATATAACCATGGATATACTCAGCTCTAAAACAGAAAGAGAAATGCTGTTTAATAATCTTGGCAAATTAACTCTCTGGATTGAATCTGAGGTTACAAGTCTTGGTGTTGTCCTAGACTCAGATCTAAGGTTCAAGTCCCACATCAACATGGGGAAGAAAGCTTAATTTTCCACCTTAGAAACAGCTAAAGTAAGACCATTTATGAATCAAAAAGTCCCTGAAAACTGATTCATGCCTTTATTTCAAGCTGACTCTGTAACGTACTATTCACTGCCCTCCAGAAAAAAAACACTGAGCTGTTAACCAGAACCAAGAGGAGAGAGCACATCAGTCCAGTTTATTTTATTACTTCTATTCAGTGGGTTTCATTTCACATCTTATGTTTTGGATTCTCTTTACGATATTGTCATCCTTTTTTTTATCTCATTTTTTACTTTTGCTATGAAGTGTGTTTTATTCTCCATCTTATTGTACAGCTTCTTTCCCTGTTTTTATGTTCATTCAATGTCTTTTATGTGAAGCACTAGGTTCATGTAATTGCTTTGTGCATTTTGTGTATGAAAGGTGCTATACAAATGATTCTGAAGGCACAAAATGTGAGCGATCAGCTACCTCTGTACTTTGTGGTGTGTTCAAATCACTGATTCTTGGGAATTTGGAAAAAACAGGTATTAATTTTGAAAATAAAAAATTTGTTAAATTACAAAATCTTAAGCTATATAATTATAGACCAAGGTCTTGGCTGTTCAGCAATGTACTGGTGCAACCTCCTCATTTTGTATTTTTTTTTTAGAAAATAGGCATTTTCAAGTTATTGCTTTGTTTTTGTCAACACCGTCAGACACAATAGAAAGCAAATTATTTTTTATTTATTTGTTCTAATATGTATTTATAGTTTTAAAATCATTATCTGGCATTCTTAGTCTACATATATGCTGTTAAATGTTGAATACTCACTTTTGTTCATTTTTTATACTGTTTCATGCATACTCCTTAAAAAGATTTAACATCATGCAATGTTTGCTTACAGTCTAAATCAAAAAAGTAATGTTTTTTATTTAACAAACATATTTTAGCATTAAAAGAGACCATTACTTTAATAACTCAACAGCACGGAAGAAACATATTAAAAGCATATTCATTTAAAACAAAACTCCCTCTGTCGGTGGTGACTTTAGACCTGTCGGTGGTGACTTTAGACCTGTCGGTGGTGACTTTAGACCTGTCGGTGGTGACTTTAGACCTGACGGTGGTGACTTTAGACCTGTTGGTTGTGACTTTAGACCTGTCGGTGGTGACTTTAGACCTGACGGTGGTGACTTTAGACCTGTTGGTTGTGACTTTAGACCTGTCGGTGGTGACTTTAGACCTGACGGTGGTGACTTTAGACCTGTTGGTTGTGACTTTAGACCTGTCGGTGGTGACTTTAGACCTGTCGGTGGTGACTTTAGACCTGTCGGTGGTGACTTTAGACCTGTCGGTGGTGACTTTAGACCTGACGGTAGTGACACTAATCTGACGGTGGTGACAGTGGCCTCATTACAACATACAATTCCAAAATTTATACCACTCAAGCCAATGGCTTCTTGCTTAACAACTTTATTTAACTATTTGGTCCAAAAATTGACAATCCAGAACACTGTGATAAACATTTTTCAAGCAATATAAGGTACAACTAAGCAATATCAATAAAAGTACCCCATCCCAGAACCTTGCCTGACAGAGTCAAATTCTTGTTCTTGTGGGGAGACTTGTTTTGTTTCAATTCATGAATGAGTGTGTTGTGGAACAGCAGAGTTTTCTTGATGGAGGGGTCCTGAGTTGGCTTCCTTGGAGCAGCTGCTCTGTCTTTTTTCTTGGTGATTTTTGTGTTTTTATTCCTAGCATGTTCTCGTACCCAACGCTTTTTCATTTTGTTCCTATCCTTTGTTGCCTCTTGAAGATAATTTCTCGTAGCTTTCACCTCTCTAGAGTATCTTGTATTATTTCTTTCCCTTTCTCCTGCTATAGCCTGCCTACTCCGAGCTGGCTCGTGTATGGCCTGGTCCACTGGACTGTCTGGGGGAGTTTCTGGGTGATCTGAGCCCTTTCTCTTACGATCTCTTGAAACTTTTTGTCTACGTTTCCAAGCCTTTCTCTGACTTCTCTTTTCCCTTTCATTCAAGTCATTGATATTTTTTATCTTCCCTTCCTTTACCCTCTTCTTCCATCTTTGCCTTTCCATTCTGAGGTATTCCCCCTTCAACTCTGCATCACTCTGAATTGTCTCTCTCCGCTTCTTTTGATATTCCCAGTTTCTTCTCCTTCTTTCCTCCACAGATAGCTGCTGCCTAGCCATAACTTCCTAAAATGCATAAAGTCAAACTTGAGTGTAATGACTATGAAATTGAGGGGAATTACAGTGAATGTTAGATTTGGTTAAATGTTGTCATGCCATTTTTATTTGGCTGTAGTCATTGGAGATGTAATGACATAAGCCAAATGAACATGGCATAATAGTGACTTGAGAGAGGGGAAGACACATCTTATCCCCTAGGGTTGGACAATATGGAAGAAATATAGGGGGAATTTCACATGAAATGCATGAGTTGTTAGCATCAGACATCTTGCTTCCCCTCTGTTGCTAGCTACTTCATACCTCTTCTTAAAGATTATACATTTATGTCAAAACCTAATGTAATATTTTGTATACAAAAGAGATGGTGTTTACATGTTATGGTTGTGACAGTAGCAGTTTCCAAAAATATGAACAACCTTATGACCATGTAAAGTCAGATGTAACTGTAACTACATGTTTCCTCCAGGATGCCCAGCAATTATCAAACCTCTCTTGTTCTAACCGTAGAGCAAAAGTAAGCTTTTCCATGACAAAAATGCTATGAATTACTGCTATCCAATCCTTAATCGTGGGAGCATCTGTTAGCATCCATTTTCTTGTGAGGGCTTTCTTACTGGCAATCAACAAGATACTGAACATATATTTATTTGGGACACCCAGAACAGAGTCTGGTCTCAAACCTAGATATAATGTTACAAAATTAAAGGGAATTTGCACTTTAAGCACCTTTTCCATATTATTTTTAATTTCTTTCCAGTAGTTAAAAAGCAACGGGCAATGCCAAAAGACGTGATAGTGATTTGCTTTTTCTTCCCCACAAGACCTCCAACATGCAGGGTTTTTATTTAAGAATGTATTTTGTGCCGGGGTTTTAAAAAATCTGACTAGATTTTTCCAGCCAAATTCCCTCCAGGATAAGGCTGAGGTTCAGCTCATTCCGTTTTTCCCATGTTTCCAAATGTAATAAAAAGTTACCTTCCTTTTCCCATTTTTCCTTTATATAGATTGTACTCTGCCCATACAGCTCCCCTATTCCATTATATAATTTAGAAATGATTTTTGCCCCTGGATCTGATTTATATGCCATTAGAAAGATCTTCAGAATGCCTGAATTTTTTTGAGAATAATTTCTAAGTTGTAAAAACCGATAGAAGTCCTCATTTGATAGGCGGCAGTTCTCTTTCAAATCCTGAAAGCTCCTAAACTGTCCGTTATTATAGAAATCAATATGTTTTACCAGCCCGTTTTCTGACCATCTTCTAAATGTTGTGTCCATTTTATTAGGTAAGAAGTTTGATTCATAAGATATCCATGTTAATAATTGAAATGGTTCTTTAGTTTGATGTTCTCTGGTCATCTGAAACCAAATTTTTAAAGACGATTTTATCCAATGGTTACATTCTTTTACCTGTTTGTCTAATGAGCTGTCTCCTATTATAGCTTGTAATGGAATATCACTGGATATTTGGCATTCTATCTCTTTCCATTTTGCAATGTAAGATGGGTTACATATATCCACCAAAGTTTTTATCTGCGCAGCTCTATAGTAGTTTCTCATATTTGGGAGGGAAAGGCCACCTTTGTCCTTTGATAACTGAAGAGTCTTAAATCTTATTCGAGGTTTCCCTGCCTGCCATAAAAATCTTGAAACTATTTTGTCTAATTCTTGGAATTGTCTGGCTGGGATTTCTGTTGGTAAGGTCTGAAATAAGTATAAAAGCCTTGGTAATATATTAATTTTGATGGCCTCTACTTTTTGTGCTATGGTTAAATACGGTAACAGACTCCATCTAGATATATCTGATTTAATTTTTGAAATTAAAGGGTCATAATTCAAAGACAAAATTTTATCAGTGTTTTTTGGAATATTCACACCAAGATATCTTATCACCTCTGAGTGCCATTTTATCTTAAATGTCTCTTGAATAGTCTGATTTGGCATGTAGTTAAAGGTTAAAACCTGAGACTTATGGGTATTTAGCCTGTAACCTGATAATGAACCGTAGTCTGATAAAGTTTTAATTAAATTAGGGAGGGATGAATTAGGGTGTCCTACATATATTAAGTAGGTGCTTGATTTTATTGCTTTTTATAAATATCTGACGGTGGTGATGAATATGTGGGACACATTTTGAGCAACCAAAAAATAATAGTAAATATTGTTCAAAGCTCCCTGTTTGTAGTTTTTAATACATACATGGTAAAGATATTATTCAATTCAATAATTACTTTTTTTTAATCAGGTTGAAATTATTATCTCCTACCTGAGGACAACTGATTTTGTAGGCCATAGGCCAGCATATAGTCATTAAATTAATAAAAAATAAAAATAAACCTATAAAAGAACCTTACATATGTGCAAAGGACCCCCTGATTATAACCTTGATTCTTTTTTTTTTTCATGAAAATGTTGATTATTTCCAACAGAAATAGCACTTTTCTTAGTGGGATATGTTTTTGCCAAAGTTTCAAGAATCAGTGAAATGCCACTTTTAATAGAAAAGTTAAAGGGAACCTCTCTGATTTTAGTCTGTTTAAGGAGTACTACTGCATATGTGTAAAAAGTGGTAAAAACCTTCTATAGTTTCAAAGGGGCCTGCTCTAAGTTACACATTTATTCTCAATGTTGGCTAGTTGGCAAAATATAATTGCCAACCTAACTCTTGATTAACACACACACATTTTATAAAACTAAATAGTTCTAAAACAGCCTGCATTCCAGCTGAGTGCACAGAGATATATTCTCTTAAAATAAAAACAAATAGCACTAAAATTCAGTCAACCAAAATGTGCAGGCCCGCTATTTAAAGATGAGGCTGCACCAAGGCCCAAATCTTGCAACACCGACTTCTGACAGGAAGTGACTCAACAGACGGGGGTTCAGGCTAAGGGTTAGAATTTTGATGAGCAGTTTTCTTTTTGTTCATTTTCTTTTGTGTGATATAATAATCTGCATTCTTGTCATCAATCAACTGTTGCCTTCTCTTCGTCTACACCCTTCTTCCTCCACCTTTCCCCTTCTTTTTGTCCAATGTATGCAGGGAGAGAAGGACTGGGAGAAATATGAGGTTGCTCGGAAACTGAAGTTGTGCGTGGACGACATCCGTAACCAGTACCTCCGGGATCTCAAATCTAAAGAGATGAGCACGCGGCAAAGGGCTGTGGCCCTCTACTTCATAGACAAGGTTGGGAAGGAAAGATGCAGCAATTAGGATACCCAGTTTTAATTGTTTACACATCAGTGCCAGAAATATACTGCTGCCAGTTTCACAGATTCTCTATAGTGATTAGGTCTGATCCCAAGAGCCATATGAACATTTTGGAAATCGATGCAATGTGCCTTGATTGCCTTTTCTCACCTACCTGGGTGGAAGATCTTTTGAAAGGAGAAAAACTGATTATATGGAGTCATTTTCCTCCAGTGACTCTTAAGTTATTTATCTCCTTTTGTGTTGAGTGAAATGATCGATCGAGGGTGCGATTGCTTTTGGCTCATGCCAAAGACTATTTACATTTTGATTCAGCTTTGTTATGTTTATTATGTAGTTCTGTATTTCTGCTTCATGTTGTGTGTGTCTGGGTATGTATTTAATGGTTATCTGACTGGCACATATTTGCTCTGTGAATGGGAGGGATGGTGGTGAAAGTGCTGGGGTAGTATATGAAGAAGTTTTAATGTGCATTTATGTCTTCTGGCCCCAAAAAGCTGGCACTGAGAGCTGGCAATGAGAAGGAGGAGGGAGAGACGGCTGACACTGTGGGCTGCTGCTCGCTCCGCGTCGAACACATCACCCTCCATGAGCAACTGGAAGGCAGCGAGTGTGTGGTGGAATTTGACTTCCTGGGTAAAGACTGCATTCGCTACTACAACAAGGTCCCCGTCATCAGGAAGGTAAAGGAACCAAAATCGCACAGAAACACTTCCTCACACACATTCATTTCTGCTTTCATGCATTTGCTGAGACCTGGAAATGATAATAGTTAATACAAGGCAAATCTGTCCATTCTCAGTAGAAGACGACCTCAGTAAAGAAAGTAACATAGGCTGAGCTGTTCATGCAACACACAACCAATTAATTTCATTATAATCTAGGCTTTGCCCTTTGGGTTTTGGCAGCAGCCCCTGCAGAGAAGGTCACTTGAATGCATATCGACATGCACAGAGCCCGAGGCAAAGAGGGAACTGAGAAGTGTCTTCAGGCACAGTTTTTGATTGGATTCCTGTGGCTGTGGTTGTTTCATTTGTCTGTAGGTCCCTATGAAATCTGTATTTTTTTCCAGATTCCGGTTTATTTTCCCCAAATCCCGCATTTTGCGTTACATTTTTCTGAATTCTGTGTTTTACAATTTAAGCACATTGTGTTCTCATTAAGAGTAACTAATCATGTGGTGGATGAATAAAATTTCAACAATTCAGTAACAAAATATTCAAAATGTAATGAATATCAATGCATTTGATGCAACACTACATTTTTCATCAAATTGATCGTCTTCAAGAAAGCCTTCATCTTCAGCTCCGACACATCGACACCAACAGAGTGAGTCTTCATCTAACTCATGACTTGCATCTGCTGATGTGGCTGAGTTTGTTGAAGTGATGAGCTCATGCTGGCACGCAGCCCCTCTCTCTCGCTCTCTCCCTCTCCCTCTCCCCCTCTCTCTCTCTCTCTGTCTCTCTCGCTCTCTCCCTCTCCCTCTCTCTGTCTCTGCCTCTCTCTCTCTCTCTCGCTCTCTCTGTCTCTCTCTGTCTCTCTGTCTCTCTGTCTCTCTCTCCCTCTCCCGCTCTCTCTCTCCCTCTTGCTCTCTCGCTCTCTTGCTCTCTCTCTGTCTCTGTCTCTGTCTCTCTCTCCCTCCCTCCCTCTCTCCCTCTCTCTCTCAATTTCAATAAGCTTTATTGGCATGACTGTAGATCAACAATATTGCCAAAGCCATTACAAACACAAAGTACAACAACAAAAGTAACCGAGCAAAAACATAAACACAACAGATAATTCACACAGAATTAGATTAGCTAGATTAGATATTTAAACATACAATTAGATATGTACATTAAGTGGATAATTAACAATAATAACTTTAAAAATATATAATGAAAATAATGAATTTATATTCATGTGTCACAGAACGATTTTTCTGCAACACATGAATTAAATAAAAGAAAAAAAAACAAAAACAGATTCTAAGTATATACAGGTGTGTCAGGTGTTGTGTTGGTTGTCTCTCAGGCTGTGACACAGTTTGACATATTTAGCTGCTGCTAAGCTGCTGACTCTGTTCTCTCCAAGGATGTGCTGCATTTTAATTTGATCAGGCAGAGAATCAAAGTCAGTGACTGAAACTTTGATTTTTGAGAGGAACTCTGCTCTCGCCTGTTCGTATTTGCTGCAGTGCAGCAGGAAGTGTGTCTCCGTCTCCAGCTGTCTGTGTGGACAGAGCTGACACAACCTGTCCTCTCTGGGCAGCCAGGTCTGCCTGTGTCTGCCCGTCTCTATGGCCAAGCTGTGGTCACTGAGTCTGTACATGGTCAGAATCTTCCTCAGTGTCTCATCAGTCACAGTGCTCAGATATTCTGCCACCATGTACTTTCTGTTTAGAGCCAAATAACACTGAAGTTTGCTTTGTGTTGTTGTGGTAGATGTCCAATAGTTAATGTAATGTTGTTTTTGTTTGTTTTGTTTTTGTTGTTCTATGATTTTGGGGGTCCAGATTGTGTGGGGGCTGTTCTGAGAGGAGCTGAGCCTCAGGATGAGCTGGCTGAGGGGGCTCTTCTCCATGTTCTCCTCTTGGCATTGCAGAGCTTTGTAGTGGTAGGAGTTGGGGTCACTTGTTTTAAGGTGTTTATAAAATTTGATGGCTCTTTTTTGGATGCTGATTAGAAGGGGGAATTGGCCCAGCTCGGCTCAGCATCCATTGTTGGGGGTGTTCCTGTGCACTCTGAGGATGCTCTTGCAAATCTCTGTGTGCAGGGTTTCGATTGGGTGTTTGTCCCATTTTTCAAATTCGTGGTTTGCAAGAGGACCCCACACCTCACTACCGTACAGAATAATTGGTTCAATTATAGATTTGAATATTTTGAGCCAGATTCTAATGGGTAAATTGACGTTTGAAGATTTCTTTATTGCATAGAAAGCCTTTCTTCCCTTCTCTCTGAGATCATCAATGGCCAGGTTCAAGTTTCCTGTGGATGTGATGTGTAGTCCTAAGTATGTGTAGTCGTGTGTGTGTTCCACCTCCTGAGAGCCCAGGAAAAACCTGGTTTGGTTTCCCTGACCCCTGGGTCGTTTCTGGAATATCATAATCTTGGTTTTGATCAGATTAACTGTCAGGGCCCAGGTTTGACAGAAGGTTTGCAGATGAACCAGTTGCTGTTGTAGTGCTTCCTTTGATGGAGCGAGCAGTATGACATCATCTGCAAAAAGTAGGCATTTAATCTGTGTGTCAGACAGAGTGAGACCAGGGATGTCAGATAGTTCCAGTGATTGGGCCAGTTCATCTATATAAATGTTGAAGAGGGTGGGACTGAGACTGCAGCCCTGTTTCACTCCTCTGCTCTGGGGGAAGAACTCTGTTTCCATGTTGTTGACTTTAACAGCACATTTCATCTGTGTGTACATGGTCTTGATGATGTCATAGACCTTTCCCCCTACACCCTTCTCAATTAATTTTAGGAACAGACCATCGTGCCAAATTGAGTCAAAAGCTTTTCTTAGATCTACAAAACAAGAGAAGATTTTCTTCTTGTTTTGGTGGACGTGTTTATTAATGAGGGTGTGGAGGGTGTAGATATGGTCTGTTGTTCTGTGTTTGGGTGTGAATCCTATCTGACTCTTGCTCAGGACCTCGTGTTCTCTGAGGAAGTCTTGCAGTCGGCTGTTTAAGATGCTGCAGAACAACTTCCCCAGGTTGCTGCTCACACAGATGCCTCGGTAGTTGTTGGGGTCCATTTTGTTTCCACTTTTAAATATTGGTGTGATGATTCCTTCACTCCAGAGGTCAGGGAAATGTCCAACACCCAGAATGAGGTTAAATAATTTGAGTATGGCAATGTTAAATTTATGGTCATTAAATTTTAGCATTTCATTTAAGATGCCGTCAGGACCGCTGGCTTTCCTCGGCTGCAGTGCCTGGACTTTAGCCAGTAGCTCTGCTTCAGTAATTTGGTAATCTAGGGGTTGTCTTTAATGATTGATTCTAGAATTTGTAATTTATTGAGGAGATTGTTTTGGGCCGAATTCAGGGGAACAGCAGTATAGAGATTTTCAAAGTGATTTTTCCAGATGTCACCATTTTGAATAGCCAATTCTTCTTTTTGTGGTTTGCTGAAAGATTGCCATTTCTTCCAGAAATCATTGGAGTCAATGGACTCTTCAATTATTTAATTGATGCTTTATATGCTGTTCCTTTTTAGTTCTGAGTGTTTTCCTGTATGCTCTCAGTGTTTCCCAGTACTGGAGGCGGAGCTCAGGGTTGTCAGGTTGTCTGTGTTTTTGATTTGATATATTTCTGAGAGTTTTTCTCAGTTGTTTGCATTCTGTATCAAACCACTCATCACCGGTCAGGTCTTTTGATCTGTGGTGCCGGGGCTTTTTCAGACTGGATAAGTCTGCCACATGGTCAAATATGTTGTAGATGTCCTGCACAGCCTGTCTAAGGCCGTCTTGACTGAGGGGATACGAGGTGGAAATAAAACAGTCCAAATGGGATTGAAAGATTGGGTTTTTGATCGCTGACTGGTAATCATCTTTGCTTTTGTTTGTCCATTTATAGGGTCGTTTTCTGTAGGTCAGATTGCAGGGTTCTACTCTGTGGGGGTCGTTTGTTGTCATTTTAATGTAGAGTGTGATTTTACTATGGTCTGATAAAGGGGTTAAGGGGCTGACTGTAAATGCTCTCAGGTAGAAGGGGTCTAGGTCGGTGATGCCATAGTCTACTGTGCTCTTGCCAAGAGGAGAGCTATGGGTGTAAAGACCGAATGAGTCCCCCCGAAGCCGACCGTTGACCATGTACAGACCCAATGTTCGGCAGAGCTGCAACAGTTGCTGCCCACTTTTATTGACAGTTTTGTCAAAGTTGCTTCTGTGGGGGAGTGAAGGGAGGGGGATGCTGACTTGACCAGGTATATGTTTGTCTCCCTGTGTGCTGATAAAATCTGGTTCTGTGCCAGTCCTGGCATTCAGGTCTCCACAGATCAGTACACTTCCCTGGGCCTGAAAGTGACTGATCTCATCTTCAAGAATGGAGAAACTGTGTTCATTAAAATAAGGGGATTGTGGTGGGGGGATATATGCTGCACACAGGAATACATCTTTATCAGTGGTGATAATGTCTTTTTTGATTTTAAGCCAAATTGAAAATTCTCCTTTTTTTATTAATTCAATGTATTGTTGGAGCTTTGCTTTATACCAAATCAGCATTCCCCCCGAGTCCCTTCCTTGTGTTACTCCCTTTAGTTTGGTGGACGGGGACATGATCTCTATGTACCCTGAGGGACAACCAGTGGAGACGTCTCCTCTACACCAAGTTTCCTGTTATATAAATACATCTGCACTTTCTAATTCTCTAATAAAGTCTGAGGTCCTGCTCTTAAGACCAAGAGCAGAAGATCTCAGACCCTGAATATTCAAACAAGAGATAGTAAAAGATTTCATTAAATTTAAAATAAAAAAAAGGCTGCATTTGGTGATCAAAGTGAGAAAAACTACTAAGTCAAAGAAAATAATATAAAAGTATCTATATAACATATTATAAAAGGTAACAATCCATTAACTGCTATGTTAAATGGTGGGGTCATATTGGGACATGATGTGGGTGGGGCTGAGGGTGGTCTTGTCTCCATTGTGGTCTGGATGTTGGCTGAGGATGTCTCGGTGTTCTGTGGGGGTTGTGGTGTGATGTGCTCTTTCTGCGGGTCGTGGATTGGTCTCTGTTGAGAGCGACGTTCTTCAGTGTTTGGGCGAAGATGGGGACTGTTTTTAAACAGATGGACGTGGTCGTAGAGACAGCTGATGTCCAGGGTGGGGTGGTGGGCCAGGTGGACATTGGGTCTCTGTGCACAGTCTCTGGACAGTCTGTTGTTGATCCTGTTGATGGTGTCAGGGTGGAAGTCTTTCTTGGGGAGCAGAGTGGATATGACCACTCTGCTGCTGGGGAAGGTGTTGGAGGCTTTCTCTAACACTCTGTTGAGGGACTCTGACACCCTCTCCTGCTGGTTCCGCAGGTCATTGGTGCCAGTGTGGATGATGATGTGACTCGGAGATCCAAGTCGCTCCTCTGACAGCAGTTCTATGGCTTGGTGGGTGTTTGGACACCAGATTTTAGCCACTTTGTGGGTGGGGAAAAGTCGCTTTTCATCAAGGAATTTTCCATTTGAGTCGATGAGGAGGACGATGTCTGTCTTCTCTCTCTGTGGTGGTGATCTGATGGAGTGAGGTGTGGAGCTGGTCTGTGGGATAGATGTGGAGCTGGGGGTGGAGGTAGGTTCTTGGATTGGTGGGTTCTGGTTGCTCTCAGGATGCTGGTTTTGGTCTGGTTGTAAGTCCAGTTGTTCATCCAGGTCCTGTGTAGCTCCACCCCTCTTCTGGGGCTGTTTCAGAAGTTTCTGTTTCTGCTGTGCTCCTCTCTCTCTCCTCTGAGCTCCTCCACCTCCTTTGATAGAGAGCTAAGTTCTCTCTTGTGCTTCTCTCTCTCTCCTCTGAGCTCCTTCACTTCCTCTGTCAGAGCTGTCAGTGCTGCTAGATGCTGCTGTCTGTCTCGATGCAGCTCTTTGATCTCGGCCCTGAGCAGGCTCAGCTCTTTGACCTCGGTCCTCAGCAGGCTCAGCTCTCTGGTCTCAGTCCTGAGCAGGCTCAGCTCTTTCCTGTAGTTGTCCCTGTCCTGTCTCAGCGTGTCCAGCTCTGTGCTGATGGTCCAGGGGTCAGGCTGAGCTGTGGTGGGCTGGTTTGTCTGTTGGCTGATCAGCTCTCTCAGTTGTATAAATTCTCTCTCCAGGTCTGTGAATTTCACCTTCAGGTCGGTGATGGTGCGGTTCAGCTGGGGGTCCTGGACCTCCTCTGGGCTGGTGGGCTCCTTCTCTTCAGGGGGCTGTTCAGTGGTCCAGCAGCTGGGAGTATCTGGCAGGCTTTGGGAGCTGTCAGTGAAGCTAGATCTCTGCTTCTGGGCTTTTTCCTTTATCAGGAGGAAGTCTTTCTCAAACAGTTTGAGGTTCTCCTGCACCATGATAGTCCCGTTCTTATATAAATTGACTGTCATCTTGAAAGTATCTGGACTTTCTGCTTCTCTTATTTTTATTTTCCAGCCGTTACAGATCCCCTCTTTTTTGACAGAGGGGTAGTGGGCACTGATGGCAGAGTGCCACGCTAGCGGCTGGTCTGTGAAGAAGATAAGGTTGCTGATCTCCCCGGACTTGTAAAGATCAGAAAACAGTGTCTCTGGTCGTTCCTTTAACATTTTTTGTTTAAATGCCTTCCTGGCAGTCTCGTTGGTGACATGAGGAGGATAGAGGAGAGGAACAGCCTCTGTACAGCCTTTGGTGGACTCCATCAGGTTCTGCTGCTGTTTAACTGTTGCTGCTTATTTTCCTTGGTAACAGTTGCTAGGGTCTTGTTTACAACTAGCTGTGTTATGCTAGCTCAAGTTCAATTAGTGTTGGGTAAGTATTTGTTTCCTCTTCTTGTAATAATATATTTTCTTTCTGATGGTTTCACTCACTTGATTCTTCAAGTTTCTTCTTCTGCTGTTTTCCTCCTCTTTGCTTGGCCTTTTTTTTTTTTTTTTTGTTGCTGGTTGGACAGTTAGGCTAACTGTCAGTTTGGCAGTTGTTTCTGTTTTCCAGGTTTCCACTGTTTTCTGAGGTTTTTGCAGGTTTTTCCTTCTTGAAAAGATTTTTTTTCCATAAAAATGGTTTTCTCTTCTGTTTTCTTCTACTTCTTTGAAAAAATAGTAGTTTATCTCGACTTAAGATCTCCAAAAAAGCAAAATATTCAGGAGCTCATGTTTTTGCTGTTGCTCATGCTCATGGAACTCTCTCTTTCTGTCTTTCTGTCTCTTTCTCTCTCTCTCTCGCTCGCTCTCTTGCTCTGTCTCTGTCTCTGTCTCTCTCTCCCTCTCTCTCTCTCTCTCTCTCGCTCTCTTGCTCTCTCTGTCTCTGTCTCGCTCTCCCTCCCTCCCTCCCTCTCTCTCTCTCGCTCGCTCTCTTGCTCTCTCTCGCTCTCGCTCTCCCTCCCTCCCTCTCTCTCGCTCGCTCTCTTGCTCTCTCTCTGTCTCTGTCTCTCTCTCTCTCTCTGTCTCTCTCTCCCTCTCTCTCGCTCTCTCCCTCTCTCTCGCTCTCTCCCTCTCTCTCGCTCTCTCACTCTCTCTCCCTCTCTCTCTCTCTCTCTCTCTCTCTCTCCCTCTCCCTCTCTCTCTCTCTCTCTGAGTGGATGGTGGAGTGTGGAGTTGTGGCGTGTGCTTCGGTGAGAGTGAGTTTTCTACCTTTTTCTCTGTGCTTTCGGTGTTTATTCAACTTGATTATTGGTTCACACGGTTAATTTCAGGTGTATCTGACTGTAGATCAGGTGAGTGGTGTTTGGTAGCGTGGCTACCTGCTCTGTTGGGCACTATGCCCGTCGTGGAGGGTGGTGCGGAGTTTGAGAAGCTGACTCGCCATCATGCTGTCAAACTTTTGCCCACAGTGAGCTGCTCGGTGGAGGAGGCCAGTTTAGCGGACAGGTGGTGGGCTGCGGCAGCGTGAAGTCTGCCTCCCGCATGAATGGCGCCGTCGTGGCGATGTAACACCAACCTTGGTCCCGGCTCCTGGCGAGGGCGGGCCACGACCCCCCCGTCGGCCCCGTGGGAGGGGACAAGAGCAATGATAGACAGGGACAAGACAGCAAGCAGGCTGAGACAGTCAGAGAGTCCAGACAGGAGCAGGACGAACAGAATAAACGTGACTGTACTGCTGTAAGTGATAATCCTCCACATGAAGTCCAGCAGAGTCTGGCAGTGTGTGAGGAGTTCACTGAGGATGAAGAAATGTCCGATGATGAGCTGTTCAAACTGTCACAGAAAAGAAAAAACCCAGAACCCGTCCAGAGTAATGCAAAGGCATTAAAAACAAATAAAGTCACCAAAGCAAGGAAACCATTAGAGCCTGAAAGTGATCTGTCCCTGACCCCCCTGACCCCTCTGACCCAGGAGGACCAGCAGAGCCAGTACTCTGCTGTTAACATCAAAAAGTTCCTCCAGGAAACGAAGGGTTTCAGGCTGGTGAAGGTAGAGGATTATTTTTCAGATCTGAAAGTGTTCATTGAATCAGCCAGACCTCTGACTAAAAGATCAGCAAACAGTGGAGAGGAGGTCCTGACAGAGCAGGAGATCTATCGTCTGAAGAAACTGATTCTGAGAGTAAAAACACAAACCGCTGCTGATGATGACGATGTTTAAAACAACAGTCTTGTTTTTCTCTCTCCTGTTGCTCTGTGATTTTTTTTTAACATCCTTCTCTCCATGTGTGAGTTTAAATTGGGCACTCTAAACATTAACGGAGGCAGAGATGATGTTAAAAGATCTGCTCTGTTTAAACTGATGGAGCTGAAGAAGCTGGATGTCATGCTGATTCAAGAAACACACAGCACCACAGACAATGAGAGTGAATGGAGGAGGGGGTGTGATGGGGAGCTGTTTCTGAGCCATAAGTCCAGCTGTAGTGGAGGAGTGGGCATCTTATTCTCCAGTAGTTTCCTGCCTACTTCCTGTGAAGTGGAGGAAATTATTCAGGGCTGTTTGTTAAAAATCAGGGCTCAGTTTGAAAATGTTCATTTGGTTTTTCTGAACGTCTATGCGCCAACCAACATACTGGACAGACTGGCAGTGTTGGATGTGCTAAGTGACACCATCAGGAGCTGCAGCAGTGACGACTATTTGTTTTTAGGGGGTGATTTTAACTGTACTGAGAATCCAGAGGTGGACAGAAACCACCAGGAGCCTCATCCTGCTTCATCACGCAGGTTTAAACAGCTGACTGCAGCTCACGAGCTTTCAGACGTGTGGAGGGGTTTTTATCACCACCACAGGCAGTACACCTGGAGTCACTGTAAAGATAATGTAATATCCCTGGCCAGGCTGGACCGCCTCTACTCTTTTAAACACCATGTGAACATTTTTAGCAGTTGTCACATAAACCCAGTGGGCCTCTCAGATCACTCTCTTGTCTTTTGCTCTGTTTTTATAAAAAATGTCCGGTTGCAGAGTGCATATTGGCACTTTAACACCGCCCTGCTTCAGGACAAGGCTTTTAGAGCAGCCTTTGAGTGTTTCTGGTCCGCCCACAAATCATGTAAATCTGACTTTGCCAGCATCCAACAGTGGTGGGATTTTGGCAAAGTCCAAATCAAGCAGCTGTGTCAACAGTTCACTCGTAATGTCACTAGAGACATAACCAGATCGATGAGGGACCTGGAGACTCAGCTGGTAGAACTGCAGAGTTTAGCTGATTCGACAGGAGATCGAGGGCTCTTAAGTTCCCTCAAATCTAAAAAGTCGGCTCTAGCCAACCTGCTGGGTGTGGCAGCACAGGGGGCTCTGGTCAGGTCACAGGTTTCTCAACATCTCACAGATGGATGCCCCCTCTCGCTTCTTCTTTGCTCTGGAAAGGAAAAACGGCCAGAGAAAGATCATTCACTCTCTGCGATCCAACAACGGCTCTGCAATCTCAGGTTCCTCTGAGATCAGGAAGTTCGCAGTAGGGTTCTACAAAGACCTGTTCAAGAGCGAACTGAGAACTGAAAACCCTGAGGTGTGCAGCAGCTTCTTCTCTGGTCTTCCTCAGGTGGACGCTGAGGCCAACGCAGAACTGGAGGCCCCTTTATCCCTCAGTGAGCTGTACACTGCTCTGATGGGCTTGCAGAGTGGCAGAGCTCCAGGTCTGGACGGTCTCCCTGTCGATTTTTATAAATCTTTCTGGTCTGTGTTGGGGGAAGACCTGTTGGAGGTGGTCTCAAGCAGCCTGGAGAGTGGACGGCTGCCTCTGAGCTGCAGGAGGGTGGTCATCACCTTACTGCCCAAGAAAGGAGACCTGCAGGAAATCAAGAACTGGAGACCAGTTTCTCTGCTCTGCACGAACTATAAGATACTGTCCAAAGCCCTGGCCACCAGACTCAGAGAGGTGATGGCCTCTGTCATCCACCCTGACCAGACCTACTGTGTTCCTGGCAGGCTCATAAGTGACAATGTCACTTTAATTCGGGACGTTTTGGAGGTCTCTTTTGGCTCATTGGTTGTAGACACTGGTCTTATTTCCATAGACCAGGAAAAGGCTTTTGACCGGGTTGGACACCAGTATCTATGGCAAACTCTAGCTGCCTTTGGGTTCAGCCCAGGTTTCATAGCCAAGATCCAGGTTCTGTACAGTGACATTGCGAGTGTTCTGAAAATTAATGGAGGTCTGAGTGCTCCTTTTAGTCTTGGGAGGGGGGTCAGACAGGGCTGCTCTATGTCCGGCATGCTCTACTCATTAGCCTTTGAGCCCCTTCTGCACAAACTGAGACATGATCTGAGTGGCGTTCGTTTCCCTGACTGTGACGTCTCTTTCAAACTGTCAGCCTACGCTGATGACGTCATTATCCTGGTCAACACACAAAAAGATATTGATCTGTTGGTGAACAACGCTAACCTGTTCAGTTCCATATCCTCTGCCAAAGTAAACTGGGGAAAGAGTGAGGCGGTCATGGTGGGGGATAGGCTGGGGGATCGGCTCAGGCTACCCGGGGGCTTGGTCTGGAAGAAAGGAGGACTGAAATATCTGGGAGTCTTTCTGGGTAATGACACATTTCTACAAAAAAACTGGGATCATGTTTTAGAAAAGGTCAAAGGTCGTCTCACAAAATGGAAGTGGATTCTAAAAAAAACATCATACAGAGGTCGCGTTCTAATCATCAATAACCTGGTTTCTTCTGCTCTGTGGCACCGGTTGGCCTGCATCGATCCCCCAGCTTCACTTATGTCAAACATCCAACGACTGTTAGTGGACTTCTTTTGGGACAGGTTGCACAGGGTACCACAGAGCGTCCTGTTTCTCCCTAAGGAGGAAGGTGGGCAGGGCCTGATCCATCTGGCCAGTAGGGGTGCTGCCTTCCGGCTCCAGTTTATTCAGAGACTGATCACTGGACCTACAGACCTGGTGTGGAGACCCACATCCTGCTGCATCCTCAGGCGGTGTGGTGGTCTAGGACTGGGTCTGTCTCTGTTTTTAATGGACCCCAGTAAGCTGAACATTTCATCTCTGCCAGCCTTTTACAGGAGTGTCTTTTCAGTGTGGACTTTGCTGAGAAAGCAGAGGCAGCAGCAGGCGGACTCTCTTTACTGGCTTCTGCAAGAACCAGTACTGTTTGGAGGACATTTAACCAGTCCGAGCTGGGGTGGACCCACTCTGTCCAGACTGTTTCGGACTGCTGGAATTTCCACTCTGGGACAGGTGGTGGAGCTAACCGGACCTGGGTTGGGCGACCCTGCTGGACTTGCGGCTCGGCTGAGAGTGAGGTCAACAAGAGTCATCAACCAGCTGCTGCAACACTGGAGACATCAGCTGACAGGACATGAATGTACTTTGTTGAAAGACTTTTGTGGTGGTGCACTACTACCAAACTGTGCAGACCCGTATCCTGTCATCAGACTGTTTCCTGGTTTTAAAAACTGTTCTGGTCCTTTACTCGAGCCTGTCGACCCTGTAGGTGTTTCTTTGGAGGACGCCTGAGGGAAAGACACTGTACAAACTGCTGGTTAAGACTCTGAACCAGAATAAACTGAATGGGCGCAGTGACACCCCGTGGAGGACTTACTGGTCCTTAAACCCTGCATTGAGGCCTGCATGGAGGTCCTTGTACAAACCTCCTCTAGCAGGGAAACATGGAGACCTGCAGTGGAGGATCTTACATGGCGCTGTAGCAGTGAACTCCTTCCTCTCTGTGATCAACGCTGCTGTAGAGGACAAATGTCCCTTCTGCAGCCACAGAGAGACGGTGTTTCACTGCTTCTCAGAGTGCTCCCGTCTCACAGCTCTGTTTCTGCTGCTGGAAACCATCTTCAGTAGATGTGGAGAGGTTTTCACGAAGCAGGTTTTTATCTTTGGTTTTAAATACACTCGCCAACAGAAAAACAAAGGACAGCTCCTGAACTTTGTTTTAGAACAGGCAAAGATGGCGGTGTATGTGAGCCGGAGGAGGAAGGTGGAGGAGGCTTTGAATGTTGACGTGCTTCCGGTTTTTGTGAAAATGGTGAAGTCCAGACTGATTATTGATTTCAGTTTTAACAGGGCTGTTCAGGACCTGGACAGTTTCCAGGTGAGGTTGGGGTTATGAGGGGGTGCTCTGCTCTGTAGCAGAGGGACTGCTACACTTTGGACATGTGCTGATGTAACTGTAACATCTGTCAGTTAGTCTGTTTGTGTGAATGTCCTGATTATTGATTTTATACAGTGAACAAAAAGACAAATAAATGTCTGGTTAAAAATCAAATCAAATCTTTCTCTCTCTCTCAGAGGACCTCTTCAACATGACTGTGTGTATGAGATACCAAAATATAGCAGCATAGTTTTTTTTTTTTTTTTTTTTTTTCTGTTCATTTTGATTACATGCTGTGAAAACATCCTCATTACATTAGGGAAAAATATTTTTAGCAATTTCATCTACACTTTGGCAGTTTCCATAATGTTGTTTTATTGTTGATTCTGTTTTCATTATCAAATTCTGCACTTCCATCCGTGTTTTCTGCTTTGTGGAAATCATAGGGCATTACGCCTGTCAGAACTGTCTGGTCTGCTTCTCTTGAATTACATGTTAATGTAGGTAAATTCTTATTTCAAGAATTATAGCATGGTGGTGATATTCTGGTCAAGATTATACTCCATAAACATCACTTTGTAGTACCATGGGGATTATTATTTCTTTGCCTTGTATTAGAAGTTCAGTATGTAAAAGCTTTCATGGCACAGTTGCTGTTAATAGTTTGCCAAATCTGTGTAATCCTTTTTTTTTTTTAATCATTCTTTCATTGATGTTTTGTATCATTACATAGTTTTCAGGTTTTTCAGTGATAGTCTCATGATGACAGAATGCTCTGTCTTAGGCAGCATGCAAATAACTGGTTCTTAAGAACAGTTTTACTGGAGTGGAACTATAAAGAATTTAAGCATCACCATGTTAGTATTACCTTCAAAGTAGTTCATCAGAGTGGCAGCACACAATGCTACATGCTGTATTTATTCTAATGAGGATTAGACAGTCTTGTCAGTAATAGACAGTATTTCATTGATGACTGCTCAGTTTCAGATCTCTGGTATTTACAGGTAAAGTTGTTTTCCAGCTGTTTAAAATTGCACTCCCATAAAGATGAGGGACTTGCAAGAAACAGACGAAGATGAAGTATTGCAGTGACTCTTGTCAGTTGTTAGTTTATCTGATACAGTAAATGTTGATGTGTGCTGTAATGAGCAGGTTAGCTGATTCCACAATACAAGAAAACAAAACATGTCTGGAAGCTTTTAAAAAAATGCTGTTTAAGTTGTCTGTCTGTCTGTCTGTCTGTCTGTGCGGGGTGTGTGTCTGTGTCTGTGCGCATGTGTGTGTGTTTACATTTTCAACCCGTCCTCATGCTATCTTCTGTTCCAGAGATAGAAAAAGCAATGTTAGCACCTGACAGCCAAAGTGTTTTGTTTCTTGGCAGAACATGTAATTATTCAAATGAGTGCATTCAAAAGCAACACATTAGCTAGAATTAATTAGTCTCTTGCATATTTTAGCATCGTCAATTCCCAGGGAAATCAGTGAGATTGCTGCTAAATGTCACATGGAATAAAATAGAACAAGGATGCAAGGAAGGAATTTCCATTTCTAACCTCTGGAGGGTTTTGTAATCATTTAATTTAATACTTGGGGTTATATATTTGGCTTATATATACTGAATATGCAATCTGCAGCATCTACAAAAAAATTCGCATGCAGAAAACATATAGCACTGCAGGGAATGAATACAATGCCAATCAAGTGGAGCCACGATATGCATGATATGGAGCACCAATACGGTATGTCCCATATGTGATTTAATGGAAAGAAAGTCTGATGGTGGTTGGAAATGCCATCCACATGAACACTTATGGGCCTTCCTAGCATGAATATCCTGACAATGACTAATGAGCACCTCAGTGTCAAAAAACAAGTACCTACTCATTACTCAATTTGAACACCAGTTGAAGCGCTGAATGACTTTATCAAATCGCCCCAGAGTGTAGGGACATCTGCAGATGCATGAACGTAATGTGTTGGTACGTTCAGCCAGCAGAGCATTTATTAATTTATTTTCTAACTGACTATTTCCATTATTAACAAACACACACACACACACACACACACACACACACACACACATATCACTAAACCAATCAGCCGAGCTGACTTTGGTGTTTCTGCATCTCTCACACTCTTACACACTGATTTACATTTTCATCCCAAAAGCACTTGCAGTTTACTTTTTATATTTTCAGTTTGTTTGCCAAGGGGAACAAAATTGCTGCACAAATCAGCCAGTGAATATGTCAGTTTGTTTTATAAAGCAACACATCTGTTGCTATTAATTGGCATCTTGCATATTTTGCTGTTTTATTAGGGGAACAGTGCATCTGTGGAAGCCACACAGGCTCTGGAAATGTCAAATGTAATTGTGCCAGTGTTACTCCTCTGGCTCCGCTCTGAGATGGACAAATCCCTCCTCCTTACCTTGCTTTTCTTGGAGAAATGATGCCACTGAATGGCCAGAAGTGAAAAGTTTTGTATTTTCAAGTATTTGATCAAATCACCAGGTAAGACTTGCAAAAATAAAGTTAGCCTAAAACTGCCATTTTGATATTTGACATTTGACAAAATACTTGCTGCACATGTAGACATACAGAGTGTCAAGATCCAGAGTTTTCTATTTCTTCCTGCTCATGCATCATGTTGTTGCCTGTATCCATGTTTGTCTTCTTAATGGCTCAGGTTTTTGGTTCGGCAGCTTATAAAGAGTTAGTTCTGGGTTCTTTACCCAGCTGGTAGTGCATCCCACCACACAGCAGCTTTGAGGCATTTTTTTGTTGTTTGCTATCAGACGGAAGTGACAAAGAGGTGCCTTCATACAATACAAAGTGAATGAAGAGCGATGACCAGGTGTGGGCAGGACATAGTTGCCCTCTGTTTCTATTGAATGCAGTTTCACCTCCAGTGTTTTAGAAAAACACCCAGATTGCCTCAGTTGGGCCTGTAATGTTGGTAACCAATGATTTGCTGTACCCCAGTTCTTACAATACAGATAGGTGAATACCCTTACTAGTAGTCCATTAGTTAAACATAACGTTCAAATAATCAGGGCTACACCCAATTTTGATGCCCAGTTTCAGTGGTTAGTAAGTACCTAACCTCAGCTTGGGGTGAGACATTCTACATAAGTAAGAGTACATTTTTGTGGTGTACACTTTAAAGTCCCTTCATCAAATTTGTCTGTATGTTTTCAGGTTTTTAAGAATCTTAAACTGTTCCTGGAGAACAAGCAGCCTGGAGATGACCTCTTTGACCGCCTAAATGTGAGTGTCTCACTATGTGCCTTTACGTTTGTCTCCTTTATTATTTTACATGTTTTTCAGTGATTCTAGCCAACATTGTAACATTGCCAGCTGATGCACTACATTTTTGGTGTTATAAAATAATAAAGAAAAAAAGTGAAAACTGCCCACAAGCACTTTGAATAATTGCTAACTTTGTGAAAGAGTACCTGAATTTGTCTGGGGTTGTGTAAAATGTGTGAGAAACTCCCCTGAGGTGTGTAATATTTGAAGCTACGTCAGAAAAAGATTGTGAAAGCAAAATAGAATTACATTTTTTTCATGTTTTCTGGAGACAGAAGATTGCAATAAAGGAAAGGCAGGGACTAAATTGTAAGGTGTAAGAGATGAGATTGAATGAGGATGAGCCATTGGTGTGGAGAGATGAAAGGAGTAAAGTGAGGAAACGGGAGTGAGGAGAAGGGGAAGGATATTGGAATCGGGGAGACTGAAAGCAGAAAAGGAGTTTCAAAAGAGAAGGAGGATGGACTCTGCTAGATAAAAATGAAACTCAACGAGTGGAAATTGAAAGTGAACATGCTGGGTGGATGAATTTCCACACATAAAAATCTGCGTCTAGCTTCGTCTAGCTGCAGGCAGGAAGGCCACACAGAATATAGCAGTACACCTGGACTGGTTAGTTCACTGCTGTGAGGTGCGGGGCTTCTCAGGATGCACTGTCTTTACACAGCAAGATCAACTGCATGATCTGTGTATTTGAGACTATACTCCAGGCGAACGGATTGTGCTTGCTCATGAGTGGAAGTCAGGCTACTGCTGCAGCAGCTCATAGCCTGGTGACCTCGGGTGAAGTGCTGCTCATTGCTGAGACATTCCTTGTATGTGCTCGAGAGACAAGGTTGTAGGTGGGAACGTATGGTCACATTGGAGGAGAGGGGATTAATGAAACAGAGGAAGAAAGTGATGCAGATAAGAAAGCACACAGAAGGTTTAAGAGCCAGCCCACGTGTTGGCTTAGAAAGATTGACAGATGGGAAAAAGAAGATGCAAGACAGGAATAGAGTGAGAGGGTGGGGTGAAGCCATGGAGCAATTGAAAGAAGGAATGCAGTCCCTCTGCTCCTTGCCCTCCAGTGTGTCAGGAAATGTCAGGGTGTGTTGGAGGTGGAATGGTAATGGCTGCTGTGGGCAGGCCTGATTGACACCCAGAAAGGCCAGGCCACTGAGAGGGTGGAGAGTGGTGGTGGTGGTGGTGGTGGTGGTGGGGGGGGTGGTTAGGAGAGAGAGGGAAAAGGTAGGTGGTAGAAGGAGAGGGAGAGAGAATATGATGAAAGATGTGGAAATACAATGGAAGATGAGTATTGGGAGAATAGAGTGTGCCTCCTCAGCTGGCCTTATGTAGAGAGATGGTGGAAGAATCTGAGGAAATGTGAATAGCAGAAAATTGGGACTAAAAGATAAATTAGAAATCATGAAGGAGGAAGGGAGTTAAAGAGTTACGAAGAGTCCAATGACAAACTTGCTCACTGGGCTGACTATCTTCTCTGGTGAGCATTGTGTTATTTGTCACAGACTCTGAACAAAGGCCCATGATGGCTCAGACGTTCATTTAAATACATATTCTCAAAACTGTGTCCTGCAAGCTCAGTAGTGTTGAGGTGTCACGTCTGAGGTCCGTTTCACAAAGCAGGTTCACTGAAAACTCAGAGTATGTTAACCCTGAAATGAGGGAAACTCTGAGTTTTCCGTTTCACATTGGAAGGTAAGTCAAACCAGAGAAAGAGGGGTAACTCAAGCCTGTTTCACAGACAGAGGTAAGTTAAACTCTGAGTCAGTTACCATAGTAACTGACTCTATGAACCTAACCTGGTCGGGACCTCATTCATTCATTCAGTCGGCAGACGAGTTTTGGCATAGTTCTGCCGTCTGTTATTTGAAAAAAAAAAAAAAAAAAAACATTAAAAATATCACTCAGTGGGAAGTCCATTAGGCACAGTAGGTGGTGACTTTTTTTTGCTAACATGGTATGTTAACGTCTTTTGATCATGATCCCGTGGATGAAGGTGCAGCAATACTGCGCAGAGAGAGAGCTTTTCCAGACAGTTATTGTTTGCCGGCCACCACCCGTTCTTCGTGCATCTGCCTTCTTTCTGTTAGCTGAGTAAAAGTCTGTGTTAGTTTAAATATAGGCTTAATTATTTAACATAACATGATATAGATGAGAACACTTTTTTTTCATTTTTAAATTTTATTTCATTCTCTAACAAAAAACAAAACATTATATGAACACAATATAACCAATTTTACAATGAAAGGGAGCCACTTAATATTTACTTTACAATGTAAAACATGATCAAAATGAGGTAGCTACCTCCATGAGATCATGCAGAGGTCTTACCTGTTTGAACAATGTTTTTATATTTCATTTTAAGCTGCTGCCAAGTGCGCTTCTCTCCCGCGGGATTGCACCTAAATGAAATAAATTAATAGGCAACCATTCAAGCAGTTTAGCCCTGTAATATTATTGTGATTTCAAAGGACTACATTTATACTCACGCATTGACCTGAGCAGCAATGTTCTCCCACGCCGTCTCCCTCTCCTTCGCAGCTGCAGCAGTGTTGGACTTCCGTCTAAAAACATGTTCATACTCGCAGTATGAGCGCATTAAAATGTCTAATTTCCAGTGGCGTGAAGTAGGCAGCCTTCCGCTTCCCCGTTGCCATGGTGACTCCTCAAATCGGAGTTCCATTGATGCTGTCTTTTTAAAGTTGCGGTGCACGCGCTTAACTCGAGGTGAACCTACTCTGAGTTAATCAAACTAACTCAAATCTGCTGTTGTGGAATCGAAAACTCAGAGTTTCCTATCTCAGAGTAGATCAACTCAGAGTTCAGGGTTACACTCAGAGTTTGTTGAACCTGCTTTGTGAAACGGACCCCTGAAGTGAAAGTGTTCTAACTGTTCAGAAGTGGCCACACTACAAGGCTGGGTAAAAAAACCTGGCATTACCGGGCTGGACGTAGTGCAGTTCACCACTTAAACAGGCATCATGTGACTTAATGTTGCACACAGGGCAACATCCACTATTCTTCATTTGCCCATAATGGTAAATTGCAGGGACATAACACTTCAAATGAGCAGTACAAACCTCAGCAGATTCATTCATATGTTATAAGATACGATAAGGTAAACTTTATTAATCCCCAGCCAGCTGGGGAAATTCGGTGTTACAGGCAGCACCAATCGAAATAGCAAGGCAATGGAAAAAAGTACTAAGTGAGAAGTTGACTGTATATATGCACATTTTATACAAAAGACTAGAAAAAATATTTTTCCAGTGGAAAATATTGAAAAATTACACAAGTAATTATATTATTTATTTATAATATCATCACGATGATAGTGCTTTCCGCTATCAGTGATTTACACAAACAAACACGGGAATCAAATCACTGGCCACGACTAAGGTCTGTGAGCAGACATCACTTAATAAAAGGCTCATTATTTAAGCCGTCTCCTCTAATCTTTTCCGGAGCCTCCCTGCACCAGCAACAGAACAAGAGCTGCTGTTTCTTACTTCATTGTACTTAATTTAATTCACTTTAACTTTAGTGTTTGTTATGATATGTCTTTTTGATTAAGTCTTCATTCATTCCAAAATGATTTCATGGCAGCCATTAGGCCTCCTGCCTCGATATACCTGCATGCATTACATCCCATGAGCGGCAGCGGAAATATCTAATCGAATTGCTAAAACAAAGGAAACCAGAAAAAAGCATTTGTTACACCTACGATTGTGGAAATTGATGTTTGATTGTGGGGAAAAGGCAGCTCTTGTTCTTGCCTGGGCAGCTGCACTGAATGCACTGCATGACGGACGGAATTTCCATTATCCAGTCATTACCATTTTTCTTACCAGGAAAATCTGTTGAAGTCTGACATATTTACATCTCTCTGGACATAATGTTGGGTGAAAATGAGTCCCCAACTAGAAAATATTCTGGCTTTACACGCTACACGGGAAAATAAGGTCCATTAAAACAGATGACATCTGACACGTATTCCTCCTGCTCGTCTAGGAGAGTTAAAGACGTAATTGTGGAAAAACTGCTGTCTCACCTCCATGTAATACCTGGTCCTGATTGCTGAAAAATTGTCAGATGCAGTCCCCCAATTCCTACATCAGAGAAGTGTCGGGGGAGGGGGTTTCAGACACTTTTTGATTATCCAACAAGAACTTTAGTTGAAGCATACTGACATCTTTACACCTTAACCCTCACAGTGAGACAGCAAATGGTGTCTTTTATTTTCAGCAATGAAGAACACAGTGTTGCAAACATTTAATTGTAACTTCAATATTCCAGTATATTACAGAATGCTCAGCCATACAGATTGTGGTTATTATGAGCTTATTCACACACATCATGTTGAGGTCAGAGTGCCGGATCTGAGCTGAAAATGTAGGAGTTTGTCAGGCTTGTCTGGAAACCTCCTTATCCAAAGTCCACATCATTAGATCTGCAGTACACTGTCTGCAGTTTCAGGTTAACTATAACCTTAGTGGGATTTCTTAAACTAAATCTCAAATATGTTAAGTTACCGCCTGCAGTGTAGTATATTCCCCATGAGCTAATTATTTTGGCACATTTCATTATTTCCCCTCCACTTGATTGTACTACCGCCATCTACTAGAAGGGCTTTTCTTAGTATTTCTTTTTTTTATTTTTCAGTGAACTCATGCAGAGAACACACAAATTGGACCAAGTGAAAAAATGAAAGCAGATCATCATTGCTAGTTTAGAAGGGAAACAGTCAATATTTCTCCATGATATTAGTGGCCATCACCTCAAATTTGCTAGCAGTATATTAATGAGAAAGTCCAGAATAGCATCCTATATTCTAGATAGGAAATGACAACTTCAGTAATGATAATTACCAAAATGAGGTTGTAATGTTGTAATGATGTCTTCGGAGATGACACGGATGACAGACACGAGAGGTATCCTACTTGCCCCTCAGACTTGCAGACACCGTCATTAGCGTTGCAGGGGCAGAGTGGTAGCTCATTAGTAAAGCAACTGTGTGTGTGCATGCGTGTGTATGTGTGTACCTGCATGCAGATGTATGTTTACATGAAAACCCTCCTTCATCCTGTTCCTAAAAGGCTCCTGCGGTGAGACACACACACACATTTGTACAAGCTGGGGGGCCCCAGACAGCAGGGTCCTGACCCCGCTCTGATTAAACCAGCCACATTATTATTGTAATCTTCATCAGAATCATCACAATTGTTCCTTCTTTCGCCAGCTCCCCAGCAAGCTCATGTGCGCGTTTGTTTTTCCCATCTGCGCACTTTTATCTGTGTTTAGAAATCCATGTGTTATCTGCCTCTCAAGTGCACATGTTTGCACCTCCTATCAGTGTGTGTGCAGTGAGCATCCGTGTTTGTTTTGCTTTCACACCAGTGGTGTGCCCTTACACTGTTCTGGGGAAGCTGCAGCCATTTGAGCTAATGGCTATCTAACCACTGGCTATGACAGCTCTAACTTGTTGTAATAACTGCAGAAATGTCAGAGGGGAAGTAGCACTGTGATCTTTTTTTTAATCTCCTTACTCTAATGGATGATGAGGATAATGCAGGAAGAGCTGGTGTTTTATGTGTTTTATTTGTTAGGGTATATCACAGACACATTTAACACTGTAGTGCCGTACTGCCACCTAGTGGTAAACTTGTGACTCAGCCGGTGCAATGGTTTTGCGATGCCAGTGTATTTGTTCTATACCATGCTGATGTGAGTGTGTTGTTCTTTGCATGTTTCTCTGTGTCCCTTGCCTTCCTATTTCTCATTACAGACAAACATGTTGAACAAGCACCTGAGTTCTCTAATGTCAGGTCTGACTGCGAAGGTCTTCAGGACATATAACGCCTCCATCACTTTACAGCAGCAGCTCAAAGAGCTCACAAACAGTAAGTCACACACACTCACTATGCTATAAAGCAGTCAAACGTTTCATAAATCACTTTTAAAGCACTGGCTGATATTCCTCAGCAGCTGGACATGTACCAGTAGCTTTAACACTGTAGCCTTTTATCAGTCTGACTCTTAGCATTGTCTCACTACCTGGCTGCCTGTGTCATGGAGTTTCATGATAACATTTTTTTTTTTATTTTTGAAATGAAACGGTAGTAACCTGAAAGTGTGTGTGTTCAAAGTTGAGATTTGTGGTGCAGATGGTGAGTGGGAAATAAAAACATGAGGGATGCAAGAATGATTCCATCAAATATCTGTGCGTAATTGTGGTCATAAATGTGGTGTCAGTTGGATTTTCCTGTTCAAATACAAATGACTGTTCTGTCACCCTCCGAAGAGTTGGACAGTATGGCAGAGAAACTGCTGTCCTACAACAGGGCCAACAGAGCAGTTGCTATTCTGTGTAACCACCAGCGGGCGCCACCAAAGACCTTTGATCAGTCTATGGCCAACCTTCAGGCCAAGGTAAGAACCGCTTGACTTGGCGCACTGGACACATTCATTCTTCACATTAACATTTCCATCAGAATGCAGTAGCGGGGACAATAATGTTGTGTTGCTGTAACAGTTTAATGACAGACAGCCAGCGCAGAAATCAAGACACATGGGGTTTTGTAACTTTTCCAGCCGAGTCAATGACATTTTGAAGCTAACAGTAATCCATATGTAAAAACATGCCTGTGTTCTCAACCCAGATTGATGCTCGAAAGGAACAGCTGGCGCAAGCAAAGATGGAGCTGAAACAGGCCAAGAAGGAGACCAAGACCAAAGGCAGCTCAGACCCCAAGCTGCAGATGTAAGAGTATTACTAAAAAAACCCAAGCTATGGACATAAAACAATTAAAAATGATTGCCAACAATAGTTTACTATAAACACATCATCTGTGGAGAGTAAATCACAAGGTGCACACACAAGGACCTACAGGAAGGTATCCTGCAGGTTTAAGGGCATCCAAACAAGAGCAATAAGTGCTTCGCTGTGACTAATGATCATTTTTTGTCTTTGTAACACTGTTAGTTGTATGTTACAGCGCAGTAAGACAACTACATATGGACTGCTGCTTTTGTGTGTACACGCTGCACGATGGACAAGTTAATCCCTGGATATTCAGACCTCAGAGAACTTTTTGTAGTTTTGAGCAGCACATAGAAAAGGAACATCTGGCTCTGCTGTCAGATGAGATATTTCAGTGGAAGATGTCAGCCATTTGTGACGGCAAAAAAGGATACTTACATGGAGTTCATGCATTTCAGCCAGGACTCAAAATCACACAGTGATATGTGGTGCTGTATATCTCCCCTAGCCCCTACACTGTGTAACTATTGTGCTACATTGAATGATTTATGTTTTTGTAGACACAGTCGTCTTCTGTAGGTGGGACATTTACGCCTGCATTTAGTTATTCAGCATCATCTGTGGAATAAAGCTACATAGTGATAGAAACGCACTCCTTTTTGCTTGCCTATAATATGGAAAGAATACACACTGAAAGACTCTCCCAAATCAGGAGTCTTATTTCAACCTTCCTCCGTGTAAACATATTTTCTGTCAGGCTGGTGAAGCGGAAGAAGGCGGCAGTGATTCGCTGTGAGGAGCAGCTACTGAAGATGGAGGTCCAGGCAACTGACAGAGAAGAAAACAAACAGATTGCGCTGGGTACCTCCAAGCTCAACTACCTGGACCCACGCATTAGCGTGGCTTGGTGAGTGAATATTAACACTCTAAACAAACTTGTTGCCTGGGGAAAACACTACATACTACTCTGTCTAAATTCATGCGTGTGAGGGCACACACCTGCACCGCCTCCACCTGGCGCCTGTAGCAAGCTTATTTGGTCAGCCTGCTCATTATGGGCTTAATTTGGGATTTTCACTATTGTGAAACTGGTGCTTTTTTCATGTAAATCATCATAGAAACCTGAGTTACATGGCTAATCAGGCCTGCTCCGCTCAGAAGATCTGGTCAACAACCCTCCTACTGACGAGTCTTACGGGAAAAACTGTCATCCAATCAAGTACTGCATCCTCAGTACAATACAAACAAATTAAAACAATGAGTTTACAGACTCACTTGATCTTCTGTAATAATTTAATCAATACAGAACATGAGGTGACTTTGGGTAAAATATAAAACAAGTTATAATGTGGAAATGTAACAATTCATTCTTTTAAACCTTTTTATTCATGATGTTAGACCATCTGTAGTTTTCCTACCTGCAGTGCATCCTCACCTGAAGTGTTGTATTGTTTATACAGTAATTATTCACTGCAATGGTTTGTTCATCGTTTGACATTCAGTTAGAACACTGTCAATAATCAACTTCTTTCCCATAACCAGTCTATACTAATCATAACTATTTAAGAACAGGCTTATGTTTTCACTCATGTATAGCCCATTACGTTTATTTGGTTTTCTTCCTACCATTTCTGCTGCCTGTGTTCCTGTAGCATGTTTACGTTCTCCATCTGGATACCGCTGGGTTTGTTTTTAAGACAAAACATTTTGAGAGCTATTGGAAGATGAACTGGTGGGCTAACCTGAATATTTCTTTTGCAGTGCATGCTTAACACTCTTGTTCCCACGTGTTCAGGTGTAAGAACATGGATGTACTCGTAGACAAAATCTACAATAAGAGCCAAAGGGACAAGTTCGCCTGGGCCATCGACATGACGGAGGCAGACTTTGAGTTTTAACTTGTAAAAGTCCAGTCTCATATGATGATACTAAGATGCAATTAAGGAACTGTTCACGCTATCATGCTCATAGTACTTTACATTGCATTCATAATAATGTTCATGGACTACTGATGTTGTACTTCATAAGATTATGTGACATGTTTTGTTTGCCGCTGTTTATTTCTGTTTGACACTTTTGGCACTTTATTTTGAAGATCACTGTTAGTTGTTTTGTTTGTACATTTTGTGTTTGCATTAATTTGAATAAAGGTTCCTTCTATGCAGTGAAGTGACAAACGTGTGGTTACAATTTGTCTAAATGCTACTTTTGAGTGGTCACTGTTGTAAATACCTCTAACTCCATACAAGGCAGTCAAAAACATTTTATCGACCATAATAGAAGATAAATTTCCCAGCTTAGTAATAATAAAATGTCATTTCAATATATATAGAAAATATAGACCAAAAAAAACATGCAACACTGAGACGTTCCAGATAATTTGCATTGTAAAATACAGCTCTGGCTTGAAAAAATAAATACAGAAAAACACTGTGAGCACCTCAGTTAATTATATTTTTAGAAATTCAATGAGCACCTAACTTAATATTTATTATGTAACACATGACAAACAGCATTGTATTAAATAGCTTTAATAGAGGAAAATTAGAATTGGAATGCATCCCACAACTTGGTATTCAGTGCTGTTTGTAAAACACTGCAGGCTTCAGATGTTCACTGTGCCCATTTCCCATGTTGGTAGGAATGGAGGTTCTACTGGCCTGCTAGCCTGCGGGTTGTACCTCTCAGCACAGGCTAGGGCCAAACTGTCCTCATCACCTCATGGGATTTAATTAATTATGTCTGATGGCAGCAAAATAACCACCAGGTCGGCGCACAAAATCCATAAGTTGCATTCCTGCACATATTAGGTTCTGAAGGGCATATCACACTATTCTAGCTTACAAATAACGTTCAACTTTTCAAGTCATTACATAACTGTAACCGTTTATCACAATATTCGATATATAAAAAAGCATTTCACACTACAACACACCAAATCAATACAAGTCATTTTCAGAATGACAAAAAGTCTGCTGCTCCTGAATATAGGACCGACTTCACACAGTGTTACTTGGGAACCTGCGGACAGATAGAACACATGGTCCATGATGGAGTAAACTGGTTCAGACAATAGGTGGATTCATAGATGATAATGCAATGGGCCACATGTACATGTGCATAATTAGCACAAAACTGTTTACAAAATTAATTGAGATATAAAACTAATTGTTTTATATAGTTGATAGATGTAGAAGAACTAGAAAATGCATTAATTGGCAACAGACAGTCATCTAATCTTCTGATATCTATATATTAAGAATATATTAAAGTACACCAGTTTAGACTGGCGTGCCACTTCCTTCTTACCTTCATTATGAGCCTTGACCCTCTTTAGCCTTTTCCGGTGTTGCCTCAATCTCTTCAACACCAGCCTGGGTCATCAGGTCGGCAATGTTCTTCTCCAAATCATCAATGCGTGTGCTCATCTCATCAAGTGGAGAAGCCATTAAGGAACATATTTAACATAAAAGCTCAAAAATTTACTCGTATAATAATAATACCCTCAGTGCAGGAAGGAGCACTACCTCTCTCTTCTCTGATTACAAACATCCAAATCCACTATTGCTGAGATACCTTATTTTTCCTCATTTTTATTATTATTTTTTTTTTGTGGTTTGCACAGCTGTAATTTATTGTTCTTATTTGCACCTGTATTTTGCTGTTTTCAAGCCCTCCCCCCAATTGTGACATTAATAAAGTCTTAAAGTCTAATAATCATAATAATAATACACTTGTATTTGTATAGCACCTTTCATACAGGAATTGCATCTCATAGTGCTTTACAATAAAGAAACGTGAAAGTCAGCCTGTCAGTCCATATTTTGATTATGATAGGAAACTAGAGTATGTTGAGCCATCAATCTAGTATTAGATGAAAATTCTGAATTGTAATGCATTTAATTAATGAACAATTGATTGCTGACATTTTAAACTACTGGTTAGGATATTCCTCCCGATGATCTGGTCTGACATGGTCTGGAACTTGTCCTGCATCTGTTGCAGCAGAGTCTGGACCTGTGAAACAAACAGCACAAATACTGTAATTGCAACAGTTAAGACACAAATAGATGGATCTAGTGATCGAAGCCGGTTCACTGAAGCTGAGAGCCAAACATCAAATCTACCAGTTTCATTTGATAATGACATCAGTAAGTAATAAATGGTAAGCAGACTGTATTTATATAGAGCTTTTCGAGTCTAGCAACCACTCAAAGTGCTTTACACACATACCACCTTCACCCTCACACTGATGGGGCTCAGTATTATACCCAAGGAGACTTTGACATGCAGACGGGCTCAAACCACAGACCTTCTCTATCACCAAAGCCACAGCTATCCTTCGTAACACACATAACCCATAATCACACTATACGTGCACTATTCACCACTAACAACTAACAATTTAGTGACAGACTGTTGCATCCATGCAGGTCCTTCATTCCATCAGATTATTCAACTCCAGCACCACTTAACATAAGACTGTGTTGATGTTGTTTGACAAATAATCTGTTGTTTTTTTTCTTGTCATTTATGACAACATACACTCATATCCTTACATTTTGAGCAATATTACACAGTTCCTTTACATTTTGAGCAATATTACTTTTTTTTTTTTTTTTTTTTGCTGTTTTGTATATTTCATTCTTCTGTGAAAAAGCATTAACACTATGAAGGCAGCATACGTTGTTTATGTCTTTTTATTTTTAAAGACGCTTTACTCGACAGTTTCTGTGAATACAAAAGTATATAGGTAAAAAATAAGAATATAAGACAAATCCGCAATAAATAAAAATAGTTAACTGAAGCTTAAAATCTTACTCATGCTCATCTCCATGACAACACTAAGAAACATTAACTCGTCTGTATTTGTATATACTATAATGGATTAGTATTACATTTGCACAATGAAACTGCACATTATTTGATATGATGAAAACTGCAAATAGAAATGTTACTATTAGAGCAAGCATCGCTCGATAAATGACGTTACACAGCAGCATAACTTCTGTTTATGTAACGCTATGCAGGGTACTCGGTTGTGATTTGGTGATGTCATTACAGACCAACTAACCATTACATAACATGATGAAGCTAAACAGAAGCCAGGACGTGTAGGCTTCAGTAAACTAGTTGAACACACTGAGTAAATGAACCTATATTATTACAAACAAACAAATAGCATGGAATGCTACCGATATGCTATGCTCTTGCTCAGCATTGCGCTAACGCTAGCTTGCCATCGTTAGCATTCGTATTGCCTTTGCTAGCTAGGCTTCTGGAGCTAACGCTAGTTAGCTCGATCACGACTCACCACATTGGTCAGGTCCTGCACCGACTTGGGGTCCGTCTCAGCCATATTGTAGAGTAAATGATTAGCAGTGCCTAAACAGTACTAAAAGTCAGAGAGCTGTCTATTTTACAATCAGGTTTGTAACTGTTCGAAATAGATCGAATAGTCCCTCACACCACCCTCCGCACAGTCAGCTGTTCCACAACACAGAAAGTCTCGCGAGAGCTATGTCACGGTGCTAAGACTTGTGGGACATTGAGTTTTGAGTGGGGAGCATGTACAGTAGGCTACTTAGTAGTTTTAATTACATCTTATGTCTTCAAGAGCACCCAGACAGTCAAAGCATTTGTCACCAGAGTCAGGCTGCATCCCGTGAAATGCCCCAGCGACCCACATGTTTAATGCTGGAGTTCGTTACTACTGAAAATAATGCTGAACTTGTATGAGTGTGTGTTTGTGTGCGCGTGTAAGGGCGCCTGGCTGCGCGTGCACCCTTCTTCTCCTCCTCTTGAGAGCGAGTTAGGGTTTGAAAACTGCAGTAGCAGCAAGTCACATGCGTTTTAACGCTGAAACAACCGTGTGAGTCTGCGGGTTGGTGTCTCGATAAGGTGAAAGAAAGTGGATGAAGGTAAGTGAAGTTCTGCCACCTAGACAGACATAAAATATGAACACGAAGCGATACCGCGTCAGACGGGGGGCATTGTGCGCGTTGTGAGCGCGCCGTTTAAAACTAAAATAACTTTCTCAGAGGACGTTTGTATTGGATTTTAGGCAACAGTTTTGCTCAGAGTGGTGAATTCAGCGTTACACACGTTAAACCTGCTCTACACACTCATACTAATGTATAACTGTAGCCAGGCGGTGTAATAACTGCTCCTTTGTGGGCTGTGGTGCTGTACTGTGCTAAACTGTAGTCGCCCAGTAGCCCAAAATTGATGTCTGAATGTTGAGGCGTGTTAGTGACCCAACCCCAGGAAGCTATGCTTTGCTTACATAACAGAGCTTGTTCTGCTGCTGGAGGTGTCCCAACACATTTAGGCTCCTATGGTGTCAGAAGTTATTCACACCACTAGGCAGAAGGAAACAGCTGAAGACACCTTGGATTGTTAAATCCCTGAGTAATGTTTAACTGTGGCAAACCTGTAAAAAATACATTTATGGACTGTGTTTTGCATTCACTTTGCTATGTTAATAATTTAACAATGCAAAGTGAATGTAGTTTTGCATTCACTAGCCACGATTCCCAAAAATATTGAATGCTGTGTAATACAAAAATAAAACAATGTGATTACTTGCTAATTCTTTTAGACGTATACTAAATTGAAAACAGTACAAAGACAATAAATGTAATGATTTACCACATCAACTTCATTGATTTTTGTATATATATGTGCTTATTCTGAATTTGATGCCAGCAACATGTTTCCAAGGTTGGGACAGGATGAACGCTCCAAAAACACCTGTTTGGAACACTCCACAGGTAAACAGGTTCATTGGTAACAGGTGATAGTATCATGATTGGGTATGAACGGGGCACCCTGGAAAGGCTTAGTGGTTCACAGGCCAGGATGGAGCGAGGTTCACCACTTTGTGGACACATGATTGTACAAGGATGTTACTACATGGGCTCAGCAAAACCTGTTGGTAAACACAGTTCATTTGCCAATGATTGCATTGCAATTTTGCTTTTTAATGCTCTGGGAAATGACGGGGAGACACACACTGAGGCACTGTATAGATAACTTGAGAACTGGCTGGAATTGTCTCTACCATTTGCTCAGCTCCCTCAGAGCAACTGGGTCTGGCTGGGATATTGACATCTTTATGTCCTTACTTACAGCTGAGCTATGTGAAACAACACATGTCTAATGACTAATCAGTCCCCGTTCATCTTCTGAATGACTCCTGATGCTCCAAGTGTTGTGTTGAAATAGCCTATTATCAGCAATCCAATCCTGACGGTGATAAAAAGTTACCACTAGACAACCTGTTGGTGAGGTTTTTTTATTTTGTCATGACTTATGTACTTCTTACTATGTTAACCCAGTGTTGGCTGGCTGTTTAAGCTATACTGAGAGACTTGTCAGCTGACACTTAGTGCCAAATATGTAATGGAGCATATTTATGCTGCCCTTGTTTTAGATTTGGCAATGAAAATCATACTGTCACATGAAACTATTATTATTACACAGCCAAGTATCACACAGTCACACAAGAATCACTCTACACCAATTTTATGTACTTCTCACTATTTGCAACATACTGAATCTTACATCAAGAATGTCCAATGTCATTTCCTTTCCCATGGAGCTGTTTATCAGAATCAGAAATCAAATAGTCTGAAATGAAACATAGAGACAGGCTGTCACAGGCAGAACAGAACCAGGGAGGCCAGGCTGTGTTCACATTGTCAGAAAAGAGAGACAGAATACCACTTCTAGCTACACTGTGGGAAATGTACAAGGATTTGAGAGAGGTTTCCTTTCAAAAAATAAGCAATATATATCCTGGGTTCATCCATCTCCCTGATCCTCAAATACTGCCTTATTCAGGTGCGGAGAAAAGCCAGTTTGCATTATTATCTGCAAAATATGTTCAATAAGAGAGACAAGCCCATAGTAAATGTTTCTGAATGATTACACCTCTAAAAGATTGTGTGTGTTTCAAGTGGATTTGTTATCTTGTGATCATCTATTTAGTTTTATTGTGGAAAATCTAATTATTCATTAAATTTGAAAGAGAGAATTTCTAACATTGTCCCTAAAGAAACTGATGTTGTCACCCCTGCTAACACCTACCAAAAACATCACTATTTAAAGGATTGGAGTATCTGAATAAGTTGTACTGCAGACTGGAGGTCTTGTTTATAATGTGTTTAACTGTGTGCACATTCACAGTGAAGAACCTGTAGTCCATCCATCCATTATCTATACACCGCTGAATCCTTTGCAGGGTCACGGGGGGGCTGGAGCCTATCCCAGCCGTCGCTCGGGCGAAGGCAGGGGACACCCTGGGCAGGTCGCCAACCTACCACAGGGCTACATATACAGACAAACAACCACACGCTCATTCACACCTATGGACAATTTAGAGTTATCAATTAACCTAAGCATGTTTTTGGACTGTGGGAGGAAGCCGGAGAACCCGGTGAGAACCCACGCTGCACAGGGAGAACATGCAAACTCCACACAGAAAGACCCCAGGCAGGATCGAACCGGGGATCTTCTAGCTGTGAGGCGACGCTGCTAACCACCGAGCCACCGTGCAGCCCAGAACCTGTAGTATTCAATAATCAATAATCAAGCAATATGGCTGACTGCAGTAAAAAGGTTTTCAAACCAGTTTTTAAACTGGTGAGTTCTACTTGTGTGATCAGTTGATGATGGCAGATTGGTGGCAGACAGAGAGGTGGAGCTGTTAGTTAGATATTCATAGATATTCAGATATTCAGACCTTGGGTGGAGCTGAGGTGGACCAAATTAGGCTTAGTTGTCATGAATGCTGAAATTAGCAATAGAGACCAAAAAGCATGTTTATTTCTGTTGTAAAGTTGACATTTTAATTTGGGGGTCTCAATTGACTCACTATTGCAGCCAGCCTCAACTGGCCACTGGTGGAACTGCAGTTTTTGGCCCTTCAATATGGCTTCATTTTTCAGCCCTGGTGGTTGCTACTTGGTAACTAGACAACCCTACTTTACAGTCATTGTTTGAACATAGTTGTATGTACACATATATGTTTACCTGTTGCACCACTTCTATTCGCATAACCTTCAGGTGTGACCACCTCTGCCTGTACAGCATGTGTCTGTGTGTATACTGTACGTGCATATACTGCATGCCGCATGGCAAAACGAGGAATTGTTTTTCTTTTTTTTTTTTTAATGTATCACGATTATTTAATTAAATAATTATTTAATTATTTAATTGGCTCCAAAAAGTCAAAAAAGCAAGCAAAGCAAAAAAGAAAAAAGTAGAGGTTGCCAAATGTGACCCTAATATGAATAAAAACGTTAATAATCCCGTTATGAATTACATCTGACAGACTAATAAGTCAGTTACTGAAATAATGTTTTCTGACTGTTTGCCAAGGTAATGGTAACCATACCAAAATGTAGGAAAAGGGAAATACAGGCATGTTCAAACTAAAAACATTAAGAGACGCTGACTTGTGTACAGTAGCTACAGAAAAAGGTCTGCGCTCACATGGCAGTTTAAGAGTCTTTAATGTACACAGTAGAAAGGCTAACACGTGGTCAAGGTCTGAAACCTGTATACTGTAGTGCTGTTGCCGCTGTGCATGTTTAAGGTTATACTGTGTCAATTCTATTTTCTCTAAGTTTAAAGTTATGTTAATGTTGGCATTAACGGCTCTGGCATTAGGCCAGAGTAGGCCATTGTCTTCCTTTAATGAGATTTTGTTGTGGTAAAAGTATTGTGCAGTCAGCAGGGAGAGTTGTTTAAAACAGGCAAAAAACAAAGTGGTCCATACACAACTGAGGCATTTAAATGTAATCAGCTTAAACATTTTACCGCTGTTTGGCCGTCAGGGAATGTTCTAGGCCCCGTTACTGACCTCTGGTTACCTTAGACAATCCATCTGCGATAACTCAGCGATGACAGTGACCGATCATTCTGCTGCCTCCCAGGTACAACCTCTAGACCCCCTGGACACCCCTAAGTGTCTCTCGGAGTGATGGATGCAGAGGTGGTTCTGAAGGAGGAGGACATGGATGGCTCATGGATATTGCTGTCGTGGCTGGCGTCTTGCCTCATGGTGTTTGGGGGAGCCCTGCCCTATGTGCCACAGTACCAGGACATCCAGAGGAGCAGCAACAGCGAGGGCTTCTCCACCAGAGTCTGCCTGGTGCTGCTCATAGCCAACATTCTGCGCATCTTCTTCTGGTGAGGGAGACCTGTGTTTTCATATTATTATTAGTTTTTGTAAAAACCAAGTAATCCCTCAGATCAGTCTTGGTGTTGGAAAACAATGGAATAGGAAGAGAATCAGAGAATAAGATTATATTAATTATATCATCTGAGCCATATACTGTTCACTTTGAGGCTAATTCTGTCAAATTGTTTTACACATCAGGGAGCCCAGATCATTGTCCCAACTCAAGGAACTGAAGATTGAATTTAAGAAAATTTTTAACATAGAATTGAAAGGAACTGTCTTGTGTGTTAACTGTCGCATTTAATTGCCATGTTCATTTGTTACTATCAATTCTTTAGATGCAAATGCCATATGAAGTTGTTATCTATACTGTATTTTTAGATTGTATTCTATAGGTTCTCTCCATCTGGAATGTGATTGGTGCATTGGTTGCGTCCTTGCAGGATAGGGAAGCAGTTTGAGCTCACCCTGCTGCTCCAGAGTGTGGTGATGATCATCACCATGTTTGCCATGCTCCACCTCTGCTGCACAGTCCAAAACACCAACCGAGTGAGCACCAAGCAACACCGACTTTCAGGTAACCAGCTTTGTGCTGAAACAGTCTTGATTTATAACAGTCATAACAAGCAACAGCTGACACAACAGCATAACCACTGTCATGTATATACAGTAATTACAAGTAATTTCAGTGTAGTAGTCAGCAGTTTAGAGTGCTTCAACTCCTTCTTCTTGCCAAAAGAGGGGGCCATTGGAAAAGCTTACATGGCAAGGCTGCTGTTTTCAAAATGCCTCATCTCTGACAACCACTCATTGACCACCAATCTGATATTAATTTTCCTAATTCTTTACTGAATAGCGACTTAGGCTCCTTATGTATGGACATTAAAACAGATACACACTGCCCAAATGGTAATGAAAATAATGGTCATCAATATTAAGATATGTAAGAAAGTGCAAGGGAAAACACAAATGTCCTTTGGATATTTCTGTGTGTGCGTGCGCACGTGAATGCGTGCATGTGTCTGTATATATGGAAGGAGGAAGTGGATGAGGTATTGGTACATGACGGGGAATTAGAAAGGAGACGGAGAGGGCTAAGATTAAGCAAAACAATATCAGCATCCACTGATTGTAGGTGCGTGTGAGTGTGTGTGTGTGTGCATGTGTGTGTGTGTTGTCTGCAGAGGAAGCACTCCCATCCAGAATCATTCAAAGGGTCACTCTTTATAGGGCCCTGTCTCTTATGGGTAATTGTATTTTTTTTCATAGAGATGCTGGAGTTGATTGCTTTTGCAAATGGGCTAGCAGACAGTCAATCCAAGTACATTTTTTATTAGAGAACAGCCTGTGGAGTGAAATGGAATGATTGAATGTTGTAATACTTTGATCATGTAGAGCGGAATGCATTATTAAAGACGTAGATTATGATAAGTGTTTGGTATAAGGTTGTTTGACCTGTAAGGAGGGAAATAGAAAACCAGATTGTGTGTCTATTTGTGCTGCTGTCAGAGACAATTATTTCAAAGAGATTTAGAAACTAGAGATTGCATGTGTTTGGACACATGAGTAATGATCATCTTTATTATAGGCTTCTGTGCCCTTCGTGTCTCAGAAAAGAGCCTATGTATTACTCATCACAAGCCCTTTTTTTATCTCAAGGCCCACGCTTCAACTTCTTCATGGCGAAGATAACAATTTATGGTGGTGGATTGCTTGTTTTCTCTGAGGGTGGAGGATTTTCACTGGCTTTATATGTTTATCTGTGCTCAAGATTTGTACACGTGTTGCTCATACACAGGACAGTAAGCCTGCCTGCAAGCCAGTGATGCAGCTCGGGATCAAATTTTCTCACACTTCTTTTCTTACACTTTGTCCGTTGCGTCCCATCCGTTGCTAAAGCACAGCGTGACCACCCTCCGACATCAAGCCCCCCCCCTTTCTAAAGGGTGGGCCTGAGGTCTGGTTTCACAGAGCGAGATTGGAGATGGTGGGGTCAAGACAAGAATAGATCAGAACAGCCTATCGTCCCAACTGTCCCACCCAACTCCTCCCTTCATCCCTCCATCGCTAAGTCTTTCCAACTGATCAGGGTCATCTCTATGCAAAGTACTTTCTTCTCCCAAGATGCACATTGGCATGTTTATGAACTATTTTTAAAGATCTTTCAGGCTGTTCTCTTTCCTGCCTTTTCTCCACTACCCACCCAGCATCCTTCTCTGCTCTTTATCTTCCTCTTCTTCCACTTCCCTTCATTTTTCCCCACCTTCCTCCACTGTTCTCCTTCTGTCCTCTCTCCTTCCTGTCCCTCTGTCGCTGTTTCATCTGCTCCCACATCTCCTCCTCCTCTTCCCTCCCCTAACTTCTCCTTTCAGATGGGACATCTGAGACTGAAGTCCATGTGCGCAATACCAGGGTCATCCTATGATCCCACTGCCTGCCTGCCAACACCTGCTTCCTCCTCACTGACCTCAATTCCCTGTTCCTACCCCCCCCAAACACACACACACAGGAACAACACAAATTAAGAGATAAGGTGAAATGGGAATGGGAATTGCTTGTCACTTGATAAATCTGATCTGTACCTGCTACATGCTGTTGTTGTTGATTGGGGGACACTGGTGAAGGAAAAACCTTGCCATGTGTTTATTCCTGTAGGTGTTTTCCATGTTTTAGTGATATGTGTCTCTTCATCTCACCGAAGGGTGTTCAGTGTGCTGCAGGCAAAATCTGGCATGCTGCTTGGTTTCATGTGGACTCCAACCAAGCTTTTTTCTGCCGAGTACAGCTGCTTTTGCATTGTTCTAGTGATGCTGAAATGCTTTGCAGTAAGTTGGTTTTTCAGTTTTTTTGTTCATTTGAGCCCCCTCTCCCCTGAACCTGCTCGTGTACTTTCATGCTTGTTTACTGTTGTTTCCATCATGCTGATAATGTTTCCATAATGCCTATAATGTTTCCATAATGCTCTCCTCAACAAACTTCAGGTGTTTACTGTTGTTGCCAGGAAACAATGCTGGATCCCTTTCTGATGTACGCAGGGAAAATGCAGACTAGTGTATGGGTGGAGCCATGCTAGTAGACTGTAGACAGTCTACTAGCATTTCAACCATATACAGCTTGTACACAATGAGATGACACAACGACCCTCCAACACAGAACCACATGAGACTGCACACAACCAAAAAACATCGGACACACTGCAGGGCTCCAATGTCGGCTTATTGTTTGCACCAAGGTGACATTTATTTATTTATTTATTTATTCACATATACATGATAGTGTGAATAGCTCTATATCCGTAAATACTGAATTCAACAGTGTCAGACATTCAATAAATATCGCCAGAAAAAACAGTTAATTTCTACTGTTGGATAAAAATCTATATAAGCAAAAATACACTCAGTGTGTTGTTCCTAACCACTGTTGGTCTTGCAGCCCATCATTAAGCAAACTACACTAAAAAGGAACCTCTGTTTACAACATTTTAACAGTATTATTAAGAAACTGAAAGGAAAAGGAGAACACGGATGACAAGTAATACACAGATGATATCAGTAAGTGTGGTGGTTCATTAGATTGGACTAGTTGGCCACAGGGCTTTTTTGGTCATGGTTTCTCATTTGTTTAGAGATTCTGTTTTTATACCAAAAGGTTTCCCTGTGTGTGGCTGAAATTACACTCTTGACAGTCTATCTCTCAAGGGATCTTTTCCATAATGTTGTCAGACACAATCTGTGTTAGTCAGTGGCAAAAACAAACCCCTTCAGCGGATGTACAACGCACAAACATTAGGGAAATTAGTCTCATCTCTACTTCCAAGTGGACCACACTGTAGTGTGACTGAAAGGATGGTCCAATAAGGAAACAAGACACGCTCCTCTTCCACAAACCTGTCACCCAACATCAAGTTGGGTTTGTTATTTTATTTTATTTCATGTAACAGCGAGGTCTTTTATCTCTGCTGTTTTCTTGTTAACGGTGCAAGAACTGCAGCAGTGATGTTATAATGACATGATGGGAATTTTCTTGTTGTACATTGCATTGTCAGACCACCTTCTCAGATTTAACAAAACTATCACACACTGTACCTTTAAACACATTTGCACAGCACCGTACATTACATAGCTTTTTTGTTGTTTATGTTCACGTAGAGTGGTCTACATTATGCACACCCACCCGTGTGACTTTCCCAAGAAAGCACATACACAAACTGCCCACAGGACAAACATCAGCAGACTGAGCTTCGCCTTTTCATTTAAGTGGAAGTTGAAAGAGAATCAACATAATTAGACTGAATTGAATTTTCTAGCCAGGCCACCTTCATTATGAATAATGAGCAAGTATGGACTGGTTGAATTTAATGTGTTTTTCTGTGTGTTTCTCTGGTGATGGTGCAGCAACTGCAGAATAGAAGGTCAGCAAAAACAAGCTGTTTTTGATCTGTGTCACTGAAGCTATAAATACTGTGTATGTCACTGTATACATGAGACTCGGTGTGCAGTGCCAGGCTACATATTAGAAATTGAATATAGATCTAAAATATAAATCTGAAACAAAAAAATAAAAAAAATATATCTAGGTAAAAAGGATAAATAGACATGGAAATTGAGCAAATTGTGTGTGTGCACAGGCCCATAATCACCCATAGGGTTAAAACTCAAACATCAATATGTAGATTTTAATAATGAAAATATGTTCTGAGTTAATTCAGTGGTGAAATATGTTGATAATTACTTATGGACTTAAACTGGTGCTTCATCTGCAGTCTTAGTAATGGTCCCTACACTGAGCGGACTCAGAGTTATGACTTTGCAGTGACCCTCAGTGGCTGCCCCAGGGTGCCATATTAACAGTCCTGACCTTATGATACAGGGATTTAGAGGCTGATGGGGGGTGAGGGGAGAGAATATGCTCAAAGGCAACTGTGACGTCAGGCAAAGTGTCAGGCTTGGTGCAGTGGAAGTGAGGAACTTTGAACAAGTGAAAGCGCAGTGACTTGGGAAACAGAGTAATAGCAAATGAGGAAGTTGTTATTGCTTACATTTAGTATTCTGTGAATTATTTACACTAAGTGTCAAAAAAGGAATAGAATTTAGGAGTTTATTTGAGCATCCAGGAGTTAATTTGAGTTTTAATAGAGAGTGGAACAACATTGTCCTCTACTGGTTGGATTGAGTAAAGCACAACCTGACTACTTAACATTACATTTGATATCAGCTCTGAAGCTATTTTTTAATTCGTAATGTGCATGTATTTTATATTCTTGCACATTACTTTTCCCCATTTAACCAGCCAACACTCTCAACTTTCTCCTTCAACACCGCTTTGCGGGTCACCTAGCAAAGAGCTACAATTGCTTTTTAGCATCCTCTTTGTGGGAGCCAGTGAGAGTTTACCAGACCATAAACAGGAAGAGATGGGATTCTTGATTACTGGTCTTGACCCGGCGGTCATCCTTAAAACCGTTAGCACTCAAGTGGTGAAAGCAATTTCAGTTAGCTTCAGATAACCTCTTTGGGAGAGGTTAGACAGAGGACGTGTGATAGAAATCATGCAAAGAAAGTGTTAAGGCAGTTGGTGCACTAATTCAATGTCTGTAATGTGACAAAATTACCTCTCATTCAACATTTACATAACCAGGCAACAACATGTGATCACATGTGCCATTTTCCAGCGAACTGGCACCAGTTCTCTGCTGTTCTGCACTGGGCAGTGCTAACAGTTGTTCAGGCTGTCTTACAGCTGAAAATTCATCAAGGACCAACTTATTCAATTTGGAGTATCCCTTTTATTTCTTTATTTTTTGAACAAATTAGTTTATTGATGTTTCCAGCTTTTACGAATTGAAATACATTTACAGAATCTTTTTTTTAAATAAAAAAGCTCTAGATTCCATATCTTTGAGAGATAGAAAAAGAAAAGAAACATGAACAGAAAACCGGCAAGGTGTTTCCCCAATTCCTGGGACAGACAGAGATTCAAAAATTTAAATAAATTAAATTATTTTTGTACGAAAATAAAATTTAATAAGAAAAGGATGGTGACAAACTTATTGAGAGAGGGTAAACAGAAATAACGGCACACTCCTTATCTCCAGGAATCCACGTCTGTAGGTGCTTTTATGTTACTGAGTCACCTAAATGTCTCACAATGTTAGTCCGAAGTAAGTAATCAGTGGGTTCCACCTCTTCTTGAACACAGCCTTTTCAAGGTTGAGCTTTGCTGTTATTTTTTCCATTATGTACACTTTAATGGAGTATCCCTTTTAAATAAATGACTAAATCACTAGGCTCATAACTACTGGTCACTGCATGATCATGAAAGAGTTTCCTCAGATAAATGTGTGACAAAATACTTTTGGGGGCTTCTTTTTTAGCCTTTTGTTGATGGACGAGATGCAGCAAAGGGCCATGGGTTAGGAACTGAACCCAGGCCGCTGGTGTAACGACACAGCCTTAGTTCATGGTGTGCACACTCAACCAGGAGAGCTAACTGGGCACTGCCTAATGTGACTTTTGGCAGTGTTTGAAGACAGAATTTCTATTAATGGCTTGTCTGGGTGTGTGTTTTCTTGTGTCTGACAGGCTGGAATTGTGAGTCTTTTACTCTTGCATAAATGTGTGTTGCATTCGATTTTGGACTCTGACCCAATACACTGTCACAGTAAGGTAGTGATTGAATGGTGCAGTGCAGAGTATGACGGCTCTGCCGCTCACCCTTATCTGCCACATTCTGGCAGCACTGCAGTGGGACGAATCCGATGTAACAAACACAAGCACACTCACTGACACAAACACATACACTGTGCAACCCAAACAATTGCATTTAAATATAACATATAAAAGTGTTCTGCTTACTTTCAATGTCAAGTGCCTTTAATTAAACCCCTGATAACAGCAAAGTTTAATTAGCAAGTCAAATGAAGTCAGGTAGGTGAGAGGTGCTTTATCAGCAGTCAGCCATATTGGATTACATGGGCAGAATGTTTAAAGTATGGAAATAAAATAACAGGCCTCAGAGCGAGTGTTTGTGGGGATCAGTTTTTTACGTTTTCAACTGCGTAATGTTTAACCTTGTCAAGGTTGGGAATATTCTTGAATTCAGGCTTACTGAGAATTGATCAGACTTTTTTGATACCAATGGCATCATTTATTCTGCTTATCAGTTCAATTGTTTATCGATTCCCTTATTGATTTCTTAATCAAGCTGGCTGTAGCCTGAGAGCTCGTCTGTCTTTCATCATCTCAGGAGGATGAATTGAGAGGATATATGTACAGCATTTATTTTCATTTAGGTTTTGTTAGTCAAACTAAAGACCAGTGAAGCCTGCCTGCGTGGCGCTAACATTAGCGTAAGAGAATATTTGCCCTCAGTAACAGACGTGCTGCCCGGTGGGGAAGCTGGGGCACTCGTGTCAAATACATGGCTCCTGGAATTTGAGTCCATGTTGTGTACAGAAATGTTCTATTACTAGTGTTCCACCCTTACATGAAATGATCATTTTACAGACATTACAGACAACTAACACAGCTGTCATTTGTTTGAAAGTCTGAAAATGTTTAGTTTAGGTACCTTGAAAATTGCTTTAATTTTACTTGTAAAAATGTGTGCAAACCCTGAAACATACATAAATGTGGACAACCTGATGAAAAATATGACTTCATTACCAAGGTTTGAGTTGAAATAAAAAAAAAGTATAGATGCGATACGTACCTTCCTGTAGGTGAGCAGCACCTCCTAAAAACATTCATTGTAAAGACCATCAATTGATGCAGTCACAGCAGGGACAGAGAGAGAATATAGACAGAAGTATGGACATGATATAAAACCGTTCTGTGATCATGAAGCCTGATATTGCTCTACAGTTCTGTGGCTGCATTATCATAAACTATGATGAACTGTTGGTGGGTCACATCTGTAGCCTGCCCTCTCCCTCTGCATCTCTCCAGTTCTCATGCAGTTCCATGTCGTTGGCTGTAGCTGCTGTGGCTGCTTTGACAAATAGTTGTTTTTGAAGTCTGCTGTAGTGTGAAACGTTATTAGATTAGCATGATTTCTGAATAAATAACTATAATTTATGCAAGACATGTCAGGCAACACATCCTCCACTGCACATATCATCATTCTTTTCTTGAAAGACAGGCTGTTATGGTTAATATTCTAATTTATGAGTCTATACATATAGTAGCTTAAGAACCACAACTCAGTTAACACCTTGAAATGTTGACCTGGTTGTGCTTTAAAGTTATTATGACTGATACAGGCTGTGGATGTGTGATATGACATGTTGATCATTTGTTTTTGTGAACAGCCAAATGTGTGTGTCGCTGTAAATTTTGCCTCCACAAGGAATTGTGGGACGGCATCATCTGATGTCCTTCCACTAAGGACAGTCCAGTGCATTCTTTGTTAAAAGTGATTAGAAGGGAAGCACTTTAGCCACTCATTTTGCTCACTTGTAAACCGTTCTAAGCAAACAGGACTATTCAGCCACAACCCTGTTACTGTGCATGCGGGCTGTTAATGTTATTAGTAACATCTGTGGTTTTCCTACAGTGACAAATCAGTATGTCTGCTGTTGTTTTGTGCTTCATACCACATTGTACAAGCTTACCTCCCAGGCAACAAAAAAAAACAACGATGGTGTGCTCCAAAGAATATGAAAGATTGTAAAATTAGATATACTATTTGTCGTAAATGTGCTAAAATATGTGAAGTACTGTTGTCCTTCGATCCTTGATCAATGAATTCAGTGGGTGACATTTCAAAGAGTCACCCAGAATCTCCTGATCAGTCAGTTTTCATAGGAGCCATTAGCCCATATATCCTTAACTTATTGTACAAGCTTTAATGGAGACACCTCTCATCTAACATATCACAGTAAGCGTGAATCTGAATGTGCTCTTAATTGACCCAGCTGACTCAGAAAAGGTCACATCAAACAGAATAAAAACTTGCACTAATGCAACATTTGATATTGAGAACATTTCTCAGCCTCTCTCCGAGGGTCTGCCCCATTACCTTGTGGTTATTTATGGATGTGGATTAGCAATTCATTAACTTGTCTTTGACCATGCTGAACTGGTTGTGTCAGTCAGGACAGTGTGTCACCTCATTAGACCAGCATGAGAGAGACAACCTGACAAACAGACACCATCTATCACCATCCATCTCTGCCATATAACCCGACACGTGTATGTGTGTGTGTGGGTGTGTGTGCGTGTGGCACAACATGCATTTTGCAGTGCTGTCTATAAGTCAATTGTTTTAGCATATCAAAAACAGTAAATATAAAAGTGCTTTATTGTGCTGTGATTATACAGGTCAAGGGCTACGCTACTTCTCACATAACTGGAGTTGCATCCTTGGAATAATGCAGACACTGGTAACACAAAGATAACGCAGCATTATTAGAATTTCATCCCAATTTCTCTGTTGTTGGCTGCAAAAACCAACACAAAAGTCTCCTTCTACTCCTGCCATCAGATGAAGTCCCAGTGGATTAACTTGGTGGAAATATTCCCGCAACAACAACTGGAAAACTATGGGCCATATGTGTGCTCTAATCGTTTTACGTCTGACTGCTTTGAGAACCAATACAAAGCAGGATTCACTTTAAAACTGAAGCTCAGGGATTTATCAAAACTGGCTTCAAATCTGCAAGTTTTGCCATTTTTATGTTGATCACAACACAACGCTGTGACTCGTAGCATCTGTTGAAGACCCACACACTGAAGCAATGTTGCCGTATTTAATATTGAGGGACAGGACTTTAAGGACCTGTTGTGCAGCGTCTTAGATGCCCCGCGACACCCTGATGAAAAGTGTAGCATGTCAGATTTTTTTCTCTTGGCACATCAAGTGTGACATGTTCCTGAGGTGCTCTCTCCAATAGTTTGTTGAACTGTGGCAACAGTACCCCTACCTGTTTGACGTTTCCTTGAGGGAGAACCATGACCGAGTCGAACAAGACAAATGTTGGCAAGAAATAGTGCACTTCATCAGCCAGGCGGGTAGCTGGCTGTGCTGTCATAACATTATATGGAAAATGCTTCTCATTACTAATTCCAGAGCTAACGTTAAAGTAGCCTGTTTGATGTGTCAAACACAGCCAAGCATGTTGCTTGTAGATTAAATAACTATGGACATAAAATGACTACATGTGAAACTCGTTGTGCCCGTCTTAATTGTTATCCAGATGCTACCCAGTAGAAGTATAAATTATGACTGAATCGGCCAAAGTGTGCTCCACCTCTTGCATTTGCTTTTAATATTATAGTGCACCCAAAGCTATTTTTTCTTTCTTTCTGTCTGTCTTTCTTTTTCTTTTTCTTTTTTTTTTTTTTTTGGTACACAAGACCACCAGCATTACACACAGTCCTTCTGTTGCAATAATTGACAGTTGCTTCACTCCCCGATGACATCTGAACTCATGCGTGATCGTGAAATGAGACGTGCTGTGATTGGTCGAGGTCGTACGAGTAGTCTTGCCGGTCACCCGACCAAGATTGCAAGAGTTTATGGCACTGTGATCGTTAGATCTGACATGGGGTCATGTAGTCTGTTCCTGGCTACCCCTTGTCTAACATTCACTAATTAACCCACGTTTTAGGGAGGTTACTCCTTCCAAAGCACATACAGGCTTATACCTCAGTTTCACTCCTGTTTGGACCCAATAAACACATCCTTTTTTTTTTCAATCTTTCTTTTTAGATATGTTGCATTACATTGTTAATGGAGTCAGTAGAGGTTGAATCATATTTGAGTCCCTTATATGTTTTATAGTACGGTGATATAATACCGTCACCGTAAAAAACAAAAAAATGTTGTGATTTGAATTTCAGGTTGTGTATGTGTGTGTTGTTGTTGCGTGATGTGCCGATAAATACCGTCCACAGAGTGTATACCAGGCTGACCAGATGCCTGCTAACTGAACATGAAGTCAATCCCCTCTCAGTGCTGACAACTCTGCCACACTGAAGCCTGCTTAGTTTGACAAAAAAATATTATCACAATGCATTTTCTTACATTGTTCATGTCAAAATGTATCGCTATGTGTAATGCAGTGCTGTAGTAATGCTGTTATAGTATTTGCATATTATCCTAAAACAGACAAAAGCTTGAAACCTGAAGGTTTGTTTAAAGTCAAATGACATTTTAAGTTAATACAAAGAAAAACATCTAGCTGAGCATAAACATTTAACTGTGCATGACTCGGGCTGCAGCCTAGATTATTTTTGTTATCAGCTAATCCTTTCATTTTTAATTAATCACATCGTCATTAAAATGTCAGAAAATAGTTTGTCAGCCTATGGCCTTATCAGCTGCATTGTACTGGCTGACTCCATTATTAAAGTCACACACCAAGAACCATTTTAAATATCCATTTACACTGTCTTTGTTGGGGCAGTGGTAGGGGCTCATGGCAGCCTGCAGCAGGTGAAAACTCATACAGTGGCAGAAAAGATCATTCAGCTAGCCAGCTGATTGTTCCAGTCCCTTTAGTTATCTGTGTCCATTGTGTCTTCATTATCTCGATTTTACCGCTTTTTCCTCCTCTCTCTTTTTGTCACATTTCTGAAATATTATTTCTCATCTTCTCTTGAATTGCTTGGTCTCTTCCTCTCATCACTACATACTTGCCACCAGTGAGGAACCAAGCATTGGTTATTTTTAGAGGTTTGCAGCTTGTCTGTGAGGCCATAAGGCAATCACACCGCGAACAAACAAAACTGCTGGTCATGGACAAGCTTTACCTCTTCTAGACTGTAGAAGTTCTAGTTTTTAGATGCTTACCAGGCTGAAATGATGTGGTGTCATGATAAAACATAGGAATCTCTATGAAACTCATCCAGCGATGCATATAAGGTGAGAAAAATTGTTGTGTGGCTTGTGCGATTCTTGCATTAGTCCTTGACACCACAATGTCAAGGAAGTGCCGCGGTAAAACCAGATCCCTGTGGGATTTAAGCTCATTATTCCCTCCATGGTTCGTTGCTCAGTGTGTTGTGCTCTGATTAGACCCGATCAGAGGGAACGTGATAGAGTTGAATTTTAAAAAGCCTCCAGCTTGATCGTTAGAGAAAACATAGCAAATAACTCTGCCTTAAAGAAAATATGCAAGCTACAGGCATTTATAACTGTTAAAAATCTTTGTTCTTGTCAATATATTTTTCTTATTTCAGTAAACAACTGGCCAAATATGCATTATGAAGGGTGTTATCAAGAATTTAATGCCGTGATTTAACGAGCTAGTGTCAGTTAAACATCCAAGCATTACTGCGTGTGTCATGAGCAGCCATGAGTCACTCATGAGTTTAAGAGACACTGGGTTTCCCAAGTTGCAACTTTAACTTTAAAAACACATCCTCTCATTGGAAGTTTTCAAACTTTAAACTACAAGAATTCATGATCCATTTCATGGAGGAACAGGAGATGTTATGTGTATAGTCATGGATGTAGCAGGGTGCCTGCTTCCTGCTGTCCTAATTGGAGAGCTGGTGCTGCGCCCTGGGCACTGTGGCATGAGACACCAGACTTGTGCAGATTTTTCAGACTCGTCTCCAGCATGCCACACTGGCACACACCAGCGCCTGCAGGACTCAAACCCAACACACACACACACACACACACACACACACACACACACACACACACACACACACACACACACACATATACCTGTAAAGTCAAACCATGACAAATATCCAAATTTAGCTTGAAAAATATCCATGTCACTGAGAAACTATATCAGGAAGAACAGACAGCCAGACGATCCGACTCTGTTTCTCTTGCAGACTTTTTTGGGTAGGTACTTTTGTAACTTTCACCGTTCCTGCAGATGCATCTCAGATAATTATCAGAACTACAAAATCCTAAAGCTGTTTTTTTTTATAATCAATAAACCCAACATTGTATCTATAAACAAAAAGTATGCAATGTCCATATGTGCTGTAGAAGTTCTTGTAAACTCATTTGACATGTTGGCTGTGACCAACATGTTCAAGCTAAAATGGGCTTTGATTGACAGCTTTTAATCGTCACTACTGTTTGATTCATCCTAACTGAATATATTTAACAAGATTCATTTCACGCAGGGTGCTAGATTTTGCTGGACGCTCCACAATACTTCCATTATTTCATGTTAGAAGCTTTCATTTTCGCAAGAAATAAGCATGTTGGAAGCCACCATAATTCTGTTTCTCTGTATGTCTTAATATGATCACTTACTATCAGATGATTCTGTGTCGATCTTAGGATAGAGCAATAAATACACTGAGTGCACAGAATTATTTGAGTTGGTGCATTTACTAAAGCAACAGTCCACCCATCAGGGTTCAGGAATGAGTGTTCATGTCTCTCACTGGCTAGGAGAAGAATTGTTGGAAAACATGTCCCATTTCCCCAATGTAATTAACACCTTGACACTGGAGCAGTGGGCACACTGAGTGATGAGCTAATGTCACATGGAAACATACTGCAAAATGTGAAACTCTTGTCAAAATGTGTAACACTCAGGTAAGGAGACGCATTCAGATATTAAGGACTGGTGTCTTTCAAATGTATTGGCCAGTCTCAGCGAGCTTGTATCAAGCATGTTTGATGTGGTTGTGCATTTAGAACAGCAGGGCACAGGCCTTCTCACAGCCAGTTACTGTTAAGTCTCACCAGGATGTGTTTTGATCATCTGACTTGAACAAGTTCCATCAACTCTTACAGGGAACGTGTCTCTGTCTCGCCCCCTGAGAAAAGGGAGGTGGATGGAAAGCAGCAGAAATAACTGCAGCCAACCATCTCTTTCTTCACTCCACCCTCTCTTTGTCATTCTGAAACATCATTCATTTACCCCTGATACACTGTGTCTGTGTGATGCCCCAATATCTCCACGTAAGCCTACACTGTACATCTTGTGTTATTTCTCTCCTCCTCTGTCTGACCCGTTGAAGTCAGCAAGTGGACACTGATGCAAGCTCGCAGCAAGAACATGCTTGCTGACGCTGAGATCGTATTTCAACTGCATCATGTGATAAAACAAGCACAGAAAGCCAGGGCACATGTCAAGGACAAGTGGTGAGCTGCTGACCATCCAGGCCCAGTCCCTATTGTTTCCACGTGTTTTTGACAGTGTGCAGCATCACTGGTGACACCAAGGCTGATTTTGTTGTGTGGTGTTTTTCTAGTATTTCTGTGGAAAGTAATATTATTTAGATTGTTAGCTAATGTCCACCAGACTGTCCACTGTTGTATATCTATATTGCTATTATGATATGAAGAGGCTGGACTATCAAAGTAGGCAGGATTCATCTTACTGTTCTTTGCCAGAGCTAGTATGCAGCCCGTTGTCATAAAAGCACTAAGATACACACAGTTTCTCTATGTGTTTACATTTTGTGACTCACACCTCAGAGTCATTTAAAAAGAAAATACAGAACATTTTTGGATTGTAAAATATTAAGCGGCTACAATTTATTTGCTTCTGTAGCACAAAATAAAAATGTTGTTTTCTGGGACTAAACTGGAAGCACTCAAAGAAACAAGCTGTACTTGAATCTTTGATGTGATGTGTCCGATTTAAATTTAAAGAGGCACAATGTGACATTAACAAGAAAAGATTTTGTGCAAACAAGTAACTAAAGCATCAGCATGTCCACCAGATTCTGTGTTTGTGCAGCAGACTGACGCGTAGTTTTCTCTACCCATTGCTGCTCATACAGTAGTTTAAAACACACTTGTTAAGAATTTGCCTTCATTTCAAATTAATAGCTAAATATATTGTAAATAAAGCAGCTAATAGCAGCTAATTTGCTTTTTCCTTTGCAGCTATTATGTTTGCCATGGATTCTTTTTATTCCTTTGCCTCTCAACCATTATTATAGTTACATACATGTATAAACTGTCCCAATAAACTGCAGTGGACATTATCTTAGCGTGGTAACTACACACACACAGGGAGAAGGGAACAAAGGAAAGTAGCCAGTTGCATAGTGAGGAAGGTCAATTGACATTCTATCTAAATAATTACTTTTAATGAGGCACTGCTATGCTAATTACCGTCTGCTCAGGCTGGGTGATGAGGTAATTGTATCCTGAGGAAGAAGAAGTCTTTGTGACTGTGTGTACCACTTACGTGTGTGTGTGTGTGTGCATCAAATCCTGAGAGAGACAAGACCATAATAGATACAGATATCCTCTGTTTCTTGCAGAAAAAATTAATTTCATTAATTTAAAAATAATTTTGATCATTTACCCATTACAGTGCTTATAAATTGTATAAAATTGGTTATTTTGGCAACATTTCCTGGGGTGGGTGAAAAACAGCTGCTTTTATCTAAGTGCTAATATTTAGATAAATTTAATCTAGGATAACTATTGTTTGCTGTATATACACTACCAGTCAAATGTTTGGACACACCTTCTCACTCAAGGTTTTTTTTATTACTTTCTACATTGGAGATTCATACTGAAGACTGGAACTATGTAGTAAACAAAAAAGGGTAAAACAAACCAGAATATATTTGATTAGTAGCCACCGTTTGCTCTGATTCCTGCTTTGCACACTCTTGGCATTCTCTCGATGAGCTTCATGAGGTAGTCACCTCAAATGGTTTTCCAACAGTCTTGAAGGAGTTCTCAGAGGTGTTCAGCACTTGTTGGCCCCTTTGCCTTCACCCTGCGGTCCAGCTCACCCCAAGCCATCTGGATTGGGTTCAGGTCCGGTGACTGTGGAGGCCAGGTCATCTCAGCACTCCATCACTCTTCTTCTTGGTCAGATAGCCCTAACACAGCCTGGAGGTGTGTTTGGGGTCATTGTCCTGTTGAAAAATAAATGATTGTCCAACTTAACGCAAACCAGATGGGATGGCATGTTGCTGCAGGATGCTGTGGTAGCCACGCTGGTTCAGTGTGCCTTTAATAAATGACCAACAGTGTCACCAGCAAAGCCCCCCCCACCTTCACGCAGTCTTTTCTGAACAGCTGATGTTGACATGTGCCTGCTACTTGAACTCTGTGAAGCATTTATGTGGGCTCTAATCTGGGGTGCTGTTAATTTACAGTTTCTGAGGTAACACTGATGAATTTACTGCACTTGAGGATACATTCAAAGTTCTTGATATCTTCCAGATCGACTGACCTTCATGTCTTCAGAGTAATGATTGGCTGTCGTTTCTCTTTACTTAGCTGAGTGGTTCTTGCCATAATATGGATTATAAAAGTAGTCAAATAGGGCTGTTAACTCTGTACCAACCCTACATCTGCACAACACAACTGATGGTCTCAAACACATTAAGAAGGCAAGAAATTCCACAAATGAACTCTTGACATGGCACACCCGTTAACTGAAAACCATTTCAGGTGACTGCCTCATGAAGCTGATTGAGAGGTGCTAAGAGTGTGCAAAGCTTTCATCAAGGCAAAAAGTGGCTACTTCCAAGAAGCTAAAATATAATTATTTTGTTTTTAGGGTTTGTTTTACCCTTTTTTGTTCACTACATAATTCCATATGTGTTCCTTCATTGTTTCGATGTCTTTAGTATGAATCCACAATGTAGAAAGTAATAAAAATAAAGAACAGACACTGAGGTGTGTCCACATATGATAACATGCGTCAGAGTCAGAGCCCATTACCATCACTGTGGCTACGAAACCTGTTCAAAGATTTACAATATCACTGGCTCAAGTTCCCAAGTGAGACACCTCATGATCATTCATGCTTAATTTATACACATTTAAGATGGGTCAAACAAAAGATTTTCCCAAATGTTTCTGAAACCTCATATTGTCTCATGTAGTCTGAAGTTTGAATCTACAACGTAAGAAAATATCAACAAGTGCCCTAATGTGTCCAATAATTACATATTGTATGATGTATTGGCTTCTAGTTCTTCTAATAAACTGCAGCAGTGCTTTCTGTATCAGATGCACATATCAGTTACTCAGGCTGCATTCAGTTTTTTAAACATTAAACTGAACTCTCAGTGTATTCAGACCATGAAAACCACACCAAGGAAATGCATGCTCCACAGACACGCCACCCTATGAACCATCATTATCATTGTTATGAAGGTCACATTGTTTGACATCCACATAATTCTGCAGCTAACAATAGTCCCCCAAGCCCCTCACCCTATATTTTATTTACACATGCTTATCTCTATAGGAAGAAAGCCTTCCACTGATAGCGTGTCTGACCTTGTAGACCCTGGTAAACAGTTTGGAGCTTTTTGATCCCCTGTGCTGTTGTGTCCTTATCTGGACTTCCTGACTTCCATCTGGTCAACAGCTGATTATTATCGGCCCAGATCACCTTCACACACAGTGGGGCTTAACTTTGACTCTGTGAGCGTTTTAGACAAGAATGAAGCAGGGGTAGAAAGAGAAGCAGAGTACTTTTGTCTATATACAGCATGTACATGATGAGGTACTGCACTGTGTTTCCACACACATCACTAATGTGTCTGTGAGAGAGTGTATGAGGACAGAATTAGTCAAGAACAAACCGAAGTGTAGTTAATTTGATCGACTCCTCTTCTGCCTCTGTCATACTCTATCACTGTGAGTGCTCCAGCAATGCTTCACCTTCTCAATTCCATCCACTCCACTCCACCATCCTCAGCACCAAGGGCAGTGCATCTCAGCACTTTGGCTTTACCACAGTGATAACTGTCTAGCTATCATCCATAACACACACAATACCATAGACCCCCACTTACGCCTTTCTGAACCCTTTTACGTCTGCTATGAAAAAAAAGGACTCATACAAGCAGATTTATGGCACATACAATCTAAGAACAACTTGTTGCATTCACCAGGGTTTTTGTACATAGAGCTTTAGGTCTGTCTCAAGTTGGTCCAAACCTGTCATACAAGACACGTACAGACAGTCTGCCTCAACTTGTTGAAATAACTTGTTTGATTTCAGAATTATACATATAGTTTCAGTTTGTAACCAAAATCAGATGAAATGCAAAATTAATGTTCTGTTCACCATATCATGCTTGACAATTACCATTGACAGCTGTATTACTGTAATGTAGCTTTGGTTCCCCTAATACCACCACTGACATATTGCTAAACTTGTTATGTTGTTGTCTGCAGGACTTCAAGTTCAGCAGTGTGAAATTCTTCTTTTTACTCTTTTTGTCAATGAAACCTGTCCACAAACAGAGTGGAATGGGTAGCCCCCTATAGTATTTTGGGGCTTGTTGATTATGCAAATAATCAAATGTCGTGAAAAAGCACATTCTCATGAACAGGTAGCTTTCATCAGGTTAAAGGTGATTTAAACAAGTTTTAAACCCTGGAACACTCGTAGGAGCAAAAAGTAAGAGATGGTGGAGAAGTTTAGGATTCGAGTATGAAAATGTAGCATGACGCCCCAATAACCCAAGCAGAATGTAACTACTTGAGCAGTGAGTTCACAATTGGTTAGCCAGGTTGTTTATAACAAGTATCACTTTTTCTACATAAATGTACTTCATATGAAAAGGCAGGAGTGGTTGAATGTTTCAAATGCATTTGCAAGTACCAGCACATGATAAACTCTATGGCACACAGTCGAGACTCTCATTACCTTGCTGCATTCTCCTAAAATTGCAAGATTGTGTCAAAAATTTCCAACATTATTAACTCAATCTGAATGTGATTATCAAACCCTGTTAAATGAAAGCCAGCACTTTAATCTCACAGCTATTGTTTCATTACTAATCCAACATGTTAGAGTAGAGCCAGAGCAATAGAAATGTGTTAGAGTTCATATACTGAGCAGTTGCATGGTATGTAGTTACAATAATGGGCGTAATCACAGACATTCCTGCCTGCTCACTGTCAGCTCAGTGTCAGTGCACTGCTCTGACGTTCTGCTATCAAACAAGCATTCACAACCTGAGTCTGACAGCATAAGCTGCCAACACTGGTCTGAAAAAATAAAAGTGAGGCAGAGGATGTGTTGCCTCATCTGAATCTCCTGCTGTTCCAAATGGAGGATGTGCAATAACAATAAGCGATAATTACAGAGTGTGAAGACAAAACAGAAGACGAGCAACAATTAAGAGAAACTGTACTGAGTTCATTAAAATTGTAACCTGCATGTCACCACAAAATGCCCTGATTGATTTGTTAAATGTGAACAATTCATTATATTGATTGTTATATTGTTATATTTTAATGATAAAATCTATAAATGGGCTCAATATTAATCTGAACAAATTTCAACACCCATGCAACTATTAGCATTCGAGTCTGAGATCATAAGAGCTGTCACAAAAATGACTTAAGCCGATTTTTACACATTAAACATTAAACACGCTGATGAGAAACATCTCATTCTCGTCATTAGATGCACTACAGACACACAGCAGCTGACAGAAAGAGGAGATATTATGCAGAGAAATATTTGCTGTATGCTAATGTTACTTCTAAAAGGGAAGCTAAAAAAAATGGCTACAAGAATGCTGAGCTTTCAAGTTTTATCAAGAGTCATTAATAAAACCATCAAGCACATCATGTTCAGGAAAGTCGTTTAAAACTCCCACACAAAGGGCGATTGTTTACTGCATACTGCCATTAGAAACTGAGTACACTTAAGCTGATAATTAGCCTGATCAGGCACAGTTATCAATCAGCAATACAGACACACATTATTAGACTATAAACTATTAATCAAACCAGTAACGATATGCAGTCAGTGAATGTCAGGCTAGCTGTTACCGTGTGTTTCTGTGGTGATGACAAAAAGTTAAAGAATATGCACTCTTTGGGGAAGACATTATGCCAAACTCCATTTAAGAACTATGACATTTTAACAACAGTCTTCTTGTCAATTCAGCATCAATATAATCCATAAAGATAACATTTATTTCTATGGACACTTTAAAGATTTTTGAGATATTTTGTCACCTCAACTCCCTCCTGAATGAGAGGCGACAGCTAATTGTTAGCTAGCTACTTAAATCTCATGCTATTGTAGATGTCCAACATGATGACACTGGGAAACACAGGTTTGTTTATTTGCTGCGTCGCATTGAGTTTTAGGAAAACTACATGGAATTTGGAATTTGAAACATGTAACTTTCTTTAAAGAGCACAACGGCCAGTCCAAAGTGGGCCATGCCAAACTGGCTGTGTGGTAGAAGGGGCCACACACCCTCCGGGCATCCACGGCCCTGACCGTCTGGCTGTGGTGCCCTGAGACTGTCGGTTCTGTCATGGATGGCAGAGATGAAAATAGCCACAGTGTTTGGGATTACTAGATACCAGCTCACCAACTAAAACCCATGACAAGAAAAAAATCACACCAAATACACATGAAATAGCAAGAACAACGTTTTCTTTTAATCATTGTCAAACTTTAATTTTTCTGTAGACAGCAAATCCTAAACAAGCAAGAACTTCAAAAGGAGAATGCTGAAGCTTCTGGAGGACAAACCACCTGCGGTCTTGTGTGATCTTGAAAAGATCTCAGACATTTACAGATTTTACTGGCTTGCGAGGCAAGATACAGAGGCTTATATGGATGCAGTCAGGACAAGTGAAGGACAGTGCCGATGTCGGGCTTTTATTTTTATCTCTGATTTTCTCTGCTTATATGCAGGAGAAGAAGAGTACAGGGAGGACAAAGGTGTGCTGTACTGTGAGTGAGAGGGAGAATGAAAAGTGAGTTAGCAAGTCAGTGCAACATAGAAGACAAGACGTAGAGAGTAGAGATCTTACCAGGGACTCTCTGCTCCTAGTAACTGAGAGCAAATCCAGAACCAGGACCCGTCTACACTGGTATTCAAAATCATATGAAATAATTTATTTATGTCCACAAAGGTCTTCACACACAAACAAAACGCTCCCATTTGAATTCCAGACAGAAAGCTGGCCCGTGTTCCTGCCTGGATGGCAGTCTGACCTGACTTTCCTTTATCTCGGAGCTGCAGGTGCCAGCCACTGACCATCAGGGAGGAAAGTGGACAGAAGCGCTAGAGTGAGAATGAATGTTGGAGGGTAGAGTGGATGGTGGTGGTGGTGGATGTGTGGGTTCGACAGTATGCCATAAATCAATCAGTGCGCCTACAGCTGGAGACATAAGGGCTATTAACCATACACAGGTGAACTGTAAAAACATACAGACATTAAATTGTGAAAATTAATATTCAATTCTGAAAAAAGCAGCACTGACACAGCAGCCAGAGTTTGTGGCAGTTGTTGAAAAGATGAACATTGAACCAAGAAGGTTTTGGTGAGTTTTACTTGGCCTAAATGGAGTTTGACTGAAGTGTGTTTTATGAAGATAAAATTACTGTCTCTGCAAAGGGAATCTAGTGGCTTTGGCAGGAAGGATATAGCAGCTGTTTCCAGTTAAACAAAAAAAGGATCTTGGCGCCTATTTCATGGCTGCTGGCTACAGCACTCTCACTCAATATTGGATAATTATAAAATAATATCAAAAATTGTTTTCCCCACTGGTCATTTGGACACAACAACGAAGGAAAATAGGCTCCATAAACAGACCATCTTTTACTGGTATTTCTCCTGTTTGTCTGGGATGTTAAAATCTTCCAGGACACGTAGACCGGCACCAGTTGAAGTGAGTGAATTATTATAATTATAATAACAACATGGTGGAGGACATTATTTTATTAATTATTTTGCAATCTGTAGGTATGCAGATCTTTTCAAAGATGCTGACCTTGAATATACCTTGACAAGTAGTATGTCTCTGGCTGTTTTGGTTTGCCATTTTATTAACATAATGCACAAAAAATAGATATTTGAATGGTGTGTTTTTTTAGAAGAATTAATCGAACGTAACACAGACAAACACAGCCATCAATCTTCCTGTCGCGAAGCTGAACGTCTTCACCAGCAGGTTTACAGAAAATGTTTGAATAGACCCTCTCTGCCTGTCTCTATCTATCCATTCTGTTAATGGATAGATAGAGACACACAAGTGGCTCCTGTCATGCGTATAATGTCAAGGTTGTTCAGTCCCTGTCAGTGGAGAATGTGTGGTCCTACTTGTATATGGAGCTGTTTTATGAAAGGGTGAGAATCTTAAATCCATCAGTGCATAGCAGAGGTCACACAGTCCCAGGATTGTTGCTGTGGGTCATTAATGCCAATAGAGCTCATTAGTTACGCCCCGTCTGGGTCGAGAGGCTAGAAAGAACACACGCAAACACTCAGTGAAGAAGCAATCAGCCGTGGAGACACACAGTCGTGGTTTACTCACAAGGTCAAACCTGCCCTCTTTCAGAGGAGCTATTGCGGCAGAAACTCAGAGGTAGGAGTGCTCTTGAAGAAAGATTATTTGCTGAGTGCATGAACAGCAGGCATTTCTTTCTCTCTCAAGTCATGGTGTCGTGTGTGTTTGGTTGTATGTTATTTCTTCTTTTTCTCTTTCTTTGTTATTTTTTAATTAGCTGTCAAAACATGCTGTGAACAAAAGGTAATAAATGGAAAAAATGTTGTTCTAGATAGATGAGACATAAAATAATAAGTCATGAATAAAATATATATTATATACTCTACAGTAACTCTACATTCAGTACCGAATATATAGTATATACAGTGCTAAATAAATAAGTAATTGGATGAATTGTGAAATTACTTTGTAATTCTGTAATATGTTATAAAATATGTATTATATTAAAATTGTAAATATCAATAACCAGCAAATCCAGGCTCTTAAACTGGGTAGCATCTATAGCCATGATGACCTAAATGAAAGCACAGGCTTCCAGTACTTATTGTGCCTGATTTTGTTTGGGTTTTTGTTAGTATATTAGTATATTTCTCTGTTTTTGCAAGGAACTGCTTCTGACCTCAGTGATTGTGCTAAGCTGACTGTCCTAATATCACATTCATCTTACCTTTCAACCTCGCTGCTTATAGCACATCATTTGTAGTTGCCAGTAGGAAACAGCTATTCAAAGGCACACGGTGTCTCACCATGAGGCATTCATGCAAGCAACTGTAAAACCATTGACTCATGAATGTATTACTGGGATGTTTCTGCATGAATGGCTTTTGTTTTACACAAAATGTTATGCAAATGAATGTGCCAGCCATCCCTGTGAATAGATATGCATTAGACAATGCAGACAAGCTTTTTTGTTGTCGGCGGATGTGACTGAACAGAGCTTAGACAGACCACTGCAGGGACTAAATAATGGGAAATATTGTGGCTCTCTGTTAAAACTTCATTAATTTTGTTCATTTTCTGCACAGAAAAGATAAAAATAGAGAGTGTTTTCCAACATACAGGGCAGTGAAGCGACAAATTCAAAACTGGACTAAACATGTAAGCTGAAATGATTATGCAACAGAAACAAATCAAAACTCGTATACATAATGCACAGTACGGCCTGTTACAGTATGCCTCATTCCCCTGTGGCAGACACACACACAGAGGCTGTTGGAAATTATAGCTACGGTAATTGCACTGGGCACTGTGATTCTGTTATGTGTGTAGGGCCCTTTGAAATCCATCTTAAACACATCCCATTTCTTTCTTTTCCAAATTCTGTGTTTTCTCTTTTAGCTTATCTGAATTCTGTGTTTTACAATTAAAGTGCATTTCGACATCAAAGTGTCTAATCAACAGTCCAACAAGAAAATATTTGAAATTTAATGCAAATCAATGACTTTGGTGTAACACAGGATGCACTATTTTTTATGCAACAATCTTGTGCAGGACAGCCTCCGTATGCAGCTCCAACACAGTGCGTAAGTGGGTCTGACGGAGGCTCCACTCGCTGTCAGAGAACTCCACCAGAAATGAACATAGTGTTTTCATTTTTTTCCAGCAGAATATCTGACTCCATGCATGCAGCCACAAATTCCTAAACATACGCTGGTCCTGCGTCTGCTAATGTGGTTGCACTTCTGAGAGTTTGTTGAGTTCTCTCGCTCTCGCTCTCATACAAGTTGCATCAACATTTTGACAATTTCTGCGATATCTTGCACTTTACACTTGATTTGTTTTAATTATCTAGTTCAACAATTCCATCTGTGGTTCCTGCATCGTGGAAATCATAGAGTTTTCCAACTGCCGTTTTTGCACAATAATGTGTGTACATCATCTAGATAAGATCAGATATTTTTATTTCTTAGCAAAATGCACTAAAATGATCAGCCAAAAGTATACTGCAACACAAAGTATTATCTTAATGCTGCTTTTTTCCAGTGACAATGACCTTAACTGCGATGTCTTTTTAGCTTTTTCATAGCTTTTCACTGTCTCACACATTTTCAGTGAGTTTTTTTTTTTTTTTTTTTTTACGTTTTCTGATAAATGCGCCATTAACCACTTTGTTAAGACCTTTGTGAGTTTTTCTGTGCCTTGACTAGTCTAAAGAGAACATGTTTGCTCTGAGCTGTTTTGAACAGCTGAAGAGACCAATTAAGTGTACAGCCAGGTGTGAATTTGGGCAGAAATGGCAGTACTTGTTTCCACAAACCCCTCTATCACATGGCTGAACCCGAGCTGTCCCTTCTCGACACACAATACAGATGTGGTCCAGTCTCACACTGCAATAAACCCTCTTTAAACTCCTCTCCACTGGAAAGCATGTAAACAGTTTAACAGGATGGAGGGAGAATGAAATGGAATGGATGATGTGGATACGAAAATATACTGTTTGCATTTTTAGACAAGATGCTTCTTATCATCATTGTTTCTTTTTTCATTTCCTTTTTATTGGTTTACTTTAATAAGGTCTGTGCTCAGTGGTCAGTGTGTGGATTGGTCTGTGTCCTGCTTAATTTCATAAATAACTGCTAAATCGAGTGTTGGTGATGATTTTGTGATCAGAAGTCTGTGCAGAGTTCCTCAGGAATTGCAGGAAGAAGTTGTTGAAATGCTCAGTCAGCATTACTGTATTTTTGTTAATAAATTAACCAAATGTTTTACCAGAGAAGGCAGTCGTGTAATGAAGCACCTCTGCTCCCAAGTTAAGTATGAACAAGTTCAAGAGAGGAAATCTACTGGGACGGCAATTTGTTCTTGTGTGTGCTTCTGTGTGTTACATTCCCACAGTAACTTAATGAGTGGACTTTATTTTAGAGGCTTTTGCATTATTCAGAGAGCTGACAGAGAAACAGGGAGACACAGAGAGCGGTGGACTCTCTCCTGTCCGTTCGTGAGCTGAAAAAACCCATGCATCCCTTGACCAGTGTCTTGATCCTGCATGATCTGTGGCCAAACTAAAAAAATAACCTGCAGATTAGACCAGAGAACCGAGCATCCGACAGACAACCTGCAAGAGATGTCAAACAGCAACTTTCACACGTCTTAAAATACACAGAGCTGAGTCGCTCTGCTCACAGACGGACGGGCTGAGTCAGCATATCTCAAAACTCTCGAGCTGTCAGTGTCCATCCTTCTCTCTGTCTCGCAGTCTGTCAGCTCCATACTGTGTTTTCTCTGCTCAGCCTGATGGGAAACACAGCGTGTTCAGCCTCCATGTATCTACTTGACTGACTCAAGGCTACTGACTCACTCACCCTCCATCCCTCCAGCCCATCTCTAATCCTCCTCTCCTTCCTCTGTGCAGCCTGTGTGGCTAACAGTGCCGAAACGAAGTCCCAATAATCACTGTGACTATTTAAATGTTGCTTCAATTCCAAATAAAAATGACACTCTGACTTGTGTACTCTGTCCTGGGTGCGGACCACCTCCTCAAGTCATGTTCAGTGGTAAACAACAGCTTCAGGCAGCGGTGGTGTTGATATTTATCAGTGAATTATAAAAGCCACAAATGATAAATAGAGTTGTGTCAGTGGAAAGATAGCTTTATACCAAAGGTAATGCATTTTCCAAATGTATAGCCTGGCCTTGCCGAAGGCCAGGCTATTCCAAAGTAATAGCAATGTAAAAGCTTTGCAGTATCTCATTTGTCTTTGTTCCATTCACTCATGCACGTGCACAGTATTGATTTAGCAGTGCTGTCTTTGCAGAATATCTATGCATCCTTTAATGAAACGCTTTTATTTCTGCTCTTTCCTCCTCCTGTCTTTTCCCGCTATATCGCCCACTCTATGCCTGTCACTATTGCTCTTCTCTTTCCATCTTTACTGTAAGCACCCTCTCACCCTCCAGCACTACACACACACACACACACACACACACACACACACACACACACACACACACACACACACACACACTGCCTCACTCTTGCTCTGCCTCTTCATTCGATCATCTCTTCAGGCTCTTCTGTCTGCTCTTTTTTTTTTTTAAATCCTCCCACACTTTTCCCCAATCTTCACTTTGTTTCAGGTTTCCTGTCTCCTCTACCTGGCACATCTATTCTGTTAATTTTTTCCTTGCTGTAAACAACACTGATACCAAGCACTGAGCAGAAGTTAAATTGTTTCTCTGTATCTGCTTTTTTCTCTCCCCTCTTCAGACTTGGACTTTCACTACTTCTGGAAGTGGAGCGCGTTTGAGGACTACCTGCTCTTCTGCTTTGGCTTCACCGTGCTGTGTGCACTCATCACCTTGCTGCTGCTGGACTCTGCTGTGTTTGTGGAGGCGCTGGGTTCCCTGGCCGTGATGTTTGAAGCCATGCTGGGCCTCCCACAGCTGCTGCAAAACTTCTACAACAGCTCCACCAAAGGCATGAGGTACAACACGCAAGCTGGAACAGGTCCTCCTTTCAGGTCTGATGTGTAAACTGCATTAATGGCAGAAAACTAAGAATAAAAAAAAGGTGATGATGATAGTGTAAAATAACAACGTATCTGCCCTCCCTAAATCAGTAATTATGACTTAAAAGAATCAACATATCATAATTTGCAAGGTTAAGACTGTACCCACATTGACTTCAAAGTCACTTTGAATGGAGAGAGGGGGTAGAAGGGGAAGGAGGGGGGCAAACAAAAAGCTGAGCTTGCATTAATGAATGTTTTTTTTGTTAAGTGAGCGAAGGTCAGTGTGTATACTCATTGGCCTCTCAGGTAGACGACTGTGAGATCAATTACACCCCTAATGGCACAGAACCTCATACTAATTATGATCATTATTTCCTCATTATGTCTCTTGTCTGTCGTCAGTGCAAAAATCATTCATCCAAACCAATCTTTGAATGGTTTGTGTGTGCGCGCGCACGTGGGTGTGTGTGCACGAGTGTGAGTGTGTGAGTGTAGTGTCGTGTGGGAGCATGCTTTGCTGGCCAGTTGTTCAGACATAAATTTAACATGCACACTGGGGGATTTTGATGATGATCCTGAAACTACAAATGCAGATGTCACAAAATATATGACTTTTAGGGCTGCAACTAGAGCCCTGCGTGGGAATTCTTCTTAAACTCACTCGCGCCCGGTCCACTGGATTTCTTACCATGACTGTCCGCTCCCACAATGTGTGTGTGTGTGTGTGTGTGTGTGTGTGCCTACTCACGTCCTGACCTGCAAACATTCTGACCATTCATTATTCTTCTGTTACTCAGGGAAAACACATTGTTCTACTGTGTAGCATTAATAAACAGTCTAGTGGATTATGTTCATACTCATACAATAAATAGACCTTGTCCAGTGGAGAATTGCATTAAATGTATTTGTTTGACTTGTTATTTTAGAACATGTGCGTTGACTGTGGTTGTTTTGCTGAGGCCGTTTTATTTCTTATGCCTGTCTTTTAACACACTAATCAGCAGTCTCACTTCCAATTTAGATGTTGTAGGTCAATACTGCTCATTTGTCACAACCAACAAAGTCCAGGGTCCATCTTTGTCAGTAACGTAGAGATTTCTCACAGATGTCAGACTTGCCTTACTTTTTATTGTAATGAACAGCTTTGTTTTTCTTTTCAACTTCATTTATTGACTACATCCTTCTGGTCAGTGCCAGCTAAATCCCAGGACCCACTGTTTATTTTTTGACCGCCCATTTCCACCTGCAGCAGCATTAAAACCGCCCACTCCCATGAGATCCCGGTCCCAATCCAGTCCCCTCGCTGCAACCAACAGTTCATTTCATTATAGATTAATTTGCTGTTATTTTCTCAGTTTATTAATCATTTGGTCTGTTAAATGTCAGCAAAATGTCTTATCTTATCAACAGTCCAGAACCTAAAGATGCAAAGACACAATTCAGAGGTCCCCAGACTTCACATTTTCCAACCCCCAGCTGCACCTCAGACCATGTCCATGAATATTACAAACAGAATGGGTGAAAGGGGGATTCAGGCTGCTCCTCTGAATTCCATGTGACATTAAAGTCCCCCAGCAGAACTACAGAATCTATAGGTGGTATCCTTTTCAGGACGCCACCCAGAGACTCCAAGAGGCGCTGTAAACTTCAGCCCATTCGGCCAATATTTATATAGCTACTGGGTCGCATCCAGATAACAATTACAACAGGTACAGCTAGCTTCACATATAGTAACTTTATTTCCATAGTTATTTTATCTACAAGGAGCAGGCTTGACTGTGTTGGCTGCATCAGACCACTTTAATGTTAAATCTGGAATTAGTAATTATGAGCATATTCCTGCAAAAATCAGCTCGAAATCGGGCTAAATTCATGTAGTCTCATCCCGGTATAAGTCATAAACCAAAGTATTGGACAAATTAGCATTTTCAGCTGTTATCAATTAAATAAAAAGTTAAAGAGATCGTCAGTTGTTATAATTCATCCAGAATGTGGCCTGAATGTTAACATTTCTTGCCAATTCACTCAGTAGTTGAGATATTTCAGTCTTGACCATAGTAATGCATAGCCCAACCCTTACCATCCCTAGAACCATGCATGGCTGATAAAAAAGACTGACTGATCAATTAAAATACTGACACTGAAAATACTGCTTGACTGTCTGTCAGTCAAATAACTGAATTAGTCCCTTGTTTCATGACTGACACATTAACATGATTTTTGTGAATAATGACCCAGTGCAGGTGCTTAGACTGTGACAGGATCCTGCTGATGCTTTGTAAGTCTCGAGTTTACAGTTTGGCTCTTGCAGATACATATCCTCCTCTCCCCTTTCAGCTTGTTAATCCCATTTTTCTTCACCATTGCTGTTCTGTCCTTGTTTGCTGTGTTACATTTTTTGTTGATTCCCCAAAGCATAAGAATACCATAGAACTACTGTACACTTGGGAAGGAAGTGGAGGTGAGAAGGGCCTTGTTTCTTGAGGGTGCTGCCTGTTTTTCACTTCACTGCAGTAAACCACAGAGCTGTCACCTACTGCATTCTCCAGTGTTCACTGTGCATCCACAGTTCTTCCTCAATTCTTCCTATTGCCACAGTAGCTGTGTAGGGGAAAATTCAGTCAAGCCTGCATGTATTTTACCTCACATGGATCCTAAACATAAGAAATAAGCTCTGAATAGACTGAAGTTTTAAAGTCTTCGAGTAATGCAGTAGAGCTGCAGTATAGTTTATTTACTGTATGCAAGGCGTTCTTTCTCGGCAATATGCCCCGTTTCACATAAAGTCTCCTCAGGGTGCACATCTGGGCTTGCACTTTCTATGAGCACTCATTCAACTCAGAGTGAATATCACACCAAAGATTAAATACACAATAGCACTATATTAGGTCTCTGCTGACTGATGAAAGAGTAAGGAACATCAATTCACTAAACGCTGCATGCTCAGTGATAATATAATATGAGCCACCAAAAACAACACAGTTGCTGGAAAATACTTCATAAAACTAAATGACTCTTTCCAGAAAATACTTCAATTTCAACATGAATATTTCCGAACCTCAACATCGATCTCCCCCGCCTAATTGGACAAATGGCCCTGCCTGGTTGAAACAGCCGATTCAGCACTTCTGTCTCTGCATGTATAACATGTTTCAGATCTTTTGACCTACTTCATGTGCACTTAAGGATTCTCCCATTTGTTCAGTTAAGCTTGAACAAACTGTTTTCCAGATATGATGATGCAGCACATAGTCTGCACTTCCTCTCATGTTATCCCATGTGAAGCGGTTACTTAGTGTTGTTCTGTCAGACTCCCCTGAGTCCTATTACTGAGGTGTGGTGATGAGTGTATTGATCCATTTCATCAAGGACTGCTCACTTTTTCCAGGTCAGCCAAATGATTGCCTTCAAACAGACGGTTTTGGAAAACCAGAGAGAATTATAGAGAGAAAGACGAACACACTGGCACGTTAAATCTCATCATAATTATGCTTCTCGGTCATCATTGACACTTTACATGTGTGCACACATTCACACTCACACCACTACTCCTGGGAAAAGGAGGAAGGGACGGAGTGGTGATTGAAAGATACAATAAAAGGGAGGCGAGGCTGCATGATGTGTACAAAAAACAGATGGATATGAAATATATGGTTGAATGTATAGTAGAGGTTGTATCTGAAAGTGAGCCCACTTTATCTCTAGCCTCATTTTCAAACTGGTACACTGATCCCTGGACTGGCAGAACAAAGTTGAATAGGGAAATGAAAAGAGCTTCTCCCCCCCTCATTAACACACACACTCATTAACACTTTCCTGAGCGAAGCCCTTAAACCCCAACTGCTCCGCTGGAGCTGCTCAGTGGCCATCAAATCAGACTGTGGTTGTTCTGGGCAACATCAAGATGTGAATGTTTGTCATTATGTGAGTGTGAACAGTGCATTACTCTCAGTGAGATTCCAGTGAATATATAAAAGAATGAAAAATACTGGTAATGCTCATAAAGCTCTGTCTGACCACCAGAAGATAAAAGCATGAGTTGCCCTCATTCTACGGAGTATTTGTAGGTTTGCTAACACGGTTTCATGTAGCGCTGATAATGCAGGATGGGTGTCACCAACATACAACACAGCAGAGGGTCTTTGGTGTGTGTGAGTGAACCAAACTACAGCTGTGGTACTGAATGGATTTACTATTTTGCACATTTTGCACATTTATCACATTTATCGTACTGTAACTACACTACTTAGAGTATGACACGCTGTTCAAAGAATACATTTGTTTCTAGCTTTTAAACATTGACTTTATGGAGATGTCAGCTTTCTGTCTCACAGCTGTTGAGCAACGCTGTCACCCATCTGACATTTGACAGCACTGATTCTTCAGGTGGAAGCTACACTGAATGGTAAAGTTGCGATGTTTGTAGAAATAGAAATGTTTCTGTGTGTATGATTGCTCAGCACTCTGCTCGGCTGCCAGGGGATCCTGCCTGTTTTTCTCTTCCCTCTCATTAAACTTTATCTGTTTTGCCTTCTCTCCAGTTCTCCTCTCCCAGCTCTGCGCCAGTGTCACTCAGTGATTCAGACAAATACAGCACTGCTTCCCTTCTCAACAGATACTTATCTACGTTAGTTTCCTTTCCTTAGACATCTCCTCTGCCGTTCGTCTCCTCTACTCTTCTTTTCTGTCTTTCTCAATAAAATGTACTGTTCTTTATTGTCATGAATATGACACGAGTAGTCAAACTACCTACATTCAGTTGAGTCCAGCAAAAAGAATAGATAAACACCTGTCCCACCTGTGTGTGTGCTCCACACTCAGCTACCAGTCCCTCTCTGTCTCACTCACACCTTCACAGCTAGCAGCTTGTTTCTTGCTGTCAGTTCTAGGTGACACCCTTCAAGTGTGAATGGTGGTCCCGTTGCCACGTCCCTTCGATAGCAGCCTATTGAAGGTTTCACATTTCTCTCGAGGTTACCTCGAGACCGTTTCAGACAAAGGGCCATTATCTTTACAGTCTGGCCCTGGAGGATACCATGCAGACAGTCTTTGACCTGTGAACCAGAGTTGTGAGTCTTTAAGTGGGAGCATGTCTGGAAGGTGTGTGAGGACACCTGCAGCATATACAGTATGGTACAGTGCATGTGCACAGTTGTGCTCTCCCATCAGCGATTCTGCTGTACAAAAACCCAGGACAAACAAGAACCACGTAGCTTAGGCTGCAAAAGTTCTAAACGTTAGCTTTGGCAGCAAAAGCGCTAAATGTTGATGAGTCAAAATAATGGAGGACTCCCAATTCAAACCTCACCTTGTCTTTCAAAATATTTTTTTTTACATCTAATATTATATTGATATATTATTATATTTTATTTATTTATTTTGATGAAAAGAATGGGGAACCAGGCACTGACACCGCTTCTTCTATGACCACTTTGGCTGACAGTGTTGTCAGGGGCCATGCAGGAGGGATGCTCCAAGGTGCATTAGCATTTTATTTCTGAAACAAAGACCAGGACACACAATTTTGATTTATGCACATTTGGTGTTTTCACTTCACGGATGATGATGATCAAAGGCACTAAAAATGTACCATGCAGGCTATTATAGGAGTTTAGTCTCAGACTGTACTGTAACTATGAATGTTATATTATGTCTCATAATTTTGTACTGATGAAGAAGATATATCTACCGGTGTACTAAACCAAAGTCGTAAAAGCTAAAAAAAAACATAGGTGAAAATGTTGCTTGTGTCAGGATAATATAACATAACACACAACACAACAAGTGCTTTCTTTCTATTTGTTGTAACATTGCAGCATTGTTTTTTAGAATTCGACTCCAGTGTGAGATTGCTGCCTTTTTATGTTTATTATTTTTCTGCCATTGTGAATTAAGTTTCTGAGCTTTTGAACTGGTTGTCAAATAAAACAAGCAATCTGAAGATGTCGCCATGAGCTTTGGGAAGTAGTGATCGTCTTTTTGTGGCTATTTTTGTTTATTATTTATTTATTTTTTAGACTTAACTATAAGTAAAAAGAATAGACATGTAATAGGTAGTGATCCTGGGTTGCAGCTCTAGTTTTGAACATATATATATATATATCTGTGGTAGGCTGGCGACCTGCCCAGGGTGTCCCCTGCCTTCGCCCGAGAGACGGCTGGGATAGGCTCCAGCCCCCCCGTGACCCTGCAAAGGATTCAGCGGTGTATAGATAATGGATGGATGGATATATATATATATATATATATATATATATATATATATATATATATATATAGTAAGTATCTTGTGTTTAAATTAACTAAATGCAGCATTTCAGGACATCTTGACATGTTTTTATGCATATAAGCCTAACACAAGCTGAGAAGGACGTGTGATAGATGTACAGCAAAAGAGTTTAACCATTTGTTTGATATGTTCATGTATGCATGTATGAGAGTGTGTATGCATTTCGTGTGTCAGCAAAGCACATGTAACAGTGTTTGCAAGGGTGCAGTTAGTATGAGTCAGTGAGGTAGCTCTCACTGTTATATTCGAGTCCTGTCTGTCCTGGGGCCTGCCAAGAGACTGTTATGAGACCTCACATTCACTTTTGCTTCCACAGTACATGGTCAGGATTTGGAGAAGAGCAATTTGGGGTGTTTACTTTACTTGCCTGTTCTCTGTAGAACAGGCAAGTAAAGTAGGCAAGACATTTTAAAAATCATGAGTGCATTTGGAAACAGATGTATACAAAGAATGCCTCCTGTACAGTACCATTTGTTTTCCATAACAGCAGTGAACACATGGTAAATGACATGACCATGTTGTTCCAACAGCTCTGAACAAAACTGAAGTCAAGAGTTACGTCAAGGCCACGGCACACTGGCAGCAGCCTTCCCCAGTGTTTTCTTTGTAAACCAACACACTTGTGCAATAGTGAAAAGCAACTGTTTTCAGCCTCTTATTGTTGTGTAAAAAGATGCGTGGATGGTTTTTCTTAATTATTTGCTAACATTGCCAGATGGAGTATTTTTTGAGTCTTGGACTACAATACTTGCTGTAGATGTCTGTCACTATTTGTCTAGTAATGCAGATACAGATCGAGATGCAGATAAAAAACATTTTCTCTATTCTCAAATCGGCAGGTCGTAACAGGAATGTGTTTGATGCGTATTCAATTCTATAAACTCAGAAAATTGTCTTGAACTGCTCAGGTACTGAATCTAAAAAGATGTCAACCAATCGAAAGAGCTATCTGGACACAGTATTCCTGTGTTAAATTTGTGACGCGACACCATTTTGGACAAAGCAAAGACTGACACATATATTACTTATACCACATATATGACTTAACGTCCGTCCTTTGATGCTCTTTATGCTAATGTGTGTAATCATAATGCGAGCTGAACTGAAGTTCATGAGTTACTAGCTTTTTTTCTTTGATCTCAAAAATGGGGACTCCTCGTGTCTATCCATGTCTGAATATGTTTTTGTTGTTGACTGCTTTTGTATTTTTGCATGACATACTGTGTGGATGTTTCGTCACTGAGTTGATCTCAGCCATCTATGATTTCTGTCAGTGACAGGGATCAGTGACTGTTGTCTGTACTGCAGTCTTTGCATAACTTGCCCCATTAAAGATGGGCTCTGTTTGAAATGTTCCTGGAAACAAAAAGAAATTAAAAGTGTATCATTAGTGAATGGATTTCATTTCCTATTGGCTTATTAAAATACCTTTTAGAGCAGGCATGTCAAACTCATTCCATAAAGGGCCGTGTGGCTGCAGGTTTTTGTTCCAACCAAGGAGGAGCACACCAGTCCAACCAATCAACATCAAGGGATCACTTAGTTATCAGCTGAAGACTGAGACCAGCTGATTAATTGATTCCAGCCAGGTGTGCTCCTCCTTGGTTGGAACAAAAACCTGCAGCCACACGGCCCTTTATGGAATGAGTTTGACATGCCTGTTTTAGAGGGTTGTGTGGAGAACATGCATTTTGTTTTCTGTGAGCATTCTGATTTTTCATTTAAGAAAAAAAAGTCATGACAAATATAGCGCTGTTATGAAATTAACTATAAGATTATAGACATGATAAACATAAAGAAATAGTGATCACCAACAGACTGTCTCATCTGTTCTGGCTTGTTTACATTCTCCAAAAAAAGCATCAAAAATATCCGTGCGCAAACTCTGTGCATTATTCCTTTCCCTCCTCGCCTCCCCTCCGCTTCATCTGGTGAAGTAGAATCCATCTTTTTCTAGCAGGTTGGAAACTTTTCGTTGTTTGCCTGTGTGCAATCGATCAACATGCATAATTCATAGTTAACGGGTTAAGAGCAGCTCGGCTTCGCTCTCACTGGGCCCTTTGATTTTCATCTATCTGCCCCCCTTGGGGAGAGCTACAGCCCTGCTGCTAAATCATCTCACACACACTCTCTCCTGTGGGCACACACATGTGTATTCAAAGACATACACATCATGCCAACGCACACATGCATGGTTGATACAGAAGCAGAAGCGGTGATAGAAGCCCCTGCTGCTCCAGTGTGTCTCTTCCCATAGAGTATTATCAAGCAATTACAAGGACTGTCTAACACCCTTCTGGAGACTCTTTGATTCTCACATACAAAGTGTGATTCCCCACCTAAAGATTAAAGCCTACACAAGGTAAAATGTCTGATCAGCTGCCTACTTATCTCCACAGCCACAATGGAAAATGTGCGTTGTGTCCACTGAGTGACAAAATGTTCTCAGCCATGAGAAATTCAGCACAAAATGCAGACAGATCTACAATCTCGTTCAAATGTTTGGAATCGGCTGCCACAAACTGTGATTTGGCACAGTCAGCTGGCTGAGAGACATTGTATTTTTGAATGATCTTTCCTGCTTTCAGGATGTAGAAAATCCTCTTTTCAAATAGACATTATTTGTTGTGACGGCTTTGCAAAAAAGCGTTTAGTACATGGAGAACACAATGCTGTACAATGGTTCAGTCAGACTGAAAGAGCAGAAAGAGACAAAGATACCTTTGAGCAACAGGTAAAAGAATATAAGAAATAAGCAGTCATTAAGAAAATAAAGCTTAGCATTAGTATCTGTTTGCATTTACTGTAAGTAAGTCCAGAGAGCCCAAAGATCAACAGGCTTCAAGCATATTTAAAGCCCCAATTGCAAACAAAATATGGTTTTCTGGACAGGAAAACAAATTCAGGCTGGAGGGTTTTTCCTGAAAAACAGGCATGGTAAGTAACAGTATTCTCCCCTGTCATGCAACGGGGGAGACATCAACTAAATTGAAGTTTTAATCATTTAATTGTTCTTCTTTTAGGGGCAAAACTATTTGTTCTAAACAAATGTAAGTAATACATTTGCTGTCTGAATTACATTTTTTCACATCATGTCAAAATAGCAATTGTTGAGGGACAGAAGAAAATTATCAATATAATAAGTGAAACTCCAAACTTTGAACAGTTGTGTACCCTCCCAGAACCCAGCTATTACAGAGTGTCAGTATCAGTGTAAGCAGTGTGCCCAGTGTTTCTCAGTCTTAAATGGGAAAGTGTTTTTTTTCCAGTGATTTCAGTGTTGTAGAATTTAGTCCACATTTTACATTCTGTAAAAGCTGCATCTACGACACGGTCACCTTGACATTTGTACTCTGGACTGTAGTCGTATAATTTGCATATATGGATGCAAATATTATGTGCATGGGTGCAGAAACATGATTCTGTTTGAATCTTTCAGCCATATTTTTCTCCAGTTGGCTATTCCTTCATTCCAATGTCCATCCATCCATCCATCAAGTAGTCCCTTGGGCGGTGGACAAGGTGAAAGCCAGCAGAGGAGGCTGGGACAAGAAGATAACAAGACAGCAGTTGACAGAGGCAGAGAAGGGAAGGAGGATGGAGGAGGATGGAGGATTTAGAGGCAGGTTGGGTGTGAGGAGTGAACACAGAAAGAGAGACAGATTGGTTTACATATATAAACCAGCAGAGGGACACAGTGGGGAGCTGAGGGCACTGGGAAGTTGTGCAGGGAGGTCAAAAGATGTGAAGAGGACGCAGAAGAGAGTGAACCTAATCAAGTACCTGTGTTACAGGTGTTACATGCATTTGTTTTCGGTCTTTGTTATTCATCAGCTAATTGTTCCATCGCTGTTAATCACTGGAAGTGCCTGTTAAAACTTCCAGACTGGCCATGAGTTTCAGTTACATATTCTGCCAGTAGATCAACCAAAATCTAAACATTTAACACCAGGGTGTCACAGCACACCCAGCATCAGCATGCTGTGTTGCACCCATAACTACACCTAACTCTGATGTCAAGGTGAGCAGGAAGAGTTTCTGCTGCTGTTTGCCTCGTTTTTTATGTTTTTTTTTTTTTTTTTAGTTATGTTTACATGTCCTCACAAAGTCACAGTATGTGGGTCCTTAGGATCAAACAAATGTGGTCAGTGCATTTCTGTTCTCATGAAATATTTACAGAGCAGATTTTTAAAAATAATTAGAAATAATATGTCCCTGCAGTTTTTTTAATCCATGTTCACACACGGTGGATGTGGGTTTGCCTCTATGACGTGTAATGTAATTTTGTATTTATTATAACAGATTTTTTTTTTCCATAAAAGTATTGTTCAGGAACTGGTATTCCTTGGCATCAGGAATTCGTTAAGGTATCGGTTCGAAATGTTCTGAGTGACACCCAGCCCCACAGCTAGAACTGTACAATTGATTTTAACAGCTAGAAAGAAATTAAGTAATGATTAACGAGAGGATGTGCTTCCCAGTGATTTCAGACATTCCATAAGATGCTGTTGAAGTGACGCTGCATCAGGCAATTTTGCAAATATCTGGGCCATGAAATCAGTAAATTGGCAACCCTGCACTCTTTTCTTTTCTCCCTCTTTCTCTCTCTATCCCCCTCTCCCATGTCGCTGTCTCTCTTTCTAAATGCCACTCAGCCTGTTTCCTGCAGTAGTGTTCCACTCGTCCACTCCAGCCGCTTAGACGAACTAATAGCTGACCTGACAGCACTCGTTCAATACACAGCACAATTACTGGCTGGCCCACATACGGCACAGCCATCACACCGTGCAATCAGACCCCCCCCCTTGCTTTCTCCACCGCTGTCCCCTATCCTGTCACTCTCCAACTCTCCATCAGGGTGGCTTCGTTTCTCACCTCTTCTCTAGATTTATCGCCCTCCTGGCCGGCCACATTGTCATCCATCTCTCATCATTTTCCTTTTACCTCCATCCTCTTTCATCCGTCTCCCAGCCCCCGTCTTTTCCTTTCCATCCCTGAAGTACACAGTTTCACCGCACCATTTCACCCTTTCCTCTCTCACCTCTTGCCACTTGGTTTAGATGAAGGTGTCAGGTCAGTGTTAATCAATAAGAGACTGATTGAGTGAGCGTGGGTGTGAGTCGGTATGTTTGTGTGTGTGTGTGTGTGTGTGTGTGTGTTTGTGTGTGCACGCGCTTTGGTGAGACCATGATACAAATGAGCAATTTTACATTTTGCGTTTGATGTTTTTGTGCAAACTAAAGCAGACTGGCTCACACGCTGGTTGAGTACGTGTGTGTGCATAGATGTGTGTGTGTGTGTCTCAATTTGTCAGTCAGTCAATATTCTCAATCGATACCATAATAACTCCTTCTCCGTGTGGACACTCAAAGCCTCACTCAGGACCAAGTTCAGTTGTTTGTTCTGTGTGTCTTTCATCATCTGTCAGCTGAGCCACAAGTCCCACAGTTAATGGTACCACAGCCAGATGGAGCTGCACGAGACAAGCATAAGAGTGTGTGTGTGTGTGTGTACATGTGTGTGTGTGTGCTCCTGCCAGAGATGAACAACCTCGAACTGGTGTTCTGTCTCCATTCCGCTGTAGAGACTGCTTTTGTACAAATGATCCGCCCTCCATAATTACATTGTTAATGACTCATCCTCAATAATGCTGTTTGCCGTCTCCAGAGCAAAGAAATGAGCTGAAGGGGGAGCAGAGAATTTGGGAGGGCGAGGGAGGGTGAAGGAAGGGAGGGAAGGTTAGGTAGAGGCACAGAGGACAGCAGAAAAGGACAGAGGCTGAGACGAGGATAAAAAACAAATGAAGGTCAGAGGGAAGCGGAAAAGGACAGAGGAGACAATGTTAAAATATAAGTCAACTAAATTGGGAATTTAAAGGTGCTGAATTCAAAATCTCCCTTAATATTCGTAGCTGCAGCATTTCAGTCTGCAGGTTTTCATATGGATTTGGAGATCTTAGAGTTTTTAGATTTCCATTTTTCAATTTGCAACCTCACATGCTATTACTGATCGACTTCCTCTACTACTACTGACAGTTATATGGTTATATAGTGCAAATTCACTTCAAAATAAAAATGTGATTCATATGTTTAACAGTGTAGTCATTAGCTCAGATCTTTCCTCAGTTTCTGTCTCAAGCATATATTTTCCATAGCCCTTCAACAGAGGGTGTGACTCCATTCACTCAGCTTCTGTTAGAACACTGATTTTCAAAAGGTCAAGTCAAAAAATCTGTGGAGAACAATGGTCTAAAAGTTATTTATGCACCTGTGAATTCCCATAATTCCTCTCCAGTCCTACGGAAAATGGCGTAAAAATCTCAAGCATGAAATTTGAGCATACTTAGAGAGTATGGGGATAGGTTAGAAAAGGAATGTTGTAATCATTTGCATGAAGTTGTAGCTTGTCTCAGCCTTGTGCTGCTTTTCATTCTGCGGACAACCTCACACACACTATTTGATCTGAATCAGCTGTGACATGTGATTTGCCTGAATTCATTCGAATGCAACACACGTGCCCTAATCCTAACTGGATTGTTGTAGGAATTACATTCTTAACTAAATCTGCCGTGTCTCTGATGTGCTGACGAGCTAACGTTATTGGGAAGCTGCATTTTACACAGTTAGCCAGCATTACTTAGCCTTACCTTTAACCACAGTTCTTCGATTTATGGTGAGGAAAGCAGAATGTTTTCTCACATTAAAGATTTACTGATATAGGAGAGGCTGACATTTTACAAACACTCCACTGGAGTAAGCGTGGCCTGTTGATCTTAAAGGTAATATTGCCTCATCACAAGTCATTTTTTGTTTCAACCAGCAAGCTTACCGTGCTGTAAAATGCAACTTTATTACTGGACTTTATCATGGCTTGCAGTAGAAGCTGACAAAAGTCATTTAAGTCACATTATTCCCTTTTATATAGCAGAGGAGCAGAGCAAAGACAATGACAGAGGCAATAAAAGTGAAGATAACAGTTGAGCAAGACAACAGAGAAAAAGGAAAAGATGCAAAGAGAGCTGAAACAAGAAATCTGAAGTTCAACGCAGGGTGCTCTCTGAGGAACAAAAACTTCAGTGGAATAAAAAGCACTTCTTTTCCTGTAGGAATACTGGCAGCATAGAGAGAGAGAGAAGTGAATGCATGATGATTTTTAGCAAGCTTATTTTTGGAGCAGTTCAATCAAACCCTGGAGTGTTTACCTCGAAAGTTTAAATTGTTAGCGGAGCAACACCCAGGCTTGCATATGCTCCTAATATCCAGCTCCTCGGTCAGCCTTTGGGAGAGGTGGAAATAGCCTGATTCTTACTAAAGCCTGAGATGGGTAAATGGGTCAGCTGTGGCTCAGAAGGTAGAGCAGATCCTTCACTAATCAGAAGGTCACAGGCAAGATCCTGAACCCAACACTGCTCTGTGCCGTGTGTTGTACCATTACCGGTTAAATTGGAGGTGTGCAGATCAGTTGGACCAAAGAGGGAAGAAGCAGGGAGCTGTGTGATGACCGAAGCAGACTGGCTTCATCTTATTGGCTTTTATTCGTCTCACATGTGGATGGAAATAGCAGATAACAGAATCTATTTTTGCTGAGCGCAGGCCACTGTAGGCACAATAGACAATTAGCCCACAAGATCTGGGTAAATGATAAAACGAAGCCTAACGGCAGCACAAATGGAGTCACAAAGACAGTCCAACTGATTCAGTCACGTTTTTTATGCAACAATCAAAGTTTGCTGACAAAGGCCTCCGTAAGCTACGGGTCACGCCCAACCAAGCGGCTAAACCTCTGGTTGATCATGGGTGTGTGTCCAACTTTTCATTTGTAGGAGGAGGACAAACTTGCAGATATTGTGCACATTTGTCCATTTCTCAAAAGCAGATTAAATTTGTGGAAATATCATCTAGGCTTGATGCCCCTCGCTGGCTGTCTCCCATGGCAACAGCCAACAAGAACCTGCAACTAGTTAGCCGAGCTTGCTAGCATTGGCACAGATTACCACTTGATGTTACTTTTCGTTTGTTTTACTTCAACATCTGCTGAGTCATTCACAGCTCCTGCGCAGTGTTGTTTGCATCCCACATTATACAAAGCAGAGGATCGAGCCCGCGTTAGCTGTCCTTCCTTCATGGATCCAGCTGCGCTGACCTGTCAAAACTCACAGCAACGAGTAGTCCTGTGATCTCAGCACTCTGTATGTCATCCTGTTGAATCACAACATGGAGCAATAGTGCACAGACTCACAGAATAACGTATGGATTACCAACTCACCGCTGGGACTTAACACGAGCTGACAAGATCTGAACAATAGCATGTGTGTCCATTGGGATGTCAAATGGTATAACAAACTATACATGTAAAACTTCCCTACAGTGACGATCAGTCCATTTTGTGACACTTTATGACTCAATTTATGAGTCAGTGCGGATATGATTGCATATGAAAGTGTCCAGATGTACAGCATGACTGTCCCGTGTATTGTCACAGTTCAACTTCCATCAACATCCTGTGGCTCTCCAGCACAGCCTGTGCTTGCACCATGCGGTAGTTTGGGCTATTAATCACATTCCAATACAGCATGCAGTGTCTAGATTTAGTACATTCCCAGATAAGTTAAATAATGATTTCCTCATTTCCATGCCAGGGCAGGATCGTTGCTGCAAATGTTTCACTTCCTCATCAGGGCCTGAAGGGAGCCCAGGGGGGAGTTAGGACTTTGACATGACTCTGCAAGGAGAGCTCAAGGATGGTACAGGACAGCTGTCCCAATAGTCATTAGGCTGCCTCTACCCCCATATGCATTCATCATCCATATCTATCTCATAAAGGTCTCTTCCCCATTCACAGAGGTTCCCCTTTTTCTCCCTGGTGGTTTTTGCTGTCTTAGCCCGGCCTCTTGTACTGCATGCTAGATGAATGCTGTCCTCTGCAGTCTCTCTGTCTCTGTTGCTCTCCTTTCCTTTCACCCCCAACCCTCTGACCCTTACAGTATGTCTCATTGGTGGCTGATGGTCCTGCTCCATCCCCAGGCCCAGTCATCCCTAATAAAAAGAATAAACTCATTTCACATTCATACCTATGGGACTTCACTGCCTAGAGAGGAGGGAGCAGAGACTAAAGTGGAGTGTGAGGGCAGAGACTGTGAAGGGTAAGAGTTAAGGAAGCATGACAGTAAATGTGTCGAGATGCCAACAGAAAGTACGGAATAGGGTAAGAAGCAACGGCAAGAGAAATGTTAGAAAGTGATGAGTGGAGGAGTGGAAGAAGGGGCTTTGTGTTGGTATCTGGCTGCTGGCATGGTAGATGACTGCTGTATTCTCAAGGTCTTTCTTCTCAGCCTCCATGTCTCTCAGATAGGGGTGGGCGACATGACCTAAAATTTAAATGACAGCATATTTTTCGTTTGCTTGTTTCTTACGATGAGGGTAATATACCACAGTATAAAAAAAACTAGAAGGGATGTTCCACTCAGATCACGATTCGACTTCTTTGCACTTTATTAGCAATGTAAGGCCCCGTATTTCAAGAAAGATGTTTTGATATTGGCTTCAGTGTGAGTGAGTGAAAATTAGGTGTAGACTACGTGTGCTTTGGAAAGAGTAACCTGCCCCATGATGTAGGCTATTTAATAAATGTAATGTGATTCATTCTCAGAGGGATTAGACATCTCAACAGCATCTATTTGGCAGATGTATATTATGTAAGTACAACAGTCAGCCTGTCTATCAGATACACTCACATACAGCAGCATGACACATACTGATGTAGCACACAGCAGAGGGGGGTGACGCAGTATGAAGTGTGTAGGGTCCTGTGAAGTCTGCTTGAACTTCTTACAGATTCCATTCCATTTTTTCCCGAATTCCATGTTTTCCATTTTTTATCTTTCTGAATTCTGTGTTTTACAATATAAGCTCATTTTTTCATTAGAAAGATGACATATCAAGCAGATTTTCTGCAGGACAGCCTCCAGATGCAGCTTGAATGCAGTGGGTGAGTGGGTGTGACAGAGGCTACTGTCATGTCCAGGCCACGCCCCTCCATGTGTACAATGTTCGACCAGAAACAGACATAGCTTTTTCCAACACAATGTCTGAGTCTGCACATGCAGCCCTGAAGTTTTCAGTGAACTAGTGTCTTGCATCTGCCAATGTGGTTGCACTTCTGATGTTTGTTGACATGATACGTTCTTGCTGGCACGCTGCCTCTCTCTCCCATACTTGGAAATGACTCTGTGTGTGTGTGTGTGTGTGTGTGTGTGTGTGTGTGTGTGTGTGTGTGTGTGTGTGTGTGACACAAAAGCAATTTTACAGTAGGTTCGTGTTTTCTGCGTCAGCCTGATAAGGTCTTGCTATGTGATAAGCCTGCTTTATAATGTTACACATATTGCATGGACACTTTCAAAAATCAGTTTGCAGAGAACAGGGGAAAGAGAGCCTTCTTTTACTTCTTTTACTTTTTTGGGGGGGTGGGGGGCATCATCAAAAAAGTTGCTCTGAATTATTTTGGCCAGAGTTAAATGAGAACATTGATGCCACTCTCATATCTGTACAATAAGACTGTTATCTTAGCATAGCCCACTTGTAACAGGGGGAAACAGCTAGCCTGGCTTTGTCAAATGGCTCACCAACATGTTATATCTTCTTTATTTAATCTGCACCAAAGTATACAAATGGCACATTGTGATTTGTATTATTTCTGTCTGGCTTTAATCACTTCCTGAAGTCTCAGCTGATTGATTGACAGCTGGTCCGGTTGGTTGAACTGGTTCATACAAATTTGGTTCTTGTGCAAATTAAGCAAGTTATAAAGTGTGAATTAGTGCGCTTGAGGTGCTAGTAGGTGGATTTTGTTGCCTTTTTCCCAAATGGCAAACTATTCCTTTAAGAGAGCACTCCTGGGACACCCAGGTGCTGAGGCTGTGTCCTCACCACAGCAGCACAGTGCCTCTTTGCTGCTTATCGTCCCCTGTCTCTCTCCCACTTCCTGCTCTGTCACTCTCTGGCCAATAAAAGCAAGCCAAAAAATGAAAAAGTAAATCTTCAAAAAAAGGAAAGATGTATTCTTTGTCTGTCCTCACAGCTTCACCGTGTCTCTTTCTGTCTCATTCGCTCCAGTGTGAAGATGGTGCTGCTGTGGACGGCCGGTGACGTCTTCAAGACCACCTACTTTGTGATGAATGAAAGCCCGGCTCAGTTCTGGGTTTGCGGATTAGTCCAGATCATAATCGACGTGGCCATCCTGCTGCAGGTCCTCTTCTACAGCCAAGACACGCGGGTCAAGCTAGGCTGAATGTGACTCTTGCTTTGGGCTACGTAAAAACTAGAGCTTGTGTGTAAAGTCTGATAATTTTAGGATTTTTGATCAAATCAGCTGTAAAGTTGATGGACATTTAGCATCAATAACAGGGAGAAAACCAAAGTCAATATAGTTAATTTAGCCAAAGTAGAAGTTATATGGGTATCACAGAGACCCAAACAATTACCGTCAAGTGCAATTAAACAAACAGTTTTAGCCTTGAACAAACTACCAACAACAAAACACCTTTTCCTCAAAGTAGTTAGTCAGCAGAGGAAGGTTTTTGGTGCATTTTTCGTTTTTTAATATTTGTTCTGTGTTGAACATTATTTGGATCCTGAAGTGTAGTGGACATGGAAAGTTGAAGAAGGAATCATCGCTCATGTTGGCAGCTTACTAACAGCAGATCTGTGCTGCTGTAACAAGCAGTCCTGCACCGATCGCCCTGCACTGGCATCCACTGCCTGACTGATGAGTTTCCACCTTCACACTCCTCTCCTTACTGTACTGTTCTCATGACACATTGTTTGTATGTGTGTGTGTGTGTGTGTGTGTGTGTGTGTGTTTGTGTGTGTGTGTGTGCTTTGCAAGCTTGCTGGTGTGTCTGTGCAGCTGAAATGACTTTTGCCGTTGGCATCCTGTGCCAAGCCAAGGCAACTGAATGTACACCATGTAATGGGAACTACACAGGATCTGTGTGTTATGAGTCTCTGTTGTCGTATAACTGACAAGCAGCGCAGGTCTCCCTCAAATATGAAAAACGCTGCACTGTACCTCAGTCACAAAATGTTTTGGAGACACCAAAGAACGCGTCAGACTCAGGTCAAAATATGCAACTTATTTTAACAGTATTACTGAATATTTGTGGCATTATTTCAGTCACACATGTCGTCATGGCACTACTTGTTTTTAGTATCTCATCATCTTCTGATTCTGTGATGCACTTTTTTCAAAAAGCTCTGAGACAGTAACAGTGAACCACAACGTGACAATGGGAGAGTCATAAGCCTCGTGGAAGGGTGCTGGTGGAATATCACAGTATATCTTACCTTCATCTTTTGTTGAACACTCCCACGCGAGAAAGACCTTGTTTAAAGATGTATGAATTAAATGGGCCTTTTTCCTGACCAAGTGAGAACTGGTTTCGTGCTCAAAGAAATGTTCTTTTAGGGACTGTATGAAAATCTTTGGCGTGCAGAGAGGTCAAACTCTCTCCAGCATGATCAGTATTTCCTGTAACCCTCCCCTTGAATTGAAAAAGACTCCGACACCGAGGCCTGTCCCAATAATCACGTTATCGACTTGTCGTATGATATGTGGACACAACCATGATCTCGTTTGCTGACCTCGATGCTGCCTGCTGCGTTGCCATGCATGTTTGTTCACATAAGACTGTCACCTACTTTTAAGTAGTAATGCCGAGGTAAAAAGCGGGGTTTTACCCGATGACTTTAAGACTTATAAGTTGGGTGGGGCTCAGGCAGCTTCTGGCAACACCAGTGAATAGATCATGTGTTTCCAGAATAATAGAATAATTCTAGTCATAAAGTATGGATGAATGAGAGGGAGTTGGTTTCAAAGCTTCACTCCAAGGCAAGAAAGAGGAGAGTCCATTAATTCCAACAGACCAGTCTTTAGCAATGAAAAGTAAAACCCCCAAAATCTCAAAAATCTGAATATTCAAGCCACTCTCTATTTATTTATTCATTTATGTTAAAAAGGGCTTGTAAAAAAAATAGCCACTGAGTGACCTTGGCACAGGAGGCAGCTTTGAGGGTACAGAGGCTGTAATCTTTTTACCCCTTCAGTCAGACAGATGACGTAACTTCAGTCACATCAGTTCTACGTCTGATTGTCCATCATATAGCCAACATCATGCTTGTGTTGCATAACTCCTGTGGAGCTATTTATGTGATTAAATATATCAAAGGAAAGCTAAGTATAAAGTCACACTAGCTATCCTCCCTTTTTCTCCTGACCCTTAGATCAGAATGACTCATTTCTCTTTCATCGTGTGTTTAGTCATTAGAAGGACTTTGAAGCATCTTCATCGTCTCAGAAATGCTCCATTAAACAGAGGACTGTTTATGCAATTCATGACATTACACAAACATTAAACCATATTCATCCATTCCAGCCTTCAAAAATGCACGTATATTTTATTCAGTTTATGATGGAAACACTCATCTGAAGCTGTGGTTCTTTCACCTGTTTCCTCTTGAGTCCTCTTACAAAAGCACTGCAGGATGAAATGAATCTGTAGCAGCAGCTGATCAGTAGTCAGCGCAGGTTTCTTCCTCCCCCAAGGCATGATTTAATTAAGTAATAAAGCTGCTGCACCTGCTTATTTAGTCTTTTAGTCACCTTTTTAACTTAGAGCCAGTTTGAGTCCATCTGTTAATCTATAACTGTCTGTTTTTAGTTTCTGCTCAGTAAACACCTTGTTTAAATTACACACTGCAGTGGTTATGGTTTGCATCGGACAGCCTCTTCCTGCAGCTGCCAGCACGCCTTGGCCATAAGATAACATTTGTATAGACAGCAGGATTGCATCACAGTGTACTTCAGTATTATCCTCAAGGCCAGCATGTAAAATATATATGTTTATGAGAGAATTTTCATAATCAGACAATGCAAGATCCTTCTAAATGAAACAGTGACTGAGCGTCACGTCAAGTGTTGCCTCCTCTTTGATGTTACATCTGGTTTTTGAGGTTTTGATTATTAAAATAAATATGAACTACAGCCTGTAGTGGATTGCTTAGCATAGCATAACGGGCCTCATTTTTAAAATGGAGTTATGATCAATTTTGACCTTAAGTATGACTTGAGCAAAAAAAAAAAAGCAAAAACATGTATATGTATAAAACATTTCTTTGGTTAAGTTGGGGGAATGTCATTTGTCATTACTGTGTTTGTTGGTTTTTAATCCATCCTTAATTATTAATTTGTTATCCTTTATCCTCTTTTGTTTGTAAAACACTAAAATGTTTTTTCGTTGACCGTATCTGTAAAACTGGAAACCAGTCAACACAATTTATTGCCAGATGCAAGCGTGTGTGTGTGTGTGTGTGTGTGTGTTTTGAATGAAAAACAGGATGCAGTGTATCAATTAGAAAGATGTTACCATGGCCAAACCCTCATTTGTGCTGGCATTGATTAGATATGCTGAAATTGCAAGGCCGAACCCATTTAAGCCAGATGTTTTATGTTCAGCATATTTTATGAATTAAATGTGAGCACACTGTAAGAAATGATCTTGAGACTAATTTCAAGTATAAATCTGAGAATTTCTTTTAGTACTGAGGCCCCAGGTCTGAGAATGTGCAAACAGCTAGCCTAGCTTTTTCCAAAGGTAACAGAATCCACCCACCAGCATCCCTCTGTTGGCTGACGGAGGCTCTGCATAGTTCCTGCTCCTGGCCAGTAAACAGCATGGCACATCACCCCTGCACAGAATAGTTCATTTGGAGGTGCTACTAGGTGGACTTTGTTATTGTTGGACAAAGCCAGGCTAGCTATATCCAATCTTTATGCTAAATGAAGCTAACTGGCTATCAGTTATAGCATCATATGAGCATCATTACCGCATCACAGTGGTGTCAATCTTCTCCACTAACTTTCAGCAAGAAAGCAAATAAACATATTTCCCAAAATGTCAAACTATTGATCTATCAGTCACTTTAACCTTTGTGAGGAGAATCAAACAAAATCTGAAAGGACAGTCATTGTTTGTGTATCAGTTTATGTCATCTGTGTGTGTGTGTGTGTGTGTGTGTGTGTGTGTGTGTGTGTGTGTGTGTGTGTGTGTGCATACGAAAACAACAAACCTTGGGAATGTTGGAATAATGTTTGATGGATGCAGGTCACTGTACTTCTCAGCTTGTGCTGTAATATATGTTGAAGTGTCCAGGTTCGACTTCTCTGTGTCCAGCTCGGACCGCCAGCTGTGTTGTTCTGTGACCTTCCATTGTGTAATTAATGCCATGTGGGTAAACATGAGTTCTTCAATTCCAGTTATCTGACATTACATCTGTTGGCCATATTGAAAGCAATACGTGTCTTATCTCATGTACCCTGCACACCGCAGTCGATTGCAGTGGCATTATTTCTGTATTCTATGTGCTCTTCTCACCAGATGTGTATCTTTATATTGTCTCTCTCAGCAGAGGCTCAGAATGGCCCCCTCAGTGGATTTAATATTCCTCCCCTGTAGCATTTTCTTCTGAAGGGCAGTAGGACAGATTAGCAAACACACTGCCGGGTTATGATAATCCCTCACCCAAGTTGACATTATAGTAAATGTTCTTGGTGCCTTACCACAACAACACTAACAAGAAATAGGTGATTTGTTATTTCTGAGGAGGGAGAAGATTGGATTGTTACTTCTACCAGATGCAAAATTTCATTGTCTATCATGAAACAATTTACATCCCTGATTCCAAAAAAGTTTGGATGTAAATAAACGGAAACTGGATGAGCGCATGTAGTAATCTCCTTTATCCAATCATGTGTCCACAAAGTGGTGAACCTCGCTCCATCCTGGCTTGTGAACGACTGAGCCTTTCCAGGATGCCCTGTTCATACCCAATCATGATACTATCACCTGTTACCAATCTGCCTGTTTACCTGTGGAATGTTCCAAACAGGTGTTTTTGAGCATTTGTATTATTTTTCATGACTTTTTAAATGTTCACTGATTCTTCAGGTAATGTATTTACAGGATCTGTGAAAACAAAAGTAACTGTTGCTTTTTAAGTATATTTAGTGAACAAACTGCTCACTCAAATCTCAGGTAACTGTAACATTCCTGTCATGTTGTTTCCTGTTTTATTTTTGTAACTCTACCTCTTGTGTCATTCCAGTTTCCTGTGTTTTCCCGCCTCTCATCAACCCCACCTGAGGCCACTTACTCACCTGCCCCTGATTAGCCTCCCTCCCTTCCCTTTGTGTATATATCCCCACCAGTTCCACATGTCTCTGCCAGATTGTCTTTGTTCCCAGTGATGTTTCCTTGTGCTTAGTGACGTTTGGCCTCCAGTCTTTGTTGGATTTCCCTGCTTCCACCTGCCTCCTGTGTTTTTCTCTGCGTCTGGGTCTGAGCTCACCAGGGCCGTTACAGTACAATCTGGCCATGTCAGACCCAGCAGAGAATGATGCTCTCCGTGCTGCTCTCCAGTCGCAAGGGCAGCGACTGAAGGATCACGAACAGGTGATGAGCAAGTTGGGCGGAGGTGTTCAAGAGCTTCATGTACGCCAAGATGCCTTCCAGAATGCCATGAAGGAGCAGCTTCTCGAACTCACAACCCAGCTCCAGCAGTGTTTAACGCTTCTTGGCAAGCAAGCTCCGGCAGAGGCTGCCTCTACTCCGCCTGCCCCCCCTGCCTCCACAGCCACGCCTGATCCCCAGCCGGTCCTTCGCCATGAACCACGTGCTCCACCCATTGAAAGGTATGACGGTGACCCTGAGACCTGCTGCTCCTTTCTGACTCTCTGCTCTCTAACATTTGGCCTCCAGCCATCAGCGTTTCCCACTGATCATTCCCGTGTTGCCTTCATGATCACCAACCTCACTGGAAGAGCACGGGAGTGGGCTACTGCTGAATGGGACAGTCACCTGTATGCCAGTCTGAGGAGACTTTTTCTGCTGCCCTAAGAAGGGTTTTCGGACATCGCACCCCTGGTCGAGAGGCAGCCCGGGGTTTGTTGGCTCTTAAACAGGGCAACAGCCGTGTTGCAGACCACGGCATTCGCTTTCGGACTCTGGCTGCTGACAGCGAATGGAACACTCAGTCTCTGACACATTCCTGCATAGCCTGTCTAATGAGATTAAGGATCACCTTGCTCCACTTGATTTGCCCTCATACTTTGATGCTCTTGTTGCCCTAGCCATCAAAATTGATAATCACTTGTTTGAAAGAAGGAGAGAAAAGACTCAGGCTGAGAGGAGAACCCCCGGCCACTGGGGGCAGCCCACTTCCTGGTCTCCAACCAAGCTTCATTCCAGTTTTTCTGGGAGCTCCAGGGAGGAAGTTACAGCATCTCCTGGAGAAAAAGAGGAACCTATGCAGGTGGGCCGAACTCAGCTTTCCCCAGACGAGCGACAGCGCCGCTTTAGAGAGGGAAGATGCATTTACTGTGGTCTCAAAGGACATTTCCTGGCAGCATGCCCAGTAAAAGGCGGTGCTCATCAGTAAATGGAGGGTTACTGGTGAGCAGAACTTTTTCTACAAAACCCTCCCGTGCACTCACCCAGGCCCACATTTCATCTCCTGTGGTTTCCCTGGAATTGGCTGCCTTCGTGGACTCCGGAGCTGATGAAAACTTTATGGATCAAGGCCTTGCTCGCCGGCCAGCTGCAACTCAAGCCTCTCCCCTCCCCCCTGGTGGCCCACGCCCTTGATGGCCGTCTCCTCTGTCATGTGTCACTCCAGACTCCAGCTCTCGCCCTCCTCATGTCAGGTAACCATTCAGAGACTATTTCTTTTTACATCATTGACTCTCATTCTTGGTTTTCCGTGGCTAACTAAGCACAATCCGCATATAGACTGGGCTACTGGCACCATCCTGGGCTGGAGTAACCAATGTTATTCATCCTGTCTTCTATCTGCTGATCTCCCCAAGCCTGTTGACCCCTCCTCAGAGTTCCCTGATCTGTCTGGCGTTCCCTCTGCTTACATGGATTTGAAGGTTTTCAACAAGGCTCGTGCAACTGCCTCCTCATAGACCTTATGATTGTGCTATCGACCATCTCCCTGGGACCTCCCCCCCAAGGGCCGCCTCTACTCCCTGTCAGCCCCTGAGAGGGAAGCCATGAAGCAATACATCCAGAGCTCCTTAGCTGCTGGCATTATCCGCCCCTCTTCTTCTCCTGCTGGTGCTGGATTTTTCTTTGTGGATAAGAAGGACAAGACCCTTCGACCGTGCATTGACTACAGGGGCCTCAACGACATCACCATCAACAACAGGTACCCCCTCCCTCTTATGTTTTCTGCCTTTGAACTGTTGCAAGGAGCCTGTTCTTTACCCGTTTCAACTTCACCCTGTCTTATCGCCCCGGCTCCAGGAACACCAAACCTGATGCCCTCTCCCGCCAGTTCGAACCTGATGACCTTCCTAGGTCTCCCTCTACCATTCTGCCTGCTGCCTGTGTGATTGGAGCTGTGACTTGGGACATTGAGAGTGAGGTGAGGCGAGCACTGGAGGGGGCTAAAGTTCCAGACGGATGCCCTCAGAACCTCCTCTTCGTCCCTATCCCGCTTCGTCCACGGGTGCTGCAATGGGCCCATGCCTCCAGGCTGAGCTGCCATCCAGGGGTGAGTCGGACTGTCAGTCTGCTTAAGCAGCGATTTTGGTGGCCTTCCTTAGTGGAGGATGTGGGGGAATTTGTCTCTGCCTGTTCTGTTTGTGCCCAGAATAAGACCTCACGACAACGACCGCATGGGCTGCTCCGCCCTCTCCCAGTACCCCGACGACCCTGGTCCCACATATCGTTGGACTTTGTCATGGGCTTGCCCCCCTCCGAAGGTAACACCGTCATACTCACCATTATCGATCGCTTTTCCAAGATGGCACACTTTGTTCCTTTGTCCAAACTCCCCTCTGCTAAGGAGACGGCACAGGTCATGTTGTCTCATGTTTTTTGTCTGCATGGCTTGCCACAAGATGTTTCAGATAGAGGGTCTCAGTTTGCCTCCCGGTTCTGGAAGGAGTTCTGCCGACTGGTGCCACAGCCAGCCTCTCCTCTGGTTTTCATCCACAATCCAATGGCCAGACAGAACGTTACAATCAGGAACTCGAAACAGCTCTCAGATGCTTAGTCTCCCAGAATCCATCCCTGTGGAGTGAACAGTTGGTATGGATAGAGTATGCTCATAACTCACTTCCTGTTTCTGCCACTGGTCTGTCCCCCTTTCACTGTGTTTATGGGTATCAGCCACCACTGTTTCCAGACCAAGAGGGTGAGGTTGCCGTCCCGTCTGCTCAGGCCCTGGTCCGTCGTTGTCACCTTGCCTGGAAGAGGGCCCGGGCAGCTCTTCTTCGGACCTCAGGACGCTACAAGAAGGAGGCTGACAAACGACGTACTCCGGCTCCTCGTTACCGTGTGGAACAGAGGGTTTGGCTCTCCACTCAAGACCTGCCTCTCCGTGTGGAAAGTCGCAAGTTGGCTCCTAGGTTTGTTGGCCCCTTCCCCATCTCCAAGATCATTAATCCTGTGGCTGTGCAATTACGTCTTCCCAGAACCATGAAAGTGCATCCCACCTTTCACGTCTCCAAAATCAAACCTGTGAAAATCGGCCCCTTGGCCCCCGCCTCCAAACCCCCTCCACCCGCCCGGGTCATCGATGGAGGGCCTGCTTTTACTGTGAAGCGCCTGCTGGCTGTCCACCGCAGGGGTAGAGGTTGCCAATACCTGGCTGATTGGGAGGGATATGGTCCTGGGTCACATCTAGGGACATCCTGGATAAGTCCCTCATAAGGGATTTTCACAAGCGTCATGCAGACCAGCCTGGGACGTCTGGAGCCGTCCATTAAAGGGGGGGGGGGGGTACTGTAACATTCCTGTCATGTTGTTTCCTGTTTTATTTATGTAACTCTACCTCTTGTGTCATTCCAGTTTCCTGTGTTTTCCCACCTCTCATCAACCCCACCTGAGGCCACTTACTCACCTGCCCCTGATTAGCCTCCCTCCCTTCCCTTTGTGTATATATCCCCACCAGTTCCACATGTGTCTGCCAGATTGTCTTTGTTCCCAGTGATGTTTTCCTTGTGCTTAGTGACGTTTGGCCTCCAGTCTTTGTTGGATTTTCCTGTCTGTTCTGTTGCCATAGTGGACTCCTTGTGTTTGGCTTTTTTTTGAAAACTTAGTAAAGACAGTGATTTTTGTTTCAACTTCCACCTGCCTCCTGTGTTTTTCTCTGCGTCTGGGTCTGAGCTCACCAGGGCCGTTACAGTAACACTGATGGTTTCCATAAGATGTAAAGACCTGCAACGGTATACACTAGTGACATCACATCTGCAGTCCAAATCATTTTTATTATCTCATGTACACATGTGAAATACTTCTTTGCTCAAACATAAACTATTTCTATTTCAGCGTGTGCTCTTGTTTTGTTGCTGGCTGTGTGTTTAGAAATGAATTAATGTCTTGGAGCATGTGTAAAAGGAAAAGTTTGACACTGATATTGAAAACAGAATAATCTGATCCTCGCAGCAAACTGCTGCTGTGACTTTCAGTTGTGAGGATTTTTACCCAAAATCTGCTCTGAAATCTGGTGAACCCTTTAAGCCCAGGAACACTGGACCTGAATCGTGTAAGGATAAAGTAAGCATTTATACACCTGTATATAAAACCCGACAGTAACTGTCATACAGAGCTGTGACATGGAGTGTGTGAGAGTTGTCCAGGAAAAACCTTGAACTGGATTGGGACGTGTGCACCAAATAAATGATAACAACGACGGACACAGAGCCAGACTGAGCCTGCTGCTGGACACATGAGGGTGAATTGATGAGTGGGGTTAATTAAAACCAGTATTTCCTCAAGACTTTAATCTCCTCTGTCTAATGCATCATCACTCGCACATGTGTACACCGCCTCAAAGCAAGACTGCTGACAGTCAGCAGTGCAGAGGAGCACTGCAGTACGGACTGTAAAATATTCAAATGGATACAGTAGATAATGGGGGGCTCTCTATGCTTTATAGATGAGATGGACAAGGACAAGCTGTGCGGCACCTGTTGGTGCCTTTACTGTATTCATCTCCTGACCTGGCTTGTACATCCATTAATAATAAGTTCACTTCAAGTCAGGCTGGAGGCTCTCTGTATCTGATGGTCCTATGTCGTACCTGTGCCTGTATCTTACAGTCTGCATGATTGTTATCGCTCTTTTGTCCAGCCGGTGAAGACACATGACTTTGCCTGTGAAACATTCAAGACATTTCATAATAAATCTATTTCATACCACTCTTCCTGTCTTTCTGTCCACCCATTCATCAGCCGATCATCCGACATGTCTGTCTATACAGTGGCGTGTTTTAATGATAGATGAGGCGGGCTAAAATAGTCCACCTGCACTTCATGTCTGTGATGTGCCGCACGGCCCTGTCCTGCTCCATTTATTAATGATAATGTGTCGTCATGCTGTGAAAGACAGTAATGTGCACTTTTCATCTCCAGTGAGTGTTCCAATCTTCACTTCATAAGCAAACCAATTTGAATCAATGCTAGGCGTAGTGCACTATTATGGACTCTATACCCTGTGAATATTCTGTGCAGATTTGTCTTTTTACAAGGCTGTGGGTGCACGGAAATAACTCAAGGCAACTAAGATGAGCATTTTAACATTCTGATACACTTATAGCTTCTCCCATCTGGAACCCTGACCCCACTTGGACAGGAAGAGGACACAGTTTAGTGGTCATTTTTTATAAGAAACTGGAACTAGAAACGTTGGGTTCGATATAATAGAACTGATTTAACATATTCAAAGAATGCCAGATGAGAATACTAGAAATCTATCGATGGGCTCAGAAGAAGCTCTCACATTGTCATTAAACAACAGAGCTCACACATTTCACTGTTGATCCTGGCTGCTTCCTCGACTGGAGCCAACAAGTTCATGTAATACAGCCTCATTCAAAAACATGATTTGCTTCCAAACTGCCATCAGCAGCTGTATTAATGACTTTTTTTCCAAAAGCAATTTATCCCATAGTTGTATAACCTTGTACACTGTAATCAGCACCTAACGTGTATGTTTTGAAAAACCACTCTAAAATCAATTCAATTTAATTGCTATACAGGCAACTTGGAAAATGGACATCATCCATCTCTTACTCATGTTTCCACTAAAAGCTACAGTTCTGGGGAACCTTTTGTTTTGCCAGCACCTCAGGCGACTAAGCGACATATTGCCATCCATTTTCCTCCTTTAATAAAGGCAGAATCACCACTAATAAAAGGAACACTGAGCAGGGGAGTGAGAAGAAAGAGTTTTGAAACTCATTTTATTTTTGGGAATCCAGGCCTGAAGCAGCCAGACGGTCCCAGCCAGCAACAGAGCCACTGAAAGCTCTTTAGCTGTAGAATGTGAGATAAACTGATTTCTTATCTTGTCGTCAAAACTAATCAAACAGTTTATTGCTAATTTCTAGTAGGAACTGCTTCTAACATTGACATTTGAACCCCCTCTATGGTCAGAAAGTGGATGATGGAGAGTTGGAGAGGAGAGGCTCTAATGACAGGACGGGACGAACAGAGGAAAACATAATCTATAAGTTTCCAACCAGATGGTCTTTCTATCCACTGATGTCCCTTAGCCTTCGTTGGGGCACTAAAATGAAGAGGGGGGAAGCAGGAGAGGAGACAGGGACACATAAGGTAGAAAACAAGGTATAGATCTATTCAGTTTATAGCCTGTTACTGCAGCACATGCCAGCGTTAGAGAGGAGATGAAAGTGAACCATGAAAGATAAAAGTACCACATATAAGGCACCAGAGGGAAAGGCAAAGTGCAACTCAAACTGAATGCTGTCGGGAAATGTAGCGTAACCAGATGGCTGAGGGCTTAGAGCAGTCTCACTGTCCCACAGTCCAGGACAGCCAGGCATGTAACGGCAGGCCGGGCACAGTGGGACAGCGTCAAACCCTCTAGATGGATGAGTTTCTTCCCAGGTCACAGACTGCGGAGGACAGAGAGGCGCAGGGAGGAGGACAAGGACAAAGTAGGCAGAGGGACAAAGGGTGAACAAGACTCCGGTATTATAATGGTATACTGTAATAATGATATATATATAATATCTTTGAGACTTCAGGGCCAGAACAGATGCACTTTGAAAACTCATTATTGCTTCACTGGATTTGGTTGCAGAACCAGTATAAGAATATACAAAATGTTAATTTGAAGTATTCACTTTAGAATTTAAAAGCATGTTAAGGCACAATATTACATGACATGACTTTCCTGTCTGTCTCTTACTGCATTTGGAGACCTTGCACATACGTCATGTATAGAGACTGTATAGCAAATAGGGAACAAATTTCTCACTATATGGAACAAGGGCATTGCATAGCTGTTCAAACTTATGCAGAGAACCCATCAAAGAGAATTATTCTGCACACCTCAGCAGGATAATCCTGCCTTCTGTGCATCTTATAGTTGGAGGTTTAAAACTTTACCTCCACCTCACAAAGACGAGTGTTGTTTCCAGTATTTGTTTGATTCATTTCCACATATAGCTATTCAGTTGTAGTTTCAGTAAATATATTCAAAGCTGCACTAATCATTATTTTCATACTAACAGAGGATTAAATGGGCATGTGATATGAAATGTGTGGCTGGTAGTGATGGTCCTGCAGAGAATCATCCCGGACTCTGCAGCTCCACGTGGCTGTTTAGCCTTTTTCAGCTCATTCTTTTGGCAGCCTTACTGTTTTTGTCCAGTCTCGCAGCTCTCATTAACCTTGTTTCCAGCAGGCAGCTGTTTTCAGAGAAAAAGCTCTGATAAGCCCACTGTACACTACCTGTCCGGCACCACATGGCAGCCAGACACTGTTAGTGACTCAAAGCGGAGCAGTTGGCAGCTGAAGAGCCGGATACTTTTTCAGGTATTGATGGGGACTGAAAATAAACATTCATCGGGTGGCCAGTATCACAATTCAAAATGAATATTCATAAACAGGCTACTGTTACTACTAACACATTTAACAAAACAACTTTAAAAGGTGACAAAACCGTATGTCAGAGTTGGTGTTTTTTAAAGATAACGATGCAGCTTTAATATCTTATACATTTTCTTATAGTATAAAATTTATGAGATCTTACAGTGCATTGTTGGCTAGCTGTTGTGTGCAACACTACACTGTGCAACACTGCAAAACTGCTAATGCGGCTATTTATTTTCCTCTTTGAGCAGTGCGTATTGACTGTGCAATGAGTAAAGCAGGCCTGGAGCAGGCAGATGGTGTCGAGCCTCAGTGCGGCTTCACGCAGCATGAAGAGGAGGGAGCGACCTAGCAGGACGAAGATCAAACCCCTCTGATGGATGGCCTCATCTGGCCCGCCATTACAGCGATGGAGTCCGAACAGGGATCAGAGCACAGCATCACAGGTCACACATCACACCACAGACAAAATGTAAAGGTTATGCATAACAGCTGAGACTATATCTATACGTGGAACTATTTGAGGCTTTATCCAGATGGGAGGCTGCTGCAGTGCTTTCACAACAGAACGGGCTTGTCTGAGGCTCCTCTAGCTACTGTAAGAGAAGAGACAAGGACATTTTCTCTGAGGACACCCTTGCTTCACCAACTGCTCCCCTGTGGATGGAGAGTGTAGCATGTTTCCCTTTGCTTTCACTGACATGTCTCTATATGAAGATCAAGTCCACAGATGGCCAAATAGCTGGTTCTGCATCGTCAGGTTTATTCTGGAAGCATTACTTGTGTGAAGGGGACAGGTTCTTCTGCCTGTGAGGTTTCACCAGGTTTTTCTGCTTTACGTTTGTGTGACTTGTGAGCGGCACAGTGTGTGTATGCGTTCATATTGCCTGCTGTGTGTACATGTGTGGGTGCTGACATGCTGTCCATCATGACGGTGAATGCAGCACGGCAAGTGTCACGTTACAGGGAACAACGACATTAGCGGCTGTTGTTGCAGCGGAGTCAGACGACATGCCAGCCAGCCAGTAAACAGAAAAGCATAAGAAAAAGACTGAACTCAGGGGAAGGGAAGATGACAGGAGACGGCTGTAGTGAGGAGAATTCAGACGGCACAGAGTATCACCTCACTGGATTGTCTGCATAAGGACGATGTAAAATAAAACAGCGTTCCTCACAGAAAAAGTGCAGACGTTGACTGTGAGTGAGTCTCATCTCACTCTTATATTGGTAATGCATCCCACAAAATAGTGATCCAAAATAGTGAACAGAGCTGCAACAGCTCAAAACAACACAGACAAGTAACGAAATTCAGGGAGCTAAATAAAGACAATGGGCTAAATGTTGTGGTGAGAGCGATGCAGAGTCAGTGGGAGTGACTGCAGGGGAAAGGGCTAAAGCTCAGGGTTAGAGCTATGATAGGATGTTTACTGAAGGCTGCTTGCTTATGTAAAACCCTTATGTAAATAGCGAGTGCTATTTTGTATGATAGATGCACACTTTTTTTGACACAAACTTCATTTCTTTCTGTTGTGGAATAGTTTTTCTCTGCTTGTTACATTCCATTTCCATTCTCATCACATCCTGCACCCTGAACACATCTGACCTTGATTCATATTGATGCAAGCTGCTTCCACTTCCAGTGCGTCCTGCCTGCTTTGTAACCAACTCATTCCTGTGTTTTTTTTCTCATCTCAAGCATTGTGTATCTTTTTGTGTGCTTTATTAAACTTCAGATCACTGCTGAAATGAACTTTCTCCTCTGAGTCCTGGTTGCTTTATGAAGTGATGGTTCTCCGTCCGGGTTTCCTGACTGTCTCTGAACATTGTGAGGGTAGAGGAAAGGTGTTTCCCTGTCATAAGTTTCTGTCTGTTGGAGGAAAGGGTCTTTTCCTTTTCTAAAGAAACAGGAATGTGATTTCTCAGTTTTAATGCAAGTGTTTAGTTTCACACTCAAAAGAACAGATCAGTCTCAGTTTTAATGCATGTGTTGGGTTTCACACTAAAAGGACAGCTCTGTGGCGTCTGGCCTGGTTTCTTAAAGAGTTTGCTTTCTGCAGGAGACAGGAATGGCCAAAAGTAAGGCATCTGCCACCAGAAGAAAATGTAAATGAGAGTCGGCAAAAGGCACACAAAGGAAATATGCCTGTCCTCATCCGCCTAATGTTCCTGATCTGAATGAGACTCAAAAACATTTTGTAGCACATATTTGTGGCACATTTGATACTTTTGTTTGTCAGGCTGGACAGAATCATCGTATCACAGTTATCCAAGAAGAGGTGCCTTTTGATGAGTCCCATGGGACAGATGAATGATTCAATGGCCAATACAAATTTGGGATAATAAATACATGAAAGAGGCAGCCACTGCAAAGTGCAAGGCATTATGGGATGGGAGTCACCCACCAGCTGCTTCTTTGCCTGTGATGTACACTGAATCAGCCTCAAAGCCGGTAGATAAGCAGAATGATTAAAGGGGACAGGATGAAGAAATGGGGAAAGGCTTTGCTGAGCTTGACGACAACGAGAAAAGGGTTGAAGAATTAACAGGAAATTGCAGGAGGAATTGATGGGAATAGACAAGATAAATAGAGAAATAAGGAAGAAGGAGAAGGAAGAAGAAGCTTGCCATGCACGGCAGACACAGGGTGCATGTCCCTTTATGACTGTAGGAGAAAATGTGGCCACGCAGTATCAGCGGCACAATGGCAACAACTACAGGTTCATTATTCTCAAAATGCTCCCTGTATTGACTCAAACAGAAGTGTCTGAAAATGGGCCAACCCAGGTGGCTCAGTTTTGGACAGATTTCCTGACCAAAATGAACAAATTCAAACAAGACGCGACACACAGTAAGATGAACGATTCTGGAGAAAGATTAGATCACCCTGCAGAGCCAAAGGGCCCGGACCCCACAGTTTACCGACAATCAACAATCGATGACTACCCAGAGCGATGTAGAGGTAATCAACATTGGTTATGCCTAATGAGGCATAAGCTAAAAAGAGTTTAATCCCATGTAGTGTTTAACTTAATGTTATTAAGCTAATATTAGCTAACTTCAGTGAATGATGTGCCTGTCTTGTGTAGCGTCCTGGTAACCAGCTAGAGCTTCATGAATTTTATCAACTCTGTAGGGTGATGATAGTGACAGAGCTGCATGTATGTGAGGCTTCACGACTGTGTGTCAGATGTGGCAGTTTGCAGCACCAGGGCTCAGCAGGGTACTGTGCTCTCTCCTTTCCTCTTCACCCTCTACACCTCGGACTTCAGACACAACACAACCAGCTGCCACCTCCAGAAGTTCTCCAACGCTACAGCCATCGCTGGATGTGTATCACAGGGGAACGATTTGGAATACAGGGAAGTCATCACTAACTTTGTCGACTGGTGTGGACTAAACCACCTGCACATCAACGCCAGCAAGACCAAGGAGATGGTGATTGACTTCTGCAGGAAAGCGCCACAAACTACACCAGTGTGCATCCAGGGTTTGGACATTGAGATCGTGGAGGAGTACAAATACCTGGGCATCCACCTCAACCAAAAACTGGACTGGACCACACTGATGCCTTGTACAGGAAGGGCCAAAGTGGTCTTGATCTCCTGAGAAGACTGAGGTCCTTTGGAGTTTGTAGGACATTACTGAGGACTTTCTATGACTCTGTGGTTTCATCTGCAGTCTTTACGCAGTGGTCTGCTCCCCTGAGAAGCTCTGAGAGGGACAGAAAGAGACTTAACAAACTGGTCAGAAGAGCTGGCTCTGTCCTGGACTGCCCTCTGGACACGACTGAGGATGTAGGTGAGAGGAGGATGATAACCAAGCCGACATCAATCATGACACAGTGGGGGCCCTCAGCAGCTCCTTCAGTAACAGACTGCTGCATCCACCCTGTAAGAAGGTAGGAAGAAGGTCCTTCTTCCATCAGCTGTCAGAGTTCAACTCCAGCTTCACTTAATGTAGCACTGGTTTCCATATCCAGACTGATGTTTTGCAGTTACTATATTTTTATGGTAATTTCTCTATAGTTCTTGCGGCAATATATTTTTTCATAATATGTATTTTTTCTACATATTTTTCTTTGATATAGTCACTTGTATAATATGTACATATATAGTCATCTACAGTCTATCTTATCTCAGCGTGCACGTTTTGAACGGGCACTACACTTGTACCCTCAAAACCCTCAATATGACTGCTTAGTACTTCACTTCTTCGCGGTGAATCTTTCTTTCTCAGCAGATCAGCTCTCCTCAGCCATGTTAAACGGCTCCATAAGCTTAATAGAAGAAAGTTCAGTCCGAGAGTGAAACATCCACCTTGTCACTGTGCCACAGCTGGTTCCCAAATTGAAACAGAACAACCAGCATTTTGTGTAGTTTGCCCAAATGTTCTCTGAGAGTGTGTGTGTGTGTGTGTGTGTGTGTTTGTGCGTGCGTGTGTGTGTTTTCGTGTTTGTGTGTGTGTATTTGCAGTCCTCGTCCCCTTTTGCCTCATATTTACCTCCGATCGCAGCAGCACTCTGCAGCTTTTCTCTCCTGACATGGCATGTAAGGTCATGCGTGCAGCACACTCATATAAGCACCCCCCCCCCCCCCCCCCCCCCCCCCCCCCCCCCCCCCAACCAGCTGTTTTCTCTGCACTTAGACAAACTGCTGCAGCAAGAAAGGAGAGCTCCACTGGAAACCTCAGCAGTATATTTCACATAAAGTCCTCCGCCCTTGCTCAGCCATTCACTGTTGGGTGAGGGTCAGATGAAGACTGCCAAAAGGCTTTTGTACAATCCTTTTCACACTCTCACACATCCAATTCCTCCATTCCCTCAGCAATTAGCTCAGGATTAGATTGAGGTCAATACCCTCAACTCCATTGCGTTCCCATTTTAATCAATTCCAAATTCTTTCCCTGCAAAACAAGTTTCTTTTTCACCTTCCTCTTTTTTTATGCCTCAATTTCGATTCTAATTCACCCACCTCCAATCTGGCAGTTAAACCGAGCACTGGGACTACTCGGACTATTAATCTTCCTAACAAAGCTATTTTCTGCACTCAGGTGAGGTAATTACGTCTTTTTATATGAAAAGAACCTCACGTCACAAAGTCTGCACATACCGCTGAACACCATAAGCAGGACGGGTTAATAATGATGATGACGATCAATGACAAACAGACCAGGATGAAGACAATGACATGGGGCATAACTCTCATCGCCATCAGTGGTAAACCGATTTCCTCCCACAATTACTTAAAGAGTATAAGGCAGAACGTGCATCTGCAATTTTTCTCGGTCCGTAGGGGTTTACACACCATTACTGACTACCACTGACGGGTATTGAGCCGGAGGTCATTTGCATGTTATGGTACTGCATTAGCTTGATGATCTCAGGCTTTACAGCACCTCTCAGAGCATGTGGCTGATGGAGACTTAACCAGAGGTCGTCTGTGTGATGTACACACCAAGATATCATCAACTTCTGCAGAGCTCCCTCTCATTAAGTCTCTGATCAACGTTACTTACAGAAGGGAAGTGAAAGCAGATACACAACTAGTTCATTAAACTTATCTTGGATTTTAAGGTCCTGGATAATGAGGAAAGATACTGAATTTCACAGCTGAAAATGTTAGTGCAGAGCTCACGAAGAGCTGAATGCAGAACATCAAATCCTCTGAAAAGAGGCAACACAGTGACAAAGCCTTTAATCCTGTAAGTCAGTCTTTGGGCTCTCTTTCTGCGACAGTCATTGACCTCCATTTGAAAGGCTAACTAAATTAACAAATATAGTGCAAGCTGTGCATGTAGATTAAACCCATCACTGGTGCTGTTCACTGTTTTTGGTAGAACATTTAATTTGTGGTCTGATTTGGGTAAATTTGGGGTTTCACAACAGTTTTGGGAAATAAACTAACCACTGTAAAGAAGTTAGAAGCAAATGTCACATCCACACACTACTACACACAGTATGTTGGTAGATGATGAGACATAACCATTTATCAACTTCACCTAGCTTAGAATTAAATCTATAACATGCTGCTAAGGCCCTTTAAGATGTACTGTTTGATACATTAGCAGCGTAATTAGCAAACTAGCTAGCTCAAACAGTTGAAGTTACAGTAGCCTTGCTTTTACTCTTCAAATGAGTGCTGATGTCACACACACAGAGGTCTGTCTCGTCTTGGGGTTTTGTCTTGGCATTTCCTGTTTTATTTTGAAGGTCTAACTCTCCTCTCGTTTCAGAGTACTTGCCCTTCCTCATGTGTCCTGTGTGTCCGCCCCGATCACCTGTTGTCTCCACCTGTTCCTGATTACCCTCCAAAATAGTCTGCGTCTCCCTTGTATGGGCCAGTGTGTCTTTGTCTGCAGGTTGATTCACCCGAGCCTGTCTTGTCCATTGCCACTGCCACAGCGTTATTTCTCATAAGCCTTTTTCCTCTTCGAGAGTGTTTTTTGTTTGTAACTTTGATAATCTAGTTTCTGTTTTCTTTCTCCTGTTAATAGCTTAGCCGAATTGTTTTCCTCATTAGCCATAGTGATTTAATTCCTAGCCTCATTTAGAGCGTTTTCTGTCATCTTGTTTATTTTTGTGTATATACAGTATATATTGCTTGAGATTTCCTATACTCACTTTAGTGTATGTTTCATAGTGTATGTTTAGTGTATGTTTCCTGTTTGGCACGAAGCAAAGAGGTTACTGGGTTGCCTGAATAAAACTGTGTGATAAATCTCTGCATCTGAGTCCTGATCTGAGTCCCAGCCTGACAGTTGAACTCTTCTCTAGGTTGTAAATCTAGTTTTTATATATATATATATATATATATATATATATATATAATTAAAAAATAAAAATATAGTATATATTTGGCTTTGTTTTTGTATCATTTCAACATGTTGCTAAATTAGATATCACGTCACCCTGTAGCCTGTAGAGTCATCAACTGCATTAAAAGAAGAAATTAATAAAAGAGAAAAACTAATCGGACCCGAGAACTTGTAATTATTGTTATTTGCAGCATTGATTGTTGTTTGTGTCTGTGTTGTGATGTTGGCAGATCAGAAATAGCAGGAAATAATGAGAAAAAAAATGAGTGAGAGTGAAAAGTGTGAGAATAATAAGATGGAACCACAAGAGTTACATTATGTCAGTCGCTGCAATGACATTTATTGATTTTAAAGACAGCAAAAAACAGCTAACAGCTAACCTTTTGTAGCATCAGTAAGCACATAACTGACTGTAACCATATGCAACATGTTAGAGGTTGATCCAAGGTTAACACAGTTATCAAGTTTAATGGCAAAAGGCGAAACAAAACATAAAGGCTGTATCTTACATGTGGCTACACAAACTATCAGAGTCAGACAAACCTGCCAACACACAGAAATACAATAAAACATTACAAAAAACAAGAAAAAAAATAAAATGGGGGAAATATTAATTCAAATAAGTTAAATTATCTGCCAACAGAACAGGAAATTTCATTTAGCAAGATTTTTCAAACAGGTAAAAAGTATCTGGTCTCAAAGAGCCCACAGTATCTTGTTGTTGTTGAAAATAATGAAAACAAGTCTGGAAAGAATTTCTTCTAACAAAGTATTTTTGTACTTCAAGCATGAAGTTACTCAGAACTCGTAACAAAATCTCAGAAAAAAGCTCTAATATCTTATTCAGATAATTAAGGATAAAGAAACTTGAAACAAATGTCTGTATCCTGAAATTAAATGTCAGTTATAGAAGATATACCTTATCTTTAAAAAACAAAACAAAAAATAAACAGTCATATATTGGATTGATTTACTGAAAACGTGTGTTGTCTTTAAATCCCCACCGATTTTCCTGTCCAGTCCAGTCCAAATTTATTGATAACACATTTAAAAGCAGCAGCAGTTGACCAAAGTGCTATACAGTGAAAATATAGCAAAAACATAAAAAACACAGACGAATTTAAAAGACCAAAGGTCAATCATATAGAAAGGAGCTTGGATAGTGAGTGAAAAGCCAGAGCATAAAGATGTGTTTTAAGATGGGAAACAGGCCTGGAGGGGCCAGGGACGCGGTCCAGAGTGTGGAGGTCTACACCTGGAAAATCACCTTGTCCTCTCTGCTTCAGCCTTGATCTTGAGAGCTGCTGGTCAGCAGACCTGATGCATGGTTGTAAAGGACAGAAAGATAGGTTGGAGACAACCCATTTAATGATTTCCAATAAAATCGGACAAACGTGCAGGGAAGGGGAAATGTGCTCATGCCTTTGTTTTCCTGTTAGAATTTTGTATTTTTTACCTTAAAGGTGCATATATAAGAATAGGACTCCTGTTAATGGTCACTCCAAACCACAGGGGACAGCATATCACCAGAGTAACCGCTAACTGCTGCCTACTTGCTATTAGCGCAGTTAGCCATGTAGCAAATGGCCCAGGGGATTGTCAGTATTGCATAAAAAACATAACATAAATAAACACAGCCTCTGAGACTCATGGAGGCCAGTTTGATGTGATTAACAGCGGCTCCGACCAGGACTGAGTCTGGGGACGATGAGGATGTGGCAGGCTGGGAAACATCTAACTCAGTGAATTAAGGTTTATTTCAACCAAACCAGAGGTGGTGGTTGTTGGAACAGTGGAAAGATAAACCAAGGTGGTTTTGGTGAGTGTAAGTGTAGTGTGGTGAGAAGTAGGCAATATCCCTTTAAGAGACAGACACTTACCTGATGTCGGCATCAGCTGACCCAGGTGTGTGGTGATTTCATATGAAAGATAGCAATTAAAGCTTCTTGTCAGGAAGGAGGGAACTTAGGGGGAACTATGGGTCGAACCCAGGTGCAGACACGATGGGGGCTTGGTTCAAAATAATAAATTTATTTAATTCAACGAAAGACACAATTATGGTAACTATGGTTAAACACCCACACAAGGGAAAAAGGGCTATACAATACAACGAGGGCAACACTAGGAAAAACTGAAACGATTACAACACACTAACACCACACACAACGGGACGTGGATGAGACCAAGACGGCACAGGAAACAAACACAGAACGCAACAGGGCTTTTAACACTGACAAGACTTGGAACAAACAGGCTGAGGTGTGGGTAAAAAAACAAACAAACACAAGTGTTGTAAATTCCATGTTATTTAATTCAACCAGGGTGTTATGTTGTTTATTTTAGTCAGGCACCTTCTTGGACAGCTCAGGTGTGCTGTAGGGTCCTCATAATGTTTACCCTGTGTGTGTGTGGAGTTAACGAGCACATGCTGCACTGAGGCTGCTTCTCATCCCACAGAGTGCGTTCATGAAGAAAGTAAGTTACTAATTGCTTAAAAGAATGTATTTGCTGGTAGTTTATGAGAGATAAATAATATGTGAAGCCCATATTATGTTCTGTTAAGTTGCTGAGGCTGATGTATATTTTCAGAGTCATTTTCTAAGCTACTGTTCGCTAACCAGTGGAGTTAATGCTAGCCAGCTAGCTGTGTTGTATCGCTTATTAACATTGTGTGCATATGTGTAAAACCAACTCAGCTAATTTGTTAGCCATTTCTGTTTACATAGCACTTGTATGTAATTGCTGGAGGAGTAAGCACAGTGCATTCAGCATTTCAATATAGTAAATATTATTTGAATATTTTATTCTGTTTACAGAAACCATTCTGAAACCATTCTACGTTCTACATTCTACATTCTACATCCTACGTTATCCTAAAGGTCAGTTCAGTAGACTAAAGATTTGCCTGTAATGCTGCAATCATTCAATCCTATATAAAGAACCTGAACTGTTCACTGGGTCTGTGTCTACTCTCTGACCGGAGTTGCCGTGGTGGATAAAGTGGTTCCAGTGAAACAAGTCACAGTTTTCTTAACATCTACAATATTGGTCCTTCGAGCCGGATTCACTTCACCCAAGACGGTGCCATGGACACGCAGAGAACTGCAGCAGGTGAATGTGGAGCACAGGGAGGAGCAAGATCACGACAGCTTCCAGCATATCTGCAAGGCTATAAGGTTAGTCTACCACAGTCCCTCATGCCTCATGCTGCCCCCTTCAAGGATGACGGTGAGAGCACCAGCGCACAACAGCTGCGGTCACTTAGCCTGCAGGCCGACTCTGCCGCTACAGGTGACCAGCCATACACTGCGTTCAGGCACCCTCCCCGTCTCTCCCTGCCAGCAGCAGTTGATGAGGCAACTCAATGGGACGTAGCATCTCATGCTAGTAATCTGCGCAGACAGCTGAACGTGTCTGAGGGGCCCCCATCACCAGCCCCCTCAGAGCAGAGCTACCACAGTCGAGGTCTATCAGACTACGACTACAACACAAGTGGATCTGATCCTCCTACGTCACATCCATCACCACACCATACTTTGAGCATCCCATTGATTTATTCACCTGGGACAAACATTCAAACAGACAGCAGTGCCCGTCTACAGCAGCCATTATCCCTCCAGCCAGGACCGTCTACCCAGCTTCACGATAATATGCTGCTAACATCGCTGCTGTGCACAACAACTGCAGCACTACAGGCTGAAGCAACTTCAGCAAATATGCCAAGCCAAAGGCAGGACAACTACATGTTGTTAACTCAGTCTCTGCCACCAACATTAACCTCCGCACCACGGTTCGGAGCAGTTTCCAGGCCACCACCCCTAACAGTGACAGGTATGACCGTGGTGCCATCTAATGTCCCAGCCATGCAAGCAGTGGGTCACATGGGTCAACAAATGTCAATAGCATCAGGGTACCAGCCAGCCTACCAACCAAACCAAGTTGTGTCATCGCCTGTAGAGATCCAACATGGCAGCATGTCATTAGCTGGACAGGCCCAGTATCAATCCCTGCCAATAACATATTCTACATGTCAGTATACATCTGCACAGCCTGCATCTCAAACACAGGCTATAACAACCCCATATTCTGCACACCAGCTATCCACTGCAGCTGCTATCCAGCCAGTGAGCCAACACCCAGCAGGCACACCTTGGCAGTCTAGCTATCAACCACCATACACTCCTGCTGTGCCCCAGACAATATATCAATCTCCCCCTGTCATCTCCACACAGCCAGCATATCAACTGCCCTCATACCAGCTGACCCATCATCCACAAGCGGTGTTTCAGCCCCAGCCTGCTCCACCAACCCAGTCAGCCTATCACCTAGTGCCTCCAACACCTGGTCCAGCGCTGTATCAGCCTGTGCCCCCCACGCAGGTCCAGTATGCCCTTCAGCCTCAGTATACATCACCACAGGTACCATACACACTCCAGGCTCCCAGGCAACCAGTTCCAGTACCTGAACTGCCTAAGCTGGTCCATGACAGCGAGAGGGAATTTGCCGACCTGAAGATGGCACTAGACTACCTACTTAGTCCCCACACTGAACTTTCTGAACATTACAAGTACCGTGTTCTTGTGGAGCAGTTGGTCCTGGATGAAGCTCGGCTCATAGCTCAGTCCTGCAGGCATTATACTACACCCTACACTGCCGCGATGCAGGCTCTTCAGCGGCAATATGGGCAGCCACACCAACTTGCACAAAGTGAGATTGCAGCAATCCTCAACGCTCCCGACCTCAAAGCAGGGGACTCCAAAGCCTTCCAGAGCTTCGCCCTTAGTGTCGACCTGCTAGTGGGAATGCTGACATCACTGGAAGGCCCTAATGGGATGGAAGTGATGTCAACTGGTCACGTTGATCGGCTCCTTAGCAAGCTCCCCAAACAATTAAGGGACAGCTTTGTGGAACACCTGCAGGCTCATGGCCGCCTCAACACTAACAGTCTAAACCCATACAACCTTCGGGACCTCTCTGACTGGCTCAAGGTAAAGGCAGAAGCTCAAAGATTGTCTGCTAAAATGGCGCAGCGCCATCGTACTGAAGGAGCACAATTCCCCAAGAGGGATAGACAGGTCCCCGCAGCCAGGCCACGTAACCAGCCCGTATCAGTTTATCACGGCTCCGACAAGCCAAAATCTGACAACGGCCAGCCTCCAGGGACACTCCGGTCAGAGGTCAAGCAGCAGAAGTCCAAACGGATATGCCTCTTTTGTAAGAGTGCTGAACACTACCTGTCACAATGTCCAGACACCGTCCAGCGCTCACCAGAAGAGGTCGAGAAGTGGTTAACAGATGGCAAGCGTTGTCGGAATTGTGGTCGCACCAACCATGAACAGCAGGTCTGCACCTTGAAGAAACCATGCAGTGAATGCCAGGAGATTCACCTCAGAGTCCTCCATGCTTATGCCAAGCCGGGTCCTCGTGTCTATCTCATCACGCCAAAAGATCGTGCCTCACTTGCCAACTCTAAGCAAGGAGGAAAAGTATACCTCAAGGTGGTGCCAGTTATTATTAGCTATGGGAGCAAGTCCCTAGAAAACTACGCGATCCTGGATGATGGGGCAGAGCGCACAATAGTACTGCCAGCTGCTGCTCGACACTTGGAACTCACAGGCAATGCTGAGTCCCTCACTCTGCGGACAATCCGCCAGGATACGACACACCTTACTGGTGCATCAGTTGACTTCCATGTGGCTTCACTCACAAAACCCTCAGAACAACACCTGGTGAAGGGTGCCTTTACAGCCAGTAGGCTAGCCCTGTCAGAGCAATCTTACCCTGTGACGGCACTTCAAAGGCGTTATCGCCATCTTAGGGGCCTCCAGCTACAGAACTTCAGTAAGGTGCAGCCATTACTGCTAATTGGTGCAGATTGCACCCACCTGATCACAGCCAAAGAGCCCGTCAGGTTTGGCACCAGAGGTGGTCCAGCAGCCGTTCACACAGCACTTGGCTGGGCACTCCAGGGTCCGGATGGTCTCGAATCCCAAGCTACTTCATGCTACTTCACTGCTCTCAAGCCAGTGTCAGACGATCTCTACCAACATGTCGAACGTCTTTGGCAGCTCGATGTGCTCCCATTTCGAAGTGAACGGCAAGCAGTGCGATCCCGTTTGGACCAAGAAGCTGTGAGCATCCTGGAAGCACGAACCAAGAGGGTGAAGGTCTCTGACATACTTCGATACGCCACACCTCTACTCCGCATTAAAGATGCTCCGCTGCTAAATGCCAAAGCCGACGCTGTTATGCCAATGCTCCGCAGCACAGAGCGACGGTTAGGGAAGGACTCAGCCAGAGCTAAAATCTACGAAGCAGAAATCCGAAAGCTCATCGATGGAGGGTGTGTCATCAAACTCAGTGCAGAGGAGGTTGACAATTCCAATGAGTCATGGTTCATTCCCCATCACCTCGTCCATCACAATGGCAAGGATCGTCTGGTCTTTGACTGCTCCTTCACTTACTGTGGTCTCTCCCTCAATGAGCAACTCCTCCCGGGTCCAACCCTCGGACCGTCACTCCTCGGGGTCCTTCTGCGATTCCGGCAGTACGCTGTTGCTATCAGTGGAGATATCCGGGCAATGTTCCATCAGGTTCATCTCCTACCCGAGGACCGTCCATTGCTGAGGTTCGTCTGGAGAAACCTGCGAAGGGAGGAGCAACCCGACATCTACCAATGGCAGGTCTTGCCATTTGGTACAACCAGCAGCCCATGCTGTGCAACGTTTGCACTGCAAAGGCACGTCAAAGACTACTCAGAGGGAAATGAAGACGTCCTGCTGTCCGTTGAGCAGTCGTTCTATGTGGACAATTGTCTCCAAAGTCTTCCAACACCAGAGTCTGCTAAGCTCCTTGTGGACAAGATGCGGCAGTGTCTAGCTTTGGGAGGATTCGAAATCCGGCAGTGGGCGAGCAATGTCTCATCTGTTGTCTCCCATCTGCCATCCACTGCCAGATCAGAGAGCACAGAGCTATGGCTAGCTGAGAAGAGCACTAACCCTCAGGAGCCAGCTCTGGGCCTACGGTGGCATTGCCCAACTGATCGACTTGGCTACAGGTCCAAGCCAACAGAGAGTGAGACCCCTACCATGCGCTATTTATACAAGGTGCTAGCCCAGCAATATGATCCTCTTGGTATCATTATTCCCTACACAACACGGGCCAAGGTTCTCGTCCAGAAATTGTGGGCCAAGAAGAGGAGTTGGGACGACCCAAACCTCCCTCCTGACATCCTTGAGGCCTGGTCCAGCTGGGAGAAGGAACTCCCCGAGCTGGCAACCATCTCCATACCACGTACCTACGCCCCAGCAGAGATCGCCACTGAAGCCACAGACTACACCCTGCACGTATTCTGTGATGCCTCTGAACAGGCATTTGGTTCAGTGGCATACCTCACAACAAAGAAGGATGAAACAGTACACGTCTCATTTGTCATGGCAAGGTCTGGGGTGGCCCCTAAGCGGCAACAGTCAATGCCACGGCTAGAGCTCTGTGCAGCATTGACAGGAGCCCAGCTTTCCTCTCTCATTCATCGGGAGCTCACCCTGCACATCATCCAGACCTTTCTCTGGACTGACTCCAGCACGGTCTTGATCTGGTTGACATCTGAGTCCTGCAGGTTTAAGGTTTTTGTGGGAACCAGGGTCTCTGAAATCCAAGACCTGACAGCTCAGCACACCTGGCGGTATGTGGACACAGCCAACAATCCAGCCGATGATCTAACTCGTGGCAAGACCTTGGCTGAGCTGACAGCTCCAAGTCATTGGATTCAAGGTCCACCATTCCTCCATGATCCACCTGACAAAAGGCCATCACTTCCTGTCTCCACAGAGCCAGAATATGATACTGAGCTCAAGCAAGGCCTGGTCTGTGGTCTCACACAGACAAGTCCTGCAAGCCAATCGCCAGACGCCACACAGTTCAATAGCTGGACTGACTTGATAAAGGCCACCCAGCAGTTCCGTCAAGAGGGAGTGGACGACCTCTCCCTACCTCAGCCTGACCTTCGTGACGCTGAAGTCTTCCTACTGAAGGTCAGCCAAGCAGACTGCTTCCCAGAGGAGATTAAGCGTCTCAAGGCTGGCAAACCAGTACTGCCCAGCAGTAGGCTCAGCACACTTTCACCGGAGCTGGATCCTACAATGGGTCTTATCCGCGTTGGTGGACGCCTTCGTTGCCTTGACGCCACCTGTTCTACTGACATCCATCCAATAGTCCTCGATCCTCACCATGCAGTGACAAGACTTCTCATCCAGGATGTGGATGCACGCCTACTCCACCCAGGCCCTGATAGGGTCTTCGCTGAGATCAGGCGCCAATACTGGGTTCTCCGTGGGAGACAGGTCATCAAGCATCATCAGAGGACTTGTTCCGACTGCAGAAGGTGGAGAGGAAAGCCAGTTGTTCCGCTGATGGCAGACTTACCTCCTGCCCGTCTGCGGCTCCTCAAGCCTCCATTCTTCTCGACAGGAGTGGACTGCTTTGGGCCATACATTATCAAGGTCGGGCGGCGCACTGAGAAACGTTGGGGAGTCATATTTAAATGTCTCACAACTCGCTGTGTCCACTTGGATCTGCTGACTAGCCTTGATGCAGATGCTTTCCTGTTAGCCTTGAGACGTTTCATTGCACGGAGAGGCACCCCTGCAGAGGTTCTCTCTGATCAGGGGACGAACTTCAGAGGTGTGGAGAGGGAAATGAGGGAGGCATTTGCTGCAATGGGGCCACAGGTACAGGAAGCACTTGCCAAGCAGCGCATCACGTTTAAGTTCAACCCACCGGCAGCACCCCACTTTGGAGGTGCATGGGAGCGGGAAATACAGTCTGTCAAAAAAGCTCTGCAGGTTGTTATCGGCTCTCAGTCTCTCCAGGAAGAAGTACTGCTTACAGTCCTGTTTGAGGTGGAAGGCATTCTTAATGCGAAACCCCTAGGATATGTGTCTTCAGATGTTGCTGACTTGGATCCTGTGACGCCAAACATGTTGTTGATGGGGCGGCGGGATGCTTCCCTGCCACAGGTATCCTACGCTCCGGACCCACTCACCAGGAGGCGGTGGCGTCATTGTCAAATGATGGTGGACCACGTCTGGGTGCAATTCCTGAGAAACTACTTACCATCTCTTCAAGTCCGCCAGAAGTGGCAGCAACATACAGATAATCTCCTCCAGCACACAGTCGTGATGATTGTTGATCCTCAGCTGCCACGTGCCCACTGGCCCATCGGGAAGGTGGTCCAGTTGAATGCCAGTGCCGATGGATGCATTCGGTCAGCTAAGGTCCAAGTTGGGGACAAGACTTACCTACGACCGGTAGCATGCCTTGTCCAGTTGCCGGCTGTTCCAGACGAGGATGTCGGTTCAGGGACACCTGATCCAGGGACTACTGTAGGCCCTTAGGGAATTTACTTTGTTGCAGAATAGCCATGCTATTCAGGGGGCGGCTGTTGTAAATTCCATGTTATTTAATTCAACCAGGGTGTTATGTTGTTTATTTTAGTCAGGCACCTTCTTGGACAGCTCAGGTGTGCTGTAGGGTCCTCATAATGTTTACCCTGTGTGTGTGTGGAGTTAACGAGCACATGCTGCACTGAGGCTGCTTCTCATCCCACAGAGTGCGTTCATGAAGAAAGTAAGTTACTAATTGCTTAAAAGAATGTATTTGCTGGTAGTTTATGAGAGATAAATAATATGTGAAGCCCATATTATGTTCTGTTAAGTTGCTGAGGCTGATGTATATTTTCAGAGTCATTTTCTAAGCTACTGTTCGCTAACCAGTGGAGTTAATGCTAGCCAGCTAGCTGTGTTGTATCGCTTATTAACATTGTGTGCATATGTGTAAAACCAACTCAGCTAATTTGTTAGCCATTTCTGTTTACATAGCACTTGTATGTAATTGCTGGAGGAGTAAGCACAGTGCATTCAGCATTTCAATATAGTAAATATTATTTGAATATTTTATTCTGTTTACAGAAACCATTCTGAAACCATTCTACGTTCTACATTCTACATTCTACATCCTACGTTATCCTAAAGGTCAGTTCAGTAGACTAAAGATTTGCCTGTAATGCTGCAATCATTCAATCCTATATAAAGAACCTGAACTGTTCACTGGGTCTGTGTCTACTCTCTGACCGGAGTTGCCGTGGTGGATAAAGTGGTTCCAGTGAAACAAGTCACAGTTTTCTTAACATCTACAATAACAAGATATGACTAAACACTATGGCTACAAAAATTAGAAAACCAAAAACGCTCCCGAAGGAGGAAGAAACAAACGGCTATGAAAGATCCAAGAACTACGCTGACAAAATAACAAACAAAAACTCACTCCAGAAAACTAGGAGGAAAATAACACTACTTTAGGATTAAGCAAAACCAAGGAACAATCTTACAAAGAACTGAAATTTGGCAATAACTAGCAAAACAAAACAAAGCTTGACTATACAAATAATGATAAAAGGAAAACTCATAAGAAATACGGCACGGACATGAACACAGACAAACCAAGGGAACGGTACAAAAGACAATACATGAGACACGACAAACACTAAGGCTAGCGACTGAGACTGAGACTAACGGCAAGGGGTTTTACAGACAAGGTACGCAGAAAACACAAAAGAAGCACGGGTACTTAGACTGGAAGACAGACAAGGGACAACGACAAAACTAGAAACAAACTTACATGGAACACGACGCAGACATGACAAAGAAATCACACGACAAACACTTACTATGGCAATTACTATTTCTGTGGCTGTGGCTGAGGCAGACGGAAAGGGGACAAGACACTATGGTAGCACTGACGACGACCCGACAAGGACAAAGGGAAGACACGGACTTAAATACATTAGGGAGGAACACTAATGACGCACAGGTGAAACACATCAGACAATCACACAGGAGGGAAAACACAGGAAGTAAAGTAAACCAAAGACACATAACAAGAACCTTCAAAATAAAACAGGATGTAACAAAAACCAGGCAAAGAGAACACACAATGGGAAACTTTACAAAACACAAACACGATGAGGCAAGACAATACAAAAACTCTTACATAAAACATGGCAAGACTGAGACAACACTAACTAAATAAGGCAATGATGAGGATCAAACAAGGAAAACTAAACAAAACCGGCGTGCATAGCACGGGTCATGACACTTCTAGTCCAGGCATGTCAAACTGATTACATAAAGAGCCGAGTGGCTGCAGGTTTTCGTTCCAACCAAGGAGGAGCACACCAGGCTGGAATCAATTCATCAGCTGATCTCAGTCTTCAGCTGATAACTAAGTGATCCCTGTTGTCGATGTTGGTTGGTTGGCCTGGTGTGCTCCTCCTTGGTTGGAACAAAAACCTGCAGCCACATGGCCCTTCATGGAATGAGTTTGACATGCCTGTTCTAGTCCAACAAATCTGTGAGTAAACTGCCAGGCTTGGAGAACAAGAGTGAATGATCACCCGAGCAAATCTGCCCTACAAACTGCAGTTGTATCCTGCAACTCGTGTTCAGGACACAGCTAGTGAAACGTAGCCCTGTAACTAATAGAAAGCAGTGATGTGCTAACACACTAACAAGACATACACCAAGATAGCTGGACTAACAGATCTGCAGCTTCACTAAAAACAAGAAACAAAAAAAAAACAACAGTGGCTGCTGTTGCTGAAATTCTGTTATTTCCATTTTTTGATACAAAATGCAGAACCAGCCTGTCGAATAGACGAATAAAACAAGGAAAAGGCCTATGCTTTTGTACTATGCAGGAGAGCAAGTACAAGATATTTTTGAGAGGGTTTGTGAAAAAATTATCATGATAAGGTCGCACAGCCACTTACAACATATTTCAAGTCCCTGTGTGGACTATGAAACCTCCATATTCCTACAATCAAAGCAGAACCCAGGAGAAACCATTGATGTGTTGACTAAGACATCTACCCTAGAATGGTGGAGCCACTAATCTGTAGAAAGAAAGAACATCTCAAATTATACTCAACTGATCATCACACCTTTGGAGAAGGGCAGTGATAGACCCAGACATGACTAGACAAAAGTCTGAACAAAACCAATGCAACCAGAAAATTAACAAGGAGAGTTGCGTGACAAACTCTCCTTGTGTCTCTATTCACAGTGTGAACGTCCAGAGCGCAGCAGGTGCTACGATGCCGGAGGACGAGGATGATCGGTACCCGGAGTTGGCTCGGGTGCCACGGTGCTATTTGGACCTCAAGGAGGTCTTTAATAAAATTAAAGCCACTTCTCTACCGCCTCACAGATCCTCTGACTGCGCCATAGAGCTGCTGTCGGGCGCTCCCATTCCCAAGGGGAGACTTTATTCTCTCTCGGTTCCCGAACGCAAAGCCATGGATGAATACATCCAGGCGTCCCTCAAGTCCGGAATCATCAGGCCATCATCCTCCCCAGCGGGGGCGGGTTTTTTCTTTGTTGACAAGAAAGATGGCTCTCTCAGACCTTGCATTGACTATAGCGCTCTGAATGATATCACTGTCAAGAATCGTTATCCTCTGCCATTAATGTCATCTGCATTTGAACTGTTACAACAGGCTCAGTGGTTCACCAAACTGGACCTCCGCAACGCTTACCACCTGATCCGCATCCGGGAAGGGGACGAGTGGAAAACCGGGTTTAACACCCCTAGCGGCCACTACGAATATATATATCTGGATGATATTCTGATCTTCTCCCCCGACCTCGATTCTCACCAGCGTCATGTCCGACTCATACTCTCAAGTCTATTAGAACATCACCTATATGTAAAGGCCGAAAAGTGTGAATTTCACACCAACCAAGTTTCCTTTTTGGGCTACAGCATTACTGAAAACCAGATTCAGATGGACCCTGAAAAGGTGAGCGCTGTGGCTAAGTGGCCGGTCCCAGCCAACCATAAAAAATTACAGCAATTTCTTGGGTTTGGTAACTTTTACAGAAAGTTCATCAGGAACTTCAGCACCGTTGCTGCTCCCCTTCATGCTCTAACGTCTGCCAAGTCTGTTTTTCAGTGGTCACCAGGCGCTGATGCTGCCTTCCAGCGCCTGAAGACAGCCTTCACTACTGCCCTAGTCCTCACGGCCCCGGATTAACATCGGCAATTCATGGTGGAAGTGGACGCCTCCAACGAAGGGGTAGGGGCGGTACTGTCTCAACGCTCAGCCAGAGATAATAAGATTCACCCATGCGCATATCTGTCACGTAAGTTAAGCCCGGCCGAGAAAAAATATGACGTAGACCGCACTAGAAGAATGGCAGCATTGGCTGGAGGGAGCAGAACAGCCGTTCTTAGTGTGGACCAACCACAAGAACCTAGAATATATTAAGACGGCTAAAAGACTCAATGCTAGACAGGCCCGTTGGGCACTGTTTTTCAGCCGGTTCCAGTTTACGCTGTCGTACAGACCCGGCTCTCAGAACACCAAACCGGACGCCTTGTCACGTCTGTACGAACCGGAACCGGCCGCCAAGGAACCCGAGACCATCCTACCACTGAACTGTGTGGTAGGAGGGATTACTTGGCAAATAGAAAAAGATGTGCAACAAGCTAATGAGGGTGAAGAACCCCCTGCAGACTGTCCCAGCAACCGGTTGTTCGTACCGGTTCGTCTGAGGTCGCAGGTGATCCATTGGGCACACACGTCCTTGTTAACATGTCATCTGGGGGTTAAACGAACAGAGTTCGTAATCAGGCAAAGATTCTGGTGGCCAACTATGAAAAAAGATGTGTTGGAATATAACCCGACCGGACTCCTCCAGCCACTACTCATTCCCCAGAGACCTTGGACACACCTCTCGATGGATTTCGTCACGGGGCTGCCCCTCTCAAGAGGTAACACTCCAGTACTCACGGTAGTGGACAGATTTTCCAAGATGGCTCACTTTATTGCTTTACCCAAATTGCCCTCAGCTAAAGATACGGCTCTAGTCATGATTAAGGAGGTGTTTTGCATTCACAGGTTTCCCAAAGACATTGTTTCCGACAGAGACCTCAGTTTGTTTCTAATTTCTGGAAAGAATTCTGTCTCATGCTGGGTGCCACTGCTAGTCTGACCTCAGGATACCACCCTCAATCTAATGGCCAAAGTGAACGTATGAACCAAGACCTTGAAACCTGCCTCCGTTGCCTTGTCTCACAAAACCAAACGTCCTGGAGTGACCACCCTACGTGGGTAGAGTATGCACACAACACCTTACCCAATCAACCCCCTCTTTTCGAGGTGAATGACCGGGAGGTGACCGTCCCCTCAGCTCACGCACTGGTGAGACGATGCCGACGCATCTGGGCAGCGGCAAGGAGCATGCTGTGCAGGAATCAGGCTTGGGTGAAGACAGCGGCGGATCGTCACCACAGAGAAGCACCGCAGTATTCTCAGGGCCAGAAGGTCTGGCTGTCCACGAAGGATCTCCCCCTCCATGTACACTCACGTGAACTGGCACCCTGGTTTGTGGGCCCTTTTACCATATCAAAAATCATTAATCCTGTAGCGGTTCGACTGAATCTTCCCAGGTCCATGAAAGTCCACCCCACATTTCATGTGTCTAAAATCAAACCTGTCCGAGAGAGCTCTCTGGTACCCCCCACCGACCCACCCCCACCTCCTCGCCTGGTAGACGGAGGACCTGTCTACACAGTCAAAAAGCTCCTGGCCGTGCGCCGCAGGGGACGGGGCTTCCAGTATCTGGTGGACTGGGAGGGTTATGGTCCTGAGGAGAGATCCTGTGTCCCCACGAGCTTCATCATTGATAAGACTTTGATAACGGACTTCCACAGATGTCATCCTGATGTTCCTGGGCCGTCAGGAGCCGGCCCTAGAGGGGGGGGTACTGTTATATCTCGTCAAGTCTGTTAATGTGTTTTGTTCACGAGCGTCATGTCTTGTCTTGCACTTCCTGTTTTATTGTGAAACCTAACTCTCCTCTCGTTTCAGGCCCTTGACTTCTTGGTGTGTTTCCCGCCTGTCTGATTGTCTACCCCGCCCTAATTGTCTCCACCTGTTCATTGTCACCTCGTGTATATATAGTCCGCGTCTCCCTTTGTCCTGTGCCAGATTGTCTCGTGCCATGTCTTGTACTGCCTTGCTGTCTAGCTTTCTTGATCCTTGTCTCCTGATTACCTAGTAAGTCTTGTTAGTAGTATTGAGTCATATCTTTTGTTGTTACTTTTCCTCTGAGTTTAAGTTTTGCCTTGCGCCTTTTGTTTGATACTTTTCTCGTAGTCTATTGCCAAATTAGTTTGCTATTTTTCCATTTTGATCCTTAGCGCTTTTGTTTGTACTTTGATTATCTTGCCTTGTTTTGTTATATCATCCTGAGCGATTTAAGTTAATAAATTATTCTTATTTTGAAATCTTTCACTGCTGTATGGGTCTGCATCTTTGAGTCCTGACACCTCGTGCCTCCGGGCTTGTCATCCTCACAAGGTGATAAACATTTAATCACAGAGCTCTGGTCATTAATATAAAATAGTTTGTCTGAACACAGCTCACTGTCGTATACAAAGGCAGATACTTCAACCAGGACACACACACATATGAAGGAAAAGATCAAACTAAAATATTTTTTCTTCTACAGCAGTGTAATTCCAGGTGACCTTGGGGTGGATAAACCCAAACAGGTTCTCCTGGATAGTTGGATCATCAGATTTAACATTTATAGTAACAGGCTGTGAGAACTCTAGAAGAAGATCCCCGCAAAGATCACAATTCAACATACTTCTGAGAAGGACCTGACCAAGAAATGCATGACAGAGTTAAAAGACTGAGCAGGTTCCAATCATCTGGGAAATGCTGACTGCAGCCTGAGCTGAAGTGAAGTGTAGTAATTAAGCCACAATCACATTATTCATATCATTTTTGGGTAAGCTGTTTCCTGAATTTTCTTCCAGCTTTCAGGTAGTTAAAAATATGAGGTCTTTTTCAGTGTACTGTATGTTTGCCAATACACACTAATAGATATGTGAGAGCAGAATAAAATGCTAGCTAGTCTTGCTTGTACCTGATTCCCCGGTTGTGTTGTTGTATTGCTGACAAAACAGCCTTAACCTATGTTCAGAATTGTTCAGAAACATTGCTTTCATTCACTGAGTCAATGCTGGGTCACTGATCTAGGAGCTAATCTTACATTACTGAGTCAAAGCTGCTCCCATTTCCAAGATCTTACATTTTTAATCCAAGCTCCATCAGACTAAGTAGTGCTGAAAACAAGGAAGGACATTTCTTTTGAAAGAAAAGAAGGGATGGAGTGTAGTGAGAATTCGGCAGGACCCCCTTAAAAAGACAGACGCTGTATCATCATGTTTGCTAGCCGTGCCAGTTGTCGAAGCACTGACTCGCCCAGAAGAAGCGTGTGTGGTGCCTTCATGTGACAGGTAGCCACTAAAACTTCAACACATAGAACTAAAAGTTACATTTTGACTGATTACCTACTCAGAGAGAAAATCCCACCTCCACCTGACCTTGGGGACTCAGTGCATTGGGAATGTTTCGCAGTGCAGTGACTTTGCTGCGCGTCACCTTCCTCTGTAGGAAAGTAAAAATCCAGTCACAGATGTTGGCAGTGCTCTTGAGATCCAAGGGCAGCTGTGTCACCCCCGCCCTCGCCCTGAGGGAGATAACTGATGGCTGTAGGGTAAGAGGACAGAGGAGGAGGAGGAGAATGATGGGTGAATCTGACTGTGATGAAAAAGACTTGTAAGGAGAGACTGTGACAGGGATGAGAGGACAGAGAGGATGGGAAAGATGATGAAAAGAATGAGAGTTTAAATTCTACATACAGGGGTGTAAGGATGTGTAGCATGCATGCATTAGCTGTCTCATTATTCCTCAGAGTGTGCCGGGTTGTAAAAAAAAGGTGATGAAAGTCTGTTGGTGATAACGGCCTCTCCATCACACTCAGTGTTTACTCTGGCAATATGAGGAGAGAATAACAAATGCCTTCAGTGCAGTCTGTGAAGCCTGTAATATTGTGGTCCCATGCCTAATCACACCTTTCTTTCGTACCATAGCTGACATGGAAGTATGTACGGCTGTCACAGTTTATATTAGCAGTTTCCTCCTGTCAGGAAATCACTTTTTTGATTTACACTACTGTAAATGTAATGCACTGTATGTGTCAATTATTCCTGAGTAGTGCTACTCAGATGGAATTTTCTGCATTCATGCTGCTGATTTATGAATGATTGCTGCATTATTTCTGAGCAGTTCACCTCAGTCCGCCGGAGAACTGTGTCCACGGCACACCCTGTGGTTTGCTGACAGGTGTTTTGTGTGGACAGTCCAGAAGCTCACTGACCGACCGTGGGTGTGCAGAGTAGACAGAACAGAAGAAAAAGGCGAGAGGGGAGGATTGTAAAGGCTCCAAAAAGCTATTTCCTCAATCAGGTTCTTTTTCTGAGCAACATAGTGCTACTTGAACACGAAATGTCCTGCTGATGTTGAACAGCTTCGATTATTTCACATGAGGGATTCCATGTTTATGTCTTTCCTCTTCTTACTGGCTTGAAATGGGCTGGCTCAGATGTGAAAAGGTGATGCCATGTACCTGAATGCACCAATCAGGATTAGGCAACATTGGAATTAATTTCTGATGACAGTTGTTGGGTTGTTTCCTTACTTGTTTATTTGGGAATGGTCTTCTCTTAATACATCCAATCATTATCTGATCAAACCTCATCTATACTGCTTTGAGAAAGAAGATTTGATCAGGTTTAGATATTTTTGAGTGGACAATGTAGAGTAAATGATACCAAAGCATGTTATTCTGTCCTTTAACTTTGATTGTTGTATGTAGTCCTGAATATTTAATACAGAGAAGTACTTAAAGTCAGTCAGTGTTTTTCCATTAACAATGGATTAAATGGCTTGTGAAATGTAAAAGGTTTTTGCTCATTGTGCCCAAACAACTACCACCAAAGTCTGAAGGATATTTTCAAGGCCAAAACACAGCTTCTTTTCAGGAATTAGTGCTCCATCGATCCTTTATGTCATCTTTATAATCCCTTTGCATGTGACATGCGGTACATATTCATAGTGACAAGAGAAGAAAATCAACAACTCTTACAACTTTTATCCTCATAAATACAAAACATACATACATCAATCACATTCTGCAACTTTGACTGAACAGGATGCCTCTTACCTTACTGCTATTAGAGTAGGCCTGCCTTAATGGATACAATCTTCACAAAACCTAATGGTATTATTCCGCCCCATTAGATACCTTCTCTGAGACCGGACAGTGCACGGGAAGGTAAGCTGAGAATGCTTCTGTTCGTCAGAGAAACATGAGAGTTGGATCAGAGGTGACTAAGCAGAAGGAGAGGCAAGAAAGAGAGAAGCAGAAAGGATGATATGGATGAAGATGACACAAGGAGAGGAAACATGAAAGGCATGTAGATCAACACTGAGAGCATATGGTGAGAGGAGATCTGAAAAGCATTTCACTTTCTGTGCCTGTGTCACAGTTCTGGTGTGAGAGACAACAGGAGTGAAGCAAAAAAGTCTCATTTTTTTCAGCAGCTTTGGAACAAAGACCTGTCCTCTGTCCCCTGAAACTATGTGACACATGATGTTCAGAAAACCAAGCTGAGACAGTGCTGAGTAACCAAACTCGTGTGGCATTTATGTCCATAGCAAGTATTTTACAGAAGCAAGCTGTTTGATAAAGAGATAAAACAAAACCAAGAGGGAAGGGTAAGGCATTTAAAATAGGAAATTAATTGAGCACTTCCTCACAATCTCCTACAAACTATGGAACAGTGAATTTCACATTTTACTTCACACTGTGTTAACTCACTACAACACACTACAAAATATGACTAAATTGAAAATCTATTAGCAAGGCCTTGTTCTCCATTGACCATACCATTACCTTGATTGACATGATGAGGACAGCAAAGTGGCTTTCCTCTTGTGCTAACCAGGATGCTCTCAGTGAGTTAGAACCGTAGGAAAGCAAGAAGAGTCTCCTTGAGGAGCGAGTCCGTTGTTACTATTGGTAACTGGGGATTGTGGATGGACATGCAGGAGACCAGAGTTTGCATTCCTGTCACACACCTGCAATTAATGTGCGCCGTTTAATTAACATTAATGATCTTTCCCTAACCTCAAACTAGTCTTAAGTTGCCTAACATTAACCACATTGTAGCTGCCATGCACAGATATTGCAGAAAGTGAGAATATTTCAGAAGTTGCCATTTGGCACAAAAATACAATATTGTTTGCAGGGCCGCAGATTTTTGCCTGTATTTTCTGTCTTCGTCCAATGGAAAGTTGATGTTTTTTCAGCATTGACTTTTGGAAAAAGATCAGCGTCACCTGGAACTTTGACAAGCTCATATTCTTGTGACTTTTTGTCACTTTTTTTTACCTGTTTTTTAATCTTCAAAGCATAATGCTCACTTCAGAACAATGTGACACAGACCCGTAAAGCATGCTTAGTCACTACACACACACACACACACACACCCCATCACAGGGGATGCCCTCTTTGCTGGTAAACAACTCCTCGACCTTTTTCCACCCTCACATCCTCTGTGTGACTTATCTGCCCACATGGAGAGTTTGCATGGTTGCGTCAAAAAGGGAGGCTGAGTGAGCTGGAGAGAGTAGACTTTTCTCCTCCCACACACCTAGTTTTCTAAAACAGGCTCGTCTCCTCTGCTGTATCATTGCAGGCCTTTATGGACCTCTTGTTCCCAGTGTGAATTATTAACTATCACTCCACAGGCTCAGGCAGGCTACTGGAGAGGAGAGCAGCTCTCAGACACTTAGCTTAAAAGGAGAGAACTTCACTTTTGTTTTTAGCACTGCTTCCCTCTCACTTTACAGCCAAACAGCACAGTTGTGGAAAATCTACCATATGTTGTCTGCTCCATTACGGTGTGCTCATAAACTACGGCTACATAATTTTTTTCTTTCTCTGCTTTTGATGTCAGCGATGAATGTTGTGTAAGAAGAAGCCCTAATGTTAGTTGACAAAGAGACAAAATCAATGAGAATCAAGCTGGGTGTGTGTGTGAATACAGATATGGAGATTATCCTGTTACTGTTATACTGCTTTAAAGCATCATTCTCTTTAAGATTTCTTTAAGTTTCTCCAGCCATAGACTCTCAGCATGCTGAGAAATTGGTTGAATGGGTCTGTGATCTTCTTTACAGCTTCTGTCATGCTGTTCTAGCCCTGACTTCCTGGTGCTTGATAGCACAAACCTGGCTCGTTGCTCCCTGTGACCACAGTAAATGCTGTATGCTGACATGTCTTGAACATGACTAAAGATCCACGAACGATCAATCACACTGATGATTATCATCTCCTTTTACACATATGCAATTAATGCATCATCTAATGCAGAAATGCATCACCAAGTCTGTCACGGGAGCTGAGTGTATGTGGAGATGAGCTTCAAGATGTGTAAGACAGGAAGAGACAACATATGAAGCTCCATCCAGTCTCGTCGGTGAAAAACGTCGACAGCCACCACCAAAGCCACAAAGTGCAAACGCTGCATTTACGGTATGTCACAGTGAGCCTGTGAGTCGCAGAGCGGAACTCATTCCATCATTTGATTACTATGGATACCCAGTTCCTTTCAACGTATCATTTCAAGCGTGTGATATGTGACTCTTTGCCTGTTCACTGATAGCCTCGAATAATCAAAGAGAGGGGCTGGATATAGACATGACTCACAGGCAAGAATGGGTAAGTTGGCTGGTTCTGCTTATGAGTGGTCACTTTGGTGACACATGCACGTTTCTTGGTTTTGACATATCAGATTTCATAGAAATGGAGGTGAATGGACTTCTTTCTAAATTGAAAAACAGTCCCTAAGCAACTTCTGCTGTAAAGCTGACACTCTTCCTGGAGACAGGTGCTGTTGAATTTTATTCTATATTAATTTCACTGATGTGAGCACCACAAATGTCCTCCAAACCTCTAGTGCCTCGGATGGATGTGGAAGTCTCACAGATATCCTGATATATCTACAAAACAAGGGTATATAAAATGAAAATGATCAACAATGTCATGAGCTATGGAAGCAGAGGGGTGGTTGCAATAATATCAATTTGTTGCAGTTGCACATGTACTCAAAGACATTTCTAGATTTTAGCTGTATTGCTACACGTTGCTGATCTGGATGAAAATATTTTCTCTTCTCTGGATGATAAAAATATTTTAACTTGTTTCATAAGTTGTAACTCTATTTCCTATCCATGTCCCCTGAATTGTCCAAAATGAACCTGTTTAAAGCCTGCCACCTAAAGCTTGCTTTTTTAGGTGTTGAAATGAGAAATTAATGCAGAAGAAATGCTTATTAGGGACAGTATATATGTCTAGCATATGTGTAGCATGTATATGAAGACATTCTGACATGTGACAGGTGGAAAATGAAATAAATGATGGCTGAATTCCATTTAGCTGCCTCAGTTTCAGGGTGCTGGCACTGTGCACACTGACTCGCTGTCACACTGCCTTGGCTCACTGGGAGTCTTGAACAGAATGCAGCAGTTGTTCGTGTTATTAGTAAAACCTGTTATGAGCAAATGTGTGCTGTGAAAAAGTTCACGGTGTCGGAGACGAGACCTGCTCCAAACTGCAATAAGCATCAGTTATTTTCTTTCTTTTCTTTATAATTACTCATTCCCTGTGTTTGTGATTTATGTCTTCTGCTGCTCTCGAGGGATGCCGGTTACTTCTGCCTCAGGCTAGACATTTATTCAAGGCAGACAGCTCATCACGATGAGTGACAAATGCTGGGGCACAGACTTGACCATCTGAGGGGGTGGACGGCAGGACTAAATATACCTCCTTCCTCAAAGTGAAAAGTTACGAATCACACATGGATGGGAACTCCACAGGCACACAAACATGGATTTCAGCCAGCTTGTTTATCATTTCTATAATATCCTCAGAAATAACAGCTGAGCAAAAAGAAAAGACAAAATGTACAGATTAAATTACCGCAACACGACACATTCACTTGTGTGATGGTAGTGTTTTCCAGAGGGCTGCAAACCACACAAACACAACACTCAAAGAACAAAAATATAAACCAGTAAGTTACAAATGAGCCAATTACTGTGGGCTGCAAGTTTTACTCCGAAATATTGTTGACTTTGTGTGTTTGGAAGAGGAACAAGAGCTAATTTGTTTTGTGAATAAAAAAGAGGGGATTAGAAATTATGGAAAGTGAACGACAAAATGCAGGAAAGCTGGTGAAAGTCGATGACTCATTAGTGTTCTTTCCTTTTCAATCTTTCTCTCTAAGCTCATTGTGTGGCAGTGTAGCCTTCCCTCTCATGAACCAGCTCGCTTGCCTCCAGCGCTGTGCTCCCTTGTTAAGAGTCTTGCGTGACAATTAGAGGGAGCAGTTGGCCTTTTTTGCCTCACAGAACAGCTCTGCCCATCCATATGTTGATGCACCGCACAACATCTCTGCTCCATTCAGCGGTGAACAATGATTGCAGGTTAACTGTAATTTAATATGCTCTGTTCACTGTTGTCTGTGCACTATAATTTGAGTAAATGAGAACAAGGGGGGAGTGAGCAAAAGGAGGTTAGAGAGAGAAAGAAAAACCTAGAAAACAAGAGAGAAAAGAGGATACAGATGAGATGCCAATAAAGAAAGAAGAGAAAGACTGATGCAAGGATTGAGTGTGATCTCACTACTCTATGTTTTTCTGTAGGCTTTCCTTTGGACGCCTAAGGAATTCAAGTCATGTTTCATCATCCTCTCTCTCACACACACATGCATGCACACACTCACTTTTTTCTGCTCTGGCTGGCTTTGAACAACTTCCACTGCCTGAGGTCAAAAGAGCACACTTCAAACAGAAAAAATTATTGTCCCATTCGTTTGTACACGCTACTGTGATGCATAGAAACACACAACTACATGATACACATGTAAAAAAATAGCATCCCCAAAAGGCTGCTGATTCAATGCATTTCAACGGAGCTTTTGTACATTCATCTCAAAGTGAAGGAAAACGAACACAAATCACCACAGAGCTTTTTAGAAATCTCAGCAAGAAAGTGAAATACGTTTATTCACTTTCTTGCTGAGTTTGTTGAGGACATCGATGCATCATGAGAAACAGCTAGCCTGGCTCTGTCTGAAGGTAACAAAATCCGCCTATAGACGCCTCCAAGCTGGATTTCTTCATGTTCGGACAGAGCCAGGTCCGCTGTTTCTGCATTTCCAGTCATTATGCTAACCTATGCTAACCAGCTGGTTAGAGTGTGTCAACCTTTTAATCTAGCTCTCAGCAAGAGAGTCAATGAACACATTTTCCAAAATGCCAAACTATTGTTTTGATTGACATTTAATAAATTGGTGTTTCTACATAAAAGGCAATTTTATCACGTCAAATCCACACTTCTGAATCCGACCCCCCCATCAAATTTTTAAAGCCACACAAGAAAAGATAAGAATAGTAGAGTGATCCACACGTTACAGTAACTGAGGAAGACGTGAGAGGAATAACCTGCTTGCTCAGGCAGATTCTCTATATAGACGAAACTGGGATCAATTGTTTCCGCTCTCCAGTTTCCTCTCATAGTTTTCTGTTTGCTCCATTAATCTGAATCAATTGAGGAACAAGGCTATGCAAGGTACGATACATTATTCATGGTCAGTTTGTGAGGGACCACGTCATATGCAGTCCACTCAAATAGAGGCCGTCTGTACTTAAATGAACGTGGCTTGCATCGCTGCGAAGGGTTAATTGTTGTCCAAGCTGCTGTTGATGCAGCAGCTGATCCTGCCGATGACAGAATGTGTGAGAGGCCATCAGGGACACAGAGAAAGTGCAAGAATGATGGAGAGAAAAGCCAGCTTCATGTTTTTTTTCCCACTTTTCTATCCCATCTTATTATTCTGCTCGTGGCGGACAAGGCTCCTACTGCTCTCTGCACCCCACTCCTCATGTTATGTTCCAGGGTGGGAATTAAGTAGCGGTGCTGTTTGAGCTCAGGACGGGAGCCAGGATGGAGAGGGAGGTGTGGATACAGGGAAGGATTTGATGAGAACATATGTGCAAGCTAAATCTGAGCCCTACTATGGGTCAACACTCCTCCACATGATCAGACTCACCTTTCACTTTTTTAATCTTCTCTTTATTCTTTGCCTTGACCTTAAAGAAACAGTTTGGAAACACGTATCTTGCAGAGACTTTGATTAGGAGAAACCACTCTTACATCTGTATGGTAATCTGAAACCGGATCCAGCAGCCGCATAGCTAATATTAGAATTGAGACCAAGCTTAGCCTAAGCTTCGTTTGAACAGCAATTTGTCATTTTTACACTTCAGTTTTGTATGAATTAAACAAAGAAGATATAACATGCAAACTATTGAACTTTAGAGGTGCAGAGGTGCACACAAAGCCAGTCTAACTGTTTCTCCTGTGTTTCCAGCCTTCATGCTAAGCTAAGCCACTGTCTGCTCCAGCTACATGTTTACCACACAGATGTGAGAGAGGTATCAATCTTCTCATCTAACTGTTGGCAAGGAAGTAAATACATATGTATCCCAAAAGGTCAAACAATTCCTTTAGATCAGAGCTCTTCAGACTGTGAGGTGGGAGAGTTGAAGGGGGGTAAAAGTTATACTCCATACAAGCTATAAGCTAGACAAATCTGAACACACAGACGCGATACCTATATTTTTAGATTCTGCACATATTCTGACTCTGGCCCCTCTTGTACAGGGCGTCGGTGTTGTGGGACTAGTCCAGTTTATTGTAAAGGTGAACACCCAGGTACGTGAAACGATCCACTGTCTCAATGTCCTCCCCCTGGATGGTCACTGGTGAGTGTGGTAGTGTCTTCCTTCTGAAGTCAACCACCATCTCCTTTGTTTTACTGGTGTTCAAGCACACACCAGTCCACAAAGTCCATGATGACCGACCGGTTCTCCAGCTCTGACACACAGCCCATGATGGCGGAGTCATTAGAGAACTTCTGGAGATGGCAGCTGTCTGTGTTGTAGGTGAAGTCCGAGGTGTAAGAGGAAAGGTGAGAGGACGGTGCCCTGGGGTGCTCCCGTGCTGCAGACTACCAACTCTGACTCACAGCTGCACAGCCGCACGTACTGTGGATGGTGTGAGGTAGTCGATGGTCCAGGCAGCAAGATGTCTATCCACTCCAGCGTCCTCCAGCTTCCCCCCCAGCAGCGCCGGTCTGATGGTGTTGAAAGCACTGGAGAGGTCAAAGAACATAACCCTCACAGCGCAGCTGGTCTCCAGGTGGGTGAGCGCCCTCTGCAGCACGTCCTCTACCCCTGTAGGCAAAATGCAGCGGGTCCAGGGTGGAGCTCACAACATTATGGGAAATGAGGGTCCATAACTTGATGCATGATTATGCCCCAAATTGAAGTAAAACTAAGAATGGCAACAGGAACTGCAACTGTTGTTTTTGTCAGAGCAGGGCTTACATTGTAAGACTCTGAACACCCCAGATTGAGATATTAATGACAGCTCCAAATATTCCTTCATTCAGCGAAGCAGCAAATGCAGCAGTTAGACATAAATTGTTCCACTTTTGTGACATTTTCTCTCTGTCTCTGAGTTCTGGAAAGGTATTTTGTATTCACTGCTTCACTGTTTACCTGCCATCCTCCGAGAGCAGCTACAGTCTGATAATAACGCTCAACACTGAGCTGCTGTGACGTTCCCTGAGTTTCAATCTACAAGCTTTGTGCTTTGTGCTTTGTAGAGTTCTAACATTATACCTGAGGTTTAGCCAGAGTTGAAAGTTTCTATGCCTTTCATCTCCTTCACAACCCCCTCCCCCCTAAAGGCTTTTAGTCACCCTGCGGAGGCTGCAGTTGTTTCTGTTGTCAGCCAAGCACCTGTGTCCCAGACTAGCAAGCAGCACGCAGTCCAGCTTGAGTCCAAATGAGAAATGAGCGTACTAGCTGCAACACTGCCAAGCCTCCAAAATATGAGCAAAACAAGCTCCAAATCATTTCTGTGGAATATTTTCTGCCCTTCTTTTCCTTATAAAGTCATCTGGAAGTGAGCATTGTCACCTTCATCACGATGAAGATAACGGTGATGCTGGTGGCATTAGCGTTCCTGATGACTCACTCCCTTATTTTATGTCTCTTGCGTCCTGAGATGATGTAGGCGTTTAACACTATCAAATGAAAACACACCAGAAGTGTTAGAGACAGGTTGTTTGCAGAATAAATGCTTTCATTTGTTATGCGTTGTGTCAGAGCAAAAGAAAGAGAAACGGCAGCAGTAGAGGGACACGCTGATAAGGTGGACGACATGATGGCCAAGACATTGTTGTCACCGGGGGGGCAGACTGCAGGCAAGCTAATCCATTTCAGTTGTGACTGAAACATCGAATGAGTGAGAAATAACAGGACGGCGTGTGTGATCAATCTCTGACTGAACAGTCGCGGGTGCCGCAGGCCACTCTGTAGTGATGGAGAGATTCAAGAGGGCAAAACTGTCCCGGTCCTCACCTCCTGTTAGCACATTCTCACTGACCTCCTCCTTCTTCTTCACTGTTCCTCCTTCGGTCACAGAAACTGATTGCCTGCATCCCACTAGCAGTGAAAGCGTTGCTGCATTCCCTCACCATCCAGAAACCCAGGGGGCAGTTAGATTATAAATGGCCACTTGACATGCATTGTAGCATGCTGACATGTTTAACGGGGATGCTCCGATTAACAATGACTGCAGCTGACTCTCACACACCTGGCCGTCCAGATTAAACAGGGAAAAATGCAAACAGGCAGCACACAGCAGCACACATCACAGCCACTGGCCAACATGCTCGCACATTACCATAATGTGCCAATGTAGACGAGGGAATGACATTTCACACTGTAGGTCCACTGTAAAAAGAGATTAAAAACTCAGGGATTGGATTACATCGATTCACAATTCTGTGAAAAATATATTGATACAGCTGTAGAAAGCTGATCTTCCTACTCTTCCTGCGTAATCTGTGTATGTGTCACTGTGTGTGGCCTCACCCTCTTCTGCTGGCTGGCTGTAGTGTGTGTTTGTCACCCAGACTCTGCGTACATTAGATCTGCCGACATAACGCTCCCTACACACACCCCAGGGTCAAGTCCAAATGTTGCTGTTTGCCTTTTATCGAGGTACATGTGAAAAGCATATATATGATCCCTCAGATGTCCACTAAGCTAAAATGTTTACCCAGGACAAACAGACTGTGTAGTCAACCATTTTCTGTTATTTTCTTTAATTTCTGAACAAAACTAATACCCTTTTTGTATTTATGAATAGCTTCAAAGCCGAGGTTCCCTGCCACTGGTGCAGAAATGTATTCGTCAGAAAGATCTCATATTATGCTCATTTTCAGATCCATATTACATACAACATACATATATGTTTTATACTTTACAGTATAAAGTTTACAAAACAAAACAGAACCTAAACGCACTTTTTACGATGTGGGACCTTTAAAACGCTCAAATGACAATAAATCGAACAAGAGATAAAGTGAAATATGATACAATTTCTCATGCATTTACAACTGCTTTCATGATGCCAAGCTACATTTGTGAATTACTGTGTGAATGAATGAATTCTGAATGGTAAATGTAACTGGATATACAGTGAGCAGGGAGCCGGCTAAGCTATAGAAAATGTTTTAATGTGAAGGACTGCCTGTCATATGTATTTCACTGCCTTTGCTTGATTTCTTTTAACTCTGGCTTTTCAAACTTCAAAAGTGGAACAGTGTGTGAAAATTATTACATTTAAATGTTGTTTTTGCTCTTGGCGAACATTTTATCTTTCAAGGCCGAGTTTTATGAGATCACTAAAATGCTCACCGTTGCAACTGGTGAAACAAAAAGAGTTTTCACCTCTCAAAAGTATGTGCAGGGGTATCTATGAGGCCGAATCACAGAGTGAGAGAGAGTGCTGAGGTTAACCTAACCTGCTTCCAGCTGTCTACTGAAAAAATCAACAGGATGATCGTGTACAGTGCAGGCAAGAAGCGCAAAACAACGCAATAAACACACGACACACATACTGTACACCTGAACACACATGCTCGCAAATGAAGAGCAGATGAGAAGATCACATGCATGGGAATGTTAGGAGAGAACAGAAGTCATTGCCCTGCGGAGTTGTGAAACCAATTAAATGCACCACGCTCAATCAAGAGCATCAATATTTATCCAATTAACATAATGCTGATGAATAGGTGGCCACTGCTGATCACTTGGCTAGATTAGGTTCTCCTTCTTCTCGACAGCGATGTTATCACTCTGTCAAGGGCTCTACTTTAATCCCAGGCCGCGATAATGTGTATTCTGTTACCTGTAATGAGGAGAAGAGAGGGAGAGAGGCACACCTGAGTGAGAATTTGAGAGTGTAATGAGAGTCAGCACGGATCATTTCTCAGCTGTCTGGCTGTCGTTTCTTTTGTCTCCGTATAGAAAAGAAAACCTCCAGGATCAAATGAGGACAGTGGAGAGGAAAAACATTCTCGCTAACCTCTGACCAAACGTCTGATGAAATTAATCTCATCTGGGGGCTTCGATGGACAGTCCCACCCAACGGTGCCTGGATTAAGAGCACTGACAGAAACCTTTAGTTGCTGCTGTACAGACATTTCCACCACCTTCATGAATAAATTAAAGGGATTTCTCAACCCCTCTCATGTGATTTGTTATGATCTTAAGCACTCTGGAATTTAGCAGTAGCACTGTATGTAATACTGATCTGAGATTTGATGAATAGGTCAAGAGTATTTTCTCAGCTTTGCCTTCTATAGCTGAGGAATCTCTCCAGAATAATATCATTTCTTTCACTTGGCGAAGTACAGAAACGTTTTATATTTAGATATTTTTATATCTCCTCTTTCTGGTGATGGCAGCTGCCTGCCTCACTAAAGAGCCCCTCACATCTTTAGGCTCGTATAAAATGCAGCAGCAAAGCTTTCAGCCAAATTCTGAGACACAAATTGAGTGTTGGAGTGTTGTTCCAGTGGTTTTTTGATCATGTGGGACCAGTCTCCTTAAAGATATCTGGCCTCTGAGATGGGAAGAGAGGGCAGCGGAGGACGGGTTGCTTATTTGAGTCCCATTTATTTCTTTAAATGAAACGAAATAGGCCAGCCAGCTTTGCTCTGCAGTTCATATGAGCAGAAGTCTGAATCTGAAACCTTTCTGAAAGCAAATTATTTTAATCAGTGTAAGTGTTTGCGGGCTACATGCAGAAGAAGAGGGACATACTGTGTAAAACATGAAATAGATGGAAACTGACGAGAATGAAAAGCAGAGATTTAAATTAATAACAGAAATGGACAAACTAAGAAGACAGCAGTCAGTGCTGCCCACCTGGTAGCCTGCAGCTTTCTGTATAGGATTCCTTTTATGCTGACAGGGATTCTGAAGTCAGTAGGGAGACTTGTTGATAAGCTGCAAACCTGCTCTGAATTTGAATGATTTCACCCTACGCAGCATATACAATGCTGGCTCATTTGGACTGATTTAGCCCAATGAAGGGTGTGCAGCTTTGAATATCTTTACATTAACAGGACCCATTTGGATTCAGTAAATCAGCCATTACTCAACATTATAAATAGTGAAGTTGTTGTGTATCAGAATGCTGCCATCGTAGGTCCAGCACCTAGTCCAGTTTTATCCAGTATGAACACAGCAAGAGCCAATCAACTCTCCAGATTAAAACATCATGAGGCAATCATTGGGCGGCACGGTGGCTTAGTTCCCTAGTGCTGTTGCCTCATAGCTAGAAGGTCCTGGGGTCAGTTCCCAGGTGGAGCAAGGCCTTTCTGTGTTTGCATGGTCTCCCTATTATACGCTTGCACACCAGAAACCAGGGCTCCGGTTTTCTACCATCATTAAAACATGTATCTTAATTTCTCCTTTCAGTGCCCTGACAAAGGCAAGCAGCACACAGTGGCTGCCCACTGCTCCTCAGCGTCTGCGTAAATGCAGGGAGCAAATCTGACTATGTTGTACTGTGTATTATTGTATACACTGTACAAAAAAGAATCTTCCTCTATCAATATTGGATAATTTAGCAAACCCCCATCCAATCCCAAAGGTTTTTGATTTGTTATTCCAGCACTACCCACATGTGGCAGGCAAATATTTTCCCTTTTGTCACGATGTTTTCCGCTTTGCTTGCCCAGACCATGACGCAGCTAACTGTTGTAGCTAACAGACAATGTAAGCACATGTCAAATTTTATGGTTTAATGAAGAGTTTGTATATTTATCACTGTACACCATGGATGCAATAATTAACTGAATAAGCATTAGTTACTGATAATGTCATCAGGGTTTTTAGATATAGAAAAAAAACTGTGCTACAAAATGGAGTTGCAGCTACTGAGTTGCATGATGGCATAAACAGGTTCCAGTGTGTCTGGAGATCGACCCAGCTGACCGTTATTTTTTAAATCTGTCGTTCCAAAACTTTAATAAATCACTGGAATACCCCTAATAATGAACCAGTTAAGGTTAACAGGAGTCTTTCCTCATCCCTTGTGTTTAAGCTGTTTTCTCCACACTGATGTGTCCTGTTTGTCTGTGTGTGTGTGTTTAGGTGTGTGTGTGTGTGTGTGTTTGGGTGTGTCTGCTTCAATCAGGGTGTGGCGACCTAGTTTTCCTCCTCCTGCCTACTCACCTGCACACCTGCTGCCAATCCACTCATCTGCTGCGTGATCTGCCTCAGTCAAATGTGGATATTCCCTTCTAGCTTTGGAGGGAATATGTCAGTTGTTCAGTTATGAGAATCATTGAAAAAAAAAAAAAAATCATGGTACAATTTACATTTCAACCAAGGTTTATGATTTCGGGCTAGGCTGTTAAAAGAATACATTTGATAGAAAAATCTTGTTTGATAAAAGTTGATTGTATGGCACAATGCTTTTTTCAGTACTTTCCTCCTCCTGCTTCCAAAGGTGAAGGCTAAACTCGTAGCTGTGTCTGAGTATAGGACACACAGAAATGCAACCGATAACCTTTTACTATTTGTTACAGGAAAGCATTTTAAATTCAAATGTGACTGTATGTGCTCCTAACTTTGGGCAGAACACTCTCCTGAGGACAGTATGATTCTAATCTGTCGGGATTTTCAGGAAAAGTACTTTGAATAAAAACTATGAATAAAAGGTTTACTAAAAGGTTAGTTAAATTGTAAATTAAGATTCATGCAGTGGTGGAATGTAACTAAGTATTTACTCAGCTGCAGTAATTAAGTACAAATTTTAGATACTTGTATTTTGCTTGATTATTTTTCTTTCGTGCTATTCTCTACTTCTACATCTCTAAGGGAAATATTGTACTTTTTACTTCAATACATTTGTCTGACAGCTTTAGTTACTTTGTATTTTACATTTTGACATCCTTGCATACAAAAAATATTAGCAGTCAATAAAATGTTTTGTAATAAATTAAACTACCCAACAGTTTACACAAGTACAGCTTAAATAATTAATAGATTGGTCTATTGGTTGATTGATAGAAAATGAATTGGCAGCTATCTTGCTAATTATATTTTTCATGTTAAATAAAATGTTACATCCTAAATGTTGAGATTTGCTGAGATTATTTAAATATGTGTAATAATTGTGATGTGTTTTTAATCATTTTGAGGTTTAGACTATTGGTTGGACAAAGCTAGCATTGTGAAGGTGTCACTTTGGGATCTGGGTAATTGAGATGACATTTCTTACTGTTTCAGAATTTTTAAAAAACAAAAAATAAATCAGTTAATGGAGAAAATAATTAGCAGATGAATCCATAAAGAAAACAGAAAGAAATCATCTAATGTTTTTTTTTTCCAGCATTGAGTACTTTTACTTTCAGTGCTTTCAGTTCAGTTTCCGTTTACTTACATACTTTTACTTAAGCGACATTTTCAATGCAGGACTTTTAATTGTAAGGTACTATTTTTTCAGTGTGGTATTAGTACTCTTAAGTTAAGGATCTGAGTACTTCCTTCACCACTGGATTTATGTAAACTGCAGTCAGACACTGTTAGGACAGAGGTGTTTTTCATTGTTTGTTCTGTATTTCAGAATGAATAAAACACTGAGGTTAAAATGTTAACTTTCACCATTTGAGGTTATTCACATGTTAAATGGACAGCAACAAAAAAAGTATTACCCAGATCTGTGTAGTCCTATTGGCTATTGGTTTACCCTCTCGAGACTCCAGAAGACCCCAGAGGGTGCACTGCTCGTCTCCCTTTGAAACTCAGTGACACAATCAGGGCAAGTTGGGCTGGTGGTTAGAGGGCTACACTAGTAGGACTGGAGTTAAATCCAGGTTACTACTATTTCTATTTTGGCCGACCTCTTGTGGGATATGCTCCCAGATGGGCCCAAATCAACATAGTCTGAACCCTGCCGAAACAGCAACAGCAATGCCCACCTGACTGTGATGGTCATCATAGCACACATGTTCTGAATGGTAGAGTCCACAGGAAAACCAAGCTGCTCAGTCTCCTCTCGACCTCTAGACCGTTCGGCATCGTCCCAGGATTGGCCATGTGAAAATGGCATCCCCTGCCTGGTGGGCTGTGAGCAGATCTGGTATCAACCCCAGAAACACCACCAACGGTGGCACAAGGTCAGGACCTGCTTTTGCCTATGGGGAACCATTGATATGGCTCCCTCTTGGAGGAACACTGTTATTTCTACTTCCAAGGCCGCCCTATTGACAGGGAGGGAGAGGAATTTCACTGAAAGGAGGGCGGCTGGTGACAGAGCTACAGTGCATAACCACGCTGCAGCATCTTGTCTAGCCAGGCAGGAAGCCGACCACACTGTGGCGACAACGACTATCTCACTCGGACTGCATGCAAAGGGAAAAGGCGGCAACTAGCCCAATTACGTGAGCAACACTCAGTGTCCATCAAAACAGAGCTTCAGTGTCTAAGGTGAGGCACACACATCAGTGGGCTTTGGGCTAGTTTGTCTGGAAAGCAGTTCAGCAGCTGTCTTGTAACTCAACAGGGATTGATTGCACATGGCTGGCACCTCAGACATCACAAGCACCCAAAATGGAGGTAGCTGAGCCAAAAGGGCTGAAAATTGACAATGCTAAAAGTGCTAACACTACCAATTTAGCTAAAATTGCTGTCTAAGGGTAGTAACTTTACCTTGAGGTACTGACCCACTGGATTAGCATTCAGGGAAACCACAGAGTGAGCACTATGCCTTCATGATGATACCATCTTGCTGCCATAGGTTGGGAAGTTGCCATTACCTGAAAACACAGAATGCACAGCACAGCGTGATTCACATGTCCGGCCCAGGCAGAACACAGTGCAGAACGGCAGGAACTAGTTAACCAGTGGCATGTGAAAAAGATATTAGCCTTTAATGAACTGTAGTGCATGTGAAATAGAGGCCAATGAAGAAAGGGCAAATAGGTGCCATGTTGGGAATGACGAACAGGCTGGGCAGGTATTCGAGTGGGTAGCAGTGGTCAGCTGGTCCATCGTTGTCTTTAAAGAGGGAGGCTGGGTCTTCCTCCTTGTAGCCTACACACAGTGGTCATCCTCCTCATCGTAGTCTGCCCATAGTTTGGACTGACGTATATATGATGACAGGTAATAGAAATTGATGTTATATAGTCTGTATTTTTCATCATATGGTGTGTTTCAGAATTTGAAGGAAACAGATTTACAAGAACAAACGGCAGTGTTTAGGTCTGCTTATTGGTGGCCAACTAATCACTCCCTGCTAGTGTTAATCTTTAAAGGATAACTTTCATTTTTTACAACCTGGACTTTATTTGTAGCATTGAATACGACCATTTAGACACCCAGACAACTTTGGTGGCATTTGGAGTCGTTTTGAAGAAATTAGCCACAGAAGAGCGGCGTGTATATCCATATAATGCGAGTAATTAGGGCACCCGTGCGTAGCCTCTATAAACGCATAATCTGCGGCGAAACTAGTTCATATTCCAATATTTTGTTATGATATGCTGGCGCTATTCCCCTCTGAGCCCGTGGTGGCATGTTATCAACATCCAGTGTCTCTAGACAACTACTTCTGACGTGGATGACGTCATTTTCGAGCGCCGCGCACTGCGAGCAACCAGCCACAACACGGCTAACTCTGCGGCGGTCGGCTAGTTTAGCTGTAGTTTGCGACTGTTATTTTTTTCACAAAATGGATGAATATTTTTCCGAATCTGAGGTGGTGGACGATTACTTTGTTTACGATGGACGTCCTTACCGTTTTGAGCCAGAGTACACGGACGAGGAGCTCGTTGAAAGGAGGACGCGGAGGCAGAGAGAGGAACAGCTGGCCAAACAACAACAAACGGCTGCGCGTCCACGAGTAGACGGTAACTGGTGGTGTTGTGGACAATGTTCATCGATGACAACAGAGGAGGATATGTTCATCGATGACAACAGAGGAGGAATGCCTCTGTTGCTCAGAGTAGGACTTGCGGCCAGGAGATACGCGTCTGGATGTGTCAATAAATGTCTGTGTCACAACACTGGAGGATTTCCGCGCAATGATAAACTTCTGGCAAACAAAACCAAGGCAAATAAACAATCTATACGTGTGTAAACTACTTACTCAATCGGAAGTTGCCCACTTGGTCCTGCAGGCTTTGGCTGGGTCTTCAAGTTCACTTTAGGGACACGAAAAAACGTCTCCACCACAGCCCGGTTTATCATTGCGCGGAAATCCTCCAGTGTTGTGACACAGACGTTTATTGACACATCCTCCTCTGTTGTCATCGATGAACATTGTCCACGAGAACACCACCAGTTACCGTCTACTCGTGGACGCGCAGCCGTTTGTTGTTGTTTGACCAGCTGTTCCTCTCTCTGCCTCCGCGTCCTCCTTTCAACGAGCTCCTTGTCCGTGCACTCTGGCTCAAACGGTAAGGACGTCCATCGTAAACAAAGTCATCGTCCACCACCTCAGAGTCGAAAAATATTCATCCATTTTGTGAAAAATAACAGTCGCAAACTACAGCTAAACTAGCCGACCGCCGCAGAGTTAGCCGTGTTGTGGCTGGTTGCTCGCAGCGCGCGGCGCTCGAAAATGACGTCATCCACGTCAGAAGTAGTTGTCTAGAGACACTGGATGTTGATAACATGCCACCACGGGCTCAGAGGGGAATAGCGCCAGCATATCATAACAAAATATTGGAATATGAACGAGTTTCGCCGCAGATTATGCGTTTATAGAGGCTACGCACGGGTGCCCCAATTTATCGCATTATACGGATATACGCGCCGCTCTTCTGTGGCTAATTTCTTCAAAACGACTCTTAAATGCCACCAAAGTTGTCTGGGTGTCTAAATGGTCGTATTCAATGCTACAAATAAAGTCCAGGTTGTAAAAAACTAAAGTTATCCTTTAAGTTTGACGAGATGAAAGAATGACAGTAACAAATATCTACAGGGGGAGGGGCTGATTTTAGGTCCTCCACTTAGAGATGTTATTAGGGACATGGGGCAACGTCCCGAGTCACTTATTACTATCCCGCGCGTTTCTTCTTCTTCTTATTAGGGACACGGGGCAACGTCCCGAGTCACTTATTACTATCCCGCGCGTTTCTTCTTCTTCTTATTAGGGACACGGGGCAACGTCCCGAGTCACTGGCTCCTACAGCTATGAAATAGCTGCAGGAGCCAGTGACTCGGGGCGTAGCCCCGAGTCACTTATTACTATCCCGCGCGTTTCTTCTTCTTCTTCTTCTTCTTCTTCTTATTTTTCATCTTCCTCCAAGTTTTCGTCCTCAAACTCGTCCCACAGCTTTGAGAAAACCCTCGCAAATTATATATCAAAACGTGCGTATTGTTCGGGATCGGTGTGCTATTACTTTTCTCAAATTTAGTTGATAAATTTCCCATAAGAAATGAATGGGACGGGCGAAAAAAACAAGATTGAAATTGGAGTTTTTCAAACATCTGTAGCTCAGGCATACATTCACCGAGAGACTTCATTTCAACTTTAAAATGTAGACCCAAGTCTGGTCTATTGGTGTGTTCATCCACATTTTGATTGGTCCTATAGTTTTTGATCAGTCACTGTTCAATGACAGTGATCGTTTGGCGGGAAATTTTGAGATTATAATGGGTGTGTATTGCGCGGAATGTTCGTGCTAGAGTGCGTGCTAGAGTGGCACAGAGTCTAAAAACGATCTGAAAATCTTCTCTTTTTCTCGTCGCTACGGCCACAAATTACACTCTACACGCATAATTTTGGGATCAGTTTGTAGACAAACTTGTCCTCTTTCGTGTGAAGTCCTCGAAAAAGCCGAGAGACTTACTGAATTTAAATAGTGAGACGTTTTGTGCAGCCAGCGCCCTCCTGTTCTCCCATTAAGTCCCATGTTAAAATTCAGAGCTGTTTTGTGAGCAAAGCAGAAATGCCTCCTGTCTTTAGATCGCCATAAAACGAAAAGTTGTTGTGTCAGGAATAAAACGAGATGATGGTCGGACTCAGGAAGTTCTCGGGAGTCCGATGATCTATAGTACACTCTGATACGAGGTACGGTTCTCTCACCAGAGGATTTAGTTCAGGAGGTTCGCCGAACCCAAATCTCACTGCATACAATACAAACTCCTGTTCTCTGAGTGGCAGAGTCTTTTTAAGTCGACCATTTTGTCATTTTTCTAAAGAATATCTGGACATAAAACACACGTACATCTGGCCCAGACTTGTCCGCATCTCACAGTGTAATCGGTTTTTTGATAGCAGCTACGGTTTTGACACAATCGCAAGTTGTTCGGAAGAAACCGACAGCGAAAAAGCCGCTTTTCAAGGGAAGAGTTTAACAGGTGCAACTGTCATTTACACACACACCGGTCAATAACCCACGCACACACATCTGCAGGACAACAAGCCTGAGAATGATTATCTTAACGAGCTCAGTCAAAACAAGGGCATTGTTTGAAAACAATCTCCATCCAACAAACAGTTAAACTCAGCTTCACCAAGCGCTTTGCCAAAAAGGTTGAGACAGTAGTCACACAAACACACACACAAGCAGGGCTAACCAACAGCTAAAAAGTGATTAAAAACAAGCACATCAAAACTGAACAGGAACAGGTAAAAAGTGGGAGAGGTAGAGAGGTAATTATCAGCAGGTGGGGCAGAAGTTACACACGCACACAAACAAACACACACACACACACACATTCAGACACACATATACCAGACACATCTCCATGTAGGAGCTGGTTGGGCTGCTTGTGTAGTTCAAGCAGACACACACACACAAACAGACGAAGACACACACATACGCAGTCACACACAACGACAGATACATAAACACACACACACACAGACAAATGCATAATGAAAACCCCATCCCCCCGCCCCCTTGTTAACGCCGTTATTAGCTCTGTTAGCACAGTTAGCTCTGTTAGCGTTAGCGCCGTTAGCTCTATTCGCACCGCTAGCTGTTAGCTCCGTTAGTGTTAGCTCTGTTAGCTCCGTCAGCATTAGCTCCATTCATGTTTATTGATTCAGTTCATTAATTCATGTTAACAGAGACATGAAGCAGAGGAGAGAAGCAGACACAGACAGCTGAGGTGATCAACAGAGACAGACAAGGAGAAAGCCACAGAAACACAGCTGAGAGCAATTCATTAATCAGGGACTGACTACCTCTGATATCTGCCGTTTTCTCAAATTGCAGCCTTTTTCAATTGTCCGCTGCTTCGCCATAGTTTCTCCTAGAGACTTCATTCAAACTTTAAAACGTAGATAATTTTGTCGGCTCAAAATGACCCTCGGCACATTTTGATATCTCTTACGGTTTTCGAGCTATGACCATCGAAGGCCGACGTAAGACGCAAACAACTGCGATAAATTTCCCATAAGAAATGAATGGGGAAATTTCCTCAAATTTCAGCCTTTTTCAATTGTCCGCTGCTCGGCCATACTTTGTCCTAGAGACTTCATTCAAACTTTAAAACGTAGATAATTTTGTCGGCTCGAACACACCCCGTGTCCCTTTCAAAATTTCCCAGAGGGAATTTTCTAGTTATTATTATTTTTCATCATCCTCCAAATTTTTGTCCCTAAACTCGCCCCGCAGCTTTTAGAAAACCCTTGCAAATTATATATCAAAACGTGCGGTTTGTTCGGGATCGGTGTGCTATTACTTTTCTCAAATTTATCGCAGTTTTTCGCGTCGTAAGACGCGAAAAACTGCGATAAATTTCCCATAAGAAATGAATGGGGACGTCCTCAAATTTCAGCCTTTTTCAATTGTCCGCTGCTCTGCCATACTTTCTCCTAGAGACGTCATTCAAACTTTAAAACGTAGATAATTTTGTCGGCTCCAAATGACCCTTGGCACATTTTGATAAATCTTACGGTTTTCGAGCTATGACCATCGAAGGCCGACGTAAGACGCGAACAACTGCGATAAATTTCCCATAAGAAATGAATGGGGAAATTTCCTCAAATTTCAGCCTTTTTCAATTGTCCGCAGCTCGGCCATACTTTGTCCTAGAGACTTCATTCAAAGTTTAAAACGTAGATAAATTTGTCAGCTCAAAATTAATACCGGCACATTTTTTGATATCTCTTACGGTTTTCGAGCTACGACCATCTGAAGACCATCAAGTTTCTCACAAAAATGCTCAGAATTTCTCCCCCTAGAGTGGATAAATTCAAAAGTTAGAGTGAGACAGCCGGTGAGAAATCGCCTGAAATGTGTTTCTAAAATTGCCGTAAAATCCAAACGGTGAATAGGAGACACATAATTTTGGGATCTTTTGTAGACAAACTTGTCCTCTTTCGTGTGATGTCCTCGAAAAAGCCGAGAGACTTACTGAATTTAAATAGTGAGACGTTTTGTGCAGCCAGCGCCCTCCTGTTCTCCCATTAAGTCCCATGTTAAAATTCAGAGCTGTTTTGTGAGCAAAGCAGAAATGCCTCCTGTCTTTAGATCACCATAAAACGAAAAGTTGTTGTGTCAGGAATAAAACGAGATGATGGTCGGACTCAGGAAGTTCTCGGGAGTCCGATGATCTATAGTACACTCTGATACGAGGTACGGTTCTCTCACCAGAGGATTTAGTTCAGGAGGTTCGCCGAACCCAAATCTCACTGCATACAATACAAACTCCTGTTCTCTGAGTCGCAGAGTCTTTTTAAGTCGACCATTTTGTCATTTTTCTAAAGAATATCTGGACATAAAACACACGTACATCTGGCCCAGACTTGTCCGCATCTCACAGTGTAATCGGTTTTTTGATAGCAGCTACGGTTTTGACACAATCGCAAGTTGTTCGGAAGAAACCGACAGCGAAAAAGCCGCTTTTCAAGGGAAGAGTTTAACAGGTGCAACTGTCATTTACACACACACCGGTCAATAACCCACGCACACACATCTGCAGGACAACCAGCCTGAGAATGATTATCTTAACGAGCTCAGTCAAAACAAGGGCATTGTTTGAAAACAATCTCTGTCCAACAAGCAGTTAAACTCAGCTTCAGAAAGCTCTTTGCCAAAGAGGTTGAGACAGTAGTCACACAAATGCACACACAAAAAGGGCTAACCAACAGCTAAAAAGTGATTAAAAACAAGCACGTCAAAACTGAACAGGAACAGGTAAACAGTGGGAGAGGTGCAGAGGTAATTATCAGCAGGTGGGGCAGAAGTTACACAGGCACACACGCACGCACACACACACACACACACACACATTCAGACACACATATACCATACACATCTCCATGTAGGAGCAGGTTGGGCTGCTTGTGTAGTTCAAGCAGACACACACACACAAACAGACGAAGACACACACATACGCAGTCACACACAATGACAGATACATAAACACACACACACAGACAAATGCATAATGAAAACCCCATCCCCCCGCCCCCTTGTTAACGCCGTTAGCTCTGTTAGCTCTGTTAGCACCGTTAGCTCTGTTAGCGCTAGCGCCGTTAGCTATATTCGCACCTTTAGCTGTTAGCTCAGTTAGTGTTAGCTCTGTTAGCTCCGTTAGCATTAGCTCCATTCATGTTTATTGATTCAGTTCATTAATTCATGTTAACAGAGACATGAAGCAGAGGAGAGAAGCAGACACAGACAGCTGAGGTGATCAACAGAGACAGACAAGGAGAAAGCCACAGAAACACAGCTGAGAGCAATTCATTAATCAGGGACTGACTGCCTCTGATATCTGCCGTTTTCTCACATTGCAGCCTTTTTCAATTGTCCGCACATTTTGATATCTCTTACGGTTTTCGAGCTATGACCATCGAAGGCCGACGTAAGACGCGAACAACTGCGATAAATTTCCCATAAGAAATGAATGGGGAAATTTCCTCAAATTTCAGCCTTTTTCAATTGTCCGCTGCTCGGCCATACTTTGTCCTAGAGACTTCATTCAAACTTTAAAACGTAGATAATTTTGTCGGCTCGAACACACCCCGTGTCCCTTTCAAAATTTCCCAGGGGGAATTTTCTAGTTAGGGACACGGGGCAACGTCCCGAGTCACTGGCTCCTACAGCTATTTCATAGCTGCAGGAGCCAGTGACTCGGGGCGTAGCCCCGAGTCACTTATTACTATCCCGCGCGTTTCTTCTTCTTCTTATTAGGGACACGGGGCACGCTCCGAGGCACTGGCTCCTGCAGCTCTGCTGCAGGAGCCAGTGACTCGGGGCGTAGCCCCGAGTCACTTATTACTGTCCCGCGCGTTTCTTCTTCTTCTTCTTCTTATTATTTTTCATCTTCCTCCAAGTTTTCGTCCTCAAACTCGCCCCGCAGCTTTGAGAAAACCCTCGCAAATTATATATCAAAACGTGCGTATTGTTCGGGATCGGTGTGCTATTACTTTTCTCAAATTTATCGCAGTTTTTCGCGTCGTAAGACGCGAAAAACTGCGATAAATTTCCCATAAGAAATGAATGGGACGGCCGAAAAAAACAAGATTGAAATTGGAGTTTTTCAAACATCTGTAGCTCAGGCATACATTCACCGAGAGACTTCATTTCAACTTTAAAATGTAGACCCAAGTCTGGTCTATTGGTGTGTTCATCCACATTTTGATTGGTCCTATAGTTTTTGATCAGTCACTGTTCAATGACAGTGATCGTTTGGCGGGAAATTTTGAGATTATAATGGGTGTGTATTGCGCGGAATGTTCGTGCTAGAGTGCGTGCTAGAGTGGCACAGAGTCTAAAAACGATCTGAAAATCTTCTCGTTTTCTCGTCGCTACGGCCACAAATTACACTCTACACGCATAATTTTGGGATCTTTTGTAGACAAACTTGTCCTCTTTCGTGTGATGTCCTCGAAAAAGCCGAGAGACTTACTGAATTTAAATAGTGAGACGTTTTGTGCAGCCAGCGCCCTCCTGTTCTCCCATTAAGTCCCATGTTAAAATTCAGAGCTGTTTTGTGAGCAAAGCAGAAATGCCTCCTGTCTTTAGATCGCCATAAAACGAAAAGTTGTTGTGTCAGGAATAAAACGAGGAGATGGTCGGACTCAGGAAGTTCTCGGGAGTCCGATGATCTATAGTACACTCTGATACGAGGTACGGTTCTCTCACCAGAGGATTTAGTTCAGGAGGTTCGCCGAACCCAAATCTCACTGCATACAATACAAACTCCTGTTCTCTGAGTCGCAGAGTCTTTTTAAGTCGACCATTTTGTCATTTTTCTAAAGAATATCTGGACATAAAACACACGTACATCTGGCCCAGACTTGTCCGCATCTCACAGTGTAATCGGTTTTTTGATAGCAGCTACGGTTTTGTCACAATCGCAAGTTGTTCGGAAGAAACCGACAGCGAAAAAGCCGCTTTTCAAGGGAAGAGTTTAACAGGTGCAACTGTCATTTACACACACACCGGTCAATAACCCACGCACACACATCTGCAGGACAACAAGCCTGAGAATGATTATCTTAACGAGCTCAGTCAAAACAAGGGCATTGTTTGAAAACAATCTCCATCCAACAAACAGTTAAACTCAGCTTCACCAAGCGCTTTGCCAAAAAGGTTGAGAAAGTAGTCACACAAACACACACACAAGCAGGGCTAACCAACAGCTAAAAAGTGATTAAAAACAAGCACGTCAAAACTGAACAGGAACAGGTAAAAAGTGGGAGAGGTAGAGAGGTAATTATCAGCAGGTGGGGCAGAAGTTACACACGCACACAAACAAACACACACACACACACACATTCAGACACACATATACCAGACACATCTCCATGTAGGAGCTGGTTGGGCTGCTTGTGTAGTTCAAGCAGACACACACACACAAACAGACGAAGACACACACATACGCAGTCACACACAATGACAGATACATAAACACACACATACAAATGCATAATGAAAACCCCATCCCCCCGCCCCCTTGTTAACGCCGTTAGCTCTATTAGCTCTGTTAGCACAGTTAGCTCTGTTAGCGTTAGAGCTGTTAGCTGTATTCGCGCTGTTAGCTCCGTTAGTGTTAGCTCTGTTAGCTCCGTTAGCATTAGCTCCATTCATGTTTATTGATTCAGTTCATTAATTCATGTTAACAGAGACATGAAGCAGAGGAGAGAAGCAGACACAGACAGCTGAGGTGATCAACAGAGACAGACAAGGAGAAAGCCACAGAAACACAGCTGGGACCAGTTCATTAATCAGGGACTGACTACCTCTGATATCTGCTGTTTTCTCAAATTGCAGCCTTTTTCAATTGTCCGCTGCTTCGCCATAGTTTCTCCTAGAGACTTCATTCAAACTTTAAAACGTAGATAATTTTGTCGGCTCAAAATGACCCTCGGCACATTTTGATATCTCTTACGGTTTTCGAGCTATGACCATCGAAGGCCGACGTAAGACACAAACAACTGCGATAAATTTCCCATAAGAAATGAATGGGGAAATTTCCTCAAATTTCAGCCTTTTTCAATTGTCCGCTGCTCGGCCATACTTTGTCCTAGAGACTTCATTCAAACTTTAAAACGTAGATAATTTTGTCGGCTCAAACACACCCCGTGTCCCTTTCAAAATTTCCCAGGGGGAATTTTCTAGTTATTATTATTATTTTTCATCTTCCTCCAAGTTTTCGTCCTCAAACTCGTCCCACAGCTTTGAGAAAACCCTCGCAAATTATATATCAAAACGTGCGTATTGTTCGGGATCGGTGTGCTATTACTTTTCTCAAATTTATCGCAGTTTTTCGCGTCGTAAGACGCGAAAAACTGCGATAAATTTCCCATAAGAAATGAATGGGACGGGCGAAAAAAACAAGATTGAAATTGGAGTTTTTCAAACATCTGTAGCTCAGGCATACATTCACCGAGAGACTTCATTTCAACTTTAAAATGTAGACCCAAGTCTGGTCTATTGGTGTGTTCATCCACATTTTGATTGGTCCTATAGTTTTTGATCAGTCACTGTTCAATGACAGTGATCGTTTGGCGGGAAATTTTGAGATTATAATGGGTGTGTATTGCGCGGAATGTTCGTGCTAGAGTGCGTGCTAGAGTGGCACAGAGTCTAAAAACGATCTGAAAATCTTCTCTTTTTCTCGTCGCTACGGCCACAAATTACACTCTACACGCATAATTTTGGGCTCATTTTGTAGACAAACTTGTCCTCTTTCGTGTGATGTCCTCGAAAAAGCCGAGAGACTTACTGAATTTAAATAGTGAGACGTTTTGTGCAGCCAGCGCCCTCCTGTTCTCCCATTAAGTCCCATGTTAAAATTCAGAGCTGTTTTGTGAGCAAAGCAGAAATGCCTCCTGTCTTTAGATCGCCATAAAACGAAAAGTTGTTGTGTCAGGAATAAAACGAGGAGATGGCCGGACTCAGGAAGTTCTCGGGAGTCCGATGATCTATAGTACACTCTGATACGAGGTACGGTTCTCTCACCAGAGGATTTAGTTCAGGAGGTTCGCCGAACCCAAATCTCACTGCATACAATACAAACTCCTGTTCTCTGAGTCGCAGAGTCTTTTTAAGTCGACCATTTTGTCATTTTTCTAAAGAATATCTGGACATAAAACACACGTACATCTGGCCCAGACTTGTCCGCATCTCACAGTGTAATCGGTTTTTTGATAGCAGCTACGGTTTTGACACAATCGCAAGTTGTTCGGAAGAAACCGACAGCGAAAAAGCCGCTTTTCAAGGGAAGAGTTTAACAGGTGCAACTGTCATTTACACACACACCGGTCAATAACCCACGCACACACATCTGCAGGACAACAAGCCTGAGAATGATTATCTTAACGAGCTCAGTCAAAACAAGGGCATTGTTTGAAAACAATCTCCATCCAACAAACAGTTAAACTCAGCTTCACCAAGCGCTTTGCCAAAAAGGTTGAGAAAGTAGTCACACAAACACACACACAAGCAGGGCTAACCAACAGCTAAAAAGTGATTAAAAACAAGCACGTCAAAACTGAACAGGAACAGGTAAAAAGTGGGAGAGGTAGAGAGGTAATTATCAGCAGGTGGGGCAGAAGTTACACACGCACACAAACAAACACACACACACACACACATTCAGACACACATATACCAGACACATCTCCATGTAGGAGCAGGTTGGGCTGCTTGTGTAGTTCAAGCAGACACACACACACAAACAGACGAAGACACACACATACGCAGTCACACACAATGACAGATACATAAACACACACACACAGACAAATGCATAATGAAAACCCCATCCCCCCGCCCCCTTGTTAACGCCGTTATTAGCTCTGTTAGCACAGTTAGCTCTGTTAGCTCTGTTAGCGCTAGCGCCGTTAGCTATATTCGCACCTTTAGCTGTTAGCTCAGTTAGTGTTAGCTCTGTTAGCTCCGTTAGCATTAGCTCCATTCATGTTTATTGATTCAGTTCATTAATTCATGTTAACAGAGACATGAAGCAGAGGAGAGAAGCAGACACAGACAGCTGAGGTGATCAACAGAGACAGACAAGGAGAAAGCCACAGAAACACAGCTGAGAGCAATTCATTAATCAGGGACTGACTACCTCTGATATCTGCCGTTTTCTCAATTTGCAGCCTTTTTCAATTGTCCACTGCTTCGCCATACTTTCTCCTAGAGACTTCATTCAAACTTTAAAACGTAGATAATTTTGTCGGCTCCAAATGACCCTCGGCACATTTTGATATCTCTTACGGTTTTCGAACTATGACCATCGAAGGCCGACGTAAGACGCGAACAACTGCAAAGACTTTCCCATAAGAAATGAATGGGGAAATTTCCTCAAATGTCAGCCTTTTTCAATTGTCCGCAGCTCGGCCATACTTTGTCCTAGAGACTTCATTCAAACTTTAAAACGTAGATAATTTTGTCAGCTCAAAATTAATACCGGCACATTTTTTGATATCTCTTACGGTTTTCGAGCTATGACCATCTGAAGACCATCAAGTTTCTCACAAAAATGCTCAGAATCTCTCCCTCTACAGTGGGTGATGTCATAAGTTAGAGTGAGACAGCCGGTGAAAAATCGCCTGAAATGTGTTTCTAAAATTGCTGTAAAATCCAAACGGTGAATAGGAGACACATAATTTTGGGATCTTTTGTAGACAAACTTGTCCTCTTTCGTGTGATGTCCTCGAAAAAGCCGAGAGACTTACTGAATTTAAATAGTGAGACGTTTTGTGCAGCCAGCGCCCTCCTGTTCTCCCATTAAGTCCCATGTTAAAATTCAGAGCTGTTTTGTGAGCAAAGCAGAAATGCCTCCTGTCTTTAGATCGCCATAAAACGAAAAGTTGTTGTGTCAGGAATAAAACGAGGAGATGGTCGGACTCAGGAAGTTCTCGGGAGTCCGATGATCTATAGTACACTCTGATACGAGGTACGGTTCTCTCACCAGAGGATTTAGTTCAGGAGGTTCGCCGAACCCAAATCTCACTGCATACAATACAAACTCCTGTTCTCTGAGTCGCAGAGTCTTTTTAAGTCGACCATTTTGTCATTTTTCTAAAGAATATCTGGACATAAAACACACGTACATCTGGCCCAGACTTGTCCGCATCTCACAGTGTAATCGGTTTTTTGATAGCAGCTACGGTTTTGACACAATCGCAAGTTGTTCGGAAGAAACCGACAGCGAAAAAGCCGCTTTTCAGTTAACAGGTGTAACTGTCATTTACACACACACCGGTCAATAACCCACGCACACACATCTGCAGGACAACAAGCCTGAGAGTGATTATCTTAACGAGCTCAGTCAAAACAAGGGCATTGTTTGAAAACAATCTCCGTCCAACAAACAGTTAAACTCAGCTTCACCAAGCGCTTTGCCAAAAAGGTTGAGGCAGTAGTCACACAAACGCACACACAAGCAGGGCTAACCAACAGCTAAAAAGTGATTAAAAACAAGCACGTCAAAACTGAACAGGAACAGGTAAAAAGTGGGAGAGGTAGAGAGGTAATTATCAGCAGGTGGGGCAGAAGTTACACAGGCACACACGCACACACACACACACACATTCAGACACATATATACTATACACATCTCCATGTAGGAGCTGGTTGGGCTGCTTGTGTAGTTCAAGCAGACACACACACACAAACAGACGAAGACACACACATACGCAGTCACACACAATGACAGATACATAAACACACATACACAGACAAATGCATAATGAAAACCCCATCCCCCCGCCCCCTTGTTAACACCGTTAGCTCTATTAGCTCTGTTAGCACAGTTAGCTCTGTTAGCGCTAGCGCCGTTAGCTATATTCGCACCTTTAGCTGTTAGCTCAGTTAGTGTTAGCTCTGTTAGCTCCGTTAGCATTAGCTCCATTCATGTTTATTGATTCAGTTCATTAATTCATGTTAACAGAGACATGAAGCAGAGGAGAGAAGCAGACACAGACAGCTGAGGTGATCAACAGAGACAGACAAGGAGAAAGCCACAGAAACACAGCTGAGAGCAATTCATTAATCAGGGACTGACTACCTCTGATATCTGCCGTTTTCTCAATTTGCAGCCTTTTTCAATTGTCCGCTGCTTCGCCATAGTTTCTCCTAGAGACTTCATTCAAACTTTAAAACGTAGATAATTTTGTCGGCTCAAAATGACCCTCGGCACATTTTGATATCTCTTACGGTTTTCGAGCTATGACCATCGAAGGCCGACGTAAGACGCAAACAACTGCGATAAATTTCCCATAAGAAATGAATGGGGAAATTTCCTCAAATTTCAGCCTTTTTCAATTGTCCGCTGCTCGGCCATACTTTGTCCTAGAGACTTCATTCAAACTTTAAAACGTAGATAATTTTGTCGGCTCGAACGCACCCCGTGTCCCTTTCAAAATTTCCCAGGGGGAATTTTCTAGTTTGTTATTTCTCCACCTCTCTGGGGAGGGAGGGTGGGTCCTGGATGTGCACTGTTTTACACAAAGCAGAGTGTGTTGTGTTGTGCTGTGCTGTGATTTGAGTTGTCTGTCCAAACCGGATTTATTCCACATCAGTCACAAGCAGTTCATGTAAACAGATATATGAGAGGTGAAATGAGAATAATGGCTTCACTTTATATCTTTGCCCGCGATATGTCATTCTGTAGGCACCTCAGACCATAAAGGGCTATAAAACATTGATTATGCTGCAGCAAGTTACAGCAAAAGAACTGCAGAATGCAAAACAATTAAAATGAATAAGGTGGCAGGAGGCAAGCTGTCAGCTGACCCACCTTAGTGAAACATGAAGTTATCCTGCAAGTCACTATGGTAGGCTAAATACCTCATTTAAACTTAGTGCTTCAGCAAAGAAACTGCTGAGTTACAACATCGCACTTGCTTTTTATTATCAGCCATGCTAGTCATGCCAGTGGGTTGATCCAGCACCAAATCCAGACTGAAACTCATCAAATACTATTAGATGGGTTGCCTTGACATTTTGTACATGCATTCATGTTCTTCAGAGGATAAATACATTTTTCTCTCATCTTGTGACATATCTTAATATCTACTGGATGGATTGACACAAAATCTGGTACAGATATTCATGGTGCCCAGGGATGAACTGTAATCACTTTGATTCCCTGGTGCTCCATGCAGATTCATTATAAGGTCAATATTTTAATTTGTTTCATACTTTGGTTTATAACTAAATACCTGGGAAAGTAATGACTCTATCAGCATCAACTGTACTTTACATTTCATGCTAATTAGGAAATTTTAGCATGCTAGCGCACTAAACTAAGATGATGAACATGGTAAACGCAATGCCTGCTAAATATCATCATGCTAGCATTATCATCAACCTATTTTATGTTTATTTTGAAGTATCACATTAGAAAAGTTTGGAAAATGATAGAACTGTAAAAATCGATAAAACATCCCCAATTTCACAAGAAAAGTTTTTTTTTACTTGCTTAAGCTGTTTTTTGCCTTTTTTTGAAAGAGTCACAGCCTTTAATGGGAGATGGAAACACCTTTTCATAATAAGTTGTGAAGTAGCAAACATTAAACTCACAAAACTGATCAGCCGTTACCGCTCTGAGAAAAGACAATAAAGCTATTTCCGCAGATTAAAATGCCTCCTCACCGCTCCACACAGATCTGATCCTTGCATTAATACATGAAATTAACAAAAATGTCATATTTCCATCATGTTTTCTAGGCTTTCTTTCACAGTTTGAATTTGCACTGGCACTCTTTTTATTATGTACTCTTTTTGCACCCTGTTTTTCTGCAATGGTATAACGGTTTGGAGAATTGGCGCCATCTACTGCTTATTTCATTGAACCGTCTCCTAACAACCGCATAAAGGTAGTGGATGAAAATGAGCATTCAGCCACATTGTCTTTTGCAGATTTTCTTTTGCCCCTCTCTCAATTTGGTTCAAATTTGCAATATACTTGGATTGCAACCCAGCTACTGTGAGCGTGTTAGCATGTTGATGTTAGCCTGTAGCTCGAGAAGCCTCACTAAACAGCTAGCATAGCTGCAGATTTGTTATTTTTCTTTGGAATCCTGTTTCATTTCCAGTAAGGTGATGTTTAAATCAGCTCTAAACACCACTGAAGCACTGTTAATCTGTTTGTTTATCTGTCATAGGGAAGCCCATTATACGCAGACCTTTGAGCTATTTGTCAAGGTCATCCAGGCTAAATTGTGTTGACAGGCGTGTATATGTCCCTGCTGCTGTGAGTCCTCATTGTCCATCCTCAAATTCTATGTGTGCACATGTCTTTGCTTTTGCAGTTTTGCCTGTCTCATGTGATCCAAAGGATTTGTTTATGCCTTTATATGTTGGATATACAGTGAGAGTTTCAGGCAAGCAGGACCGTGTTTGGATGTTTAATTCATATGAATAGTCAACAACAATATTATCTTCGGATTGTAGGGACGCTGTTGTCAGAGACGCTGATTGAAACAGACCTGAAGTAGATGCTGTCTTCCCATATCAGCCTGGTGTTTCGTCAACCTGTCCTCTCCTTTTAATTCTTCTCCTCTGTTCTTGCTATTTCTTTCCCTGCCCTTTAAAAGACGTTTTCCCCCATCCACCTTTTTTCATCTCTTTCCACTTTTTTCCCCATCAAATGCCTTCCCGAAACTTCTTCACCACCTCTGTTCCATAAAACCGATTCTGTCCTTTTCCTGCTCTCTTTTCCCTCATCTGCCTGCTCTTTATTCCATCCTGGGCACCATCCTGAGTGTTAATATGTCTATTCACACCATCTCCTAATAGAGCAATTAACCTGGTCAAAACGTCCTGGTGCTGAGATCAAACCGGAGAGGGTGGCATGAGAACCATACAGAGAGGAGACACTGGGAGGTCAGAGAAGAGACAGGAAAAAGGGAGGAAACGTTCGACAGGACCATCTGGTGGGACCTTCAGGTGGTCACTGGCGTGAAAGTATTTGTCGAAACAGTTTTTAAATAGCTGAGTGACTCATTTTTCTTCTCTTACAGTCACCTCACACCACTGCTCATCAGACCGGCACACCGGCTGCGGCAATCTCACCTCAGCCCCTCTTGCCTGTGAGGGATTAAACTCTTAATCCACCAGACTGAGGCTCGCTATTAGTACCAACAGCGCCGCAGCTATCTTGGTGTTTTCTGCTGAATGTGTGTATGTGTGTGCTGGCTTCATGGTCTACTGCGTGGTGGTGCATGTGAGATGGATGGTGGGCAGCTGCATGTATACTGTATGGGTGTGTGTGTGTGAGATTAATAAAAAAACAATGAGGCAGGGACACAGAGAGTGTGCTGGGGGTAGTGCAACACATAAACAAGTTAGCTGGTTTGATGTTGGAGGACTCTGGGGTTCCCTATCTACCACCTGTGCAAAACCCAGACTGGAAAACCTCTGTGGCTGTGAGTGTTTCTTTCTGGCTGTGTGTACATGTGTGATAAAGCATAAGAAAATGACAGAATAAAAAGGTATATCACATTACTGTCTCAGTGAGGTGCCTGATCTGTTCAGTTGTGACTGAAACGTTGTCTCCTTTGAGAGAAGAAAAAACGCTGACTGAGAACTAATAGCCCAGTGTGTGATCAGTCTCATGTTGCATACACTAACTAGCCCTCGGCATATGCTGCACTGCAGGTTAATGAATAGTAATGGAGGGATTCAATAAGCTGAATGTCTCAGTTCTCAGCACACACACACACACACACACACACACACACACAGTGAGACCCCCACCTCTTCAGTTTCCATCTCTACCCTCAGTAATGTGTTGTCTGCTCCGTTAGCAGCCATAAGAGCCTGGACAAAGTGTTTGCTTGTTTTAGCAGTTCCCTCAGGCACATACAACCTAATGAGCTGCCTCTCAAGGACAAAGTGGGTGCGTGAGGCCAGCGACAGAGACGAATCTGCAAGCACAGCGATCATTTTCTCTGAACTTTCACCCCATGATACATGGCATGATACAGCACGTGTTGATCTGGAAGAGTCCAGGTTTCCTGAGCGCTGAGGTCTATTTACTCGTAGCTAAAAGTTTGGCCAGGTGTTCAGTGTCACTTAGATGTAACACTGCCCTTCTGTTGTCTCCATGGCTTTGGTTTTTATTTCTGTTTTGTGCCAAACATCCCACATGACATTACAAGACTCGGCTGTTGTACATAACATGCATCTTCCAGTGACACATCAAACAGAACAACAACAACAAAAACATCATTTACAACATTAATACTTTTATATGTTTTCACATAGCATTTTTATGTGAAAACTGTTACAAGTTTTTCTCATCTCCCATCTCCAAGTAACCGGCTGATTTAAATGTATATTGTGGAAGTCGATAAAAAGAGACGAGAGGTGAGCTTGAGTTTCTGTTAATTTATTTGACTCCGCACAAAACTTAACTGCTTCCAACAAATTCAAGTTTTCTTAACCACACTCCCGCCTTCCAAAAAACGGAAAACATATTCCTGCTGTCCCTTCAGAATAATAGTGTTCTTTGTGTGTGAGACCAACAGAACTAGTGTCACCACACAGGTCCCCCCAGAACACACAAAAGTACACAACCGTCAAAAACAACATGTTAAAACACAGCATAAACATACACAAAGAAAAGGCACAACTGTGTGAAATGCAAAACCCTAAGTATACCGCTCAGGCAACTTGATCGCTCTACCCCTACGACTGTGCTGAGCAGACACAGGCGGCGGGGCAGGAATGGACAATGGCTCGATCGTAGGGACAGGATTCGGAGGGCGGCCCCGGCGGGCAGGGCGTGCCAGCTCCACCTCGTCATCCTGGAGCACATGAGCTGGCTTCAAACGATCAACTGAAACCCGGTCCTTCCCCGTTCCTATCTCCACCAGAAAAAAATTACGCCCCGTTTCCAGCACACGAAAGGGACCATCATAAGGAGCCTGCAGGGGAGAGCGGTGTGCGTCATGTCGAATAAAAACGTACTTGGCTGACATAAGGTCCTTCGGGATGTACGACTGAGGCAGGCAGTGGTGCGCTGCAACTGGCGAGAAAACTCCAGCCCCCCGTTGGAAACTAGACCTCCCAACCACACTGGGGCCCAAACCCGGAACACTGGGAAGAAACTCTCCGGGGACCCTCAGAGTCTGACCCAAAACCAACTCAGCGGAGGATGAGTCCAGGTCCTCCTTGGGGGCGGAGCGCAGGCCCAACAAAACCCAGGGCAGCCTGTCCACCCAATTACTGTCCACCAGAGACGCACGGAGGGCAGCCTTCATAGTACAATGAAACCGCTCACACAGTCCATTAGCTTTTGGGTTGTATGCTGTGGTCCGGTGGAGTTTCACTCCCAAGCTCCCAGCCACTGCGTTCCACAGCTCGGAAGTAAACTGTGGGCCCCTATCAGAGGTCATATCTAAAGGAACACCAAACCGCGACACCCATGAACGGATGAACGCCCGGGCCACCTCAGCTGAAGTAATAGACGAGAGGGGAACTGCCTCGGGCCACCGCGTGGTTCTATCCACCATAGTGAGGAGATGGGTGAAACCTTGGGATGGGGGAAAGGGGCCGACCAGATCCACATGAACATGCTCAAAACGCTGTTCAGGAATCGAAAAAGGGCCTAAAGGAGCTTTAACATGACAAGGCAACAAGGGCACGAGAGAGGCAGTCCACAACCAAGTTGTTCTTCCCGGCCACATGTTGAATGTCAGTTGTAAACTTGGAAATGGCAGAAAGCTGTCGTTGCTGCCGTGCCGACCATGGATCAGAGGTTTTGGCCATAGCAAACGTAAGAGGCTTGTGGTCAACATAAGCAGTGAACTCCCGGCCCTCTAAGAGGAACCTGAAAGTGAACCTGAAAAGCAGCTGCTAGCGAGCGCCGGCCTTCCTATTTCCCGGCTGCTGAAAGGAGCACGGTGGAATACAACGCCGTGCTTTCACTCCAAAACGGCGGTGGTAGAAACACAGGCTGCTCTCCTTCCTCTGGCATTCCGTGACAACGGCCACCTCCACAGAGCCTTCGACATCATGCTGCACTGGCAACACGGCATGCACTGAAAAAGCAAAAGCAAAAGTCTGTCCGCTTCTTCGGCTAAACTCTGATAATCTTTAGTGCGAATCAGGGAAGAGTTGGCCAGGGTAGTACGCACTTGCGGCGGGAGTTGGCGCAGGAACTGGTGGATGAAAAGAGACGAAGCATCACCGGAGCCAAGCAGCGCTTCTCCATCAGCTCAGAAGGCTTGCTATCTCCTAAACCAGTCAGAGACGACAGGCGATCGGCTCGCTCCATATCCGAGAGCTGGTAGCGTTGCAGTAACTCCTTCTTAAGTGCCCCATACTTGCCGGACTGAGGCGGGTCCCGTAGCAGTCCCATTAACCTGCGTGTAGTGGCTGAATCCAAAGCCGCGACGACGTGAAAATACTTCGTGTCGTCCATGGTTATGCCGCGCAGGTGGAACTGAGCCTCAACATGTTGAAACCATGGCTCCAGGTCGTGCTGCCAAAAGTCCGGGAGTTTAACAGTAGCCGCGAAAGCGGCAGCAGCAGCAGATGAAGTGCTCTCTACCGACATGCTGCGAATGTCTAGTGTCACCACAATATGAACAAATGTGCCTCTCCTCTTCCAGATTGGCTACAGTCAGTTTCAACATTAGATGGATGTGTTTCTCCCTTCTCTTTTCCTTTGCGTTGATTTCAGTGTGAAGTCTGAAATCAGGCTAAAACTGTTTGTACACTTTCGACTAGATTGGTGCTTGGTGCAGCAGACTGACAGCCTCCCTTCAGCGGAGGTAATTTGGGAGGTAACCGCGCCCCCTGTTGCACGCCATGGATGAAGGTAGGAAACGTAGATGAGAGCGTCTCCTCCGTGTCCTTGAGTTTCATGTTATCTAATAGGGAAGGGACAGATGTCGAGCGAGCACTGAGAGCCACACTCCCCACACCTCTGCTGAAAATGTCGTCCTTCTCTAATCGGGAGCGCTCATGTTGTGCCTGTCTTCACCTTTACGCCTGAGCTTGAACTTGGGTACCGGGAGTCTCCTCTGTTGCGCACCACGGCTCCGACTCCCCCCTCCCCTGCTCCTCCTCCCCCTCCTCCTCCTCCTGCAGCACCACTAACCGAGCTGTAACGGGACACTTTCAGCGCAGCCAACATCTACCCGCTTCCAGCCGCTGTGTGTTCGGGCTTTCTGCGCGCCCTCGCCGGCTTAGATGATGCGGACGGTGCAGAGCTGGTCCTGCCCTTCTAACATGCGGCGGTTGAGACTGGTCGTTGAAACCCTGATTTGGTGTTGAATGGTCGGAGGGACTGCGAGGCGACAAAAGGATTTCATAACGAGCCGGTTTGGCCGTCTGGAGGTGTGCGCAGGGCTCGGGATGGTAAGCCGCACTTCGTAACTTATCCTATGTCTGCGGGCTTTGTGCTTGTAGATGAATATGTGAAGTTGTAATGCTCTCAAAGTACTTAGAATGAGGAATGCTGGTCCTTTTATCTTGCCTACACCGCAACATTCAGTAGGATAAGACAAATAGTTGCAGATAGTGTGTTTGATTTAGGAGACAGAGAATATTTTTACACCTATGCGTCCAAAATTTTAACCCAACATTGTTGCCATTTTGAGATTATTTGTAATATAGGAAGATGTGTAAGATTCGCAACTATAAAACAACATTTGATTCTGAATGTAGCGACCCATCATTTGTTTTCCTTTCTGCGAAATAATCCCAACACCACTTGATTATAAGGTCTTAATTAGTCACCCAATTTAACCAAGCTTAATTAAAGGTCTTAGCTTGATATGAGCGCAAAAGAGCCGACCCGAGTGTGTGTGTGTCTGCAAGTTGGTGACAGAGAGAGAGAGCAACTCGATCCATATGAAACAGCAGCTCCTGGCAAATGCAGTCACTGTTGACTTGCCCATGAATATAATATAAGCTCCCTGGCTCCCTGAGTGCAGCACACAGTATGACCAATCATAGAAAAAGTCCATGTCAGTATAAACGCTTACATTAAGAAAAGTACTGATGTAGTCACTTCTTTTGTACTCACCAAATTTTGATTTAACTTTTAACTTTTGATTTAAGTTTGATGTCCTTCAAGAGTAGGCTGCTTCGTATGTCTTTACAGTAAAAATGTCAACCTTCACATCTATTTAAACTCCAAATGAAAAGAAAACATGCTGGTGCTGCTGAAAACACCTCCTTCAGTGAACTTTCCTGTAAGAAACACAATGTTTATCATGCTCTCCTCCCTCTGTGAAGTGCAAATGAAGCACCAGCATTGTGACAGAAGTGATTTATTGGTTCCTCCAGTACAGGATCCTATCCTCCCTGATCTGACTTAGTGATGCACGTTGGTGCGGTCCAGTGCTTCAAACTGTCTGCACCGTCCAGTCACACATTCAATAAGCCTGTGGTTACTGTCGATAGGCACTGAGCAGAATAAACTCAATACTCATGATAATGATCATGATTATATTCACAAGGAAAGCTGGCAGGAGAAAAGTTCAGGGCAGCCGGCCAAACGTACGCGATCTTTGCTGTTAGAAGCAACAGAACAACGAGTCTCAAAGGGTAATTCCAGCTGTTTCACCCGAAGCCATATTCTTTCATCATCTGCCACCATACCATTAAATACTAAAACCTTCTCTCCCACTGCCTTTAGAAAGCGACTTTTATCTGTAAAGGTTGTGGAACTGGTTGAATGGGCTCAGTCACTGGTACAATGTGCAAAATCTATATATCAAAACACACCTTCAACAACGTGCACAGTTGAATCATTAGATATATAATAAGACATATAATTAAATGGATGTAAAATGCCTTTTTCACTGCACACATTTCTGACATGTTGCTTCAGCAAAGCACAGGTGTGATTAATATCATTAACGCTGGCTAACAGGAATGCAGCCTTTGTTAAGGTTGTTAATTACACATGTGCTTTTCCTGCTATGACAGCCGAAGTCAAAATGCTGGCTGTGAGAAGATCTAATGACATTTTTTTTTTCCTGGCTGCCATTCTTTTTGACGTCCACCTCTGCTGTTTGCTGGCAGCTGGTCTTCATGCATGGAGCATAATTAAGTGCTAACTCAATAGGAATAAAGGCGAACTGTTATGTCACAGTGATACATATAGAAAAATACAATAGGACCCATTTTGAAATTAGCCACAACTGTTTAAGGCTGTGATACACAAGCAAATCATTCTGAGCAACTGTAGCAACAGTGCCAGTAGGTTTCAGGGCAATTTTACTGCCAAGAAAAACATGTTGGACCCTGCGTTTCAGTGTCTATTGCTAGGATCGCTGCCCATCTACAACAGCCTAAGAGTGAATAACACCCCAGACCTGAATGTTCTCTTCTGCTGTTATTCCTTGAATTTTCTAACACTCGTGCTGAGTAAACCAACCAGGCCATCCTTACTGGATGTTGATTTGAGTGTAAATTCCTTTGCTATCTGTTATCTGACCGCAGTGACTGGACATTTATATCAGCAGGGATGTGTCTGTTTGTCTTCTCACTGGAAGGAAGTGAAAGAGGGGGAGGATCCTACAGCATTGCACTCTCACTGAGGTGTGCTCTGTCTGTGTCTTTCTCACTGTTTTCTGTCTTCACACCACCTCTTTCTTCATTCTTGCTCTACATTGTCACACCCGCCTAATATCATTCCATCCTTGATTCATTCTGACATCCTTCTCTCTCTCTCTCTCTGTCAGTGCCTGCATGATGCCACCACATGTCTAGGTCCTCCCTAATCCTGCTGCGGCGACACAGAGGATCCCCCTCAGTCCCTGGACACCTCAGTGCTACACATTTGGCTCTTTGACTCATCCAGCTCATCCTCTGCCACTATCAGCTATCTATTCAGGCTTTCCTTATCCAGACTCTGCCGAATCCTGATACTCCAACTGAGTCTATTGTGGACCTCTGACAACAATGTCAAAACTCGCTCACATTTTAATGTGACAACAGGTTTTGTGACACTTCTCTTTCCTCTCATTTCTGTTTTTTTTCTGTTGAGTGGAAACCAAAGCCATAACTCGTCTGTCACTGAGAAAAAAACTCCTTGTTATGAGGGATTCTGAGACCAAAAAGACTGAAAGCTGCAGCCATTTTTTTTGTCTACAATAGACCTGCGCAGTGGCATGAACATTTTTCTCATGTACAAGTTTTAATGTAAGTAGTTGGAGGGCACAATACAGAATAAACTGCTTTGTCCTCAGACTGAAAAGTTGAGCCTGCTGCAGTCCGTAGGCCTTTTGTGTCTTAATTACCTGGTCTGAGCTGCCCAGTCTGGAGCAGCGTGCTTTCCAGATGCTGCCATGCCCATCATCAGCAACGCCAACCATGACTTCAGCAATCTGTCTGTCAGTGATGACAGCAGTCTTGACCGCATCTTCACAGAGATCCCAGAGACAGAGACCGTCAAGGTATGAATAAGATTGTCACTAAAGTAAGATCTAATATCAAGTGAGTGATCGCACATATTTCAGATGCAGCTGCTCATGCATTAAAGCTTTTCACTGTCTACTCCCCAGGGTGTGCACTACCAGAGAGCTCAGTTCATCCGGCGCCCAGAGGACCTGGTGTCCATCGACCACGCCCTGCTTGCAGTGATAAATGTTGGGGGAAACCGCTACACCTTCCCCTGGAGTACCCTGGAGCAATTCCCTCTCACACGACTTGGCCGCCTCTGTGGCTGCCGCTCACCTGAGGACATTGCCAGGGTTTGCGATGACTATGACGAAGCCCGCAAGGAGTTCTTCTTCGACCGCTCGCCGTCCGCTTTTAGGGTCATCCTCAACTTCCTGGCTGCAGGGAAGCTGCGCCTGCTGCGGGAGATGTGCGTCCTCTCCCTCCACGATGAGTTGACCTACTGGGGAGTGGAGCTGGCATACATGGAGCGCTGCTGTAAGAGGAAGATGTACACACGCATCGAGGAGGTGCATGAGCTGGAGCGGCGTGAGGAGGAGCGCAGGCAGAGAAACGCCATGCAGCGTGTGACGGTGGAGGAGACGAGGTACCGAAAGGTGATGAGCTGGCTCAGAGATATGGTGGAGAATCCACAATCCGGCTTACCGGGGAAGATCTTTGCCTGCATGTCGGTGATCATGGTCGCGGTGACAGTCGTCAGCTTGTGTATCAGCACCATGCCAGACCTCAGAGAGGAAGAGGACAGGGTGAGTGAGCCAGTTTGTCTGCATGTTGTGAATGTAGCAGTCACCAGCAGTGGTTCATGAACCACAGTCAGACTAATTTATCAATTATGATACTTAAACTTGAATAGGGAGCATAAATTCAAGTTTTGTAGTTAGGCGCTTGTCTGTCAGTGAGATTTATTATGAGTGGTGTGGCTGTCTCTTCTCACAGTGATCATGAAGTAGCAGAGCTGCTCAACTTTACATGACACGATGCTCATTTAGGTTCCAGCACTAACTCTGTTTCCTGCAAAGTCATTTTGAATTTTTTCACCAATGTGTATTTACAGTATGCCAGTGTTCATGAGTGAGAAAAAACAAGTGTGCGACAGTCTTGTTTTACTAATTTCAGACTTGGTAAAAGACTGCAAAGAGCCGGGCTTCGAAATTCTCAAACATAAAAACTCCCTATCGTCACACCCTCTTAAATATCCCTGTGGGATGCTGCTGTTTGTGTGTGTTGGCCATCCATGTCCTGCGATCTGTCTGCCCATAGCAGCGTGAGATAATGAAGCCAGAGCTGCTCACTGAGGCCCTTCCAGTGTCTGTCAGTAAACACTGGGGAATAATGAAATGGGCTTACTGTATCTCACACAAAAGACACGCACACATCCAAATGTGCACATCAGTGTTCACACTGACAGGCACAAATTTGCACACATCAAAACACACACATACATACACTGAAAGTCATGCCTACACACACACACACACACACACACACATGCACATACAATAGTGATGAACTCATCCACTAGAACCAATATGGCTCTCTCTGAATTTTGCACACATTTACTCTCAAGTTTTCTGTTCCCTTCTAAATGAAATTTAACTTTCCACGGTTCAGTTGTGATCAGCTGCCCTTAAATAGGAAATTGTATGCATACAGTATAGGCATCCAATATCTGTGCAGAGACTGGCAGCTGCAGGAAAACTCCACTCACCTATTCAACGGCTGCAGAGAATTCATTAACAGCGGTGTCCCTGTACTGATTTTGGTATGAGCAGTCACAGGCAGCCAAAGGATCAGTTGTAGGAGGGTGTGATACTGGAGAATTTAGGTGGAAGAGGAGACCGCTGGTTGCAGAATGCTTGATAAGTTACAAAGGCTGAAGAGAGGATTTCAAGAGCCCTGCCAGGAGGTGTTCAGTAGTAGGTGACAGTCGTAGGAATACAGATGGAAGAAACTGGGCACAGGATTTGAGAGAGTCCCTGGGTCGGATTAACTGAGTGCTGTAAACCTGCGTGACTGGGTGATGCCTTTGACATCGACCTTTTTATATATGATGACAAATCTGCAAGAAACAAAAGCAAGCAGATATTCAGGCAGCAGAAGCAGAGACACTGTACAAGTGTTGGTGAATGCAGAGATTGTATTTCCTGATGTGTGGGGTCGTGATTGCATTTCTGTTGTAAACAGGAAATTCGGCTTGTAAATCTCTCAGGTAAACACAGTCGGAGAGACAGCGGAGCTCCATGGGAGACATCAAGCTGTCCTCCAGGGTCAGCACACCCCCCAGGGGCCAGCTCACTTCCCCAGAGTCCTTGCACACCCAACCTTCATCATACTGTATTGATTCCTGGAAGGAGAAAGGAAAAGGTTGAGGAAAAAGTTTTTTTTGAAACTTCATACTGCTGTGTGTGTGTGTGTGTGTGTGTTTGTGTCTGTGTAGATATATGATTGTGTCTGACATTTCACTGCCTTGTGAGGACGTTTTGGGTTATAAGGACAGGTGTGTATTCATCCAAGCACCTCTTTGCGTGTCAATGCTCATTCTTAGAAATAGGATGATGGCTCGGTCCAAAAGTAAACAAGTCCATCTGCTGCTTTCATGTTTTTCTCTCTACATGTTCCTGAGTTTCAGACTATTCTTGTGGGTTCAGTTGCTGAACTCCATCTGCAGCGTCCGGCTGGTCTGCCCAGAAAGGAGCAGCAGGACTCCTGTCATCTTTAATTCACGTGGCCCTGCTGTTTGTCTCTGTCTCTGGTCTGCTTTGTGCTGGAGTGGGCCAAAAGGCCCTCATCCACTCATTATTCATCCTGCTTCTCATCCTGATGGAGGAAGAGGACAAGTACAGGATGTGTCTGAGAGAGGGGCAAGAGGCGAGTTAAAGAATATGTTTTGGACAGAGAATGAAGAAGGGGGGATGGATGAGATTGAAATTCTGGTAGGAAAAAAGCAAGAGATAAACAGTGCTTCATTTCCCTCCCCCACACGGTCTATCTCTACAGTGTGTAATGTGTTTCTGCCTGTCCTCAGTTGATCCCCTTTATCAAACAGTATATCACTAATAACTAAATGCTTTGAGAGGGGCCTTTGTCATACAGCTCAGTTTCAAGATAATAACCACTCCACCAATCCTCCATCCCCTGCTGTTGGTGTGTTTTTCTCCACTGTATAAGCGCTCTCCATATAACTCAGGAGTCCAACATCAGGGAGTCAAAGTAGTGGTGGTTTGATAGACCCACCTCTTTATGGACGTATGTGAACATTTTGGACAGCATTATTTCTTCATAGTTAAAAACTAGACTATAGTAGAACTCGAATGACTGGAAAAGTACAAAATTGACTTATTAAATGTCCAAGGTCATGATGTGAAAATTACATTCTTCCACCACAGATTTGAATGTGCCAAAAAGCATGATTTGGATGTTGTGTTTTCACTGTTTTTCAGGCGAAATGTTGCCTTAAAGTTTAGTTCACAGATCTCTGAATCTCTGGCCACAACTCAGGTGTGTTTACTAGGGCTGTCAACACATATTCTAAATTCTATCATATGGTGGAATCATAAAAAAAAATCCATACATTTGGATGTAAAAATTAATCGTTTGTATGGGAGTGAATTCACAAAAATAGATATTTGAATGCTTCAAGCCTATGTGCTATTAAAGAGGAAATAACTGAGCGGCCTTTTTTGCCCAATTATGACAGCATTTTGACTCGTGTTTACCAAATTGATCTGGTGCTGTGTTAATTCACAGCTGTTTTACACGATTGGAGAAACAGTTGGCCAATCATTTGGCAGGATTTAGAATGCTAACCCACATAGCTCGGTATCTAACCGGCTATATTCAAGAAAAATAACAACAAACACGGGTGAGATAAATGCAGCACTACAGATTGTAGTCCTGCAGAAATATCTTTTGAATCGACCTTTTAATTGATTTTTTTCCACAAAGACAAACTAGTCCGAGCTATTTTCGTGCTAGTCATGACTCCTTAATGTAATCCTACTGTAGTGGTTGCATGTATAGTATATGTTATCAACATCACACACTGCGGTGGGCGTATTCAGTAGTTTACAAGATGACTTTGTCTTTTGATTACTGCCCTAACCCAGCACTGACCCCAGCTCTGGCAGGAGAGTAACAGTGTTTAGACTGGAAACAACAGGATGTATGCAGTTTATAACTCTCTCTGGAGAGCAGCAAGGCTCAGCACACACCAATAACCTGCCTGACTTTACATCTTGTTACCGTCCAAATGTCAAACCTCCACCAAAGACACTGCACACATTTCCTAAAAGCTTTCAGTAAGGCAGCAACTTTCTCTGCATTAATTTATGCATTTATGGCACATTCATCAAAGTGTTTTACTGTGTCACACAGATTCATGCCTTTAATATTCTCACCAGGTGATGCAGTATTTTCAGACAGCCTCATCAGATTTGCTCTCCTTTTCCACTTCAGTCATACTCTGGCCTGGGGAGTAATTGAAGTGGACGTTTTATGTCCTTAATGCCGTAAATTGGAGTGGGATTTGCTGTTCAATAATTACGTCCCAGGACATCAATCACACATATTGGGCGAGAGAGGGACAGAGAGAGTGATGGAGAGAGAGAAGGACAGTAGCTGACAGCGTGATTTAAGCCTCAGACTGTTTGTTTTGACACGTTTCCTTATTGACTGTCTGCTTGTTCTCAAGCAGAGATGTGTCAATAATCTTACTGAACCATCAGACCTGTCTGGGCAAATGATTATTGAGAGGACAGATGTGTGTGTGATATCTTATTCTATTAAGGGACAAAAAAAAAGACAGGGAAAGGACAGAGATAGACAGATATAATGTGTGTTGTGAAGTCTGAGGGAAAGATAAGGTATTTTTTTGTATTAGAGGAGAGGGAATAAATAGAGGAATCTTCCTTGTGGAAGATAAGAAGAGAACAGGGTAAGAGGGGAGGATGTAAACACTAAACCAGCCATGAAGGCTCCTTTCTCTTCCCTCGTCTTTCCTCCCAGAGGAGCTGTTCAAAGTTTAAAGACTGTCAGTCTTTAAAGTCAATAAACTGAATAATTGTTGCATGATTATATAGGACTTCTCAACATATGAAGTAGTCCATAGACTGTGAAGTGGCCGTGGGAAAGATAGATTCATAACATTTGTGGTCTCTTGAGAAGAACAATCAATTCACAAGACTAAATTGAACAATGTCAGCGAATGCAAGAGAGCTCATAGTTAAAGATGATTCCAGTTTCATCAACTTCTAATCTGAATGAATAAATAAAATTTATCTTGACAAGCTGCAAAATCTTCCAAAACAACCACTGTGTGATGGTCACAAAATTGTCTTTTCATGATCACTGTAAAAATCAAACCAAGCATGAGAAACTACAGAAACTACACGCATGCCATCTGCAGCTGTCTATACTATGCGGACATCAGGGAAGCTAAAATTGATTTGTACCAGTGGCATTTGCTCCAAAGCCGAAAGAGGATTTCAGACATAGATTACCTATAGCATAGGATACTACATTTTACATTACAAATGCTAATGTCATTAAGATAAAGCAGTTTATGGAACAGTGTGTAATCACAGTGAGTCTGTTGCAAGACCCTCCATTCTCGTCCTGTTCAGCAGAGCTGTATGAATATGAATGTTACAGTCTGGAATCACAATTAATAGCAACCAATCATCCTTGAGAATCTTTTTCTGAGTGCAATTTGCATGCAACACTAAAGGCTATTCATTACCAATATTACCACCTAGCGTCCTTTAAAAATGGTAACCCCAATTTTCCCGGGTGTTTGGCTGGTAAGGAGGATCATGTTTGAGCTTGTGGCCTGAACTCGTTAGCCTCGTATTATGTACATCCTCATCTCTGTTAGAGGCAGGCTGTACAGCTGTTTAATGATTACTGCTGATCCCAGCGAGTTTTCTGATTTGCAGGAAGGGCTGTATACAATCTACAGTAATCTGATTAATCCCAATACAAATGAAAAACAAACAAAAAAAAAAACAAAAATTGAATGAATGACCAGGAGGGACTTGTGATATATCTGCTTGTCATATCGCCGGCTGCCAGCAGCTGAAAGCAGAGTTTGTTCTCTGATCTGTCATTTTGCAACAATGTCCGCCTCCTTTGAGAATAGTTTGGAAGAGATCAAAGTGTTGGCTTCGATAAAATCTCAGCAGAATTTCTGGTTGCATTTCCAGCTTCTGCACTGTGCAAAATTCCATTATGTGAATCAACAAAGCCACTTTCCACATATACTGTCTCTCAGTGGGAGTTGTGATTTGGTATCCAACATTTTTAACTGTCCGGACTTGGAAGCATGAATGAATTTCCCCTGCAGCTCAAAGCAACGCAGCCAACAGTGTGATATGCAAATAAATAAATAAATAATCCGAAGAAATATTCTAATTTTATTTAAGGTAATCCAATTTCTTACCTTACTGTTACTTACTGTAACAGCAGATACAAAGAACTAACTTTGAATGACGTGTGTGTGCGCGCGTGTGTGTGTATCTGTGTGCTCTTTGTCTTTATATACACAAAGTCAGCTTGCTACGTCTGCTGAGCTGAGAAGACAAAGCAGCATCATCAGTCATGAGCCTCATTTCAGTGTGTAACAACAGACACAAAATTAAGAACGCATTCTTCATGAACCATTCTTCATCTTTCCCTCCTCATAATTTCAGCGTCCATTAAATGCACACAAGTGGAGCACAAGTAGATGTCCGAGTCTGCAAACTTGGTTGGCTCATCAGGGTGAGGCGGAAGCTGGCAGTCAGAGCGACTATAAGTCAAGGAAAGTAAATAAGACTTTAGGCATGCTGGTGGATGGAGAGAGAGAGAGAGAGAGGAAAGAGAGGCAGAAAGAAAAATAGAGCAGATGCAGAAAATAAGAGTGTGATGGTAAACCCATCGGATGCCAGTGGGATATTCAACATGTCTCAGCACACATACAGAGTCAGAGGCTGCAGATGACCTTATCATCGCGACAAGGCTAATCTGAAATGGACGAGTCAAGGTGTGTATGTCTGTGTGTGCATCCCACTGCATTAAACAGCTTCAGCTCTTGCTATAACAGGTTGCTAGCTGTGTCTGTATAGCAAAGATACCGTATCTCCCAATCTTACACACCCTGAAGCCTCATGAGGACCTCAAAATATTTTCATGCTAATTAGACTCCATTAAAGCAGTGACAGTGTATGTGTGTGAATGTACTTGCACTAATAATTAGCATGCACACGCATTTCCTATGTTTAATGTCTGAGGGCACGTATGTATTCTGTGTGGAGCAGATTCCATGCCTATTGCAGCCTATAGGCTTATGAGCTCCATTCCTTCTGTCTGATGTGCTGCATGGCTGCCAAGTGGGATTATGGGTGAGAACAGCAAAATATGAGGTGTTTATCCTGTCAGTGCAAAGATGGGATAGTACAGCAGAGCATGGCATAGACGAGCAAAGTGCAATGCAGTCAGTGCAGTAGAGCCTCTTAGATCTGAATGTGTTAGTGTTGGGGATTGTTGCTTACAGTTAATGTTATAGTAAAATAGTGATTTCACAGTAGGTGACCTTTGGTAATTTAAACTGTGCTATTTTTGAGCTTGACAAATGAAAGTTGTAAGTTTGTAATCAAAATGGACCTCCTGAAGGCCGACAGACAGCTGCTGAGGCCGTGGAGCTCTGGAGGAGAGAGGCGGGGGCGTAGCAGTAGCTTCTGGAGGAATGAACACCTGGAGTCACACCAGAGTCTGCTCTGATCCGGAGCTTCTTACTGGCAGGAGGAGAGCTTAGAGATTATTTTCTTTTACTTATAGAATTAAAAAGTGGATTTTTCTTCACTCTCACTTCTCAGCCTGCCTGCAGCAGCTGCTGTCCATGTTGACTGCTGACTGGAGGGAGATAACAGAAAGACAGTGTGCTAGATCTTTGATGCAAGAAAATTGAAACTTTACTTTGATCCTTGTATTCAAAGCTCATCTTGCAGCAATGCAAGAAGACAGAAATCTATGACCTGAATGATCACGCTTCATGTAAGTAAGCAAGGTAACCTCCCTGAACAGAGTTAAGAGTTTTCCTCTTAATGACCTGCCATGTTATCTCAGTTGAGAGTTGCGGGCAACAGGTGAATGAGCTGAAAATGTAGATTAAAATGCAGCATAGGCTTGTGTTTGTTGAGTTGGAAGGATATGTTTGAGGCAGCTTAGCACAGCGTCATTACAAGACGAGCAGGCACCGTGTTGATCAGTATTTCATCCACACATGGTGCTAGCAGCTGGATGACTTCATGGCAACTCACAGGGCAGCTCACACTAGTCTGACACGCGAGCCACTTGGGAACATCAGCCAGTTGCATTGCCTGACAGTTAGCAAGCTAGCGAGCTCACTTAAGTTCACACAGTTCATTCAAGGAGCACATTTTGTTCAATCTATTCTTTTCTCATAGCTGTCTGCAAACCATTCCTCAGTTCCTTCAGTTCCGCAGTTACTTAAAAGCAGATTGTGCAACACAGCCAATAGGTTTCCTCTTTTAGATTCTGGCACAATCAGGACTATTGATTAATGGCACCAATTTGTGTGTCAGCGTTGAATAAAAAGTTTGTGTGGATTTTAGTTTAATTTGTTTGAAATGAATTGATTTCATTACAACACTTTGCTGTCAGAAATGCTGACGTGGCTGGCAATTTTAAAGAGCAGAAGGAAATACTGCTGCCAGGCAACAGACAATCAGGTAACCAACAGACAAAACAGGTGTCTGTATACACTCAGGCCCTAACTGGCAATTAGGAGCAGCTGTGGAGGCAGCGACACATCAGGGCTGATTAATGATGGACCACAGGACAAGAGAGCACACTCAGGACGCCTACTGGACAGGTGAGGAATGACACTGGCAGGGAAACCAGAAAAATCATGGAAAGAGAAGACCTGAGGGCAGATGAGGATGGAGAGGAAAGACAGCTGGGGCCATGACACACGCAATACACAAGACACACACATGCAAACACAAAGAAACGCAGCAGCGCCTCTGTTTCCCCTGAGGATACACACTGAGCAGCAGGTGCCCGCCCCACAAGGTTGCCTTCTCTGGCCACTGCCGCACATCACAATCTTATTCTGCTCGGAACTACCCCACAATCAAACACCCCCCCCTTCAAACTGCAGCTCCACCCTGTCATAACGTGTGTGTGTGTGTGTGTCTTTTTAATCAAATTTTCTCATAGTCTTACTGATGCAGCAAATTGATGGAACACTTTCAGTGTGTTGTAATAGTTGGAAAAAAAAGGAGTTTATTGCTTGCACAGCATTGTGATAATAAAAGTACATGGCTCCTGCACTGTGTGTTTGTGTGTGTGTACACTTCTGTACATTGCTGATGCACCTATAACATCCTGAATTTGCTGAGACACTGAAACACTTTACAATATAGGAAACTGACAACGCTGAAGCGATTTCAGCCTATTCGGCAGAGAAAACTGGAGGCTTCATCTGAATTGTACAGTGAGTGTGTGTATGTCTGTGTGACTGTGTATGGATGTTCTTTCCTGTCATCTATTCTGCAATTCTGTTTTTTGACTTTTTAACAGTGCACACCCATCCTTATTCCTGGTAGAGAGACCCTAACAAGTGTGAGTGTGTGTGTGTGCGCGCGTGTGTGTGTGTGTACGTGTGTGTGTGCGTGCATGCGTGTGTGTGTACATGTGTGTGCGCCACAGGGAATGAAGGGAACCACATGCTTCAGATGTCACCTCATCTTTTCCTCATCATCTGATCTTGTAATCCCCCCCCCCCCGTTTCATTTTCAGCAGCTTCAGATAAAACTGCTTTACGGTGATTTTGGCGGACGGTGTGTCTTGGGAGACGGGTTGGCTGTTGTCTTTTATTATAATACATATCCAGGATTCTTGCAAATGAAAACAAACAAAATTCATTACGTGCGTTACCTTGTGTGCATTTGTGCGTACACAAAGCTAGCAGGTCACGGAGAACAGCCTGATGATGGATGCAGGCGTCTCATGATGCAAGCCCATCACTCGCGAACGCAGTGCTTGACGTGCCGTATTTCGGGTTAAGGCCAGCGGTGTTCAACCACACCCCCTAATTCTTTCTTCATGTCCCTCTGTTTCTCATTCTTCCCTTCTCTCCTCCTCCCACGAAAAGTGAGTGCAAGGTCAGTACAGCGGCGTAGAGGAACAGCATTCACTGGTGCAAAGCATGATCAAGGTCTGCTGCAAGGTAAAGCTGATGGATGAGCTGAATCTTTTCTTTTGTTCCCTTTCTGCCCAAACCTGTGGATTCAGTAGGATCATCATGTGGAGATTTTTTTTTTTATGTGTTTGAGAGACAGGCCCCCAGTATTTCAAAGGACGATAATCAAATTTTAAACACACTGCAGTTTGTAGTCTTGCAGCAGTGAGAAGAGCACACACCCAGCTTCCTTGGTTTTTGCTTTCATGCCTGTTCACTACCTCTCCTGTCATTTCAAATCCTGTTTCTCCCTCCTGCCCAATTCCCCACCCATCTCCCCCGCAGCTTATTTTCCCTAACTAACCCTTGGTACTGTACATATACCAGTCCCCTTTCACTTTCTCCCTGCCTGATCATCTGGTGTCTTCAGTCTTTCTATACAGCATTACCTTGTTGCTGGTTCTTGGATTTGGTTGCTTGTTGGACTAATTGTGCAGCATTCTGACCCTTGCAAAGTAAACTAAACTTTCTTGGACACTGCCTGTCTCTGAGTTGTGCTTTTTGGTTCACATCTGCCAGTTTATTTAGGAACATCAGGACACGACTGAAAACCAACCAATTACACTTCAGAGTCCAAAGCAAACATCAGCTTGTCAATATAAGGATCTTTCAGTATAAACTACAACATGGCAAGCTGTCTTTTTCTTCTTAGACATTAGATATTGAGGCTTTTTCCTCTAAAGCCAGCATCAGTATTCACATTGCACACTGCCTCGAATCTCTTTTATCCTTCCAAGAACAAAAATGTCACAATCAAAGTCAAATAAAGATCTGGAATCAGTTTAAACAGACTTTTGAATTTTACTCTCATCTTCTGCTCAAACATCATCAAATTTACTATTGCTGCCATCTCTGAATGATAAACGGTACACACAAACACAGCAGGTGTGATTAGATGTTGTCTTGGAAGGGCGAGTGGGCCTATAGTTTAAATGAAGAGAGCAAAACAGGTTCCAGACAGGACCAGTTTTATCAGATTTAAGGGCCGGCCACAACAGGAAGCACTACATCAAGTTTATCTTCGTGTCCTTGTGAAGAAGGTGGTGCTAGGAGACAAAAAGATGCATAATGAAAAGCACATCAAATGTAGCCGGATATCTTCCAGTAGCTTTGAAAAAACCAGCCTGCCTCATTCAGCTATATCAAGCTGACTTTACCAGAAGCTAACAAAGCTATGCAAGATTTTGTGTGTGTGTGTGTGTGTGTGTGAGAGAGAGAGAGAGAGAGAGAGAGAGAGAGTTGTCCTTTGTGTCCCTTGGTTGCCTTTTTATAATATTTTGGCCAGCCTGTAAAATGTTTTGGGTTTGAGGCCTTTTCAGAGATTCTTGTGATTCGGTTTGTAGACTGACCACCTTCCTTTCTCTGGGATTCTTTGGCAGCTGTGGTATTTTTTTTCCTAGAAATTCAAGTAAACATTTGGAGAAAAGTTAAAGATGTGATAATGATGTTGTGGTGTCTCGTGGTCACAATAAATGTCTCCGGTGTGCTTTTCACGATGACTCCACCTGCACTGCGGACTGCGGTCTTCGTCTTAATTTGACATTGAGATGTGTTAAAACAGACGATGATGTGACACACTGTGTGAGGCAGCTGCTGGGGTGAACAGTGTCTGTGTTGAAATGAGCTGTCACTGACATTAGTTCCAGAGAGAGTCGTCCAGAGGAGATAAGGTCAGGAGATAGTGGGTATTGTGGGAGGTATTGTGTGTGTGTGTGTGTGTGTGTGTGTGTGCCTGTGTGTGTGTGTGTGTGTGTGTTTGAAAGAGAGAGAACGAAGTGGAAAGCTTCTGGCTATAACAAATGGCCTATCATGCAGAGGGTGAGAATGGTGTTGCGAAGCTCTGATGGGCCTAATGTCAGCACGAGAGAGAGGAATAGCAGCAAGGAAGCGAATAAATGAGAGGGAGAGAGTGCACACGAGAGACATGACGTGAGCTGTGGGGACAAAGTGTCTGAAAGATTGATGGAGGACAGACAGCCAACCAGAAATCTCAGCTGGAGTGAACATCAGACCGCAAGAACATGAGCAATGCAGGCAAGGTTAAGGAGGAGGACACCTGTAAAGGTTATTATTTAGTTAAAGGTTTATTATAGCGGCAATTCACAGGAGGTGACCTATTGAATGTGTCTTTTACTGTTGGAAATGTCCACTGCTTGAGGAACAAATGTCCCTCAGTCAGCCCTTCAGACCTTCATACTTTCAGGGAAATCATGGACTGTTCAAATGAAACAACTCCACTTTCTGAGCACTGCAGTCCTGCTGCTCTGGACCCACATGCAGTCATTAAAGTTTAATGTGCCTAAACAAACAAGGAGTGAGTGATGAATTCAGTAAAATGGATATTTAATATTTTATTAGTATGTGAAACTGAATGGGCTATCTTGATAAATTGATTTGTTTTTTGGTAAGTTCAGGTATTCAGCCAGGGAGGGAGGGCGGTCCTCCACTAAGCAGAAGGTCTGTGGTTTGATCCCTGGTGGCTGCAGTCTAAGTGTTGAAGTATTCTTGCATAGTGGCCTCTGCCACCTGTGTATGAGAGTGTGAATGGCTGAATGCTGGCTTGTGTCCTTTCAGTGGTTGTTGAGACGAGGGAAGTGCTATATAAAGGCAGTCCATTTACCATTTAGACGTGTTTTAAAGCTGGACTAATCAATATTTTTATATTACCAATGCATAGAATGACTATTTGTAATGCCAAAGGTCTCATCTGACTCTGCAGCATCTGTACTTTGTTTCCAGCTGCAAGCAGCAGCTGTTTTAACCCATTACGATCCATTTTATAATTTCCTTTACAGCACTTGCTGAACTAAGCAAAATGCCCTCAGCAGAAGTTTTTTGTAACATCCTTTCTTTAGTCATTAGTCACAAAGGGTTGCTGTTCTTTTGATTTTCCATGAAAACACATCTAGAACAATAGGTTAAGAATGTTACATGCTCATATTTTTTACTCTTACTGGAATATAGATGCAAAAAAAAAAATAACAGTCTGTTGTTTTCCTGGTCGCGTATTCCAGTGGGATTTTCAATACGCTGCCAAGAAGGCTCTCATTACATTTGGAGATGCATTATGGTCGTCCTCCCACTTGCACGATACAAATAGGTTGCTCTGGTCACATAGGTAAACAGTCAGCTTGTTATCAAAGAACTCCTCAAACCCTAACCCACTCAGTCTTGGTCACTATTTCTGAGGTTGTATTCCACTCAGATTTCTCCCTCTCTCTCGGGATCCGAGAGATTTACACCACACAACTCTCATGAACAATTTTAAGTGGCAGCCCACTGGTGTGTCCGTTATTACAAACTCAAACTCTTTCCTAACATCGAACTCATGGAACGATAATTTTAAATACAAGTAGAGGTCCCATAGTTTCCAAAGTTATCAAATATGTCAGGCTCAATATTTAGGAAATATGATGCCAAGGGCAGCAATTTGCAGATATAAAGCTTTGATAAACCCACTGTGTGTTACCTGCCCAGCAGCATATGACTGGCTGATAAAGTTAGCAACTAGCTGATGAGCGACTGTAGCATTAAGGAGCTAAAGAGCCAGATATTTCCTTCAGAAGTTGGAGGGCAAAACAGAGTTAAAAGCAGAGTGAATTTAAAACTTCACTATTAATATTAATATTCATCAGACGGTCAAAAACATGTGTCCAAAAGTCCCTGTCTGTGTAAATAAGCAACTGTTTGCATGCAGTTTGAAGGGGACACAAAAAGGGAAACTATTGTTCTGGCCACTGCAGCTCTAATAAAAGATAGATGCAGAATATACAAGAACAGATACGGCCCAGGACTTCTGCTGAGCACAGTTTTTTAAAAGCATTCAGAATTAATGCATGAAGGGAAATGTTCTTAAGTCAAATATGCAATTTCCGACTCAATAATAGCACTGCATCTATTGTACAGCACAACAAGTTACACAGATATGCATCATTCTGTTGGAACAAAGTGAAAGGCTTATAGTCACTGGCATGAGAATCAGTGAGAAAGGCAGAGAGGACACAAGTGATAAATGAGAGTGGGAGAAATGGGGCACGTGCATGAAGGATGCATCATGCATAGAGAAACAGTGGAGGGAGTTGTGTTTCACTTAAAGGAATGCTGAATGATTTCAAGCAGAGAGAGAGAGAGAGATGTGAGGGGCAAACAGAGAATGAAGGATGAGAGGGAGGGAGTCCAGAGAGGGTGATGAGGAGCGAACAGAATGAGTGATGAGAAGGTGCAGACAGAGGCAGGAGGAGAGAGAGAGGGTGCCAGAAAGAGAAAAGAAGGATGAGGGGGGAGGGAAAGAGATGAGACACAGGAGCAGAGATAAATGCTGGGAGCGAACAATGAGGAAAGTGGAGAAAATGAGAAGAAGCTGATGAAAGGAGAGGCTGAATGAACACAAATAATATGCAGCTTCATAATATACTGTATATCAACTCATGTGGGCTCACAGTCAGTGTTATAATGTCATTTATGTCATAACAAGTAAAGAATTCTGCTGCAGTTTTACTTGTAAGGCAGAAAAATGTTGTAAAGAATGGCTAATGGTTGGACTTGAAAACCACAGATTGCCAGTTCTGTACCAATGTCTCATTTTGCACCAGCACTCAGCAGGTAGTTATTTTTTTAACCATGATGATGAAAGTCCCCTTTCGGGGGTCATTTTGACCCAAGCCACCGAGTAGTTTTCTGCCTAAACATAACCAGACCTTAACTATACTGGTGTAAGATCAGGACCGCTGATCTGATTCAGTTTTCATGGCACTGACAAATGATGTCACACTGCTGATTATAAAGCGTTTATATGTGGAGGACATGTCCCTGATGCAAGACAAAGAAGTGGACACCACCATGGCTGAGGGGGATGGCTAAAGGCATCGGTTTGCTCTGGTGTGCTGGTTGGATGGCTGAACAGCATCTGAAACCCCGTCCACACACACCCACACACACACACACACACACACACACACACACACACACACACACATTTCCAGTGTTCAATCTGGGGGGTTCTGCGTGTGACTATCTGAAACAGGCAATCCAACATTCAATCTGACTGGCTAGTTATTTGGAAATGAGAAAGTACGCAGGACTTGACCTTCTCTCTTTTTTTATCCTTCACACAGCCACTTCTGTCACATTTTGTGTGTACTAATGAGAGCAAGCCTTTGAGGAGAAACTGTCCAAAAATGAGCACCGTTACACCAATTTTTACAACTGATTGAGTTTCACACCTGTCTTTGACGGCAGGCCCAGCGAGGCCGCTCTTTTGCCTTTAGACATTGTTGGACACAAAGTAGTTGGTTTAAAATGTGAGCCTTGACAGAGCAGTTCATTCCAGTAAACACTTCACTTCTTCTGAGCTGTAGGAATTGTAACTTTCAAAAATGACAAGAACTAACTCCTGGAAATTCATTTATTCGTGGTAAAGGGAATTTCCCATTGAATTCAACATTTATTTTTTGGAGCCCGCAACCATTAGTGAAAATGCATCCTGAAACTCTTTTTGTATGTAGCGGATGCTGTTTGAACAGAGGGATGTGCCCTCTGACTCAATGGTACATTAAATTACATGCATGCATACATACACAGTGATTGTAGATATTTTCTGCAGTGGACTTTGAAAATGTGAGGAGGTGGAAGAAAGGCTAATTTTTAGGAAAAGGTAAAGCGACGGTGACTGTGTAACGCCATGTGACGAAGCTTTGAAGAAGAGGGTCGTTAACGGCAGGGTTCTATACTCCAAGGGGTTTTTTATTATTGTGTGGTTCTTCATTCTGCAGTTAGAGGGCATGCAAACTTGATAGCGTTCTGTCATCGCTCCCACTGAGTGTCATGTCATATTAATCTTTGCCCTGCCCTAATGAAATAATTGATTGATTGTGTCACTGTCTTAACCATCAGCGCTGCTGCAATAGTTGAAGCATACTAAGTGACTGTAACTCATGATTTATTAATGATTACCTAGCGTGATTATCTGACCTCAGGATTTTTGTCTTCTCCCCATTTCACCATGCCTGCCATCCCATCTGTCTTGCTCTCTTTGAAACTCCTGCTCCCCTCATCCTCAATCTCTCTGTCTCTGACTTTCCTTTGCTCCCCCAACCCCTCTCCTTCCCTGCGACCCTCAGGGTGAGTGTTCCTCCAAGTGCTACAACATGTTCATCATAGAGACGGTGTGCGTGGCCTGGTTCTCCCTGGAGTTCATCCTGCGGTTCATTCAGGCCCGCAGCAAGCTTGACTTCCTCCGCGGGCCGCTAAATGTCATTGACGCCATGGCCATCCTTCCCTACTACGTCTCCCTGGTGGTGACAGAGGAGGACCCAGCCCTGGAGCACGAGAGACCAGGAGGAGGTAAAGGCTACTTGGACAAGCTGGGCCTGGTGTTGAGGATTCTGCGGGCCCTGAGGATTCTCTACGTGATGCGGCTGGCTCGCCACTCTCTTGGCCTGCAGACGCTGGGGCTGACGGTCAGACGCAGCACGCGAGAGTTTGGCCTCCTCCTGCTTTTTCTCTGCGTGGCCGTCACCCTCTTCTCCCCGCTAGTCCACTTGGCTGAGAGCGAGCTCACTGGCACCCATGACTTCAGCAGCATCCCTGCCTCCTACTGGTGGGCCATTATCTCCATGACGACCGTGGGCTATGGCGACATGGTGCCTCGGTCCATTCCAGGACAGGTTGTAGCACTGAGCAGCATCCTCAGCGGGATCCTCATTATGGCCTTCCCTGCTACCTCCATCTTCCACATGTTCTCGCGCTCCTACCAAGAGCTCAAGATGGAGCATGACCGATTGTTCAAGGAGGAGTGTGCAGCCGCTGCGGCTGCTGCTGCCGCAGCCACTGGGGAGCTGCAGGAGGCGGGAGGTGAAGGAGTTGGGGGGGACTCAGCTGCGCCTGGGCTGGGGTTACGTCTAGACAAGGACAGTGTGCACTCACTGGAATCTCTCGCTCTGTTGGGGAAAGGTGGTGAATCTGCAGGAAATAACAACCACAGTCTGCCGGCAGCAGCTTTCTGAACATTTCTTACACTGACTGACTCAATCCTAAACTTCCAAGAAGATATATGTACACAAATCTCTGTGTTGCATACAATGAAAGTACTTCAAATGACTGTTGCTCCAAAGCCTCGCTTCCTATTCGGTTGTGAGGAAGGCGCTTGTGTTACACTGGACAAAAGGAGATTAAACAAACAGCATTTCTTTTGCTCTTTCATCTGCTGAACCCTTTAAACTGGACGGTTCAGTTTGTCTGACCAGAAAGCCAATATTAGTAACTGGCTGCTTCCATAAACATGCAATATTCTATCCAAAGTTGCTTTTCCTTCCACTGTGAAAATACTTATTAACCCAACTGCAACTTTTAGTTTGATCCTTAGTACTTTTAAATATGTTGCCTACAGTATGACCTGAAAATGTGTTTCATACTGTATACTCTACTTTTCTGTCATGAATTCAAACAAGTGCTCATCTTAGTTTATTTTTGAGAAGCTTGAAGCCATGTCCTGAGAAGACATATGAACGAACTGATGGTTTGGTCCATATATGATGTATTTGCATCTCTATGTCTCTCATGTAGAAGAAGAAGGAAGAGTGTCTGTGCTTGAGAGAGAGGGTGTGAGAGTGAGAGAGAACGAGTGCTAACGACCATGATGTGTACTTTGAAACGCTCCAAATAAAAGCTCTAGTAGTCCGAGAGAAATCTGTTTTCGGGGCTGCAGTTTTTGGGTTTGTTCTGGGTATGACCGTCTAATCTCCTTTGCTCGCCTTGGTTGCTCAATCAGAGTCCTTTCACTGAACACTCTGAGAGGAGAAGAAACAGAAACAGCTGTCTGAGCCAAACACACAGATAAGTATTCTGTGAACAACAATTATGTGGCAATCCCCATCTTACATCATCCGTGTTTTCATGTACACGATTACAGCACTCTGGAAGGGTGCCATGTCTCTCACAAATCTGTGGTTTGTAGAGGGAGATCTTTCTAAAGGAGGCTCTGCTTAATATTACATCTTCAGGTTTGGGATAAAACGATCCACTCATCCTCTGTCAAATCCTGGGGTGGCCTCCAGAACGGATGGGGTCAGTCTCCTATTTCTGAGAAGAGTAGTGAGCCACACCGTGGGGTCCAAGAAGGATGTGGAGGCACGCAGGGACATGCCAGATGTGGACGTAATCTAGATTAAAGTTGGGATTAAAAGCAACCGAGTACTGCCTGAAAGTCACTTTCATCCAAATGCTCTAAATTTGATTTTTCTTTTTTCTTTTTTTTCCTCCCCAGAATCCCAGTGATTCCACTTTGGGTGTGTTGTGGTGTCTATTGGCCATATGGCGCCCAATTCCCCTCACTAAAGCTCTAGTGAGATTTATAGGTACATAGGGTGAAACTTGTAATTGGAGCTATATCGCATCATATGGCCCTGAGGATCCAAATCTGAATGAGACAATCCAACTTTGCATGATGAGATATGATGGATTACACAGATTAAGGCTATTATCCATCTGTATACTCGGCATCTTCAGAGAAACTGATATCATAACAAACGGTATATGCACAATATTTCACAGGACTGATCATAACTCACATGGATCGCAATGCATCCTCATATGAGATGCACATCAGGTATTGAATATGCTTTTAGCTGTTCAGATGGTTGCTCTATAGGTTTATTGATGAGTCTCCAGATTGCTCTCACTGATGTAACAAGAACTGAACTGCTCCCAAAAAAAACAATTTTCATGTCATTCACTGAAGTGGCACAAAGAATAAAGTCTGTAGAACTCTTTCAGGGCTTTTTTATCGAGAAATTTGGAACCACCAAAGCAGTTCTTCAACAAAACAGTGAAATAAGATGATTTACTTTCTTGCCAATAATTAGACCAGATCGTTGACACCAAATGTGGAGCTGGAGCCAGGAGACAGAGAGCTTATCTTAGTTTAGGTTAGCATTAAGAATGAAAGTGTGTGTGTGTGTGGGGGGGGGGGGGCTGCTAGCCTGTCTGTCAAGTATATCCTTACTAGCACAAGCTCACAAATAAATATGTCTTTAACACACACACAGATAAACGCAGAAACAAGTGGTTTTACCAGGAGTGGCTTAGCTAATAGTGGTCAACTTTCAGTCTTTATGCTGAGCTAAATTAAGCTAAGCTAATTAGCTGCTGGCTCTAGCTCCATACTTAACGGACAGACATCAAAATGGTATCGTCCCTCTCATCTAACTCTAGCTACAACTGAAAAAAAACATTAACTAATTAACTATTAAAGAGTCACTGAACTTAAAGGAATGGTTAAATTTGATTTGTTTTCTGGCTAAGTGTTAAGGTAAGAAGGTACTTACATACCACTCTTATGTCTGTACCTTATGAAGCTACCACCATAGCACTGGTTATCCTAGCTTAGCAAGCTACCAGCTATTGCTAATGATGTACAGTATTATAAAGTCAAAATTGTTTTGTATCTGACCACAAACTCAAAACACAAACTCCTTTCAGGGGCTTCTGAGGTCTCTTTTGATGTTATTATGAAATTGTCATGAGAGCCTGCACATAAGCTTCCATTGATTCTGGTTTCAAAGTCAAAGTCAAAGTCAACGTTATTGTCAATTCTGCAGTATGTACAGGACAAACAGAGATTAGAGAGAGTTACTCTTCAACCCTTTGTGACAGGACATATATTAAAAAAGAGATAAATAAAAACTGTACAATCTAAATAAAAACTGTACAAACTAAGTAAGTAAAAACTGTACAATCTAAATAAAAACTGAGACGCAACAAAGACGAACAAAGACACTGTGTCTCGCACGACGAAAAACAAAAACTCTGCCACAATGAGAGAGAGAAAAGCCACTGCAAGATTAATTAGAAAAGAAGAAAGTTATATAGTGATATTCAACTGTAGCTTTATTTGAATGTTCTCAAAAGTTTGTTTTACATTGCTGAAGGAATATTTGAGTATTTGATCACAGATCCTGTTGTGAATGAGATGAGTTAATATAGATACCTGATGGATATCTAACATTTCTGTCACGTCAGAGAGTCCCGAACTTCATCAGTTGCATGCTCCATTAAAGTCACACACATAGTGCTATACTGCTACCTGGGTTAACAGACTCTCCTCTGAACTGCAGCTACTGGAAATAAACTGAGTTTTGTTTAGGCACTCTGCAAACAAATGGGAGTGATATCAGTGATGAGGCTATTAAGCCAAAACTGCCACGTTAAAGACCATTGGGAAGAGCCAGTATATGTTTTTTTATTTATTTATTTTAAGCAAAAATAAGATACATTGTGTTTTTTTATTAAGATTTATGAACACATATATTTTGCAAACATCTGTCTCATTATTTTTCTCTGGAACTCTCGCTGACTCTCAGTCTTTTACACAAACACACCGAGGCAGATAAAGCACAGGCTGTTTCTTGGGATCTCATTGGGATGGATCTCCAGTCTAGCCCCTCTTTCAGCATCTCTTGGGATCTTGTCTGCAGGCTCATCACATACATAGTTGCTGCCAAAAGACATCTACAAACCCTCCCTGCTGAACACAAATTGCATGGCTCTTACAGTTTCGCCCAGAATATGGCTCCCTGCCCTGTGGTCTGAGCACAGCACTTGTTCCTTTGTTTTCTTTCTGTCTTTCATTTCAATTTTATTTCTATATTTTTATCTCTTCCCTGCTTCTCTTTGTCTCTTCTCTTTCAAATAAACCCCTTGCATGACTGCCCAGCTGAAACACTCTGACTCTCTTTCTCCCAGAATAAATTTGGTCATATCTAATTTATTTTAGGTTGAAACATATAAACAAATCCATCAAAAGCTTGTAAAGGCATGTCTGGCATACACACATATATACACACAGACAGGTGCTCTCTCCCACACACCTACGCACATCAGAGTTTTTCTTGGTCAACAAGAGTGGAAATGCTGAAGGATTCCCCACACACAATCATCGTTCCTGTAATGTGGGCCCTTGAGACTGTAACTATGATTAAGAAGAATGCACAATTAAACTTGGTGCAGAGGGCTGGTGTGGTAGAGTGTGATGTGTTTTAATGCTGTAAGGTGATGACGGAGACTCAGCAGACACACCAGATGGATCGACTGTCATGTGAGTCATCTGCCTCCCCCTTAGCACTGTGACATTTAAAAAATCCTGGCAAAAAAGAAAGTTTGATGTACTCTCAAATTATGTTTCTCTCTCACCACTACACGCCTCTCTGTTTCCATTGGAAATGAGCCAGCTTGCAGGAAGGTTTTTAAGTAATTCACTCTCGCTTTCTAAAATCATTTTAATATTAATGAAATAGCCAACTCTAAGGATTCCTGGGGCCACAGAAACTATGAGTAGGATGTCAGCAACCATATATTATAGTGCATGTATTCATTGAAATAATCAGCAATAATAAAACAGAAGTTTTGGGAGAAATATAAATGTTCTGTGAAAGTTTGCCTTTAACAAGAGATTCACCTACTTCTGCTCAGCCAGTTTTCATCAGGCATGCATAAATAAAGTTTTGTTCAGTGGTCCGATACAAATCAAAGTCAGAATATTATCTTTGTTGCTGAGAGATGAGAAGATTGCTAATGTTATTTTCACTGTATGGTGAATTTGTAGCGAAAGCCAACAGGTGGTTCACTTAGCTTAGCATAAAAACTGGAAACGGGGAAACAGTTTGCCAGGCTCTGTCCAAGGTGCTGGTAGGTGAATTTTGTCATCTGCTAAACTAAGCTAACTGCCTGTTAGCACTACCTTCATATTTACAGCTATGAAAGTAGTATCAAGCTCCCCATCTAACTCTTCCCCCGATGTCTGACTATTGCTTTAGAATTACATCTGTATACAGGTAACACACCTGTATCCAGTGAGGGTTCAAACTCTGTCAATGAACTGAATGACGTTGTGGAGCCAGGTCTGATTTCTGTCTGGTTTTACACTCTGAAGACCAACCAGTATCCAACAATCCAACCCCCTGAAAGACATGAGAAGCTATGGAGGAAGGCTATTCAAAATTCATAGCCAGCATGACTCTCATCCTGTATTTAAACTGAAGAGGGTTCAGCAGCTGCATTCAAGCGCTGAAGGGTCATCTGAGCTGAGGAGTGTTTTGCAAGACGTGATGTAATTTTCATAGTGAAGCCACCACTTGACTTTCAGTGTTCTTCAGCCGTTAATTGAATGTTTGTATGTGTGTTTTGCTCCATGTGCAGCCCCTTAGGGTAGGTCCCTCTACACCAGTATGCAATAGTGTACTGGTGATGCTAACATTGATTTTATTTTTGAAAAAGGCAAACTAGAGACTGTTTTTCTTAAAGAAGCTCAGAATGTTCGAAGTCTCTGCTGAAAGAGTTCTGTACCTCTTTTATTGAGTCAGGGTTTTTTTCCCCACACTGACCTCTGTGGTGGTTTGATGACAGATTATAACTGACAATAGTGATATAGTAATAGTGTTGGCATGAATTTGTCTCCTAGTGCTTATTGTGTTGGTGTGTCTGTATATTTTTAAGTTGTATTTAATACTGACTGCTGTCTGCAAGCCAAATTGCCCCTTGGAGACATTAAAGCTTTACTCTACTCCACTCTACTCCAGGTAAAACCAGATGCAGCAGGATGTGTTCAGATTATTTTCTGCTGAGCTGCTGTACTTGCTTGTGTTTTCTTATATTTGCAGAGTTATTGATCAAATCAGTTGGACGCCATGATCATTGACGCACCGAAATAGATGACATCATCAGTCAACATCAGCAAATGTGACTGTATGTTGTAATGATGTTTAACAGAAACATGCAGCAAGGGGTCCATCAACGTACACACGGTGTGGCTGATTTTACTTCAATGGATCAAGCATCTAAGCTAGTTTGTGCAATGTAAATTTGAATTAAATTAAAGCTGTGGTAAGTGGAACTAGAAAGGGGTGACACTGTGCATTTTCTTACTCTATGAACAAATCCTGCTATGACATCTGAATACGCTGCTGAGTGTGAAAACTCCTTCAAGTGTTGGGTGAGAGGTTTGAGGACATGAAAAGTCAACGACAGCATCATCATCGCTACCATCAGACATCAGACGACTCAGCAGAGAGAAGCAGTTCCAGCTATTGCAGAGGTTAGTGTGATGTTTTCAATAATCTAATATGACCAGGGGTGCTGGCAAAGGTGGGCGCAGGGGGGGCAGGGCCACGCTGATACAGTTGCTGGTTTCGCATATTTACCGTACTGTATGTTGCAATGGCAGTACAATCACAAGTAAGACCATGTAGAATTGATTTTCACATACTTTTACTGTCATTTGAGGATATTCCTGTGGTGCAGTACTCTCCTTAGTTGTAATTAATGTTTCCTCTTTGTCACGACATATGATCAGTCTGTGTTCGCTCACTGCTCTTTGACTCAAGGTGGATGCACACCACAAGATTTCTGATGAGATGTGGATCCAATTAAACCACACAGAGACAGAAAATCAGGACAGAAACCCCTATAGAGTCCATATCCCGTCATGTAGTGGGGGAAACCATGGCTCAGACTGCAAATGTAGAATTTAATCAGCTGAACAAGTCTTCAAGGAGTTCTCGAGTGTCTTCTGTCCCTAATTTTGAGGAATGAAATGGTAAAAGCCAACACAATCTGTGCTGGAATCTGCCAACACTGCCTCACTGTAGGGACACTAGAATCAATTTATTGAATCACATAAAACGTGTATGTCAGGGGAAAGGGACAGATAAGTTATTTTGCTGGAGTCCGTTATGATATGAAATGTGAAAGTTGGTTTAGCAGAATGCAGGGGAGGAATCAGAGGAGTGTGGGGGTTTGAAATGAATGTAAAACGGCTGGAAAACAGAACACCTTTCTGGTGACTGAAATGAAGAGAGACAGAAAAACAGCAAGTGGTGCGATATCAAAGAGAGAAAGGGGGCGGACAGGGAGAAAGAGAGTCTCTTTATCTGCCTTCTTGAAGCTGAGCACACATTCTTCAGCTTCATAATGAGCTGAACTGTGTGCTGAGAATCAGAATTAGTCCTTTGTGTGGTGTCAACTTCATCCCGATAAGCCACCCCTCTTAAAAAACGTTATGATAGCACAGGAGCTACATACACAATTGCAGAGACGATCAGCAACTACCTAGAGCTCAGCAGGACAACTCAAGCAGCAGCTATGAAGCCTGCAATGAAGACAAAAGTCCCTCTACACAAGGCTCTTCATACTGAATCACAATTCAAGAGCTTTACTCCACAAGATTTGTTTCAGTAATGAAAGACGACTATCGAAAGAGTAGCTGAGTGGGAGAAATAACACAGTTAGAAACAAGGGAGATGCAAATGATATTGAGTAAATGGGGGTGGTGGTGGGGTTTAATAATAAATTGAAAACTCAGACTGAAGTGGAGCTGCAGCAGTTTATGAGGCTCATTTGTCTGAAACAGTTACATTTTAATCAATGTTTTGTCACACTTGCTGGTGTGTTTGCGTCATTGCCCATCGTCACCAACTGTTCTGGTCACCTTTCCCAACATCTGATGTATTTGATAGCTGGATGGGTCCAACTAGTCTCTGTCTCTTGTAGATTATGATCCCCTGTTTGTGCCCCTCACAAACTATAATGTAGAAATTCCACTGATGTACTTTCAGGTGACAGTGTTCCTTAAATGGTTTATTTTTTTGGCTTGTTTGTCAGTTCATTCGACAAGTCTGGGATTAAAGTTGTCTTTCTAGCTGTGTAAGAGGTTGCAAGCATCAATTGATGCGGAAGTATATCCATCCATCCATCCATCCATCCATTATCTATACACCGCTGAATCCTTTGCAGGGTCACGGGGGGGCCGGAGCCTATCCCAGCCGTCTCTCGGGCGAAGGCAGGGGACACCCTGGGCAGGTCGCCAGCCTACCACAGGGCTACACATATAGACAGACAACCATGCACACCACTCATTCACACCTACGGACAATTTAGAGTCATCAATTAACCTCAGCATGTTTTCGGACTGTGGAAGGAAGCCGGAGAACCCGGTGAAAACTCATGCTGCACAGGGAGAACATGCAAACTCCACACAGAAAGATCCAAGGCGGGATCGAACCGAATCGAATCTTCTAGCAGTCAGGCGACACTGCTAACCACAGAGCCACCGTGCAGCCCGCGGAAGTATATATATAGTATATATATAATATATTTTGTCCTCATATGAGTGAGTGTTCAGTGTTTTTATATGACTGACCTGTCTTGATAGACTGGATTTATCATTTGGATTAGCAGACAGTGGCAGTTTATTTATAATCACTTATTTCTTTCTGTGAGGATTTGACATAGTTGTGTGAGAATGTGATGTAAGTGTGTAACTGGTTAATTGTTTGGCTCTCCACTTTATTGTCTTTTGAGATTAATTATGTCTGAATATCTCATGGTGTATTCACATGCTTTCATCTGACTGTTTTTGTAACTTATTGAGTTTGTATTATCTGTTCCAGCTCTGTAGGCTCTGGATGGTGGTAAACCTCTACAAACAGGGTTTGAACCAGCAGCATGGAGGTGTAAAGCGTGGTGGTAAAATAAAGAGGATCAGAGAGGAGCTTCGAGTTTCTTTACTTTAGTCCAAGCACCCAGTATGAGTACTCTGGATTAATGAAGAACCCTCATAGATGCACAAATTGCAGCAGCCCAGCTTCCACTGATGACCCTGCAGTCTCCACCCACACTGTTACCCAGTGAAAGCAGTAAGACACTCCCCGCCACTGACTGTAAAACATCTATTTACATCTACACACAATGCACATGACTATAGACTAATACAGGTGAAAGAAAATGCATGATAAACTCAAAACTACAGAACAAAAGTCAAAACTCCTTCATCTCCTCCCCTCTCTCTTCCCTGATCGCTCCACCCAGCCTCAACAAGGTAATTACCAGCTGCTGTTCTGCGGCTGCATCCTCACGGGTGCGCTCCACGAAACACGACCTCGAAGAGAGAGTGGTTGGTAGGGTTCACCAAAATAAAAGCACAACATAACAAAAACAAACTTCCTGGTTTAGTGCATGTTCAGTCAACTTTACAGTCAATATGCCTCACCTTAGTGAGGGGGATGCTCGCCAGCTTCCTCACATGCTCATCTTAGTGGCATTTCTGTAATTCTCTGTTATTGTAGAAACCACATACATCCCAAGTGTAAACCTCTACAGCCTTCTCGTAAGTACAAGAAAGCCTTTGGCACAATTCTTGCATATTCTGATTTCCCACAGTGATTACAAACTCCACGACCAGTGATATTTATTCAGGGATCTCAAGCACCATCACAACAACTGAACAAGTATAAATAGCTAGCTTGATCATCCTCTCATCGTTCTGCAGCAGATCTACAGATACCAGTTTCTACAATGACAGTGGCCAGTCGCCTCAAAATTGCTTTCTTCCTCAGACAGCCATGATTGTCACTGTTGCTTGTTTCTCTGTCTTTTTGTGGGGGTTATTGAAAGCCTGTCTAAGATAGTAGCTCATGTGCTCAAGTGCAGCACTTAAATCACAATAAAAGGTCTGAAACAGTCTGAACATCATAGATAAACAATATCTTCAGAGCAACCGAAAGCTGATTTGTCCTTCACCATTAACAGAAAGATCAGTATTTTGAAAACTATCTTATGTGAAGATACATCTATGTCTATTCTATTCTAACTGAACAATTATAATTATTCAGTTATTTATGATTGTGTGCAATTTTAGCCATGTTGGCATCACGGCTCAAGGGATGGCAACATCATCTGAGACTGAAATATCTTAACAACTACTAGTTGGATTCGCATGAAATATGGTGCCCAGAGAATGAATCTTAAAGACGTTGGACTTTAACCCCTGACTTTTACTTTTAACATCACCATACGGACAGTTTTGTTTTTCAGTGACATGTTTTGACAACTTTTAGATGGATTGTCATTGAAGTTTATCAGCCAGGTCCTGCCAAGCAGTGGTATGATGATGATGTAGGAAGAACTCCGCTGATACAAGCTTGAGTTGAAGAGACTTTTATTAACAAGCAGTATCAGATCAGATGCCGGCCATCCGAGAGAGCTTCAGGGTCAGATCAGAAGACTCTGCCCTTAACATACAGACGACACAATATATAGCATGGCGTTTTGTCTTACTCCACCCATACCTTTCCTAACTCAAAAACCAGATCATGTTCTGGGCATATGTGCCACTGAGGAATGTTTTCCTTTGCGACAATCTATATCTATCTCTTTGAGAGGTTTACCTCCTAATAGCCCCTCTATAAACTTTACCACCTCTGGTTTTCCTCTTCCTGATCTGACCTTACGTGGCCTCACATACCACAACTAAAAGTGGTCTCCATTTAAACATCAGTTTACCCACAATTATGCTTAATCTAACATGTATTTGATATTTGATTGATTTGATAATATACCTCATCATGAAATCTGGTACAGATTTATGCTCTAAAGAATGAATCATACTGACTCTGTCAAACCCCTGCTAAGGCCAACAGTAGGTTTATGTTTTCACATATCCAGTGAAATCTCAGAATCTACCAGGTGGATTGGATGTTACAGATATTCATGTCCCTCTGAGAATGAATTGCTTTGGTGATACACACACACACACACACACACACACATATAGACACTATATACTTGAATACAAAACAAAAACTTGCTTTCACACTATTTCTGATGAAATGTCAATATCTATAAATTGTTAAATTAAGACTGAAGTGAAACCTGTCTGATGCAGCATCCTGCTGTTCATAAAACTAATCCCTCCATCATCAGTTTACACTAGATTCTTTTTCCAACATTGCCTGTTTAACAATTCAGGAAGGGGGGTGTGTGTGAAAAGCACCAGGGGAGTTATTCCCTTGTGAAATCTTTCTTTTAAAGAAAAAAACATCCAACAGCACCTGATCCCACTCATTAAGCCTAAGCTCTTCCTCCCTCCAGTACCTGTAAACACATGCATTTCCTGGAGACAACCTATTGTCTCCACAAACCTTTCACCTGGAGACCAGAGCTCCACATTAGCGGGTGAGATAAAATATTTACATATGCTTAGTCTGTTTGAGCTGTGCATGCTGTGTTTTTACCCTGCAGGGGAAACACAAATGTCCATAACTGTGTGTTAAATCCTCGTTCATCACAAGTGAAAGTGGTTTGGGGCAAGGCGGGGCTGTGATGTTTTTACCCATGCTACCCTTGTTTGCTGTGGTGTTATGGTGACTGGAGGGCCAAGCAGGGATACATGTCACTTTGGCAGCTATTGATCTGGAACCAATATTTTGTCTGTCAGTGTGCAAGAAGGCCTTCAGCCATCCAGTAATATGAGGAGCTGCAGATTCCTTTAATTCCTGCTGATGTAGATGACTGAGCAACAGAGATCTCTGCTGGGTTAAAATTTGAAGGAATAGTTTGACATTCTGGACAACCATCAGAGACTCCAGGCAGTCATGGTGCCTGGACAAGAAGTCCAGTACCTCGAGTTGTAATTGTTACACTTTGTACAGATTACACAGACAAGATAAGACATGTTAATTAGTGAGATTTAAAGGTGCTGGTAGGTGGATTTTTCTAGCTAGCTGGTTCTCCATGTGTCCAGTCTCCATGCTAAGCTAAGATAACCACCTGCTGGCTCTGTATCTGAAATGTTAAATCTGTGCATAGAGAGAAACATAAAAATGAACAGTTTTAGTTTTAGCGAGCAGCCGGGCACAGCTGTTTCCCTGTGCTTAGAGTCTACATGTATCTACTTAATGTACACCTGTGACAGAGGTATCAACCTTGTCAAATGGCTCTTAAAGCCTTCATATTTCTTTAAATTCGCAATCCTATGGCAACTATTTGTTCCTGATATGATTACTCTCTGTGAGATTCCCCTCTGCAGTTTTTCTGATGTGTTGGTTTCTCATCCCCAACAGTAAAGATTTGTTTACAAGCACAAAGACACTACTGATTAAGTTTTCGTTTTAGCTAGTGTCACAACAGGTTTTTCATGACCGGTGGATGACCTGTGTGCAATCGGCTAGCTGGCTGCCTCCCCTCAGCAGCGATGACGACGCCATCTGGGTAAGCCCACACACACACCTGTGCTTTCTGGGAGTGTGCCATGGGAAGGCAAGGAAGGCTGAAGCACTGGAGCAGAGGTCTAGGACAGGAGACAGGATGCAGGGCTGGAAAAGAGCGGTCATGCAAGCAATGGCTATGTTTCACCTTATCCTTAAGTATAATAGTTTAAAAATGATCAAAACACCACTGTTTAAAAGAAGAAGGCACCACTGTAAATGTTTCAATCAGCAGTTGAAGTATTTTGAGGGTGAGACAGATACTGTGCCATCCCCACATAGATCAAATCCCTCTGCACCTGAATTCAAGTGGATGAGTAGAGTAAGTTGGAAAAACATGTTTATTACAGAAGGTGCTGATGTCATACATGAATACATTTTGTTGGCATCATTCTTACAAAAGTAGCTTGAGGAAAAGAGGAGGAGGGATTAATGACAGACCTGTTCCCACGTCGCTTTGGCACAGTACGAGCTGATCCATGGACGGATGCTATCCATGTCAAAAAGGTCAAATTTGTTTCCCCTCAGGTTTGCTCCAAGTGTTGTCTGAGTTTGCTTGTGTCTGCAGAATTTCCGACAAGGCTGTCAGCTGCCCTCCAGAGGAAGCCCGCTCCATACCCCTCTGCTCCACGCTCCCATTCATTCACCAGAATAATTCAAACTCAGCTAAAAACAAAACCGCTTAACATTCTCAGGGGCTCAGAAAAGTGTGAGGATGGATGAAAGGATATCTGCCAGCTATAGGGGTGTTCAGATGTGTATGCGAAGGGTATGCTGCAGTGCAGATGCGGCAGTGTGTGTGCGTGTGGGTTGGTGTGAGTGTGTGTACATGATAAGTAGGGCTGAATCCTAAATGATCATCGACTAAGCTGTTTTTCAGAGAAGACAGAGTGGGGAAGGTTCCAAGGGCCAGTTTTACAGAACATGACTTGCCTAAAAATTAGCTGAGAAAAACATCTTTGAACTTCCTCCAGCCCAGGAACCAGCTGTGCATGGTTTACAACCTCACAGTTCGTCTAATGAAATCATCCAATCCAAGAGACCAATCAAGCTCTGCCATGTTGTGTATATGAATCTGTGTTATAGCATCAGAAACACATTTCACACTGCAAACTAATTTACAACCTGATTAGAAAAATCAAACTGACTTAAATCACTAACATCCAAATCCATTGACTAGGTGTGTTTGTGTGTGTGTGGCAGGCCTCAAGCAGGATCTGAGATAAGACTCATCTTTTATCATAGACAGATACAGAGAGATGAGAAGCAGTAAACAGTGTTTTGGCAGAATTTCTGCTCCGCCACTAATTAGAGAGCAGGAACGAAGTCCAGACATGAGCTGGTCGGTTGATGCCAGCCGACTCCCTGTATCATTACCACCACGTTATTCTTTTACAATGACCTTGGCTCATCATGCAGTCAAGTGTCTGATAAGCACAAAGCGCAAAGACCCCGACTGACCTGTAAGCTTTCATGGCGACGACTGTGGCGCATGTGTGAGTGGCACATTTAGCACGTGTCAGTATTCAGAGAAGCTCTGTCCTGTGAAACATCACTGTGGCTTTGCACTGTTTACATCCACAAATCAAGGTCTTGATGTAAACACAAATGTGACACCTCATTAGCTCGTGTGCACACGACTAGAGGTCAGTGTTTCCATTTGGGTGGCTATTTGTTGTGGATGAAAGGCATTCATTTTGATTTTCTTTAACTGGTCAACCAGTTGTCACATCATTGTCACAGGAGCTGAAGCACTTCTAACACTATCAGCTATTGGTAAAGTCATGCTGTGAGACTGTACAAAGGCACAGCAGTGCTTTGAGCTAATGCTATATGCTCACAATGGCAATGCTAACATGCTCTGGTGTATTAGGTATAATATACATCAGCATATATAATACAGATATTGTATTGTAATATCTGTATTGTTTTAACCATTGTAATTGTGTCTGTTAAGCATGGCTAAAAACAGTTTGCACATGTGAAGCATGCAACAACAACCCTGATTCCTGGGATGGTAAATAAAACAGAATGCAGAATACTTTTCAATCTGTACTGAACTGAATGCAGCACAAAGACAAGATATTTAACATTCAAACTGATAAACCATTGTTTTTTGTGAGCATACATTCATTCAGATGCCTGCTGCACGCTCTAAAACAGCTGGGACAGGGTCATGTTTACCACTGTGTTACATCACCTTTTCTTTTACCAACACTCAGTAAGCGTTTGGGCACAGAGGACACTAAGTGCTGAAGTTTTGACAGTGAATCTCTTCCTCCTTCTTGCTTGACATGATTTCAGTTGCTGTACAGTCCAGCCTCTCCGTTGTCATCTTATGCACTTCATGATGCGGCACACATTTTCAATGTTAGCATGTTAGCAGCACATGTACCTTGCTGATCAGTCATGTCAGTTAAATGTTCTCCACTTCAAGACTAATTCAGAAAAGGTTTTTCAACCTCCCATTGATCACATCAACTCTTTTGAAAAAGGCAAAAACCACCTCAAGCCAGCATGACAACTGTTTTTGCGCAATTGAGGAAGTTTTTTAATTTGCAATTTCCATTCAACCTGTCTCAGCTTAAGAGTTGATGAGTTAAAAGTTATTTCATTTATACTGTTTTCAATTGAATATATGCCGAAAATGCAGAACAAGTTTTCATATTCTGTTTTATTCACTTGTTTTACACGGCATACCAGCTTTTTTGGAATCATGGTTGTTTCTCCCACAAACAAGTAGAGAGGGGAAGCTGACTGTCAACCAACTCAAATATTTCTCTTTCAAAGATATGAAGTTAAACTGTATTTCAAAGTTATTGCATCACTTGCTTGCTGAATTGACGAAGGTTTAGCCAGCAATGTTCTCTCCAAAATCAATATGCTGAAATTCTCAGAAATAGCTGTTTTTGGCTTTTTGTTCAAATGAAATTCAGTAAATCCTTGAAAAAAATTGATAAAGAATGACAGCAATACTGCACATTAGGATGTGCAACATGAACCATGATAAAAATTGTAATGATCTTGGGTAAGACCAGCACTTTGTCGTTGTTTTTTGCCACATGCTGCAGGGTTACTATGGACAGCTGTCGTATGCATAAAGAACTCTATATGAAAGACAGAAAGTACAACAATTTTTAGTAGGACCTTGAGTTGCAGCCTGCACACACAAACATGTCCCTGCTGCAGCAACAACTCAAACATGAAGGCAGGCACAGTGAAATCAGAGGAGCCTTCAATGAAGAAGACAAGCAAAAAGACATCAGAGGAGTCCATCTGCCTCTGGAAACAAAGCTAATAACGCTTGCTTCTGCCATTGTGTCAGGCCTCAGCAGAACATTTGCATTATTCAGAGGGTGTTTCTCTATACCACTGGTCTACCCTTCCCGGTCATCCCCACCATAGATTTATTATTTATCACCCATGCCTATAAATCTTTAATAGCTTTTAGAACACCTGTTGGGGATGTATACAGTCATTCAATGTCCTGTGCACCAAAAGCAAGCTTTTCCATGAAAGCAAAACAACCAAGTATCCTGTGAAAAGGCAGGGACAGTTCTTCTCATGATATTATGTAAAACAAAACTATTTTTGAGATCTAGACTGGTCTAAATTATTGTCTGGGTGTTGATTCCTTTAGGCCTACTCTGCCTCTCTGTCTGTCTGTCTGTCTAAGCTCTATAATACCCGAGCAGCTGCAACAGAGTGACCTTCACCAGAATATAGAGCTCTCAGTTCTCTAACACTGTAACAACTGGCACAACTCATTTTATTCACATGTAGAAATATGAAAATGTAAATAGAACTTGATGTCATGATGTTGGATGAGTGTATTGCAGTGCATTGTACGACAGTGCACACGTGCAAAATGATATATTAGTATAGAAGATTTTCAGCAGTTGTCCTTGCATTGAAAATCTAACATTAAATACACATAAGCAGCCCAATGAGTCACCCCAGTCGTGGCATTTAAGGGGTTTAGTGTTGTGCTCACAGATCTAGAAGATCTAATATGATCAATAGACCAAAAATAATAATTTGCTGCCCTGTTAAAGCAAAACTGTCTGCTGACTCAGGAGCCCACAGTCACTTGGCCCAAACACTGCACTTGGGTTTGTAAAGACACTTGTCCCCAGTAATGATCTGGCACACCCCAGCCTTGGTACTGTGCCTCTTTAGTGAACTGTAAAGCCCATAAAAGAGGTGGATCACAGGCTGAATTGATAGTTTGCAAAAGTTCATTGGCAGACTGCACCAATGAGGGGTGGTTAAGGTAATTTATGATGCATTTGTCTGAGCTGTTTTTGGGATAATGAAGCCATCTACTGTAAAATGTTAATGTCCACTGTTCCCTGTGTGTTAATGAGAAAGTCAATGTAACACACACAGTGAGGGTTAGCTTTAGAGGTGGAGCAGATAAATCTAAGCCTGCAAATACACAAGCATTTAGAAATATTGAAAATACACCTCATGTCTTTGTTCTTCCTGATTAGCAACTTCTCCCTGCTGAATTTTTTTTCAAATCTCTCTTATATATATATATTTATATATACTGTATATCTATCTATCTATCTATATCTCTCTCTATATATAACACGTATACAACACGTGCACTATAGTGTTACATGTATTTGAATGATTTTAATAGCACATCTTAGCATTTTGATGTTGACCATTGGACAGCATCAGTTTCATGCAGTACCTTGTTGGTTTTGCTTTGGTTTGTGAGCATGGGGAAGTTTATTCTCACAGATGAGAAGACTTGCTGGGCGCCCCACTGTGACCCCAGCAGAACATTGTCTCGGTTGTATGAGCCCGTAGCTTGATCGCTGCATCAGGGCGTTTATCATGTGCCAATAAATATTGCCTGACTTTTTTTTTTTTTTTTCATAAAAATAATGGTACCTCATCTTTAAATCTTCATGGCCCTAAGGTTGCACTGATGCACAACAATAGGAATAATATGAAAAACGGTTTGTTTTTTTGTTTGCTCTAATGTAGCTTGCAAAGGTTAGCATGTCCAGCTAAATAGCTTACTACCTGCAATAGTGACGCTAATGTAACACTTCCAAAGTCATGTAGCAATTGTTGAATGATTACATTACATTGCATTGACTTACATTACTTTAGGTAGTAAAAAGAAATTATTAGTAGTATTTACTCAATATGTGGAAGCGTTACACTGACCTTTGATGTGCTCTGTCATGATTTGAAGGAGTTCACATTCCAATAGCTCCGGCCAAACTCATTACCTCTTGAAAGCATTCATTTTGCAGTCAGCCCATCCTCAAAGCCTTTTCTCTTGTAAAGTTCAAAGTGAAACATACAGTTTGGAAATATGAAAAAAAAAAAAAAAAACGTGCATAAACCTCATCACAATCAGGAAGAAATAGGTGTCTGATTTCAAATTTTCTTCATCTTACTGATCTTGATGTAATACTCAGGCTAACTGCTCTTCCTTGCATTACAGCCAGTCCATCACAAAGTCCTGACAAACAGCTGTAAAACACCAAAATGTCCCAGTTTTCAACATTCACTACTAACTTTTCTCGGTTTTCACCACAATTAAAATATTATATTGTACTTCTTTCCAGAACTTAGATGTCCATCATATTTTGTTCCATTCATTGTCCAACCAAATATAAAAACATGAACAATGCATCACGCATCGGAGCTCAACACTGATTTGTCTGTATACTTGTCAATCACTATGTTGTAAAAATATATTGTTTTATATTCGTAAAATATATTTCTTGGGACGTGCACTAAGCGAGCCACCCATTGAAAGCAATGGTAATGCCAAAAATTGTTGTGATCCTAAATGTGTCAGAACAGCCAGCGTAAAGACTGAACAATTTGTTATATGGAGTATATGGAGTAGGTGTAAGATTGCACAAGCCTTGTTGTTCAAAACATGGGAATATGTCCGGCTGTGGTTCTTGAGCTTATTCGAGCTCCATTCCTTGCATCAACTGGCAGTTTAGAGGTCTATTTGGAGGCTGCCCTTACGATGGCAAATGTGTTGCAAAATGCGAGAAGTTGTAGACTTGATGTAAGAGCTTCAAGTCTCAAGAATCTTAAACTTTACATAATTGACTATATGGTTTTGCTCTTTTTATCTTATTGTTTTCTAATTTAGATATTTGTCTCTATATTCTCTGTGTGTGTAGCAACTGACATTTAATTTGCAATGTCTGTTGCAAAATGACAATAAATTAACCTTGACACCTTCAAAAGCTTAAACAGTTTAAACTTTGCCCTGCACATGGTGTTTTTGTTGTGTCAACACACTGAATAAATACATAGAGAAGAGTTACAAAGGTCTGTCCAGGTTAGCTGCTTGCTACACATGAACCTCAGACTGGGATTTCACTTAACATGGCACATGAACGTCAGCGTTTCACTGCACATGCTTTTTAACCCTCTGTTGTCTTTACACTCTTTGCCTTGTTAATGCTAGCCCTGTCACTTATTGTCCACGCTCGACCGTTGCACCCTTTAACCTGGAACATGCTTTTTCTAACAGAGTGCCTTTGCTGTATGACTGACACCACCACTGCACGTGACAAGACAAGAGTGCCAAGCCATTCAGGTTATGAACCCACACCAGGCCTGGAGAGCTGGCCTGGAGGAGAAGCATAATGGATTTGATTTGACCACTACAGGTATGGTACTAATGTGATTTTACAATAATAACAATAATAACACGTCTGTAAAGTGTGAATTACAGTATATGCATATAGTTGTGAATATTGTGGTGAGTCACCTTGTATTGTGAGCTTTTAGGGTCATGATCCAGATTGGGATCCAGACCTCTTTCAGTCTAATCACACACAAGGTGGGTCTCCATAATTAAAATGCTTGAAAATCCTTTGTAAACAGGATCTTATGCAGGCTATGAAGCTCCATTATTATTATGAGTTATGTATTTTCTATCAACGGAAAAGGGAATTGAGCTAAATCCTATCATGCATCATAAATCTAATCTGCTTGCACTGACTGTGGATAACAAACAGCTTACAATGGCAAATTTTTACTTTTTATTTTCTCTTCTACACAGCTGTAAATGCTGTTGTGTTAATTGCTCATGATGTTAAAGAATGGCCTTCTGTCAGACACAATGTATTCTGCTTAAGTGAAGATGGTTTAATAGATCAGTGTTATATCTAATAACTGCAAATTTCATACTTGTTGTTTATATTTTCCTGACATACGTGGGAATTCTAATATCTGAATATCCACGTAAGCTGATAGTCCAGATGATTCATATTCTGTGGTGACCAGAGTTTTATGTTCAGTTGATAGCAGATTCATAAGTGGGAGAAAAAGATCAATGCTTCCCTGTGGACTTTGGTCCTGCGGTCACTCGTGCGGTCAGCACAAAGGAGAGCTTGCATTAATCTTCAAATAATAAGATAATGTGTGTAATGAGAAATGCATTGTTAAAGGCCATACGTCCTAATGAATTTATCTCTTGTGCATACATCACCAATGAAAGTAGACAGAAACAAGCAGTGAATCTACTATATTAGATTAGATTAGTCAGTATTGTTTATTGCTGTGGTTGGATGAGTTCCAAGTGGGCCTAAACTGTAAACCTACTTGATTGTGTAATTATTGTACAATTACTGTACATGAGCTTTTATCACATGAGGGGAAAAAGAAAAGACAACAGTTTGTGGCAGAAAACCTGAGGCTGAATAAAACATGTGCTGATTATTCTTTATTCTGCACATCTTGAGTTTCAGTGAGCTGAGATGCCTTTTCAGTTTCAAAACTACCCAAATGCTTACAGTTTGTGTCATCAGCTAGAGCAACACTAAACCCCTGAACCCCCCACCATCACCCCAACAACGTAAAATAATATTTCCTCTCCGTCATGGTTTGCACATGCCAGATCCCCTAAGCACAGAATACAATGAAAACACATGAAACATGAACATGAAACACAAACATTACAATTTAATTTCTTTGTCTGCAAAAACAGGGTTGGAAAGTGCATTAGAATATATCAAACTCAAGTAAAAGTACTGTTACTAGAATTTTCCTCAAGTAAATTTAAATTTCTTCTGTGAAAATGTACTTTGAGTAAACATTATTGCATAACGTTTTTAAAAAGGATGATTTAATGTATTTCAAGGCTCTCAGGCTTGTTCTTGTGACTTTTGTTTTCACTCACAGGTTTCCCTTGAAATATAGCACAGTAAAGTACTTGAAATGTAAAATACTTTAAGGAGCAGAGTGTAGGATTCAGTTGTATCTAGCTGCGAGGTTTAGAATACCCCTCACCTCACCCCTCCCTCCCAGATATGTAGGAGAAACTATTGAGGCCGGGAAATACACGAAAAATGCATCGGGCCCTCTCTGGAGCCGCTGTTTGGTTTGTCTGCTCTGGGCTGTAGAAAGGTGTAGATGTCGATCTAAAGAGCTCATTCTAACGTTATTTTTAGGTGATTTTCTAAATCTTACAGACCGGTCCTTTAAAATTAAAACAAAGTTAAAATTACTGATTTAGTAGGCAAAAAAAGTGACAGTAGTAACTAGAGTAAATGTAATTTCATTATACCCACCACACTGGGTACAAATCATACATGTGTTTTACCCAAGACATCTGGGTGTTGCAGAAACCAGCGCAGATCATCATGGACTCTTCAGGGAAGGCTCAGAGGGTGAGGCCAGCTGTGGCACCAGCAGCAGCCCCTGATGGTGGCTACTCCTGGTTCATCCTGCTCTCCTGTTTCCAGGTCTTTGGCCTGACATTTGGGGTCATTAAGTCCTTTGGTGTATTCTATGTTGAGATACACCAGTACTTTGAAACCACAGCAACAGGAACATCTTGGATTACCTCTGTTGCGGTGGCTACCATTCATATTGTAGGTAATTATCAAGATCTTTTTCTTTTTTAAAACGCCTGTGTTTATAGGAAAAAACAATATATTGTGTGGGACATCAGTACATGGTTTATACCCTCACTGTCTACAGTATTTCATATCTTTCAAAATCCCTCCACTCTTTTTGACCTTGAGGTCAAAGGCAGATATCGCCACCAGGTGGCTCTCTCCTACATTTTAAAAGACTGTTCAGCTCCATATGCCAGGTCCTTTCTTAATTGCATATAAAACTAATCAGAAAATATCATAAGATTGCTTTTTGATATCCATGACAGTGTGTGGGTAAATTCAATTATTATCTGCTCTAAATGTGGGCCTACTCAGGCAGTGAGTTGGTGGTTAGCAGCGTCGCCTCACAGCTAGAAGATCCCCGGTTCGATCCCACCAGGGGTCTTTCTGTGTGGAGTTTGCATGTTCTCCCTGTGCAGCGTCGGTTCTCCGGCTTCCTCCAACAGTCCAACAGTCCAAAAACATGCTGAGGTTAATTGATAACTCTAAATTGTCCGTAGGTGTGAATGAGCGGTGTGCGTGGTTGTTTGTCTGTATGTCTGTATATGTAGCCCTGTGGTAGGCCGGCGACCTGCCCAGGGTGTCCCCTGCCTTCGCCCGAGAGATGGCTGGGATAGGCTCCAGCCCCCCCGTGACCCTGCAAAGGATTCAGCAGTGTATAGATAATGGATGGATGTTCATGGGGTTCATCAAAGAAAATCTGTTTAATTTTGTAACTTCATGTCTATTTTCACTGAGAATACTAATTTAAGAGAGCATCTTCAGTTATCATCTTTAAAATAAATAGTGCATAACTACACAGTATAATGCAGTTTTGTTGCTCCAAATGGAATTACTGTACGTACATGACCTGAATAGAATCTATATAAATGTCCTATGTGTTCCTCTGCAGCTCCTGTAGCTTCGGCTCTGAGTGCTCGCTTCAGCCATCGCTCTGTAGTGATAATTGGAGGACTGATATGCACCGTAGGAGTTGTGCTTGGGTCTTTTGCTCGTAACCTGATTGAGCTCTATGTAACAGTGGGGTTTCTAAATGGTGAGTGGTTTGGAGCAACATGTACACAACACAAACTCACCAAAGATGACGTTCACTGGTCTCCTTTTCTGCAGGTTTTGGCTATGCACTCACGTGGACCCCCACAGTGACCATGCTGGGCTTGTACTTTGAGAAGAGGCGGCCAGTGGCAAATGCTCTGGCCAGTGCTGGAGAGTGCATCTTTACCTTTGTCCTCACACCTCTGTTCCAGCTTTTGATTGACAGCTACTCCTGGAGGGGCGGTTTGTTAATCCTGGGGGGTCTCCAGCTTAACCTGTGTATTTGCGGGATGCTGCTCAGGCCCCTAAAAGCCACCAGAGACATGACATGTGAGGTCAAAGAAGAGGAGGATGGCTTGTGCCTGGAATTGCTACCAAAAAATGATATCGAGCAGAGCACAACAAACTGCCTAGAGGCGGGGGAGCTGAGAATATCTGATGGGTCGGATCAGAGGACAATTAAAGCATGTCTTGAGGACCCTGAAGAGATACTCAAGTCGACCATAGAAGTACAAGACTCGAGCAACAGGACTAAGAGGGATGAACTAAGGGCCAAAATTCTTCGCTACGTAGATTATACCCTCATCACCAATGCTCAATTCATGGTCTACTCAATGTTTGGCGTGTTTGCTGCACTGGGTTTCTTTGCCCCAGCTCTCTTCCTGGTTCCATATGCTCGCAGTAAGGGGATTGAGGAGTACCAGGCAGCTGCACTCATGTCCATCTCTGCAGTGTTGGACCTGTTCGGAAGGGTGTTCTTTGGCTGGGTGGCAAACTTGAGACTGGTGCAGACAGTACGTTCAGTTTAATAGTTACCAACAACATTTTGAAAATCATATATCTGATAGCAAATGTATGGCTGCGACCATGTATGTTATTATATCAAAGGAAAAGTTTCATTTGGGATATAAGTGCATCCACTTTCTTGCCGGGAGTTGAGTGAGAAGATTGATATCACTACCACGTATGTAGGGCCTGCACTAGCTATAAATCTACAGCCACGAGCCACTTAGCTTAGCTTAGCATCAAGACTGGAATCAGGGGTAAACAGCTAAACTGGCTGCGAAAAAGGTAGAAAATAACAAATCAACCATCCAGCTCACTAATGAATGCATATCTTGTTTGTTTAATCTGTACAAAAGTGTGAAAATGTCATGTTGCCATTTGTCATGGAGCAGTAACTTCTGTTGGCTTCACTGCTAGCCTGGTGACCTCAGAGTAACAACAAAGCTCCAGGAAACCAAGAAGTAGTCTTTCACATACATGCAGGCAGATTTTTAGGCAAAGCCAGGCTAGCTGTTCCTCCCTCCTTTCAGTCTTCATGCTAAGATAAACTGATCCGCTTCTGGTTGAGGCTTCAGGGTCTGATCTGGTCTAACTCTGGGCAAGAACGAGAAGAGGTATATTTTGCAGGATGTCGAATTTTTCCTGTAAAGAAGCAATGTCCTGCCTGAAAAGTGTGTCCAGGTGCAGGAGCTGATGAACAATCCTTCTCCCGTGTCTCTGCTCCTACCAGGTACAGCAGCTGACAGCTTCAGTGACTCTGCTGGGTACCGTGTTACTCCTCTGCCCACTGGCGTCGTCGTTCCCGGAGCTGGTTGCTTTCAGTGCAGCTTACGGCCTTGCGTATGGCGCCACAGTAGCCACCCACATCACTGTGCTGGCTGAGGTTGTGGGCATCCACAGGCTCGGAAGCGCTCTGGGATTCTTCATGCTCATACGCAGTAGTGGAGGCTTGCTCGGACCACCCATTGCCGGTGAGTGAGAAAGATGCTTTGATAGTCAAATGCAAGCAGTGTATCCACTGTGTGTATCAAAAAGACATGGATTTGGGGTTCTTGCTGTAAAATTCCCTGTGATCTGCTCCACCATGCTAACTGGCTGCCCGCTAGAAATCAACAAGAAGCTGCACAGAGCAGAAAAGAAAAGAGTAGAAATGCATTTAATTTACCACATGTTAACATTGCTGTTGGAAAAAGCCCAGACTATTCACTCAAGGTCACAGTGTCATTTCCCTGGACCTAATCTTCCAGCACATTAAATCTCACACAATGGGTGTGCTTACACACTGTTCAGCATTGTAACTACAGCCCAGTGAGCTTATTCAACCAAACTGAGATTTTTATTCCTTCTTGACATGCAGCACCACCCTTCGATTAATCATAAATTTTGCAAATGGTCCATTCCATAGAAGCCAAGGTTTTTATGTTCAGAGAGTGACTGTGAAAAAATGACAGCATCATGATACTTTATGGATGTGTTAATTTCATGGCTGATCGCTTCCTAAAGATTCTTCTTTCCCTTTAAATGGAGTTTCTTCCCCGCTGACTTCCCTCTTGAAATATTGGCATCTTCCAGATATGGTTTTTCAGTATAAAAATTGTCCTTGCCTTGTTTTTTTTCCGTGATTAGCGTAGATTTAGTAAGGAAAATCAGTTAAGCATAATGACTCATCCCCTTATCAAACTATAAGAGTACGCATAATATTCTGTATCCCACCTTTCTTCCAATATACATTTACATACATTTTAAAAACAGACATGTGAAATAAACAAAGAAATAGATGATTTGCTCACTGCCCTCTTTGGTTTGGATGTGCGTGCATATTCCTATATGAAGCCTCCCAAATGTGCCGGCTACTTCTGCAATCTGTTTGCAATTATTTTCATTAACTTATTCTGAAAAATAAAACAAATAGGCAGCTATTAAACTACCATGGCATGTGTGCCTGGTGCTGACATCCAGCAGAATGCAATCTTGTTTAAACCTATACCACAGCCCCGCCAAGCACACTATCCAACAAACATCGGGCATTTGAACCTGATTACTGAGGTTATGACCCAGTTTCAAACACAACTCTAAACAATAGCAGTAAACGCAGCCTGAAAAACACCCAACTTGGCACCGAGACACAGCAGCCGCTGCCAGAAACTGTCTTGCCTCTGAACACAGCCAGCAGTGAATCAGCTGGGGAAACCTCTCCAACAGAGTGGGAAAGTAACACGTTCACATAATTGTGGTTTGGATTCATTTGATGGCTTTAGGGCATTCAATCGTTCGCAACTGGACCTTGTCAGTTCGTCTTAGAAGACGTTTCGCCTCTCATCCGAGCAGGCTTCATCAGTTCGTACGCAACCAGACTAGATAGGACAGCTCTAGTCCAATGCAATGGTGTTAGGTTCAAGTATTTATCCCCTGAGTGAGGCCAACCCCCAAAATCAAGAATGGTATCACTCTATTGTGAGACTCACATCACCCACTGGAACACAAACTAGCACACTCCTTTGAGGATAAAAATGTGCATATTCTGGACAGAGAAGATAGATGGTTTGAAAGAGGAGTACGAGAAGCCATCTATGTCAAGGTTGAAAAACCATCTCTGAACAGAGGGGGAGGTCTGAGACACCACCTCTCTCCCACATACAATGCTGTCCTTTCATCTCTCCCAAAAAGATTTAAAGATTTAGCCTCTGAGGATAAACAACAAAGCCATTCACACATGGCTCCAGGAGCCTCCCAATGACAAAAATGGGACACTAACGAGCTAAACGACTGTCGTTGACATCCAAGGGTTGCACCCCTCCCCGCCTTAATGGGGGGATCGTTTGCCTCACAGTAGAGTGATACCATTCTTGATTTTGGGGGTTGGCCTCACTCAGGGGATAAATACTTGAACCTAACACCATTGCATTGGACTAGAGCTGTCCTATCAAGTCTGGTTGCGTAACAGATGAAGCCTGCTCGGATGAGAGGCGAAACGTCTTCTAAGACAAACTGACGAGGTCCAGTTGCGAACGATTGAATGCCCTAAAGCTTACAATGACCTGGATGAATGAGAATATTCACAGGCACGATTCATTTGATGGTATTTATGGATTTTCAAAAAGGCTGTTTGTGCAACAAAAACAGGGAATGAGAGTGATTTGAGTTGTTTAAGTGTGACAGGCTTTTCAGGCTATTCTTTCAATCTGCAGGAAGGTTAGAAAACTCACTTTTCAACCCCGCCAGCTCAGTCCTTTTCTCCTAATTTGCCTTTTAATATCTCCATTAGTCTCTGTTTAACAAGTTCCTGAAAATCTAATTGGAATTAAAGCAACACCATCACATGTAAACGTTAAATTTAACATAACCTTGCAGGCTGAAACTGACCTCAAGTCAAGTTAAGAGCTAATTAAAGTGAAGGTGGTGTCCTATTTATAACTTAACATGGTCCCTCTGACACAGAGGCTATTTCTAACTTATTTACTCTACTGTTCAGTACTTGGAGCACTTTGAAGACCAGAGGGTTGATGGATGTTGAGGATTCATCAAAGAGTTCTAATTATGTTTCCTTCACGTGAGGACCGGCATAAAATTAATCTTTGTGCAATCCTGTCTTCCTTATCTCTGCTTCAGTCTTTTCAAAACTATCTGTCATTAAATTGAGCCAAAATGCTTCCATAATCATGATATTGCTGTGTTCTGGCCAGCATGGGTGCACTCCAGCCAGGAATCACTGTTGTCATGAGACAGCATTAAAAAATTACAGAAGATGTGACTGTGTCAGAAGCTGCAGATCACTCATGCACTCATCACAAATGCACTTTTCCCTTTAGGATTCTTCATAGACAAGATGAGCGATTACGGAACAGGTTTCCTCATGGCAGGAGTGGCTCTCATTGTCTCTGCGATGTTCCTGCTTCTCCTCCATCAGATGAACCGCAGGGGTCAGGCCTCAGCCACCAAGATGCATGATACGCATACAGACAGGATGGGACAAAGCATCAGCGCTGAAGCCAAAGAGCAGGACGTGACATGAATGAAGGAAAAATAATTCTTGGGCTGATAGACAAGTTGAAAGAGAGATCACAGTCAAAAAATGGAAAATATGGTAACACTTTTCTCATGGGGGGGGGGTTAAAACAGTGGCATTCAGAGGTAGAAAAAGAAATTGTCATGTGAAGAATCATCTGGAGGATCAACTGGGCCTTTTAGAATCAACCTGTGTTTGTCTGCAGGTTAGTGGAGGATTGTAGTCAGTATCTCTGTCTGTCACACAGAGAAAGTGTCTGTTAACAGGGCATTTTGAAATTGATAAATCTTCTAGACCATAGGTGAGGGGTGTCTGACACAAGAGGCAATCCATAAATACAAAAAAGCCACTCAGAAATATCTCTCTCTCTATATATATATATATATATAGATAAATATATATATATATATTTATATATATATAATCTATTTTCTGAGAAAAAGAAAATAAGATAAAAAAAATATTTTTGCTAGAGTAAAAGGCAAGCCACTGTGTCTAGTATTGTGTGTTTGAGGGGGCACGCAGTGATGAAAATGTGGAGCGTCATTACAGCTCGGTGGAATTTGGGTGCCCAACAAGCAGCTTTCACGAAACCACATTCTGACAAAGACCGTGTTATGAAGGCACGTTTTGTGGTGATCGAGCTGAAACCTCATTCAAAAGGACAATTTGTGATTTGTGAACAATGTTATTGTGGAGCTGTTAGTACTGGACAGAGTTAAATTATTCCAACGTCTCTGTCTGTGTGGAATAATTCATAGAGAACCTGACATGGAAACTCAGTAGTGAGATAGATAGTAAGTGTCTGTGTGATCTGGCCTTCAGGGTGGACATTACCAAGAACCTCTCAGAGCTGAACCTCCAGCTCCAGCAGCTTCTCAGCTCTCTGCTTTCAAATGCGAAATCATTTGAAGTGAAATTAAAGCCGTGACAAGTGCAACTGGAAAGAGGAAACACTGTGATCCTACTCTGCAAGAACAAAAGCTGCTATGACACCTAAATATGCTGCTGAGTGTGAAAACTCCTTCAGGCGTTTGGTGAGATGGTGCAGGACATTTTACAGTAAACAAAAGAAAGTGAACATATTTACTCTGCTGTTTAATGTGGAACCAGCTGATTACAACCTACAACATGAAGACATTGAACTGCAAAGCAACAACAAGCTCAAAGCTGTGAACAACAACCTACCTCTGCTGGAGTTCTAGACACTGCATTCATTCATTCATTCTGAGGAGACATGCTTGTTTGTATAAAGAAACACTATTACTGTGAATAGCCTCTTTCAAAAGTGAGCATAAGGAAGACTCAGCTCTGCTCCAGACTAACTGACTCGAACCTGGAAAACTATCATCATCATTATCATCACTACCATCTGATATCAAGTTTCAGCCATCACATCTGAGGGTAGTTTCATATACAGTATGTGTTCAATAATCTAGTATGGAGTTTGAACTCAAAGGATGTTCCAAAAATTGAAATGGCCCTTGACAGGAAAACGGTTCCCCACTCCTGGTTTAGACAGTCACAGTTTGCAGCTGATCTGTCCTCTGTATTATCACAGGTCAAGCACTGAGGAGGAAAGAAAGCAATACCTTACTGATAACAAAATGTGATCAGTTGTTTGCCATAAACAATTTACAATCGCTAATTTCATTTCTAATGTGCATATTGGTTGTTCAAGCTGTGGCAATGAATGTTCTATTAAGGTATTAAATGTTTAAATTGGGGTACTTGAAGTATTTATGCTTTTCTCCTTTCATTTACTTGATGTATTACTGTTTTATTATTTTAGGATATTGTTTTTTCTTAAGTTAAGTCAACAGTAAAAATGCAGGGCAGGGTCTTGCTTTTTTAAAACATGAAACATCAGTTTCAGCCCTCCTGCCTGTACTAGTCATTTTTATACAGTCCATAATAGGTTCATATATTGAACTCACTTTCTGAATGTGAACTGTAATTAATGCGGCCACTTCCCTACAAAGAAAGCTGCAGATACTGTGTAGTTATGTCACTCAAGTGTAAAATGTGTCAGGAATATGGTGGCCATAGAGCATTATGGGATTGCAGAGTCAAAAATGTGACTATGGCTCCCTCCAGTGAGGAGCTACTGATCCTGCAGTTGCTACCGTCACTGCAGGGCTGTGCTGAGAAGTGCAGGTGTATCCACACATTATACCACGGGGAAGATTGGAGAACTTAGAAAGCAGACCAAACAACCAAATTACAGTAAGTTACATCTGTTCACACTGGATGCAGTGTTCTTTGCTGCTGAGTGTTCTTTGCTGCTGAGAGTAAAACGTAAAATATATGAAGGATGTTCCTATTAAATTACAAGCAGATAGAAAAAATCTGAAGTGTTAAATTACATTGCTGGAAGAATAAAACAACTTCTAAATGGTTCAGTGAAGTCGATGCAGCCTGAAAGCCATTCTTGTCCTCTGCTGCAGAATTTTTGGTATGTGCAACCATCAAGAAAACTAACTTTCATAACCCCGAATCAACGAGAGGCACCCGATAAACATCTTCAGCCTGGTGTAATTCAGCTATAAGAAAAATAAATAAACATGTCACTCTGCATAAATCAGCATAACAAACTGTAAACCAAGATTCACAAACAGTGGCCCACACTGGAACCCCCTCCCCCTAGCTAACAGACACGAGGCGCACACACACTCATAGACATGTGCACACACCAAAGGAAAGAAACTGCACAAAAGAAAACTTGCCACAACAAGAGAGCTGGTCACAAAGTACCACAAGCCTTTGATATGCCAGACAGGAACAAAGACATAATCCATGTTTCATCAAAACTCTACATGAAAAGCAAACACAACCACACACACACACACACGTACACACTGTATGTCATGGTTGACTGGCAAGAGAGTCAAGAGGCCACCTATTATCAGGGAAAGGAAGACTGTCGGTTCAAAACTATCAGAGGATTTCCGATCCAGTACACCTAAAATCTACTGTTGCTTGATACATGAGGAAGTTTAGCCTTTTAATTGCATATCAGCCTGCCTGAAATCCCTAAACCCTTATTAACACACTGTCTGTGCTGCACATGAAAGGAATCACATGTATGTCTGACTGAGCACCAAACCAAACAGGCAGAGTGGACAACATTTACTTTAATGTATTAAGATATTTGTCTTGGCTTAGTCTGCCTTTAAAAACAATTTAACATCTTCTGTGATTCTGGAGGGAAGTTTGACCCCTGATGAAATCCCAGTCATCATCATCAGGGTTTATTTTTTTCATTCGTATCATTACTATTGCTAATAGAATGCCTGTTTTACAACCCGGAAATGTGGAGTTTGAAAGCTGGGAGGGTCTTATGAAAGATTCTGTTGAGTTGCATCATGGGAAATGTAGGATACAGCTGCTTTGATTTTGACCTTCTTTTTAAAAAGTCTGTCTCCTGTGAGCCCCCCGTTCTTTAATAAAGAGACACACACTGACTATGATCCTTGTCCATATCCAGGAAGCTTGAGAACTGGTGAGACAAGTCCGTCTGCTTTAACTTCTAGCAACTAAGTGGGACTATTTCAGTCTGACCTAGCCCACAGCCCACTGCATGTGTGGGAGAGAGGAGCAGCAGTGACATGGGCCCGTCTCAGTTTGACCTGCTCAACATCAACTCCAATAAAGCAGAAAGCATAGGAAGAGCTTTGAAGTCTAACAGCACTTACTGAAGGGCCTCCTGGTCACTTTGACCCCACAGTGGAACCCCTGGGCTCAGGGTCGCTATAGAAAGAGCTGAAATAGTTTCTCGATTTTTTTTTCTTTTTTCTTCTTTTTTTATTTGTCGACCTTGCTCCCAGGGGTCATGTTGAGGAATGCTGCACAGCTACCTGAGTTCAAAGCGCTCAGTAGCTGGGACGAGAGCGAAGAGAGGTGAGAAGAGGAAGAGGAGGAGGGCGAGGAAAGAGGGAGAAACTGAAATTGGGCATAAGAGAGGAGAGAAAAGGGATGATAACTGCGTACGAAACAGGAGAAAGCAGCTGTGAGAAAGGTGGGAGATGAAAACATGAGGAGGAAAACTAAAAACTGAGGAGGTGCACAAGAGGGGACAGGAACAACAGGCAATTTCCAGTTGAAAAAAAGGGGAGGGAGAATAAAAAAACCTGAGGAATGTGAGGAAAGAGACGGAGAATGACAGAGAAGAAACAGTTACTGTACACCGAGGAACCGTCTGAGCTAGCAGTGCAGTCAGACTTTGTGATGGTTAGGAAGAAGGACAATTATACAGGGATGACAGTGTCATGAAGGGGAAGCAGTTTAACCTCCTCACTGAAAAGAAAAGAGACGCACATGGTGCCAATGAGGAATGATCAGACTGACTGCAGGGAGTTTAGCTTTATGAGCATTGCCGGTGATTAGACCCGCTGAAGGTAGAGATGCACGCTGCATTGCACATGGACAGTCTTATGTAAATACAGCCTGTGTCATGTCCCGCCGTGTCTGATGTGTCTGTTCACAGTGTTTAGTCTTGTCGGGCACTTCCTCTTTTATTGTGAAACCCTAACTCTCCTCTTGTTTCAGACCCTGACTTCCTGATGTGCTTCCCGCTTGTCTGATTGTCTGCCCCGCCCTGATTGTCTCCACCTGTTCATTGTTACCTCATGTATATATAGTCCGAGTCTCCCTTTGTCTTGTGCCAGATTGTCTTGTTCGTCATGTGCTCCCTGTATCTCGTCTTGCTATCAGTCCTGCTAAAAGTACCTTCGTAGTCTATTGTCTTGATTATCGTAGTGTCCTTAGTTCTCCTTTTTGAAAGCCTTGGCGTTTTTTGTTCTTGTTTCTGACACTACCTCTGAGCCCTGAGTTTGCCTGTATTGTCCTTTGCTTTTTGTAAATAAATCAGCCATAGTGCTCGCCTTTTGTTGGAACTGTGTTTGGTCTCCTGCCTTTGAGTCCTGACTCCTTCGAGCCCTTGGGCCTTTCAGTACAATCTGGCCAATTATTGACTCAGCGGAGCCAAACCAATTCTGGAATGCCCTGTCTGCCCAAGGAAGTCTCCTCCATCAACATGAGGATCAACTCAGGAGCATTCAACAGGGGGTCAAGGCACTCGCCGACAGACAACAGGAGCTTCAACACACGGTCATGAGTCAGGTAAATCTACTCACCGATCAACTCCTGAAAATCAGTAATCGTTTGGACGATTCCCCTCAGAGTCATTCTGCCGTGACCCACGCCGAACCAGCGCCCAGTGCTCCACCAATCAGCAGTCCGATCCAGGGAGCCCCACGCCTCGCCTCCCCAGATAAATTCTCCGGAGACTCCGGGGATTGCCGGGCCTTTCTGATTCAGTGCGACCTCCACTTTAAACATTATCCGGGTGCGTATCAAACTGAACCTGCTAAAGTCGCATTCATAATCTCGCACCTCACAGGGAGGGCAGCAGCCTGGGCTACTGCTGAGTGGGCCAGAGGGTCAGCCTTGTGTCATGATGCTAAGGTTTTTTCTAAAACAATAACAACTATTTTTGACCATTAGTCCCCAGCCAAGGACGCATGTCGAGCGCTACTGTGCTTGCGGCAGGGACGCTGCCGTGTGGTAGACTATGCCATCGACTTCCGCAGACTTGCAGCCGACAGTGGCTGGAATGGCCCAGCTCTGAATGACGCCTTCATCCACGGACTCTCGGACGCCATAAAGGACCAACTCGCCCCGTTGGAGCTGCCGCCCGACCTGGAATCCATCATCTCGACCGCTGTTCGCATAGACTCACGGCTATGCGAGCGGGAGCGAGGTCGCCGAAGGGAGGCTTTCCCCATGACAGAGGGTTGGAGAGGTCGTCCAGGTATTGCAGGGGGACAGCGTACCCCTCCTCTGCGGGATCGGAATCTTAATCCGATACCGCCATCTCCTGGTCTCAAAGAACCGATGCAGGTGGGTAGGACAAAATTGAGTCAGGAGGAAAAGATGAGACGCGTCACAGCAAAGGCGTGCTTCTACTGCGGGGAGCAGGGCCACCAAGTGATAAACTGTCAGGTAAAAGACAGGGCTCACCAGCTGAAAGGAGGGAGGTGGTGAGCCGTGCTAATGACTTGTCTAAACCTCCCCGCATATTGACCAGAGTAATTCTGCGAGCCAATAACCAGCTGATAGAGCTAGAAGCCCTCATAGATTCAGGGGCTGATGATAACTTTATGGACTGGAAATTAGCCAGAAAATACCAGATTGGGGTTATAAAACTGTCCAAACCTCTCAACGCCAGTGCCTTAAACGGCAGATTCCTTTTCCAAATAACTCATATCACGGAGAACTGTGAATTGACTGTCGATGCGACGCATTAAGAGACTATTTGTTTTCATTTATTTAATTCTGCCCATCACCCCCTCATTTTAGGCTACCCCTGGCTTAAGAACAACAACCCTCAAATAGACTGGGCAACGGGGAAAATCCAGGGGTGGGGGGGGGGAAGCAAGAGTAATGTGTTTTCTGAGTCTGTTCACAGTCATGACCCTCCAAAGCAGAGTTCGGTCCGGCCAGCAGAGGGAGCGGAGGAGCGTTATCCCGATTTGGCTAAAGTGCCAGAATGCTACTGGGATCTCAAGGAAGTTTTCAATAAAGAGAAAGCCACCTCTCTGCCGCCTCGTCGGGCTTCTGATTGCCCCATTGATCTACTTCCAGGTGCTCCTATCCCCAAGGGTTGGCTCTACTCCCTCTCTGGACCGGAACGTAAGGCCATGGACGACTACATTCAGACGTCACTGAAAGCCAGCATCATCCGTCCTTCCTCGTCTCCTGCTGGAGCGGGTTTTTCTTTGTGGAGAAGAAAGACGGGTCCCTCCGACCTTGTATTGATTACAGTGCCTTAAATGATATCACAGTAAAAAATCATTACCCTCTGCCTTTAATGAACACTGTATTTGAACTTTTGCAACTGGCTCGCTGGTTCACAAAGCTAGATCTCCGGAACGCTTACCACCTGATTCGCATCCGTGAGGGGGATGAGTGGAAAACCGGGTTCAATAACCCCAGCGACCACTATGAGTACTTGGTCATGCCCTTCGGACTCACCAACGCGCCTGCAGTGTTCCAGGGGTATGTGAATGATGTGCTTAGAGTCTATCTGAATGACTTTGTTTTCGTCTATTTAGACGATATATTGATCTTCTCCCTGGACATAGACTCACATAAGCGCCACACACGGCAGGTGTTGTCCTGCCTACTGGAACACCATTTGTATGTGAAAGCGGAGAAATGGGAATTTCACAGCAACCAAGTTGGGTTTTTGGGTTATGTTATCTCTGAGAACCAGATCCAGATGGACCCAGAGAAGGTGAGCGCGGTAGCAAATTGGCCAGTTCCATCCAACCGTAAGAAACTGCAGCAGTTTCTCGGTTTTGCCAACTTTTACCGCAAATTCATCCGCAACTTCAGTACAGTTGTGTCACCGCTCCACCAACTAACTTCTGCTAAGTCCGTTTTTCAGTGGTCCTCTGAAGCTGGAAACGCCTTTCAGCGTCTAAAGTCTGCCTACACCTCAGCACCCGTTCTCACCGTTCCCGATCCACAGCGGCAGTTCATAGTCGAAGTTGACGCATCTAATGAGGGAGTGGGGGCGGTCCTATCCCAGCGTAACGCACAGGATAACCGGATTCATCCCTGTGCCTTCCTATCCCGTAAGTTGTCACCTGCAGAAAGAAGGTATGATGTGGGAAACAGAGAGCTACTAGCGGTGAAAACAGCCTTAAAGGGAATGGAGACATTGGCTGGAGGGGGCTGAGCACCCGTTTGTGGTACTCACAGATCATAAGAATCTTGAATACATCAAAAAAGCTAAAAGACTGAATTCTAGACAGGCATGCTGGGCCCTTTTTTTTAGCCGGTTTCGGTTTAGTATTTCATTTCGTCAAACGTCAAACCCGATGCTTTGTCTCGATTGTACGAACCGGAACCGGTCGCCAAGGAACCAGAGGCCATCCTACCACTGAACTGTGTGGTAGGTGGGGTTTCGTGGCAAATAGAAAAAGATGTGCAACAGGCCAATGAGGGATTAGAGTCCCCAGCAGGGTGTCCCAGCGATCAGTTGTTCATACCGGCTCAGCTGCGGTCCCAAGTAATTCAATGGGCACACACATCTTTGCTTACCTGTCATCCTGGGGTCAAACGCACATTATAAGTGGTACGTCAAAGGTTCTGGTGGCCGACATTGAGAAGTGATGTTCCTGAATATGTTCGGGTTTGTGAAGTATGTTGCAGAAACAAGACGCCCAAGCAGAATCCGATGGGACTCCTCCAGCCCTTGGCTGTGCCCCAAAGACCCTGGACCCACCTTTCTATCGATTTCGTGACCGGACTACCCCCTTCCCGAGGTAACACGACCATACTTACTGTGGTAGACCGTTTCTCCAAAATGACTCATTTCATTGCCCTGGCTAAACTCCCCTCAGCCAAATGTAACACTTCTGGAGTAGTTACAGTATACTAGGACCAATGCTAGGTTCGACTACTGGAGCAGCGATAGATGTCAGGTGCATTAATAACTACAGACCAGAGAATAAGGTAATTCACAAGTAAATGTCTTTATGTAAATCCTTTGATTGTCCCGAATGGTTAATCAGATGTCTGTGAGAATCCACTGCAGTTTGGCAGAGAAATATGGATCAATCCTACCAGTTTCTTGATGAAACCACACAACGTCCAGCAGAGGGCGCTTGCTTCTGTGTGATGCACAATTCAAGGAGTCCCTGGGTGGCTCGCCATCTTGTTTCATACACGTGAAAATCCAACTCCAGTATTCGCTCTGAAGTTCTGGTCCAAACCTTAATGGCCAAGTCCCGTTTGGCAATGTGTACAACATCACCAAGTCTCGGACCGGTAAAAAAACAAAAATGACTCTTTCAAAGTACAAAAATAGCTTTAAATACTCTTTTACTCGGCTTTTCTCTATTTTTTCTTAAGTTAAGTTTTCTTTAGTTTAAGCAGCAGCTCTGCAAAGACTATCTGCGTATCTCCCTCCTTCAAAAGCAGGAAGAGAGAAAACAACCCGCTTGGCTGTGGCAAGTCACATGAGCCACGTTGCGACGCAACTCTTCAAAATAAGAGTCTAAACACAATTTTTAAATAAAAATAAAAGTAACATGAATTTACACGTTTTTAATTCTTAAATGTTAAATCATGAATTACAGCATTGCTGACAATTCTTATAATTTTTTAACCATGTTAATCTATTTATTGTCTATTTATAATTTACCACTAATCGCTTATTTATCACTTTTATCAAAATGTATTTCCTATTGGCTGTATTTATTAACAGGCTTTTATTTAGTGAGGCTTTGTAACCAGGGTTACACTCTCCCCACTTAAATCTATGCAAGTCCCTTTGCATAATGCATAGTTTAGACTACTTGGATCTCATGGACTTTAATAGAGTTAGTTACAGCTTCACTTAAGCTCTGGAACAAAGACTGAACTATGCTAACAAGAGGATTCCCCAACTGAGGGTAGGTTTAGAGTTTGGGCTTTGTTCTCTCTCTTCCGAAGATCGTCTGACAGCTTGTTCTGTCTCAAAATCATGTTCTGTGTTGTCATTGTTCACAGGTTGGTCTCCGTTCATTTCAATATGAGGTTGACTTGTTTCCTCGTTTGAATCTGGTGCATTGTCCATCTCATCTTGGTGTGTTGGTGGTTCAGGTTCAGGTGCATTCTCTGTTTCAAGTGTGTCTGCCGTTCCCATCACTTCCATGCCCTCTGGAGCATTATCAGGAAATGTAGCATCACCAGGCTCACCGTGGTCTTCCCCGGACCAACGTGACTAGCAGATCTCTCCAAATCAGTCTCTCCAGGAGCACCAGACAGTCCTGAGGGTCCAGCAGGTCCTGGGGCTTGAGCATTGTCTGATTTGGGTTGCTCAACAGCAGGGTTTGAACGACTTTTGGGAGGAAGGACTACTTCATAAGTCTCAAGGGACCTCAAGATCCCCCTGGGAGGACTTGGAAGGTAATACAAAGGGTAGTTATCCTCTTCCTCAGAGTTGTACTCGAACTCAGGTTCGTCAGGATCAGTTATAGGGTGTTGACGTGTGCTTGGCCGTCGTGGTTTTTCTTGGACTGCGGGAGGATTTTCAGGGACAGTTGGCAAGAACCCGCATGGTAACAAAAGGTTTCTGTGAAGAGTTCTGGTGGAACCATGTTGGCGCTCAGGTTTGACTGTATATACAGGTAGGTTGTCCTTTTGACCTACAACCACATGAACAATGGACTCCCACTTATGGGCCAACTTGTGTTTACCCCTAATCCGAACATTCCTCACAAGCACACGATCGCCAACATCCAGGACAGATTCAGTTACATTTTTGTCATATCTGATTTTATTCCGTTCAGCAACTTTGGCAGCATTTTTGGTAGCCAGTTGGTAACTCTCTTGGAGGTGAGATTTGAGGGCTTTGACGTACTGTGAGTGAGAGTGTTGCTGACGATGGTTCAGAGGGACATTGAAGGCAAGGTCTATTGGTAGTCTAGGCTGCCTACCAAACATTAACTCGTAAGGCGTAAACCCTGTACTTTCATGTTTGGTGCAGTTATACGCGTGCACGAGTGGTTTAACAAAGTCACGCCAATGACTCTTGTCTTCGTCGTTGAGCGTACCCAGCATGTTTAATAAAGTTCTATTAAACCTTTCCACAGGGTTTCCCCTGGGGTGGTAGGGTGAAGTTCTGACTTTTTGTATTCCAGCAAGATCACACAGCTCTTTGATGGTTTTTGATTCAAAGTCAGCCCCTTGGTCACTGTGCAACTTCTCCGGAAAACCGTAGTGGGTGATGAAGTTTTCCCACAGGGCTTTGGCTACAGTCCGAGCCTTTTGGTTCGGAGTAGGAGTTGCTACAGCGTACTTTGTGAAAAAGTCTGTGATTACAAGGACATCCTTTGCATACTGCGATCTGGTTCGATGGTCAAGAAGTCAATACAGACTAACTCGAGAGGTCTGATGACTTGAATGTTTACTAGAGGCGCTGCCTTCTCTGGCAGAGTTTTTCTGCAAATGAACCTGCTACAGCTTTTGATCTTTTGCTCAATATCTGAGGCCATTTTTGGCCAGAAAAATCTGGTGCGGGTTAAGTCAAGAGTCCGGTCAAAGCCGAGATGACCCATGTCATCGTGAAGGCTTTTTAACACAATAGGTCTCAGGCATTCAGGAAGAATGAGTTGATGCTGGGTTCCTTCACCTACTTGCCTCTTTCGGTACAAAATCCCATTTTGGAACTCAAGTTTGTTTAGTTCACGCAGAAGGATGGAAAGTTGCGGAATTTCTTGACGTACAATAGGGGGACATGTTTCACCTGTTTCAAGCTGGTGTATGATTTCATTGATAGCAGGATCATTTCTTTGACTTTGTCTCAACTCTTCTTCTGACATGCTTGGAATGACAGGAAAAGTGTCACACTGCTCAAAACTGTCAGGAATAGCATTAGCAGACATGGACAGGGATGTTACAAGTGGGCAGGTAAACACATTGTGGTCTATATCAAGAGACTGGAGGACTAGGTGTTTTTCACAGATTGCACTGACAGCATGAGGAGGAACGTGAGTGAAAGGATCTGTGCCAGGTAAGTGGCGTTGTACAAACTGACGGATTCGCTCTTGCTCCTTAAGGGAGACAAGGTCATTTACTGGTTCTGCGTGTGGACGCATCCACGTTTTGTTTGCCTGCTCTGTACCGAAGCTGGAACTCAAAAGAGGACGGGGCGGACAACCAGCGATAACTTGTCGCATCTAGCTTAGCGGTGGTCAAAATGTAAGTTAAAGGGTTGCTGTCTGTTATTACTGTGAAAGGACTGCCATATAAGTAGTCACAAAACTTTTCCGTTACAGCCCACTTGAGGGCAAGGAACTCGAGCTTGTGGGCAGGGTAACGGCTTTCACTCCTCGATAGTCCTCTGCTCGCGTATGCGATTACACGCATCTCTCCCTCCTGCTCTTGATAAAGAGCGGCTCCTAACCCGGTTGGACTCGCGTCAGTATGTAATACATAAGGCAACTTGTGATTGGCAAAACCTAACACGGGGGCAGTAGTTAGCTTGTCTATTATCGTCTTGAATGCTTGTTGACAACTCTCTGTCCATCGCTCCCTGAAAGGAGCTTTTGGCTCGAAATACTGGACATTGTTTGACTTAGGTCTACTTAGTTCTCAGTGGTGGGTATCCAGCCGTCAGACTGGTAAGGGGTTTGACGATTTTGGAAAATCCATCCATCCATCCATTCTCTTCCGCTTATCTGGGGCCGGGTCGCGGGGGCAGCAGTCTAAGCAGGGAGGCCCAGACTTCCCTCTCCCCAGACACTTCCTCCAGCTCTTCCGGGGGGACCCCGAGGCGTTCCCAGGCCAGCCGAGTGACATAGTCCCTCCAGCGTGTCCTGGGTCTTCCCCGGGGCCTCTTCCCGGTGGGGCATGCCCGGAACACCCTCCCAGGAAGGCGTCCAGGAGGCATCCGTTGAAGATGCCCGAGCCACCTCAGCTGGCTCCTCTCGACGTGGAGGAGCAGCGGCTCTACTCTGAGCTCCTCCCGAGTGACAGAGCTCCTCACCCTATCTCTAAGGGAGCGCCCCGCCACCCTGTGGAGGAAACTCATTTCAGCCGCTTGTATCCGAGATCTCGTTCTTTCGGTCATGACCCAAAGTTCATGACCATAGGTGAGGGTAGGAACGTAGATTGACCGGTAAATCGAGAGCTTTGCCTTTCGGCTCAGCTCCTTCTTCACCACGATGGACCGGTACAATGACCGCATTACTGCTGCCGCCGCACCGATCCGCCTGTCAATCTCACGCTCCATCCTTCCCTCACTCATGAACAAGACCCCAAGATACTTGAACTCCTCCACTTGAGGCAGGAGCTCTCTTCCAACCCAGAGGGGACAAGCCACCCTTTTCTGGTCGAGAACCATGGCCTCGGACTTGGAGGTGCTGATTCTCATCCCAGCCGCTTCACACTCGGCTGCAAACTGCCCCAACACATGCTGGAGGTCCTGGTTCGAAGAAGCCAACAGGACAACATCATCCGCAAAAAGCAGAGATGAGATCCTGTGGTCCCCAAACCAGATTCCCTCCGGCCCTTGGCTGCGCCTAGAAATTCTGTCCATAAAAATAATGAACAGAACCGGTGACAAAGGGCAGCCCTGCCGGAGTCCAACATGCACTGGGAACAAGTCTGACTTACTGCCGGCAATGCGAACCAAGCTCCTGCTCCGGTCATACAGAGACCGGACGGCCCGTAGCAAAGGGCCCCGGACTCCATACTCCCGAAGCACCTCCCACATAATGCCACGAGGGACACGGTCGAATGCCTTCTCCAAGTCCACAAAACACATGTGGACTGGTTGGGCAAACTCCCATGAACCCTCGAGCACCCTGTGGAGGGTGTAGAGCTGGTCCAGTGTTCCACGGCCAGGACGAAAACCGCATTGTTCCTCCTGAATCCGAGGTTCGACTATCGGCCGAATTCTCCTCTCCAGTACCCTGGAATAGACTTTACCAGGGAGGCTGAGGAGTGTGATCCCCCTGTAGTTGGAGCACACCCTCCGGTCCCCCTTTTTGAATAGAGGGACCACCACCCCGGTCTGCCAGTCCAGGGGCACTGTCCCCAACTGCCATGCGATGTTGCAAAGGCGTGTCAACCAAGACAGCCCGACAACATCCAGAGACTTGAGGTACTCAGGGCGGATCTCATCCACCCCCGGGGCCTTGCCACCGAGGAGCTTCCGAACTACCTCGGTGACCTCAGCCTGAGTGATGGATGAGCCAGCCTCTGGGTCCCCAGCCCCTGCTTCCTCTACGGAAGGCGTGGCAATGGGATTGAGGAGATCCTCAAAGTACTCTTTCCACCGCCCGACAATATCCCCAGTCGAGGTCAACAGCTCCCCACCTCCACTGTAAACAGTGTTGGCAGGGTACTGCTTCCCCCTTCTGAGGTGCCGGACGGTTTGCCAGAATATCTTTGTGGCCGACCGATAATCCTCCTCCATGGCCTCCCCGAACTTTTCCCATACCCGAGTTTTTGCTTCAACAACTGCCCGTGCCGCAGCACGCTTGGCCTGCCGGTACCTGTCAGCTGCCTCAGGAGTCCCACAAATCAACCAGGCTCGATAGGACTCCTTCTTCAGCTTGACGGCATCCCTTACTTCTGGTGTCCACCACCGGGTTCGGGGATTGCCGCCACGGCAGGCACCAGAGACCTTACGGCCACAGCTCCGAACAGCTGCGTCAACAATGGAGGTGGAGAACATGGTCCATTCGGACTCAATGTCTCCAACCTCCCTCGGGATTTGGTCAAAGCTCTCCCGGAGGTGCGAGTTGAAAACTCCTCTGACAGAGGGTTCCGCCAGACGTTCCCAACAGACCCTCACTACCCGTTTGGGCCTGCCAAGTCTGTCCAGCTTTCTCCTCTGCCAGCGGATCCAGCTCAACACCAGGTGGTGATCAGTTGACAGCTCAGCCCCTCTCTTCACCCGAGTGTCCAAGACATACGGCCGAAGGTCAGATGACACGATGACACAACCGAGCGTTGAAGTCCCCCAGTAGAACGACAGAGTCCCCAGTCGGAGCACTTTCCAGCACCCCTCCCACAGATTCCAAGAAGGGTGGGTACTCTACACTGTTGTTCGGCCCGTAGGCCGAAACAACAGTGAGGCACCTGTCCCCAACCCGAAGTCGTAGGGCAGCAACCCTCTCGTTCACCGGGGAAAACTCCAACACATGGCGGCTAAGGTGGGGAGCTATAAGCAAGCCCACACCGGCCCGCCGCCTCTCACCGCGGGCAACTCCAGAGTAGAAGAGAGTCCAGCCTCTCTCAAGGAGTTGGGTTCCAGAACCCAGGCTGTGCGTGGAGGTGAGCCCGACTATCTCTAGCCGGTACCGCTCAACCTCCTGCACTAGCTCGGGCTCCTTCCCCCCCAGCGAGGTGACATTCCATGTCCCCATTGCCAGATTCCAGGGATTGGGCCGCCGGGGCCCCCGCCCACGACTGCTACCCAATTCCCACCGCATCGGCCCCTTCTGATCCCTCCTGCGGGTGATGGGCCTACTGGAGGGCGGGCCCACGTCGCTCCTTCGGGCTCGCCTGCGAGCCCCAACCCCAGGCCTGGCTCCAGGGTGGGGCCCCGGTAACGCCAATCCGGGCGACGTAATGGTCCTTGTTTTATTTGTTTTCATAGGGGCTATGGAACCGCTCTTCGTCTGACCCATCACCTAGGACCTGTTTGCCTTGGGAGACCCTACCAGGGGCAATTAGCCCCAGACAACATAGCTCCTAGGATCATCTGAGTACTCAAACCCCTCCACCACAATAAGGTGGCAGTTCAAGGAGGGGAGGGGTTTTGGTTTTGGATTTTGGAAAAGTCTTTGATAAACCTTCTATAATATCCTTGGCCATGTTTTTAAGGCTGCAACTTTTTCTGTGTCTGTTTCAACACCACGCTGGGAGACAATGTGCCCTAAGTACCTCACAGATGTCTGGAAAAATTTGGGTTTCATGTTGTTCTAGGGTGTCGGAGAAAACGATAAGGTCGTCCAGGAAGACCAAGACTTCCTTAAGGTTGATGTCACACATACATTTCTCCATCAGCCTTTGAAATGTACTTGGAGCGTTCGTTGTGCCCTGGGGCATTCTGTTGAACTCAAAGAACCCCATCGGACATATGAAGGCTGTCTTGTGCTTGTCTGTCTCATCGACCTCAATCTGGTAGTACCCACTTTTGAGGTCAAGGCCCGAAAACCATTTCGATCCAGAAAGGGCTGAGAACGCCTCTTTCAAATTAGGAAGCGCATAGGCGTCTTTGATTGTGTTCAGGTTCAACTTTCGATAATCGACGCAGAGTCTTATGTCTCCATTTTTCTTCCGTACCACCACTATTGGTGAGGAAAATGGTGACTCGGACTCGCGGATTATTCCTGCCTCACTCAGTTCCTGCAAATGCCTCCGTACCGCATCGACATCTTGTGGTCGTATGGGACGGGGTCTGTGCTTAAAGGTTTGATTTGGTGCTTCACTTGGTTAGTGCAACCGAAATCTGTATCATGTAGTGCAAAAACCTCTGGCATAGCACTCAGCTTCTGTACAATTCGCTCTTTCCATTCTGCAGGGACTGGAGGATCAGCAAAGTTGAGATTGAGCTTGGTGGCATTTGAGCTGGAAGAAGGCTCAGACTGCTGTGGGATATGACTGTTTGGCAATATCTCTTGCATAGCCTGCATTACCTTCCTGGCTCTCGAAGAAGGCGGACGCTTTTTCTTTCGCTCCCTCCCTGCCTTATCTACCCTGCTACTGCTCTTTGTCCTGTGCTGTCTCTGTCTAACTATCTCGGAGCCTCTCTCTGCATTCTCCTCCAAATCCAAAAATGATGGATCTGGTCAGCTGGTCTCTCAATGCAATTGACCATATTTTCTCCACAATGAAGTTGGGTAAAGGAGAACCCGCCTGCCCTGACGGAACGTTCGCAGCCGGCTACACGTTGGACTCCTGGGAGAAGTGGAGGATCGTGTGTCTGTCGGTTCTTTCCGTTGAGGATGTTGAAGATGCATACACAATTGGATTTATGATCTTAGGCTTTCTGCTGTTTGGCTTTGGCGGATACCTGATCTACTGCATAATAAGGAAGATGCTGGCGGAAATTGGCAAGCTGCTTGCCTTGATCGAGGGAATGTGCAGGGCTGCCAGCACTCAGACTCAAGCGATTTGTGAGCTCAATCGCAAACTGGATGCAATTCCTGAGCTCCTTCGCCGGTCGGATAACAACTTGGAGAAGCAAGCAACAACAGTCTTGTTATGATGTCTTAAATGTTGCTTGTGCTGAGGTGTTTTTTTTTTTTTTTAACCAAGCCCACACTGTGCCCCCCCCCCCCCCCCCCCCCCCCCCCCCAATGGGCGCAGTCTGAGATTAGTTTTTTTTTTTTTTTTTTCTCTCTCCTCTCCCTCCCCTCCTGTTTTCATTTGTTTTTCATCTAAGTAAGCGAGGCGCCGCCCTGCTGGTTGCATCTTGGTTCTCCTGTCCCTGTCTTCCCATGTCAATTATTTGTACTGTCTTTTGTGCCATTGTGTCCTCTGGGACGGTGTAACTGAACAGAATTTTGTTGCACTTGGAAACTTGTGTGATGACAATAAATGATTCCTGATTCCTGATTCCTGATTTCAGCAATGACACTCTTTGCAGGAATAACTATGTCATGTTTACTTTCATTTAGCAGGACCACTGGAAGCTTTTGGGAGGGTTTCTCAGGAAGGGTAAATATACAGTTGATGACCAAGATACCACCTGGCAAGGAGGATGTGGATGGAGACTCAACTACTACCCACTTGTCTGGGATTTTGGTGTTTACATGAACTGACCCCTCCAAGACTCGACTTTGGCCTGCAGGGATGATTTCGGGCTCTTTCCCTGACAATCTGACAAGACCAAGGCTGCCTTTCTCTTTTTGCGTGTGTCTCTGTTGCAATACACTCAGCACTACTCTGTAACCATAGGGCAGGGCAGTGAGATCTGTATCGGTCAGGGAGAGACTGTCAAAGAGAAGGTCAAGAGTGTTAGTGCCGACCAAGAGAGAGGACTGGGCACTAGAGCGTGTGTCTGGGACAATTAATGCAAGGGAGGACACGGTAAGTTCAGTTCCAAAACAGTTCTTAGGAAAGGTGATGTCGACCCCAATGTAGCCCAAGTATGGGACATTTTGACCGGCCTCAACTTCCAGCAGATCTTGTATTGGATGAATTTCTAGATGTGAGAGATTGTTGTCATAGAACGACTGGGACACTGTGGTCACTTGTGACCCAGTGTCGAGAAGGCAGTTGCAAGATTGTTCATTAATTTGTACTTGAGCAGTGTACTTAGCTCCAACTAAGCCTTTGGGTATTTTCACAGTGGCTGATTTGTTGTGCCGGAATCGTTTTTTGGTTTTACGGGGTTGTTTAGTGGGACTAGCTTCACTGATAGCACCCATTTGTCCCGCAATGAGGGCTTGCTCTAGTTTAAAGACTGTGTTTGATTGTTTTGCTTGTCCCAAAGTGACTGTTTCTCTCTCAACTGTTTTCTTTTATCAGCGACCAAGGATGGATTTGGGCCGTTGGAACATGCAGAGACTATATGGCCGTCCTCGCCACATTGGAAACAGTACCAAGGCTTTGGCCTACTCTTTGCAGCTTGGTTTGTCGAGGGAGTTTGTTCAGGTACCTTAGGTTTTGCTTTAGCATTATCATTTGGTGGTTTAGGATTTTTCTTGGGGCTTGGTGGCTTTAGTCTGGCAAGATGACTCTGGAGCTCAGTGATTTGTGTTTTTAGTTCAATGACCAGATCACTTTGAGAAGCTGCAGGTGGGTCTGCTTTTTGGGGTTTCAATCTTGTCAGTTGACCTTGCAACTCAGTTCGCATTTCACTGAGATCATTTTGCATCGTGGGTTCGGAGATGCCAGTACTAGCAGCAATGGCATGTGAAGCTACTTTTGGTCTGGTAGAAGCAAAGTGTTTCTTCATTCTGCTTTCTTTTGCGGTGTGTTTGTCCTCTTCTACTCTTAACTGTAGCAGTAGCTCAGTGAAGGAAGGTGGATTGTCCTTTTTTCTTTCGAGCTGAAGATCCGCTAAAAGGGCATTATCTCAACACCCTCGACAGAACTGACGTAGAAGGTGTCGGTCTGCTTCACTAGCTGCAACACCGCCTCTCTTTAAAGCTTTGGAGAGAGCTGTTTGCAAGCGGTGGAGATACTGTGAGGGCTTCTCACCTGCGTCCTGGAGCATGTTGAGAAATTTAGCGAAAAGCTCATCTCCATCTTCTACTGTGCCAAATGCTGAATTAAGCAACTCAAGATAAGCTGACGGCAAGGCGTTAGGGCCTAAAGGTTTCACCACATTTGCAGCAGGTGGCACAAGACTGTCCAAAATCTTTCGTGAGTGTTGTAAGCCAGACATATCTGGGTCTTGAAGCATGAGCTCAACACTGTGGCGCCATGTATCAAAATCAGCCTCATGACTAGGACAAGGTAATTTGCCTGAGAACTGTCTTAGACGGAAAGAGGCACTGACTTGTGAGATAGGAGCTTCACTTTGGACTATATGCTCTACAACTACCTTTTGCACATCAGGGTGAGTTATGAAGCTCTTTGGAATGTTAGATGGTAGATCAGGTTGTGGTTGGATGACTGATTCAGAAGCACTGATGCTTACATTAGTCGCAATCGGTTCCAAAGTTTAATTTTGGAAAGGTTGGTGATCTGCCTGTGTTGGCTTATCAACTGGGATTGTTGGTTCACTTTGTGTCTCTTGGGGAGAGACCAAAATTTCAGATGGTTCTGGGCTGTTTGCGACCGATTGTGTGCATTCGAACAGGTGCTCATGCAAAACAGCTTCAAAAGATTTGCCACTTAATTTGGCAATTTTCCGCAGTTCACTGAAAAAACTGTGGGTGGCACTGTTGGTAACAACTGATATGTACTCAGTCGACAGGGCTCTTATCTTTTAAATGACTTCATTCGAACTCTCAAGTGTGTAGGGCAGCAAAGGTTCAAGGGCTGCCAAGGCAGCTCCACTCTCGTACTCCACAATTACATTTTTGTGGTAGGGAGACTGGGGATCATCTATTTTAAGGGTTCTCGTAATTTTCCCATACTTGTTCAGGAAGTCAGTTAAATCTTCATCGTCAGCTGTGTCAGTAACCCCACTAACAATAACTGAGTTCGGAACTTTAATGTTTTCTCTGCCAACTATATCCATTTTGCCGGGCTTGGCCTATTTTTAAAGGTCTGGGTCAGGAATAAAATTGACGGTTCAAATACTGCTCCTGGCTGGCTCGCCACTTCTGTAACACTTCTGGAGTAGTTACAGTATACTAGGACGAATGCTAGGTTCGACTACTGGAGCAGCGATAGATGTCAGGTGCATTAATAACCACAGACCAGAGAATAAGGTTAAATTGCCGGCTTATATATTGTTAGTGACAGACAGAAACAGACAGTTAACATAAAATGTTCAATATCACTATACAAGAAAACAAATGAAATATTTTCCCTTTTGGTCAAGTGATTTAGTTTTTCAATCCTTTTTAGATTCAAACCTATTATTTGGCTTAAAAAGGATATTATTTTTCAACCTAGGTTATGGTTTGTATTAATTTCAAGTTCTCTCCTTTAATTTAGTTGAGTTAACTCAGTGTTTTTCTCAATAAAATCTAGTTCTTTAGTTCAAAAGATATCATTGAAGTTTGTTAAACTCCCCTTTAAGTTTCAACCATTTCTTGTTTGTTGTTTGTACCAAACAAAAACATTTACAGTTCCAGTAATACCATTACAGCATTAACACATACGGTTGATCCACAAAAATAAAATAAAAAAATGCACAAAACTCAAAATAATCCAGCAAAAGGCTGAATGACTTGTATTTCACAAGTAAATGTCTTTATGTAAATCCTTTGATTGTCCCGAATGGTTAATCCGATGTCTGTGAGAATCCACTGCAGTTTGGCAGTGAAATATGGATCAATCCTACCAGTTTCTTGATGAAACCACACAACGTCCAGCAGAGGGCGCTTGCTTCTGTGTGATGCACAATTCAAGGAGTCCCTGGGTGGCTCGCCATCTTGTTTCACACACGTGAAAATCCAACTCCGGTATTCGCTCTGAAGTTCTGGTCCAAACCTTAATGGCCAAGTCCCGTTTGGCAATGTGTACAACGTCACCAAGTCTCGGACCGGTAAAAAAACAAAAATGACTCTTTCAAAGTACAAAAATAGCTTTAAATACTCTTTTACTCGGCTTTTCTCTATTTTTTCTCTGTTTAAGCAGCAGCTCTGCAAAGACTATCTGCGTATCTCCCTCCTTCAAAAGCAGGAAGAGAGAAAACAACCCGCTTGGCTGTGGCAAGTCACATGAGCCACGTTGCGACGCAACTCTTCAAAATAAGAGTCTAAACACAATTTTTAAATAAAAATAAAAGTAACATGAATTTACACGTTTTTAATCCTTAAATGTTAAATCATGAATTACAGCATTGCTGACAATTCTTATCATTTTTTAACCATGTTAATCTATTTATTGTCTATTTATAATTTACCACTAATCGCTTATTTATCACTTTTATCAAAATGTATTTCTTATTGGCTGTATTTCTTAACAGGCTTTTATTTAGTGAGGCTTTGTAACCAGGGTTACACAAAGAAACGGCTCCTCAAGGAGGTGTTTAGGATCCACGGTCTACCCAAAGACATTGTTTCTGATAGGGGCCCTCAATTCATTTCCATGTTCTGGCAGGAGTTTTGTAAGTCACTCGGGGCCACAGTGAGCCTGACGTCAGGCTATCACCCCCAATCCAATGGGCAAACTGAAAGACTTAACCAAGAGTTAGAGACATGCTTGCGATGTCTGGTTTCCCAGAATCAGACCTCTTGGAGTGATAATCTCATATGGGTTGAATATGCACATAACACACTTCCTACCACAGCTACAGGCATGTCACCGTCCCACTGTGTCTACGGTTACCAACCCCCTCTATTCGAGGTGAACGAACACGACGTCGCGGTGCCATCTGCTCACGCCCTCGTGAGACGCTGTCGGCGCATCTGGGCAGCAGCCAGGAAGGTTCTGCTCAGGAGTCAGGACCGGATGAAGAAGGCTGCTGACCGCCACCGCCGTGATGCTCCGCAGTATGCTCCAGGCCAGAAGGTCTGGCTGTCGACCCGAGACCTCCCTCTCCATGTTCACTCTCGGAAGCTGTCACCTAGGTTTGTAGGTCCTTACGAAGTCGCTAAAGTCATTAACCCTGTGTCTGTCCGGCTGAAACTTCCTAGGTCCTTGAGAGTGCACCCAACCTTTCATGTGTCCAAGCTGAAGCCGGTCCAAGAGAGTTCTCTGGTCCCCGCCACCAAACCGCCCCCTCCTCCTCGCATGGTTGATGGAGGCCCCGTCTATGCAGTCAAAAGAAGAAGGCTTTCAGTATTTGGTGGATTGGGAGGGGGACCAGAGGAGAGGTCATGGGTGCCGGCAAGTTTTGTGATGGACAAATCACTTATTACTGACTTTGAGAGACGCCAACAGAACGAGCCTGGGCCGTCAGGAGTCGGCCCTAGAGGGGGGGTACTGTCATGTCCCGCCGTGTCTGATGTGTCTGTTCACAGTGTTTAGTCTTGTCGGGCACTTCCTGTTTTATTGTGAAACCCTAACTCTCCTCTCGTTTCAGACACTGACTTCCTGATGTGCTTCCCGCTTGTCTGATTGTCTGTCCCGCCCTGATTGTCTCCACCTGTTCATTGTTACCTCATGTATATCATGTATCATGATCATGTATATATAGTCCGCATCTCCCTTTGTCTTGTGCCAGATTGTCTTGTTCGTCATGTGCTCCCTGTATCTCGTCTTGCTATCAGTCCTGCTAAAAGTACCTTCGTAGTCTATTGTCTTGATTACCGTAGCGTCCTTAGTTCTCCTTTTTGAAAGCCTTAGCGTTTTTTGTTCTTGTTTCTGACACTACCTCTGAGCCCTGAGTTTGCCTGTATTGCCCTTTGCTTTTTGTAAATAAATCAGCCATAGTGCTCGCCTTTTGTTGGAACTGTGTTTGGTCTCCTGCCTTTGAGTCCTGACTCCTTCGAGCCCTTGGGCCTTTCAGCCTGTTGCTAATCTGAGATGTCATGACTTGACTGTGAGAAATGTTTTCTCGTTACTTTCTGGGTTGCAATTCATAATCGTCTTCATTTGTTTGTGGAAGGCAAAAAAATATTCCACTGCTTCAGCCTCCAAAACACTGAATAATCTCCAGGAATGTGCTGAGATCTGAGCGGCTCCCCCTCCAACTTCAACAAATTGCTTCAGTTTGCATGATTTTGGCAATTCAAGCTTTAGTACTTCATATAAACACACTGATTTTTTTTATAGGACATGTGGCTCAAACGATTTCAGGCAGCGAGACGATAGAGAAGTCGGGCAGATGTTTGGTCTGCGTGAACCCGTCTTTGTCTGCTGTCAATCTCTCCTCACAACCCTCTTCCTCCCTTTATCAACGCTGCAATCTGCATTTCTTCTGTCCTCCAGCTTTTTTCTTCTTCTTCCTCCTCTTCCGTTTTTCCATCAGCCAGTGCCAGCCTGCATCTTTAAACAGCTGTCCCACTTTAACTCATCACCCATTGTGCTGCTATGCCTCACACAAAAAAAATGCCATCACATAAAAGCACGCAGAAGCATCAATACATCATAATCAGACATCACAAATACGTGTTTTTGAAACATATAGATGTAGAGGTACATTATCAGATTACATCACCAGTGCAGAAACTTTTCCATTACTGTGCTGATGTATCCAGTAAAGTGGAGCGGATGGCGCCAGTAATACTCCTCTTGGTTCTTTATAGTAAAATAAATCTTTCGTGTGAATCCATACTGTGTGTGTGTCTCCTGTTTAATCACATCGCTCAAACTCAAACTGTACGAACAAGAAAAAAAACACATGTCCCACTACCAACTAAAACAACCATTAAGTCAGAGATTTATCTGCCCTCTTCTGCTGCTCGACCTTTTTAAATGTGAGACAGTAAATTAGAGCAAAGTCGACTTTTATTGCTGTTGATATGCAACACATCCAAACAAAATTAGCTTTGAATGAACTGCATGAGTCAAAGTGCTTTAAAACATTAGATTAAAATCAGATGTAGAGTGACAAGCTAAAATCTACAGGCAGGTTTTACGATTGTATTCTGTGTGAAATAAGCATTCGAAGTGCATTATGCTGCATACGTGTTGAGAATTTACGAGCCATACCAACCAATCAGAGCTGACCTCTGACCTCTCAGGCTGGCCCCTGACCCTGTCTGACAGCCCGGATAGGAATGAATGGTTTTGACAGGCTTCTGCTTCAGGCTTCAGCCCACTGACACAGGAACGGCCGACCAGAGTAGGGTGGGGTGCAATAAAGTGACAATAAAATGATAAATGCCCCGTTCTCCTTCCTAGCTTTTTAGTTTGCTTACTTCAAATTACCAAAACAAAAATCACCTTTTTGTATTTTTAGCATAGGCCACCACAGTGTCTGTATGGATGATGATGGTCTGTTGGTCCTAAATGAAATGTCTCCACAACTACTGAATGAATAGCCATGATTCTTTTGTGCAGGCATTCATTGTTCCCAGAAGATGAATCCTATTGACTCTGGCGACATTCCATCCAGCATCAACATCAGATCATTTGTCCAATAGTTGTTTTTAAGATCAAAAGCCTGAAAAACTAATGACAGTCCCCGCCGTTCCAGCTTTGTGTTTAGTGTAAATTAACAAATACTAGCATGCTACCACACTACAGAGATGCTAAACATTACCTGGTAAATGTTAGCATGATAGCTTTGTCATTCGGAGCATGTTTGTAAGTTCATGCTAGCACTTAGCACAAAGCTCTGCACAGCCTTACAGAGTCACAACTGGCAGCCTGCAGAATATGAATGAATTTAGAAAATGTGCGCATAAACGTTATTCACCAGTGGAAGAAACCCAGTTCATCCCGAGGGTGATCATCAACTAGCTTGCCAACCCCTGGCAACGAGTCAGTGGGCCCACCATCCTACCGCCCAGCTCCCAGGCTGGTCATTCCCTGGAGGGAATCACTTTGGTTTAATTTTTATATAATAATATAAATAGAATATAAATAATGTTGGCCAACTGTGACATTGAGTTTCAAACTGAGTATTTTTGTTGCTTCCTGGGATACTAAAGAGGACTTTTTTGTTGGCACTGGCATTGAGCACTGACTGCCTCCTAAACAGAAATGCCTTCATGTCTTTTATTTGAAAGTTCAGCCCCCACAGTGTCTGCATAGAAAATTCTGGTCCTTGGACAAATGTAGTTAAGGACCCAATGCTGTAGACTCTTAGTCTTGTTTGCTGTTACTTCACCCTAAAAACAACCTTCTCATATTTCCTATGCCAGTGTCTAAAATGTATTCATAGGCAATGAAAGCTAAAGCATTTTTGAACATTTAAACATTCCTGAACATCCCCTGTGTCTATATGTGGCAAAAAAAAACAAACAAACAAACAAACACTCAGACGTACAGCAGATACAATAAATACATTCTGTATATACATGTTACACCTTGTAAATGTTTTGGGTATCAGACACAGAAACCCCACACTATCAACACATTTGCATAAACCTATGTTAGGCCCCAGTGTTCACATTTTCTGTCCAGAAACAAACAGGGCTTCATTATGAAGCATATACCAGATGTATTTCAATTTGGCTTTTATAAAATCATACTTGCTTTGCTGGTATAATGGCCACGTGTGGCTGAGGAGCTGCCCTGACCACTGAGCCAGATCCATCCCTGGACAGCTACCAACTATTATGCCATGAATCAGACTGGAATTAATCTTGACCATCAGAGAGTAGAAACATGTGATATGAAGCCCCCTTGAGACTCCACCCTGCAGAAACAGATACGACGTGTCTTTGCCTCCAGAGGCCGCCTCTCAGATGAAAGGAATTTCTGTCTTTAGAGTGGAGAGTGTGTCTCTGAACAGACTGAACGTTTGTCATCAGATTTTATCTCCGAAGCGTTCTTTCCTGTCTCTGTCTCTGTCTTATATGAGAATTAAGTCAATTCACAATTAACATTCTGATCTCATTCATAAACTGTATGTTAAAAACTGTTATAAACTGTACTTCACCCGTTATCCTGTTCATGAATATGATTGTTTAGTTTATTTGATATTCATGTATACATTCCAGAGCGAGGGAGGAGGCAGGACATGGATGATGTATGTGAGAACATGTCTGGGAAAATTAGTACGCTGTCTACGGCCGTGCAGCTTCAGTTTTTCTCCATTAATGTGGAAGAGAGAAGATAGCTCAGGGTGCCATAAATCATGGCAAAATTATACAACATACAGTTGAATATTCCACTCCAGCATACCAGCCCCATCCAAAACCTAGCACACATTTTCGCATTGGTAGCATTACAAATGATTTAAACTGATAGTGATGTATTTGAGATGCATCATTTCAAATAAAGTGATCTTATTTCTAGCTCAAAAGTATGTTGATTATGGAAAAGCTTCCTTATGGCACACTGGAGTGCGAAATGAAGATTTGTTTGGTGTTTCAAAAAGTTAGACGTCAGCAGCAAAGTGTTCCACTATCAAACTCTGTTTGATGCCCTGATAATATAGAATCTCAATGAATGCTCTAATTGTCTCATCTATGTGTATTGCCACTTTTTGTAAACTTTTAAAAGCATTCTAGTGTAGATGAATAATTTAACTTTGTATGATGTCAATAGCCAATTGCCCAATCAAACCATAGGGTTAGATGTAGCAACAGTAACTAAGGGGACAGGGCTCAGCAGATGGACATATCCAAAAGAGATGAAATGCGCTTCTGCACCATAATAATTTCACACATTCATTCATGCAGTCTCTTCCACTGCCCCCTTCTACTATCTCTATATCCTCCCCCCGACCTACCCCCCTCTTTCTGTTCTCTCCCTTTCTCTCACTCTAACTCTTTACTCTGTCTTTTGTGTAAGTGAAGCCAGGGCCTCCCAGTGACATGAGCCCTGCTCCTGTAAAACTAATAATGACGGAGATTTGTGCAGGCTTAGCATTCTTTCTCCCTTTCACTGCAAGACACTGAGAATGGAGTGAGGGGAGGGGACGGAAAGGGGAGAGAGGTCTAGTGGTAAGGTGGGGGGGTGGGGGGGTGTCCTAGTTTGATAGGGTACACAACTTGGGAGACGTGAAAAAGGACGCACAAGATAGAGAAAGAGACAGAGGCCCTTTCCCCTGACACATACCACATTCATTCTTTATGGGTCAAAGCCTCTGAAATCCCACTGCATCCTCTCCAAACATATTATACACACACAGCAGCCTACACACACGAACACACAGTCATACACAGTCAGGTGTGTTTCAAGTATAAATCATGCACATCCGGTCCCTAACAGAAATCAGGAATGTAAACATGTACAGTGTGCTGGACAGTTAATAGTTAAAGTGCATGCTTGAACTCCAGGCTAGCAGTCAACAAGTATTTTCAAACCCCACACTTAGCAAAGGCAGCTATGCTTCGTCCTGCAGTACCGCACACGAGCAAAACATGTGAGGCAAAGCCACAGAATATAAAATATGTCCCCACCGCGCATCGACAAGACTCTGTCAAATTCACATAAAGATCACCAGATGTGCTGCGAGATGCAACAAGGGGGCAAGGGGGAGGTCTCACACACACTGCCCTCTGCAATGCTCTCCCCTCCCTCCTTTCACCCCACTCCCCTCCCCTCCCATAGACATGTGCGCACGCTGTGCCAGCAGACAGTTTCAGCTCTCAGCAACTGATGCACAGTCAGCTGCTGTTTCTCCCTTCCCCTCCTTTTGCTGCCCTAACTATTCTCCTTTCGTTTCTTCCCTACACTGCCTCCATTCATCCCCCTCTGTACTTTCCCCTTCTTTGCCTCTACTCTGTCATTCTGCCCTGCACTTTTTCCTCAGGCGGACATAAAGGCAGGTCCTGTTAGAGGGAGAGGGCTTGTGTAATTTGCACATGAGCACCGGAGCTATTGCTTCAGCTGGAAAGGCAACATAACAGAAGAGCCACAGACGCGTGCGGGACAAACTCTGAATTAAGGAGAGGAAGCGGGAATACCTCTGAGCTGGGAAGGGAGGAGAAGGAGGGAGACCCAGAAAGAGTTTGGAGTTAGGGTGCAGGACGCGGACCATGCCGGGCTCTGTGGTGATTCTGCTGTCCCTGTTGGTCCTGTCCACAGGAAGTGATGCCAGAAGAATCAGGAAAAGAGGGCTCAACCATAAGGTGGGACTGCTAACCTCACCTTTGACTTTTGTACACGTGCACGTTTGAGTGTGTGGCTTTCTCCTCCAGCTCTGTTTTATTTTCTGAACATCCTCCACAGTGGAAGTTGGTGAAAGCACCGTAAGGCTCTGCTACAGAGCTAGTTTCACACAGTGAGAGCGGTTTGGTGGTTGAGGTGAGCAACAGTTTCTGAGCAGACACGCTTTGATTCTGAGGCGTGACAAATCTACATTGACCGGAGAGTTTTTCAGTTTTGACGAGGAGCAGAAAGTGGAGGGTGCGACAGGTTGGAATAAGTCACTGATTTTCAAGTTTCCATATGAGTAATTGAAGGGCACACTGGATGTACAACTTTTGTCCCTGGGTGTGTGTGTGTGTGTGTGTGTGTGTGTGTGTGTGTGTGTGTGTGTGTGTGTGTGTGTGTGTCTGTGTGTGTGTATCTGTAGTGGATTATTAGGGCAGGAACTGAACTTGCAGACCGGGCCCCAGCTTGTTAACTCAGCTCAGTGTAGCTGATTGATCATCTCTAACAAGGGCTCACTGTAGCGTGCTGCCTTCTCTTTCTTTCTCCCTCTCTGCAACCTCTCGTGCTTCAATGTTCTCACTTTCTAAGTGGTTTCTGCCCTCATTGGCCCTTTTATCTCTCTCATTCTCTGCTTCTATCTATCCCCTTCTCTCATATGAACCAGTTACCCTTTCACCCTCTCTCTGCCTGACTCTCTTTCCCCTTGTCCATGTGCCTCTCACAGCACACCACCGCTCGTTTTCCCTCTTTTAAGTCTCTTTTCTCTCTTCTCCTCCTGCTTTCAGGATGGGCCAAAAGCACCGTCTTGCTGGACTCTGCTTCAAAGCTGCTGTAATTGGAACATGCTGAGGCGACGGTGCAGATGGAGTTTGTCTCTTTCCCTCTAAACCTTTTCATCTCTGCATCTCTGCATCTTTCATTTTTTTAACCACCTCCCACGCACACACATACAAACACCCTCAGTCTCATTCATAACACTGGACCTGTGCAGAAAGACAAATTATAGTCACTGAGTATTTCACGTCTTGAAAGGAAAATTGGTAAACATTTAAAACACACCCAAGGCCACCAGCATGCTCAGGACCTGGCTTTTCATTCATGTTCCCTCTCGTTCTCTGTATACGCTAGATTTCTCCAGATGCAATTATCTAAATATACACTGTAGTCAAATTAGTCAAAACTTCTAGACGAGGCCAAAAGCTGGTAAATTAATCAATGAAATAAAGAAAAATGGGGACTTTCCAAAATGCTTGATCCTTGCAGACCTACAGAAAGTACTGGGTTTTCAAAAAAAAAAAAAAAAAGCTTAATTGCAGTACAATTTTCATTATATGAAAGGGGTCAGGGACTGTTTCTATGCAATTTTCCTTCACTGTGTAGATTTGAAATGTAAGTGAGTTTTTACCTGCATTGTGAAATCTACACTTTACAGCTCCTATAAAATGTTTTATGTCTTTGCAGGCTTGACCTTAACTTCCTTTATCTGACCTGTATGTCAAGCTCTTACCAGAAAAATGTGTATCTGGGCTCTGGGTCTAATGGTCTATGGGTTCAGAGTCATGTCCACCCGCTTTTATCTAGACCTTTCCCAGCCTCAAGGGTCACAGGTCACCAGGAGCACTTTCCTAATTTCCTCATCGTGTTTGACAAGGAAACGGCTGCCCAATAATGCACGGCAGGTAATAAGGGCGCAGAGCTAGGAAATAGGAATTAGAGACAGGCTTACAATCAAGAGACACATGTTTGACGAGCAGATGAGAAGGAGAGAAGGAAAAGAGTAAAGAGGGCATGACAAAAGTGATACTAACAGAGGCCTTAAGTTTCATTTGTCTGGTTATTATTCATCACTTTTAAAATTATAGTGTGTGTCATGAAAAGGTTTCATCAGCCTTAGTCTGTGACTGAAAGAGAAGTCTGTAAAGTATAAATTTAAAGTAAAATTCTTTCACCCAGTATTAGAAATTAGTGTGAGACGAATGCCTCAAGCACCTCTGACTGAAACTTTATGCATTTCTGAGTTCCACCCTCTTAACAAATCATTGCTGCTGATCCACTAACTCCAGATTCAGACACACACACACACACACACACACACACGTACAGACCAGATGATTTTGTCTGATACAGCCATAACACAGTCTGGCTCAAACACCTGCCTGGGCATGTCAGTGAGCACGAACATTGTCTGTCATAAATCTTAAAAAAAAATAAAAATTTATTTGATGTGATGTGGATCATTCGGACAGCGCCTGGTATTAAGACGGGGTCCTGCAGATACTCAGAAACACGTGTACTTCCTGTTCTTGGACTGAAGCCACTATGTAACACCAAACAGATCTGATTCACACTGCTTTGTTCACTGATGGTACGACTGATACTTTGTAAAGATACATTTACACTATGTAATGACTGCTACTGCTGTCAAGAAAGAGTAAAACAAGCGGCCCCTGTCATGAATTGAACTGAAGGGGATTAAAAGTGGCTTTCTGAATGCAGTGGTTAAGAATCAGTTAATTAAATTAAAATAAATGACTGAATTGCACGCTTACTAACAGAGCCCTGTCTGACTGTGCTGCTTCATGACTACCAAGGAAAATTGTGGTCACGTTTACTCCTTTCAATGTTAAAGTTTATTTGTGGTGCCTTGTCAACAGAGCTGGGATGAATTATTTTCATCCCTGAGCTGCTCTGCATTTCACTACTGAACACAATCATCAGCAAATAGTTTGTGGTTCCTGAGAGCCGACAAATCCTTGGAATGCGTGACAAATGTAGTACAGCCAGCGGCAGCACCGGCTGAATAAATGCCCGTTCACACCAGCGTTTAAAACAAGTCATTCAAATTCATCCCAATATCACTGTGATCAATGTATTAATTGTTCACATCGAGTTCAACTTTGGTGAACTTCGACCAACTTCACTCCACTGACCAATAGCAAGATGTCTTGAAAGTGGTACTTTGTGAGCGGATGGAAAGTCGGAGAGTCCAAAATAGAAGAAAGTATCGTAGCTTTGTGGCTAATGCACAATTCTCTTTTATTTAGCCTTCTCTGTCGGTTGAACTGCTCCACAAAACAGACTTGTAGACATGTAGACATTTAAGAAACAGGTACAAATAGTCTTTTAAATAAACTTTCTGAACTTATTATCCCATTAATGATCAAGCTAAGCTTGCAAGCTTGTGAGCTGGGCAGCCTTTTCCCTCGTCCGTTCTTCTTTTTATCGAATGAAATGGTGCACACTGGTGAAGAAAATGCATGGGGGGAGTAAACAGCAGGGAGGAAATAGCTCCACAAGCTATTTTGACTGACCTGGTCGGCTAGCAGGTTAGTGTAATGTGATATCTACATTTTGGGATAGTTTGTGTAGCTTTTGATGTAGAAACATTTTAATGTATGGATTTTGGGTGTAAGGAGTTGTGCAAGATGGGAGTTAGTCGTCCAACTTAGTAGTAGTTTCATGAGCTGGTCTGTGTGGCTCTAAGCAGGAGTAATCCCAGTCAGATGATGTAAAGCTGCCGATCAGAAGCTCATTACTGGAGCAGATTACGCTATGATGCATGTAGTGTAGACACACAGGCACAAAGCAAACAGGCAAACTCGTTTCCACATCAGCTGCTGCTTCAGTATTTACCTGAAGACATTCCTTTTATTTGGCAGCAGGGAGATTTTCCACATTGTCTAATGACTAAAAACAGAGAGCAAATGCATAGCAAATATGAGTCTGTGAGACCACATGTCTGTGTCCATAACTCTGCATACCACAGTACAGACACAGCTGTCCTTACATATGAAATATTGTTCCACTGTTTTCATTTCTAATGTACAACCTAAAAACTGGTCAGGGAGTGATATAGTAGATGAGTTTGTGGGGGCCTCATGGCCTTTCCTGCTACCTCAGACTGGCAGGTGACAGACGCTGCTAGAAACTATACTACAAACAGACAATATTTCCCAACACTAATTAGCTGCATTCACAGTAGGTTTACCTCTGCCCTGTCGTGGAAACCACACCGTACAGTGGTTCAGTCTGTTTGTCTGCATGTCAAGGTTAGACATCAGCTCTGCCAGTGTACGCTGACAGTTAAAAGACGGCTTTTCCCAGCTGTGAATCTCCCTGTTTGTCTGTCAGCAGGCCTTCCCATCACTCACTGAAACTCTCATCTCTGACTGAGTTACAGGATGTTTACCGTCTGTTTTGCGGCTTAGCCCGCCGTGTCTCCATCTATCTGCACGTCTGTCAGTCTTTTTGTCACACTGATTGCTTGTACCAGGAAATGAGTCCTGACAGCCCAAAAGCTAACCAGATGTTTGCTGAGGGCTACTTCATTTAGTAGACATGGGCGATCTGGCGAATTTGAGTTGGCACTTATATGAGAGAACACAGGCCTGTTAATGCATATGTGTGCACAACCTTGACCCTGCAGTGCTGTATGTGCGTATCTGGCACTGGCTGTGTTTCCGGGTATGTGTGTGTGTCTGTGAGCGTGCACAAAGGAAGCAGAAAATCTCAGTATCTGTCTGTGATCTCTGCGTGGGACCACGGACGGACAGATCTCAGTACAGTTTTGGAGACAGACAAGGTCTCCAGTGGCCTCTCCCCACAAACTCCCTGTAAACCACAGAGCAAGAGCACCCAAAAGAGAGACAGTGAAAGACAGACTGGAGGGGGAAAAGAGCAGATCAGCCCTCACAGACACCATCATGCCACTGCTTTTCAACACCAAAGAGAGAGGAAGAAAAGGGGAGGAAAAAATCAAGGAAGGGAAGAGAGATAGCGAGAGGGAGAAAATATGCCCCGCAGATAAGCATGAAGATCACACACAGGCCCACTGGCAGCATCTACAGGAGAGCAGCGCCTCAGACACAAGTGTAAATAAACAGCCAGGAACATCAGAGAGATGTGTGTAGGATAGTATGATAGAGCTCAGGATGTGGAGCATGGCGGCCCTTCTGGTGTACAAAGACATGAAGGCAGCAGAGAAGACACCCTGGAGCCCTCACAGTGCAGTGGTTACCGTAAGAGCTGAATGACAGGCAGGTTGGCAAAACTACAGTAAGTATGTTAGAAGTACTATATTTAATGTTGGCAGTTCTAAGGCTTAAGGATCAGTACAGTAAACACATATTAAAGAATGAACGGCTTTTGCAGTGTACAGTATTCATGTGTAAAAGCAAACACATGCTGTCACGTAAACAGGCAGGGTATACTTGCCTTTTTGTAGGAGACGTTTGCAGGGGGCTTTAGATGCTGATCGGATATGAGACAAGGGCAGTAGTCATTATGTCATTATCCAATCACAGCAGACTTTGTACTCCTCATTCACAGACCTAACTGTATGAGGAGACATTGTGAACCACTGTGATTCCACTTACCTCTTGAGCGCCATGACTGAAGAGTATGAAAGACCTGGTCTGCAGTGTGTGGGAGCATGTACAAGCAGAGGTAGCTCTGAAAGTCAAGTGATTACTGCACATGTGAAAAGGTCATATGAAACTTCTTGTGGCTCCAGAGGGAGCTGAGGAGGTCTGATAACTTGCCTGAAGAGGTGTCACTTACTTGGTTGGTGCAGAAGACTACAAGTCTGAAAATAAATCAAATCTGGAGGAGTGGAGTTCAAAAGAAGTTATCTTATCACAGCTCTGTAACCCACTCCACATCTCTGCTTGAGGTTAACTGTCCATCATGAATCTGACATTGTCCTAGGCGTAGGCGTGCAATGCTAAATTGGTTGAGTCCTCTTTAAAGAAAAAGCAACCTAACTGATTTTTTTGGCCACTGGTGGGCAGCACCAAAAGCTAATAAACACAACACTGACATATTATATTACTAATCATATTAGCAAACTGTGGATTATTTAATGTAGACTGCAGCAGATCACCACTCAATGCCATAGATGCTGCACACACACACTAACCAAATATTCATTTTCACGTTATTTCCGCACCGACTGTTGCTTGATGTTTTCACCTGGAGCCTCTGATATTCCACACATTCCTTTTATTTGGCAGCTGGGAGATTTTACGTTATATCATCTCAAACAATAGAGAGGAAATTCATAGCAAATCAAGCCTGCGTATACGGAGCCACAGGCATGTTTGTCCCACTCTGCAAACAAAGTACAGACGGAGCAGTCTTGAAAGTTGAAAATGATCTGTTGTTTTGTCAACCAGACGTGGAGCGGTATTAGCATTCATCTGGAGTTGTGTTTCTTCACCTGATCATTGGAAGTCCAATATTCACTCTGGTTTTAGCTCTGTTTTTTGTCTCCACCAACTCCACTATGTTCAGCAGCTAGTTATAAGTGTCGCAGTTTGTTTATCACTCCCTTTGTGGTGAAAACGGCCTTTCACATTACACATAGTTGACTATATTTAAATCAACAAACAAAGCTGTAAATCTGGCGCCTCTCAGTCAGTACCCAAAAAGTAGTGAAATTTGATACCCAGCCTACAAGTGATGTCCATTGAAGGAAATAATAATAATATTAATAATAGTAATAATTCCACAGGATGCCCCCCCCCCCCCCCCCCCCCCCATGTTCTTCAGTGTTTGCTGTAAAAGTCTCATTAGAGCAGCCACTTAACAGCACAGTATCCTTTGTTCTTTGCGGAGCAGTGAGAAGAAAGGAGTGGAATAAACTGGAAACTTTCACAATAGCTTTTCATACAAAAGTGCATGTGTTTTATGAGAAAATTAGAGTTAATGTGTAGTCACAGGGTGTATTCATTTTGGGATTTTGCTGTAATATTTCCCATGTATAGACAACCCAGAACAATGAATGGCTTATGGTACCGTGACACAGAACGTGATATTAGATACCAGCAGCGTGAAAGAGTGTAAAGCCACATATTCTGTCCGAGGCATGTCCAAACCAGTTGGTAGGAATCAGTGAAGAGAGGCTGCATGGTGAAACCTATAAAAACACAGAGACCATGGCAGTGATGCAGATCCCATTATGTTAGCCTCATGCAACATTGCTGTGTGTGTACTCATGCATTTGTGCATGTAGGCCTACACTTCATGTTGACGAAGCTGTCAAAGCATGTGAAGTGTGTCTTTGCTTGGCTCAGGGTCCTGTGGCCTACTTTCTCACCAGAGAAGTGTTTGTTCACACACTGAATCACCTTCCCAATCCAGACCAAGACGTTAGCAGGCAGGCATGCATACTAAAGCCAAACCCTCAGTGTCTTTGTACCAGTGATCACTCTGGCCCGTTGCTGCCCTCTGATGGTTAAAAAGTGCAACCTATGTGCAGTTGGACCCAAATGCGAAGTATAATTTCTCATCAAATGGTATTCACAAGAATCATTCAGTTTAACAGAACATTAACATCTTATTTTATTTCCTTGCAAGTGACCCATATTGGTGATTTCTGATATTGATTGTTACGATTTTTAGATATTTAGCCATGCTGGTGCCATAATTGTCTCTTATTCAATGAAATATCTCAACATCTACTAGATGGATTAGCACAAAATGTTGTACAGATATTCATGGTTCCCAGAGCATGTATACCAATGCTCCACCATGAGGTCTTCAGGAAATAATTTAGTTTATGTCCAAATACCTGCAAAACTAATGACACATTTTCCAAATACACTGCCAGTGGCAGATGATGATTTAAATTCCAAACCTGAAAACTCCCTGTAGTAATCCACTGGACATGGCAGGAAAGATATTATGATTTCCCAGAAGAATACAGACAGAGCTGAGCTCTAACAGGGTGTGACCACAGGGTTGTACAAGAAAATGCAATACGTAGTCTCTTTATGCTACACGCAAAAATAAAAAACTATAATCTATAATGTGTGGTGGAGTGTAGAGCATGAGCTGTGGAACCTCACAGCTGAGGAAAAACGCTGTCTGCAGAAATTCAAGCCCTGACTGTCTCTATGGTATTTGCATGAAGCCATGCGTGACCTCGTCTTGGCCTGATCTTATTGCATAATCATCCCCTGAGTATTTACAGCTCCTTCCCCTGCTGTTTATTCATTTTCTGCATAATTAAGATCATCCTTTTCACTATGGCTGGAGCCTGCAGCTGCTTTTTAGAGACCCAGAAACCCTGGTGATATTATTTAGAATCTGAATTTCTAAGGATATGGACCAAGTCCTCATGTAGGGGGAAGCAGATCACATCAACATTCTCATTAAGTTATTGCACATTTGTCTCGCTTTTTGTCCCTCAGGACTATGAGTACCCCAACCACCCACAGTCCACGCAGCACCAGAAGAATGACCGGTGTCCACCGCCACCCCAGATGCTGCCAGAAAGAGCCTGTGAGGTGCCAGGCTGCCGCTCAGACTCAGAGTGTGAGCGCCACAAACGCTGCTGCTACAACGGCTGCATCTACGCCTGCCTGGAGTCAGTCCAGCCGCCTCCAGGTCAGCACCTCCGACAGACAGACGGTTATAGACGGCGTCCTCTAAGCAGTATGCTTATAAACAATACCTGGCCACGCTGACTACCCACTGCAACCCCTCCTCAGCAGCAGATATTACAAAATTGACTAAGATAACAATCAGTTAGGAGGTGGTAGGAGATGAACCACTGTGCAGCACTTATTTCCTACTAGATCACAATTCCTTGCCTTACTTGTTTAACTTACTGTTCAACTCAAAGTGTGAGATCACTTTCAACAATTGTCGTTTTTTTTTTTTTTTAATGAACTGATTTCGTTCATTCAAACGATTTTGATCTTTTACGATCACAGAATCTCGGCTGACACTGAATGATCATGTTCAAAGCCTGCCCACCTGGTTATTGGTTTGTAAAGCAGCCCAGCCTAACAGGCAGGGGTGGTGTGCTTGGCCTTTTCTGTGAGGGAAACTACAAATACTCCAGTGTTGATCTCAGCCTATTCAGCACATTTAAAGCCCTTTGTTCCCTGATAAAAAGAAAATTGCTGCATCTGTGGCTGATGACATAATGACCATCTAGACATGTTCCCACTCTCATCAGTGCATTTGCTGAAATGCTGACTTTAACTCTGCCAAGATATGATAAGCTGTTGATCCTTGGGACTTTAATATGCATGTCTGCTGCCCTAATGACCCCCCAGGCCTGGAGTTTTAGAGCCTTTAAACCTTTGAGACACATTTAACTTATTGTGTGTCCTGTGTGGATTGACTCATTCAGAAGGTCTTGATCTAGTCTTATCCCGTGCTTTAGAGTTTCCTAATGTCAGATGTGTAGATGTCTATATCTCCGACCACCAGTTTAATATGCTGTTGCTTTGTGTTACCTGTAGCTCTGTCCCCAAAACTAGACCTACGTTTTTAAGTCATCCTTTGCTGCCTTCATCGTCCTCACTAATTTCTCTGGCCCGCCCCTTTCTTCAAGAGAGCTGTTGAATCTTTTTAATAATTCATGTGCCTCAATCTTACATGAAATCCCTCCCTTCAAAACAACAAATGTAACCCTAGAAAGTGTTTGAAAGCTGAAGCAATGCTGCCAGGTGGCCCAGTCACCACAGCTACTAGTTCACCTGGAACTTCTCAGGCCTCTACTTGATTTGCTACTTTAATTCAGGCGCCACACATTTTGTTTACCATTGTCATCGATCCACCGTGTGTCTATCATTTGCAACCCAGTTTAGATGAAACCACAACGAAAGCCTCAATGGCTGCATTCCCATGGAAACCACTTCTCCTCCATCGTAATGGGAAATGTGATGCTCTGAATATGATTAATTTAAGTAATGACTGTAAGTAATGAGAAACATTCATTCTGAAGGACTATGAGTTAACATTTGAGCCCGGCCCACCGGAGGCCTGTCCGCCCTGCCAAGCCCAGAGACCATATGTTGAAGAGGAGCAGCAGCAGGCCGACAGGAGAGACTGTGACAGCAGAGGAGGTCTGTGTGTTTACCGGAGACCACAGCTCACAATCGGCTGTATCAGCACCACCGCTGGCTCGCTGTTCTTACAAACCAACCGCAAGAATACCAGACACAACCAGAGCCACACGTACGACCGCCTCCATGCCTGATACACGTTTCCCATTACAGCTCCTGAGGAGAGGTGACCCGTGTGAGCGCGGTTTCCATGGGAATGCAGCCCAAGTTATATAACAGATCTTCTATTGGCCTCTGTCCCCTCCTGGTCCCTGAGATCCTCAGGTCCAGGTTAACACATTCAGGTGACAGAGCCTTTGCAGTCAAGACTCCCAGACTTTGGAATGACCCTTCTGAGGACATCAGGGCCACAAAATCTCTCTTAAAAACCCACCTTTTTACTATTTGTTTTTTGACATTTTAGTTCATTTTACTCTCTTTCTGTTTTATAATAGTTCTTGTCACTTTTGTTTTATTCTCTTTCTCTTTTTGAGCTTTTGTTTTTATTGTAAAGCAGTTTGTAGCTGTGTTTTAAAAGGTGCTATATAATATCTTTATGTGTGTGTGTGTGTGTGTGTGTGTGTGTGTGTGTGTGTGTGTATGTTCTGAACAGTGTTGGACTGGCTAGTGCAGCCCAAGCCTCGGTGGTTGGGGGGTAACGGCTGGCTGTTAGACGGCCCTGAGGAGGTTCTGCAGGGTGAGTACACACCTGACCAGTGGCTGAGGTCAGAGAAAACACTTGTAACTACCATCTACCCTTTGGCCAGTGAGACTGAAGAAAACAGGTTTCATTCAGCACATTTTGGTTTGATTTAACCCTCCCACTCTGTACTGGTGATGTGCAGTGAAGCTTCATGCTGTAAAAGTCACATTTTGCTGTGCATCCTTTAGAATCAAAACAGGAACTGCTCACTTTTGTGTGTGAACATCCATCAGTTGCTCCACTGTAAATAGTCTCAGTAGATTCACATAAAATGCACCAAGAAGATACACAATAATAACCAAAAAATGGCCCTGGTGTATTTCATGTTGCATGTTTTCTGCTCCAGCTGAGGCCTGCAGCACAACTGAGGATGGAGACGAGCCTCTTCACTGTCCAACAGGCTACGAGTGCCATATCATCAACCCAGGAAACCCTGCTGCTGGCATCCCTAACCGGGGACAGTGCATCAAGCAGCGTGGCAACTCCGGTATGGCTCGAGTAAAATACCTGAATTATTAGCCATGTGATTGTGATTCGGCTTTGAATCCAGGCCTTTAACACACATTGTTTCCCATTTTATGTTAATTTTACAACTTGTCCTCTGTTTGTTTGATCTAATGGAACTTCTGCCCAAATTTTGTGCTCCTATAAAGCACCAGGGTGAGCAAGATGCCAGGCTTTGTCAGCAGCTGTCTTTGAGTCTGGCTCTTGGCAGATTTCAAGCGATTAGGTGCCAAGTTTCTCCTATTAAATAGATCTATATACAATGTACAAATTGGAGTGACCTGACACTGCCCCAGCTTATGATCTGAGGCTGAATCTGTTGGCAGGAATATTAAATTAATGATTTAATCAAAAGAACATGAAGCTTTTCATTAGATCATAAGTCAGTTTTTTATTTGCTTTTTCCATTTTGGCCATGTTTTTTACAGATGGACGTGGTCTGAGGCACAAATACTTCAAAGACTACAAGGACTACTTAGGTAAGTGAGGTAATGTGGACAACTTGAAAACCTGCACTATTAGAGAATCAGAATTATTAGCAGTCCACCTGACACGACGACGGCTTTTTCACTGACAGGTACCAGTTCTAACAATGCAGTAGGCTACGAAAAACATCATCACAAGCACCTGGGATGAAGTACGTTCTCAGCCACTTTGGACCATCACATTAAAAACCGCTGCACCTTTATGTCCCTTTTGACAAAGCCCCGTGTTTTCTGTTGTGTCTCTTCCCAGATCAACCTGACCTCAGCCTCAGCTACGACCATAACACAACCTCAGACATCAGCCCAGTCCTGTTCGATCTGCTCTCATCACACCCGAACCAGGATCAGACCTGACCTTTCTACCAGACCTACAGCTGCTACCTCCTCTTTGCAAAGCCCCCTCTTGCAACCTCACTCATAAGGTCCTTTGGGAGACAAGTCTGACGTACCTGCAGTACACAGCCAAAGAATTAAGTGTGGGGTTTTTTTTGTCTCTCTGTCTGGTGTCTGTGAAAGGATGGAGCAGAGGGTGTTGATGGTGAAGCAGAGGTGAGGAGAGCAGGGTGTACACCAAAGCTGTTTATCTAGTGACATCTTTTTCTTTCTTTACAACTCTCTCACGCTCCCTTTAACTCATTCTCACACAAAAACACACTCTCCTTAGCTTAAGGCTGGTCAACAGAGAAAATCAAGACCATGTGGCCCTGTTACTCATTCTGTCTGTGCTCAAATTTCCTGAACTGAAATCTGGAAAGTTTTATGGACAAACAGGAAAATATCCAGCTGTAGTGGTTGTATCTTTAAATCAAATCCAATTGTGCTTTAATATTGTAACTAATAACTTTAAAGAATAAATGCCATATGGGTGTGTGGATTGTGTCAGTTTCAAAGGATCTGGAACAGCTGTAGATGAGTTCCAGCTGACAGATGCCGACTGTGATTTCATTGCTATGAAAAACAAAAGTAAAACACGATAAAAGAGTTAACTCTTAAGGTAAAGTGTTTAAAGATGAAAAGACTGATTTGGTGTGAATCATCCCTTTAAAAATAAACTCTTTATGTACAGTAATATATCTGTAATTAATTTCCCAAAAGAATTTACTGAAGAGACATTTTTGAATGAAACAATTTACACAACAAATATCTACCTGTGCAGTGTATGATTATTCAGTCATTTCATAATCTTGAACACTGCATAATGTCTAAATAATCCAGTGTTTCTATTAAACCTCACACTATCAACCCCTGGTACAGCACAGACATGATGATAAAAAGGGCTTTTGCACAGAGAAGATATTTAAAACTGCTGAAAAGATCTGTGTTATTCTTAAACTGACCTTGCTTCAGTCATCTGTTCGACCCAAGTTGTCTCCGTTATCAGTTCAAATGGTGCTCAGTTTCATTGCTGCCTATAATAACAGACAAATAAGCTGGTCACATAATAAGCTGAAGGTGTAAAACAAAAGCTGGGACCATTAGTGCAGAACTAAAGTGATGTCTGAATGTTGCTTTCTGACTGGTGCTGTAATGTTGCCTTGTTTATTCTAAATAAACCACATTGTATAACTGTCTGAGTTTCTCTGTTTCATGCAAGTAATCCGGACCGAGTCGATATTATACAACTGATGATGAAATAACATGAAGATGATAATGCCATGTCAATGTCAGTGTAGATTTAGGTAAAGCAAAAAAGAAGTGAAATGTGCATCCCAGCATCAGGCATATCAGGCATGCACACCTTGGAATGAAAGGAATGACACTGAATCCATTGCAGCTGTTCGGCTGAGTGCTTATCTCATCCTCAGCTTTACAGCCACAAACAGGCAGCGTGGATGAACATACAACTGTCTTTAACCTAAATGTTTCCATTTACCATATTCCATCAGATACTGTATGCAGGCAACACAGAAAATGTGACAAACACCTTCAGCCCCATTTCCTTCATTTTCTGTCTCTATCTGCCTGAAGGCAAAACAAATAGCATCTTATGGCAACAATCATGAGCAGTGGCAATTAAAATCTGCATTAACTTTTCCCAATAATGCTCTGAGTCTCTTTGAGAAAGCAGACTTGCATTCCTGATGAGCCTACAGTTCAACTTTGTACAGCCAGCCAATGCTTTGTTAGCCTTAGTGACCTACAGTGTGCGGGAAACATATAGCCCAGTGGGTGTCTGCCTACCTTTGTCTCGCGCCCTCTCCTGCCCTCCTCTCTGTCACACACGTGTGCGCGCATGCACGCACGTGAGCACCTGCCTAAAAGCCGCGTCAGAAAGAAGCGGAATCACACACACGGGGAGCGGTCAGTGCGGCGGGTGTAAGAGGCGTTGTGCTGTGGGACAGGCCGGTGGGGGCTCAGCGGCTCTCAGCCGCACGTGTCACCGGGTCACAGCCGACACACTGACAGCTGGGCATGTCGCGCGCGGCCGAATCGTCGCCTTATTGATTTATTTCACCATGAGCTCGCCGAACAAATCACTAGACAAAAGGTTGGTGCCATATCCTCCTGTACGTTTGTGGACAATAAATGAACTTATCGTAGCTCAGTTTTTAGACATGATATTTTTTGCCTTAATCTTTATTTATGACGGTGTAATATAAAATAGTCTAATATATGTTTACTCTTCGTCAGGTAACTTTACAGAAGATGCTTATCTTCTTGTGATTAGCTTAGGCCTGCATGTTTACTGAAGAACCAATCAGCGCCGGAAACGAACTAACTCCACACCTGTACAAAGCAGGCAGGTGACGGTGTGTTTAGTTTAAGACAGGCTCGCCCAGAAGGTGTCAGTGTGGTTTATGCAAAAGGCTGCGCCAATGGAAGATCCTGATCCTACAGCTGTGACTGTCTATAAGAGAAAACAGCTCACTAATTCATGTCATCTAAACATTGTGTTTTTGCCTGGCGGCTCAGCCAAGGTCGAGTCCAGCAAGGGCAACATTAGCTGCTTTGTACAACAGATTTATTTTTGAACCCTGAAGCACGGGCATCATTAAAGAATAGTTTCCATGCATGTGCAGTGTGCCTTCTGTGCAGTCACACTAAACTGAGATTTTTCCTTTGGACAGAAACGGCTCCAAAAATAAGTTGGACAAGCTGGTAAAGGGGAGAAAAGGCACCTTTCCACTGCTGATCAAGGTAGGGGGGTAGCTGTTCAGTCCTGATGAATCATGTGTCAGTATTGATATGTTTACTGAGTCTTTGACTGCCGTGTTTTTTTCTTCTTGTCAGCCCGACCACTTCGGTATATCACTCTAAATTATAGTGGTGGCCATGTTTTTGTGTGCCTCTAAGCAACCCTACACCCGGTGTTGATCTGCAGGCCATTAAATAAATGTTATTTGGGTGAGTTTGTGCACTCAGCAGAAGTGATTTATTAGGGAACATACTCTGCCTGCACATCTGAGAGAGGTGCCCTTTTCTTTTTTTGCAACCAAGCCCAACCCTGAGCATTATGAGGCCATGTGCTAGCACAAATAAAGAGATGTTCTGTTAATCTGAGGTGCTCTGTTCTGACACCACCTGGGTTAACCCTGTCATCTCCCCTTCCTGGAAAGTTCCACAGTTTTCAGCTCTGCCCTACAAGGATCTGTTCATGCAGCAGTGGTGTGATTCACCCCCTCCCTTCCTAGGTGGAGGGATTAGAGTGTTTGAAAGCCCCTCAGACCTCACTCACTCAGCTCCTATAGGACCCTTATTGTTGATTAAACTTTTAATACAGTTTGGACCTCTTTTCCACGAGGGTGGACAAACCAGTGGAACAGGACTGACTGAATCCCTTTGATGTGAAACATTGTGAAGGACTCTGCTGCCCGTCTCACTCCCGGGCTCAGGGTTTATTCAGGCCATGTTTATAACAGAGACGGTTTGATGAAGAAATAGATGAATAGGGAGAAAACACAATGCAGTTTTGAATATGGGACATGAGGGACATCAGATTCACATAATAGAAATGAATGAATGGCTCCCTTTTGTATGTGCAGGTGTGTGTGTGTTTTAATAGCCAACAGAAGAGGAAATCATGGCCATTGTCAGTAAATAGAATCCAAACCAAGCTCCGACTTTATTGTTATGTCTTCCATGTAGAGTATTGCATACTGCAGGGTGTGTTGTCCCAACTCTTTAATTTTTAATCCCATCACTGTCCCTTTTTTTTTTTTGCTTTGACCTCAGCACTTTAAAAAATACCCCTCACGCAGTTATTCTTATTGATGAACAGTGGCACTGCCAACAGGTTGTTGAGCCAAAAAACAGTCAAGATAAGACCACTGAAAATCTTTAAACATCAGTGAGAAACTGGGAAGGGCAAAATCTGAGGCATCGTTTGAAGCTGTTAGGGTTTATACTGTGAGTGGACTCAGAGTGTCAGTTCAAAAGATTTTCCCTTTTTCTAAGTTGGGATATGAGTTGAGAGCATGTGCGTCATTGCAAAATACAGACGCAAGCAGCTGCTCTAAGCAGATGCACCATACCCCCTGAAGATGTGAAATGCCTTGAGACCGTAGCACGCTTGGTGTTTTCATGTTTGCAGCTTTAACATGATATGACTCACTGCTGAAGTCCACCTTCAACATTTAAGTCTTCTTTTTATATCAGACAGTGCTGCCAGATCCTTCCAGTGAAACTGTACATTATGCTGCACCACTACTGCAAGACTAATCTCGAAGCTTTGTGCCAAAGTATTAATAGTGCAGCATATCTGCAGCACTGATGTGTTGGAGCCTCTATGCAGGATTAAACTCGCTGTCCAGGGATTTTAGTATATTTTAATTTCACTGTTCTTGAAAATTTTTAACTAGTATCAAACTGGCAGGAAACAGGCTCACAACTGGGGCTGCAACTATTTTGATATCGATTCATCTGCCCGTTATTTTCTCAGTTAATCTATGAATAGCTCCAGAACACAAGATGATGTCTTCAACAGTCCAAAACCAAAATATATTCAGTTTACAATGCTATAAAACAGAGGGAAAACAGCTAACAGATGCTAGCATTTGAATATACAATGGTTTTAATGATTAATTGATCAATCAGTCAATCAATGCCAATGATTCTGCACCCCCTATATAAAAACAATGTCTCTACCTATTATTTTATGTGCACTTCATGACCTACATTAGGGTATTGTTTATCAGGGCATACTCATGCACCTGGCCTTGCCTTCATCACCACAGACTGTAGAATAGGGAGTGTGCCTCCCCATTATTCTGATGAACCCTGCCCCTGATAGGGTTTCTCATCACAGCTTTGTCCCTTGTTGACACCAGACCCCCCGAATTAAAGCCGGTCATTTCGAGAGAGAGAGCTCACTTCTGCTGAATGACACACTGATATCAGTGTCTCTGAGCAAAGGGTTCACGCTGACACTATACTTGTGTGCATCAGTGGCTATGTATAAATGATATTATGAGCATTATAAGCTTGCTTGCGATCCCTTCTAATTACCACTTTGCTTATTTCCTTCTGCGTGTGTGTGCGGTCATGTGTGCAATATAAGTTGTGTCCACGCTTGCAAGCATTCATGTATGCAAACAGAAAGGCCTCTGGCTTGTTGCCAGGGCCATCACATGGCTCATGCTTCTCAGCATGTGAATCTCACTGCTTCCGTTTGCACCATAATAGAGCCAGGCATAGCAGCATCCTCTCTGCTGTGGATGACTGTTATCCCTCCCACTGGTCCAGAGCAGTGTTCAGCTTTTTATATACTGCAAAGGCTGAACCTGCTTGCGTTGCCACGTCACAACTGAAGGCTTTCATGTTGTGGTGTTACTCCAGGGAGAACAGCTGGACCGAGACAGTCCCCAAGTCTGATAAACATTAATTGGATTTACAAAGAATTCTGGGTAAACAGCCACCCAGGGAGTTTCTGTTAATGAGTGCCTGGAATGGTTGCATGAAGTGTCTGTTTTCCTTTAACAGTGAGTCATGCAATACAGAGCAGCTAAACAGGGTATGCCAACGTCCTCCCCCATCGCACCCTCTCCTTCCATTTCCATAGTCAGGAGCATTGTTGTGTAATAATGTGTGAGGTCTTATCTAAAATATTGTTATATAAGAGGATCGGGTTGTTGTTGCCTTCTCACGCTCCCCAATTCCCTCATGGATGAAAATATAACATAACACAAGATTTTATGGCTCTTTTTTGTCTTGGAGTCTTCTACATGTAATAAGTTATTATATTGGAAATGTGAGACATAAATAAATACAAATGTAAAAGAAAAAGTAGAAAATCAGCAAGCCTTTGCAGCTTTTCACTTTTTGGTTTAAAATATGCTTTAATGTTGTGAAAGTTATTCAATAATTATCATGAAATTACTTTTCTTCTTCAGTCATGAAGACTGATAATCATGTTACATAATTATGATCACAATAATCAGGATTAACCTGTCAGTCATTCCTCTGTTGGTCTCACAGGTAGACCGTATTAGTATATACCTGTAGCATCTGCCAGTCCAGTAGATTACACCTGAGCCTTAGATAATAAAGCCATTAGAATCTAAGACGGGATCTCCTTTACAGACTCAATCTGTTCACTGTGTTTTGACCACAATGTGTGGAACAGTAGAGCCGCTTGTATTTGGCACCCAAAGACAACAAGCGTTCCAGCCCTCATTGTCCACAACTGCTACACGTGTCATCAGATTAAATCCTGCAATTTGCACTAATTGTTACAATTTGAAGGCAGTGCATTGTCTGTGTCAATCTAGATCGGACATGGGGTCTTTTGTATCCAGGTGGCGACAAAAGCGGATCACCTAGCGAGGTTGTTGTGGAAGGTGACAGGAGCGTTACTGCTTATGGGGTCAAAAGAAGGGCTGACAACTCTCATCTTACCTGGGTGACAAAGCTCACCTCTGTCCGTCACTTCTGTGGGACCAAGGAGATGGGAAAAAGGTTGCTGGGGTGGAGTAAGACATAACTTATATGGTTTTGCAATGGCAGGAAAGGGGGGCGGGGGTTCAAAATGGAAAACGAGATGTGGTGGTTTCCACTGTGTTGCCTAGAGATTTTGGTTCATTGGGAGAAACATCAGAGCCATGTGAGGACAAGGTGTGTGGTCCAGAGCTGCCAGAAATGCCAGGCCATCATCACTCACACAGCTCTGGCTGCAGGAGCACCTCTACTCCATTCTCAGGCTCTCAGCCCTGGCAGGGCAGAGTCTGGGGCATTCAGGTCAACACCTGCACTGCACATGATAGGGGCTAAAGCCTGTGGTGTTTTCAGAATATTTACCACCTAAACCTGTGACACACACATTTTGATCATGAAGATCAACTTACAGGCTGAAGAAATCTCATACACACGCATGCACCGGTGCAAATTTTTACGTCACACCTTTCTCAACTCTCTTGCAAGTGGGCCAGTTATTTCATCCAATAGGCTTTATTGAATGATCTGTGACGTCGCGTGGGGCGAGCACAGCAGAGCCAGACATAGGGCCCTGGGTCAGGTCTCGTTCCAGGGATGGGAAGCAGCACATCTTAGATGAAAGAATGATTAATGAGGTAAGAATGAATGAATATGTTGCTCTGAAAAGTATAGACCAGGGTGTTTGTAGACGCTGTATTGGGAGCAGCTTCCTACCTCTTAACCTGTTTGAGTGTTGATGGGGGGGGTCCACGCATTTTTCATGGTCAGACTTTGATGACAGTAAGAATTTCATGTCTTCTCGTGCCAAATCTTTAGACTCCTGTGTTTCTTTACTGAAGAGTTTTGGAAAGTAAGGACTTTTCTTAAGATAACAGCCACCCTACCCGTCATGAACACCACGCCTCACCTGCATTTTCTAATAGCTGACTGCAATGCCAGGATCAAACATGCAGAAAGTGCTGCCTTTGTACTGAAAAAATCTTTTTGAGGCAATTGTTTTGCAAAAAGAAAACAAAAACATTTCTGCATGGTTAGAATGCACAAGTTAAAAATGTGGGTGAAGAGATGGTGAGATAGCAAATGGTAGGAATAGAGTTTCCTGAGTTCTGACTGCTTTAACCACGGGACTATGACTGTCTGTGAAAGAGATTTGTTTTTGGTGATACCGCACTAGATGACAAGAAAATATGAGGACTCCATCAAGTCGTTTTGGCATTGGGGCACCGGATTAGTTAAGAGGTCTGTATTTTATACTAGACTCAACAGTGAGGGATTAATTTTTCAGACACAGGGTTGTGGAAATGGGAAAAGGTTATTGTTTATTCCACCACCATGGTCCAATCATGTGCTAAACAAGGCCAGGGAACCTGACCTGTGGCCCAATTCTGCCATTTTTTGTGACAGTTTGAGTCTCTGTCTGACAGAGAAGACAGACAGGAAGCTCGTGCGTGTCTGTTTGCGGTTATTACAGTACATGAAATGATGTGTCCTGTATTATGGAGCATGAGAGGATTATGTCTACTTTGTGTATGTAGGTGGTCTCGACGGGCTGGCACAGTTGACAGAAATATGAAGCAGTAGGTCACCTCCATCAATCGGCCCATACAAACACACACACAAATATACAAACGTGGTTATAAATTATGGGGAAATGTATCTGCTGTAGGTCAGTTTACGTGACAGAAGCACAAACATTAAAATGATAAAGACAATAATTCAGTGTTATTTGTTGACTTTCAGCAGAATTAGATTGTGAAAATTGTTCATTAATTATTATTAATGTTATTGTATCACAAATATCAGTTGTCCAAATGAATGATTCCATGCAAGCAGTGATTAAAAACAGTTACTGAAGTTTTTGTTTTACTTACACGAAGACTTTATTGTAATTTTGCTTACATTTTCCATACTGAGATACAGTTTATACTGAGGTCAGTGTTGGGAGTAATGAAAACAATGTAACGTGTTACAAAGTAATGCCAAAAGTTGTGTAATTACAGCAACAGTAGCTGAAAGGTAGTTATTTTTTCAAATGAAATAACACAAATTATCCAACTACTGACATTAACTGAGCTCATTACTTGTGGTTTGTGGCATGTGAGCTTGCTTTTCACCACAGTGATTGTAATATTTCTAATATAAACTGAAGAACTTGCTGTCATCAAATGGTGTGGCTGTTCTTCGACCAGATCATACTGTCTAACCAAGACAATGCAAGATAGCTTGCAGGTAGGAGCGCTAGTCATTGCTAATGAGATTCATCAGTGTTGGACAAATATACTTATGATATAATGATAATGTTCAGGGCTGCAGCCACATATTGTTTAGTTATTGGTGGAGTGAGTAACCATATTTAATTTGCAGTTGTTGTATTTTTGTAAAAGCTTGCCATCATCCTCTGCTCTAACACAGTAGCTACATGTACAGATCACTGATAGCCAGCGTGTGTTGGCCCTATTTATGTTACAGCAGTACAGAATGTTCCTGACTGAAGCTACACAGTGAACATATAGTTCAAAGAAGGTCTCTGACTGATGCATTAGACCATTTAGATACTGGCTCGCGTAACAGTTGTTGATCACAAGATAAATTAAGGAGCTTATTTTTTTGTCGCACCCTTTTCACCACAGTGGAGTGAGCCTCTTCACTTGGCTAATGAGACTGGACCTGACCTGAGATCCCCTTAATTTTCAGATATGTCCACATCTACAATCACACAGATTTGCTCAAACAAAGAAACACACACACACACACACACAACCACAACCACAACCACTCAGTCATTTTAATACAGAATGAGGATAATCAGGAAAGCATTCAGAATTTGACCTGATGGTAATTACTTCACAATAATAGCAGGTTATTGACTGTTCTTCTAATACACTGTGTGCTGGTTGTTCATCAGCTCTGATTGTTACAGTACTTGTAGCAGTCGATCAAATATGAACCCCCCGTGGGATCGAAACCCCCCACCATTCAGACAAGAACCTATTTATAGCAATGGTTTCAGTTTTGGAAAGAATAGCCATTTCCACAGTTGGTTAAACAGACAGAGAACTGACCTCGACCATGACTTCATGTCATATGTGATTAAAGGGAAGTGTTCCTTTAAGTCCACTGAGTTTCCATTCCTAGATAGCTGGATGAAAGGCTGAGGGCACATCTCCACAAACACTTTGTCAATCTGCAAGTCTTTGCTGACCAATTTATGTTGCCAAGTGCCATTAACATGTCTCCTGTAAGTCACAATTGAGCCTATAATTGCCCATATGTCTGAGTGTGTCTAAGTGCATGCGCTTGTGTCAACTTGTGAACTTGACCCATATCTCACATGGTGACATGCTGTCACTGAGAAGCCTGCTGCGGGTCTAAAACTGTAGATGCTGCAGTCCACCTGCCAGCCGGGTCAAACTGCCCACACACCTCTCTGCCAAGTGAAAGACGACTGTCAATGTCTGTTTTGGCTGGCAACTAACCTCGCTTCAGTTTGCTTCGTCTGGCACCTGGCAGCGATTAGCCAGCGGCCAACAGAATGTAAGGCACTGTGTTATGGCCCTCTTAGAGTAATTTGGCCCCGCTTTGACTGAGTCTCATCTGGTGTGGTGTAACCTGTCCAACCACCTGCTGTTCATTCTATCCAGATCTGGCCTGAATGTTCAAAGACATGGGGAAGTTGTGGCCCTGAGAGGCCGGCAGCTTAATTCTGTTATAGCTGGGATTAGAGGCATAGGTTGAATATTGTAAATGCAAAACCCAAAGCTGTGTAGGAAGAAAAGAGATTCAGCAGCTACCCCTCTGTGGCATATAAGCATCAAGACTGACTGACAGGGCAGTAATGAAATACAGTAGCCTTGTGCTTCATGCTACAGAAATAGCACATGTTTCCTGTCACCAAAACGGGGTGATTTACAGATTTTATTTTTGGTAGGGGGGCAGAGCTCATGTGAGCAAATATACTTGTAGTCGCTAGGAGAACGTGTCCTTTGGTATGCAAACATCTAAAATGAAATGCTGCATTGTAACCTACCCAATGACTCCAGGTTAACTAGAGAGTTGGTACTTTATACTCTTTTAGTCCCCTCAAGTATATAATTTAATCGGTGAATAAAGAGGTAGAGAGAGGTAATTACGACACTTACTCCCCTATGTCTACCTGCAGTATAAAGCTCATTCTCAGCCTCTGTGTCCTGCTGAGGACTCTGCAGTTCCCTGCTGCTGTGTGCAGCAGGCAGGAGGCCAGCGACAGCAGGAGTGTGGTGGGATAAGCTTTCACCCACGCACTATTTGTCAGTAAGACTGTAGCAGTCCCATAGGGGGTTGTGGCAGCAGCAGAGCAGGTGGAGAACGGTAAAGAAATGGGGGTGGAGGTCGGGGGGTGACGCCACCGTCTTTGTCTCCAAGATACAAAGGCAAGTGAGAAGGCAGAGGAAAGTTGCAGGTGTCTGTTGAAGCCCATGGGAGGCCCATTAGAGTTGCACCACCTTCCTGTCTGACTTCCTCAGCCCCATGAAGAGCCCACCCGGGAGGATCATGGGATCTGTATCTACAGTACCCCTCTCTCTCTTTCTCTAGTGCCACAGTCCCCCCACCATCACCCATCTCCCGACATGCACTCCCAGAGGCCTGTTTCACAGGAAGCCAAGTGCCAGGACCCTGCTGCTGTGTCTCCGGCTCAGGATGGGTCCCTTGTTGAGTCCCATCCATACGTCACTGGCAGTGGCAAAAACAGAGAGCACTCCCTCACCGATTATAGCAACAGCACAAAGCAACAGCATCCTCTCACTGTGTATGTGCAGCCTGCCTCTCTACACTGTCTGCATCCCGGAGCACAGAAAAATAGTTTAGATGAACCTGATGTGAAAGAAGGCAAAAGGTATGTTTTAATGTCCAGAGTGTAGGAAAGAGTCATGACAAACCACAGGAAGGTCTGCATTAAGAAGTCATTCATATTTTCAGGATTTGTACACGTTGAAAGAAGACAAAGGAAAGTCAACGTAACTGAACTTCATTGCATCAAAGCTCTGTCAACTTCAAGAAGAATTCTATTTTGGCAAATGGACTCAAGGAGCAGCATCCTGACTCACAGTCTCTAAACTAAAAGCAGCAGTAAGCACAGGTCGGGCATCATCATCGTCATCGTCCTTCAGTTTGCTTCTGAGGCTGTCTTATCTGATCTCTGACCAGCTGAGTAACTACCTCCCCCCCTGAATGGAGAGGGCATGTGGAGGCTGAGGTGGGCTTCATGGTGTGGTCGTGGCAGCATGGGGGAGATGTGCTATGTGGGAAGACGGGACCTCACCCGCCTGCTGTGGTTTTAGCCTCCTCCAGGGCTGCTGCTGGGGCAGGAACAGGAGGGTCCAACCTGAGGTATGTTTGGAGGCAACAGAGGCAAGACAAGACGCCACACAACTGTTTGTTCTATCTGCATGTCCACACTCACACTCTTTCTTTCTCCCTCCGGTGCTTTTTATTACCTGCTCAGAGCACTTTAGTCTCTGTTTTTTGCTGGCAGCAAAGTCCTCCCTGTGTTCACATCCATACATAGACTGTGACGCTTTGTTTCATTAATCTTTGGTTGTCATGGTGAGCTATGTATACTGTATCTGCATTGTTTTGCTCCAGTTGCTCCTCATCGCCAATGCGTTATCACCTGGGTGACAAAATGGATACAGCACAGTGACTCTCCCAGGTGAACGGTGGCAAGGTTAACTGTGGCTGATTGCTTGCAGTGTGATTTTGTAGTATTTCAAGATACTGTATAAGAGCTCATAGCTAGAGCATCACTGACGCTTTTCATTTTCTCTGCGTGCCTCAGTGTTAAGGGAATATCTTGTCAGTTTAGAAACATACACATAATTGTTTTCGTGCTGAGAGTTAGATGAAAGAGTTGACACGCCTCTCATATCTGTTAGCAAAATATGAAGCGACAGCTGCAGCAGCCATTTAGCTTAGCTTAACTCAGCTCTGTCAAAATGTAAAAACCCTAACTGGCATCATGAGTTTGCCAGGACACTAGCGGAGACTCCAAGAAATTACTGAGCCCAACCAAGAAATACACTTTTACACTTCAGTCTGTGTGCAAACTAATAAACAAGATATTTTGAGTCACGTTACTTGTAAGTGGGTTCTGTTGACACTTGACAGAGACAGGCCATTTTCCCCTGTTTCCAGTCTTTATGCTAAGCTAAGCTAAGATAGCTTCATATTTAGCATACAGACATGATAGCGGTATTAATCTAACTTTTGGCAAGCACGCGAATAACTGCAATTCCCAAAATGTCCAACATCTTTTTCATAACTACATATTTCTGCAGTTTTATGATAATTTCATTTATGGTATTCACAATCTTATTCTCTGTTTTCCTTTGGTGCAGCAGTGATAAAATGAGATGCAAAGTAATGTGGGATTTTGTCTAAAGTGGCAACAACTACACAGCCCGGTCTGTGCTCTGGTTGTAATCTACTTTGTCTAAAATGAAAGGCTTCTGCTGCAGACCTTCTCGTTATTATCAGGCCACATTTAAAAGAGCCTCTCTCCTCTGAGAGTGTCCCCTGTCTCCCTCTTGTTCCTTCTCTTTCCTCATTCACCTGAAGGGCCACTCCACCAGCAGGGGACAAACACATTCTGTGGCTCAGCATAAATACTGAAACCATGCTTGTTAGCAGCACCTGGGTGCAGTGATTTAACTTCATGATTATGTGCTGTTTATAATGTATGATTCTCCTGAAATGCAACAACAAATTTGGGAATACGGAAACAGATTAGGAGGGGAGAGTGCAAGGACATAATGAGGAGGGCAAGAGCAGCTTCCTCGAAAGTTCATCTCATCTCATCCTGTCCCAAGTCTGAGAGTGATTACTGAAGTGGCCACCACTGTTGCATAACAGCTGTCATCTAATCATATTCACCTCCAGTGCTCATTCTGGGCTCTTCATCACATGGAGCGACTGGGGTTTGTCATTACTAAACAAATCGTGACACGGTCTTAATGCTGTAATGTGTGGTCTTTTGTTACAAGATGTTATCTCACACATCACTGTGGGGAAACCTTGTGACGCTTGACATGATTGAACTGATGTTTGAGGACATTTTGCTGCCCGCTGGGTTGAGAAAAATCCTTTGGCTGTGTGAAGTCTGTCAATGTCGTTGCATGACTCAAGAAAATGGAGTGGTCACTTTAGAAAAAATAGCCATTTTTTCTTTTTTCTGCCAATTAAAAGTTCGTTTCCCACAGGTTGAGGGTATATTTGCAGTGACACAGGCCTATGTGCTGACAAGAGAAACTGCCTTCTCTTTCTTTCTTTCGTCTGCTTTTACATTATTATTATTATTATTGTTATTATTATTATTATTATTATTAGGGGTTCTGGAGAGTTCCAGCAAAATTAGATTTCATTATTAGGGGTAGGGGGAGGAGCCCCTGGTCCAAACAGTAGCTGACTGAACTGAATAGAGCTTGTCAGGAATTCCATTTAAAGCTATTTGTCTGTTTTTTAAACTTTTAAATCTGTTCATCTGGTGATGTAGTGAATTTGTTTCAAATGCATCCAAACTTAAACACTGTCTTCGATGTTTTCTTGAGTATTCCGTCCTATATTCTGTCTTTCTCTTGATGTACAGCTCATTCCAGCGTTAAAACACTTGCAATAGGCGATGATTCGCTGGAAACAAGTGAAATTGTCTCTTTTTTTCACTTGACGTTAGAAAGATGAGACTTCCAGAGAGACGGCACGTTTGGACAGTGGAGAGCATCTCTGGAGCGCGCAGGCTACATAACAGACCCTGTAAACTGAGAGTGCGGCCACGACTTGCGTGCGTCGGTGTAGCTACAGCGTCGGTGTTGGAGAGCGCATCAGTCACACAGCGTGGTGTAGGTGGACGACGGCAAACGGATAAAAACATCTATATCGGGACAGCCCCAGCTGCCAGCCGCGGAAACCTGAGCAGGTGGCCCCTTCAGTGTCTTAGCAGTACGCGTCAGGGCGCAGAGACCCTCAACAGCTTGCCTCGCTCGCTAATCTCTCTGACGACAGCGCATTTACCTCGTGCGCGTAAGAGCAGGAGTACGGCAGGCTGGGCTCGGTGGATCTGATCAGTCATCAGCCTTGTACTCACCAGTGTTGATTCATTTCTACTCACGAACTTGGAAAGCGCGTCTTGGCTTCGAGGCTGGACTGACAAGAGTTGGATACAATGACTCTTTGTTGGATTTTATAATCTTTCCTCTGTGTTTGGACTGTCCAGCTGTTGAGACTGACACTCATAACACAGCATGTTGCCCGAAATAAATAACAAGGTGAGCACTTTGATTCTTTAGCCAGTTGGTTGGTTGATGGTAAAATAGCTACTTCTTGTGCGTGTCTGTGGTTTGATTTAAAAACAATTGACGGTCAAACAGAGTGTCACTATGATTTTCTAATAATGGCTGGTCGTCTAATCAATGACAGCATTTTATGTTGTCATTGCCACACTTTATCTCCCATAGTGTCACTTTAATATTCCTCTGTTGTCAACTTACAGATATCCTATATTTGCTTTTCCATGGAATAGGAATTTCTTTTGCCCAGATACAGGGCTTCATTCCAGGCTAGTTCCATTTTGGGCGAAACCCTCTATAGGTATGATTTTACAGTGATAAACTAAAATAAAAACCATTTACTGTACATGCTCCGTTTTCTTTGTTGATCCATGGCAGGAATGAGAACATATTCTCGCTTTTCCTCCGCAAGTTATCCCACTTTGAATGCTCATTTTTTCAGTCCACCCCCTTTCTCCTGACCACATGCCAAGTTCTGATGAAAAATCTGATCCATTTCTATTTCAGTCGTTGTTTAGCCTACTTATTTCAGTGTTTGTTGTGCTGACAGATTCTGTAAGTCTATATGTGTTCTGGTGTATTCTTCTCACCTTATATGGAAGCTGATATAAATTTAACCCTTGCTGTTTTTGGATCATAAAAGCATTTTGTCTGGCTTAGTCACAGAAATTAGAAGTACAGTTTCTTTGACAAACTAATTGCGCTAACAACGAACAGTCATTTCAGTCACATGGACCACCTCTCTGTGGTCCCATTTGATGCTAACAAGAAGCATCAATGGAAATGACAGGGCCGTGTGGATATCCATTGAAAAATGCGAGTCTGACAGCTGATAGTGTGGGTGAGCACAGTTTTACAGTTTGTTGATGTTTAGCCTCAGTTACTGCTGGTTTTATCGCTTTGCTGACCCTCTGACCAACTGACCCTCGAGGATTGACCTTTATTGAGCCAAAGCTGCTGTCACACACCTGCTGGGATGGTCAGACAAAAACCTCCAGCAAAAACTTCCAGTCACACAGATAGAGGGTCGGCATTGCTCTTGACTTGTTTTCTTGTCCTCACTCCTCCTTCATGTATTTATTTATGTATCTGTGTTTAAACTCATGGGCACATTAAGAACAAATGCCCGTTGTCGTGCTTGCTTCATTTGTACAAAGTGTAAATTTACTGACTGTATTAGATGTTGAGGTCTTATGTCATGCTCTTTCTTATGCAAGAGAAGATGCACACACACACACACACACACACACATATTTTTATATATGTGTGTGTGTGTGTGTGTGTGTGAGTACATGTATATATGCATATACATGAATACACGTATATACATATATAAATATAAAAAGCCCGCTCCAGCTGTTGGGGTTGGATCTCTATCTGTTTAATGCTTTAATAATAAAGGTGAGAAACAGAGAAACAGAGAAATGTGTGCATTAACATCATCATTATTGCTCAGTGCCACCTTGATTGTGAATATGTTATGTTCTGTATATACTTCAGATACAGACGACTCCTCATCACAGTGGAATAAAACGTCACAGATTTTTCATGGTGCTTGGGCACATGTCATGATGTCACTGGGTTTCCACAGGCTCAGAGCCCATTAGCCAGGCTTACAGCAGACCTTTGCAGGTGATGTTTTTTAGAAGCCAGCCTGCCTCATTGGCCTGCATGGCTCCTGCTGCCACACACTGTGCTCCTGAGATTGTAACATGACTACATCATTGGATCGCATCCTTCTTTGGCTACATGTTGTTTGTCTTACTGAAGGACTTCATCAGCTTTAATGAGAAGAGCAAACCCAGCGAGTGGTTGCACTCACTTCCTTTTATTCAGTGACCAGTAAGACTCAGAAGTTTGTAAAGCAGAGTTAAGAGGCGCGTTCAGTGGTTGATGAGTCAGTAAATAAAGTCGTGACACAGATCTGGCGTTGCTTTAGCTTCTCAGTCAGTAGTAAAGGTTAAGATTATTATTGGGAAGCTGTTTCCTATCCACCACCTGTGGACAACACCCAGGCCAGCCTGTCTCATCCTCCCCCCTGCCTCCTTCCTGACTGCCAGGCTGGCAGAGTGAGTTTAGCAGTACAATATCCCCATATGAGGCTAAGCTTTATTTCACCCATATGGTGTCGCCCGACACAGTTGCACGCTCTTCCCCTGATTAATAAGGCACGTGTACAATGGCTTACAAAGCATGCAGAATCATCCCAAATGGGTCTGTTTGTTTTTGTTTTTTAAATAATATCCAGAACTCACTTTTTTTTTGTAACGCTCATTGCTTCTCTAACACACTGAGGCAGGTGGATCTCCAGTGTGCACAGGCTTGGAGACACGTGTACATCCACTGCCAGACACAGAGATGTGTACATGTGCATACACCTGCACAAACCAGCAGGTACAGTGAGACTACTAGGTCGTTGTTGCTGGCTTTTTTGCTAAGTATCTATTTTAGGATCATAGCACATTATTTCTGCCAGTCTGGCTCAGGCAGCCCCACAGGCTGTGTGTTTCTGAAGAGACTAGAGAATTAGCATGAACACAAGAAGCTATTTCATTGTTATTTAGAACAGTGGCTTTAATGTCTTTTGGTGTGAAATTATTCCTAAATCTGACTTTGGAGATGATGTTGTTATGCATTGTGCTGTATGAAAAATCATTGCAGAGGAGAAATATGGTTACAGACAGAAATAGGAAAAAGTGTGTATGTGACTGCAGATTTTTTTTTCTCATCTTGTGGTGTATTTTATGAATTGCTCTCATTCCTCCCACAGACATCACGACCGGAGGCCTTCCCTCACCCTCACAGACTCCCAGCAGAAGGCAACCGCCTTGGAACAAACCGGCCCTGCTCACAGGTCAGCACTTCCCCTCCACAAGATGCTGTAGCAGCTGACCAGTACTCAGGACATGTGACAACAGAGCCATCTTTGCTTTCGTGTTTAAATTACTGGAGGTGTACTTGAATTATTTAAAAGCACAGCTCAAAAGAAAATATCCCTAATTTTTTCCCTTCACAATTCAGGTCATCTATATTGACATTTACTTACACAACAGATCTTACAAAAAATATGGATGTGACTGTACACATCTGTCTGCACATATAGTGCATCTTACTGAAGCAGCATGCCCTCCAGTCATGTACAGGCACATAACTGTGTTTACTTCCTCTGCCTGTTGTGGCAGGTGCCTGCAACTATATTTAGCCCTATCTCTATGCGTCATACCCAAGTTGGCAGATCCTGCAGCAGCTCTTAACACGTGAGATGAGAAATCTGAACTGTATAGATAGGAAAGCTTTTTTTCCTGGAGTGCTGATAATAATTAATACAAAAGAATGTATTATGTTGGTAAAACAGCGCATTGCTTAATGTTACATGATGTAGGGGCAGCTGTTTTGTGAGTGGAACTGCAGCTCTTAAATATATACAGTGAATCCCTCTTGACACATGTACGCTTCTGTAGGATGTGTCTTTTTGCGGAGAACTGGGCATAGGACAAAGGTCTAATTTTGCCCATCATCACCAGCCTGTCAAGGCTGTGACACATGTAATCATGCTCTCAGAGCAAGCAGGATGGCAGTCAGAAAAAAGCAGGGTGCTGCTCTTCAGCTCCCCCACAGAGCCACCACAGACGCGCTCTGTCAGGGCCCAGTCTCACAGGCTTTGTCCTTGTTTCACTCTCACCCTGATCAGTAATTCCAGCCGCTACCTGCTGGGGGTCCTGATCACCTGAGCCTCCACCAGCCAAATGCATGTGAAAGAGATGTAGACTGCTAGAAGAGAACACAAACCAAATCTGACGAGCTGCAGCCCGACACGAACACATACTCATGAAACTTGAACGAGGCTGTAACAAGCTTGTAGCTACAGCGTAAAAAGAATAATGCATTTAAACGTCACACTTACTGACCCACTCTCTGGATGTTTTTGTTGTCTGTTTACAGCTCAATATGTTATTCTGTTGCATTGAAACACTAAGTGATGTATTCCCTATAGGAAAAGATCTTAAAAGCCTTCTAGCTGTGGAAGTTAGCCAGTTTCTTTGTTGGTTTTCTGACTTCATCAAAGTCGAAGTCTTCTGCTTTAAATTTGAAGCTTTCTGAATAAAAAATCTGAATGAAAGATCTTGTCCTGTCTTTCTCCTCTAAAATCTGACACTGTTTTATTGTTGTCTTTGTTTAGTTTTTTCTCTTTGTGACATTGTTTCTGATTTCTTTATTGAAGGCAGTAAAATAAAAACAGTTCCTCTGATTTGCAGAAGTTTGGCCCTGGTGTAGGGACCTTGCCTCAGCTTGAGCCACCGGTGGTCCAGGTGGTGGTCAGCAATGCCAAAAACCAACAGCAGCAGTCGGACAACATCCTGCCCCAAATTGCCAACAAAGGGGGCCAAAACAACTATCAGAAACACCCGGTGAGGCTCTCTTGCGCTAGCAGCATGTGGTTTATAATAGCTAATTTTGTGTCTCATGATGTTTCTGATGGGAGGAAAAAGATTGGAGCATCTGTATTTTTCCAAAGGAGCTTATGTAACCTGAAACAGCAGAGTGGTTTCAGGGACAAGAAACATCATGAATGTCACACTGTAGTAGCTTTATCTTTTCTATGTGCGTAATAATAAGCAACTCTTTTTTTCTGTCTGTTCATTGCACAGGATGAGAGGCCAAAGCCCACCCAGCAGTTTGCCATGCGCTTTGGTGCAGCAATGGATAAAGTGTCAGTCACGCGAAACACCAAGATTTTCAGCAACAAGCTGGAGAAAGAGAAGTCCTATGAGGGACAAAGGTTACCCATGTCCCCCATCGGTATGTCTTTATGGAAACAAATATAATGCAGCGGAGATAGAACAGCACAGAGACATTATTTCACATATTTCATCTTTGGAGGGTGTTCCAACACAAACATGCAACTACATAACTCTAAAAATTGACTCTACTGATGCGATAAAAATAGCATGTACCACTGAAGTCAATTTCACAATCCTCTGCTCTTGGCAGAGGTATAATCAATACAAAGTGACTCACCCTGTCCTCCTCCCCTTACTTCCTGTTGCAGAGGCACTGAAGAACTTCCAGGAGCGGATGACAGAGTTTGAACAGGAGGAAATCATGGACTACGCAGAGATCTGGTTCATGGGTCTGGGCTCTCAGAAGATTGAGGGTTCCCAAGGCACCCCACAGAACTCTGGATATGATGACGAGCATGGCAGCTACATCAGGGTAATGTCTTAGATGGAGCATCTAAGGGCTATACAAGTACTTATTCTAGGATCCACCCCATGTTACCTCATGTAAGATGTTTTACATTATTGCTGACCATTTTAACAGCAGTATGTTCCAGCACCAACGGGTTTCAGTTCATCTCAGTATTGTATGAAATCAACTTGCAGAGACTATAAAAAATGTTTGAGATGGGTATTACAATGAAGTTGTGTTATTGTTATTGTGTGGTTAAACAGTTAGAAGCAGAGACTTTTGGGAAAATTCTTCCTTGTCACTTATGGGAAGTGCTTTTGAACTGTTGTTGCCTGCCAAAAAAGAGCACACAAGCATTAAGCAAACATCATGGAAAAGATGCATATCTTGTGCTGAAAGGATTGCAGTCAGCTTCTGTGGATGTTAACATTTCCCAGAAGCACTTGAATGCATCGATGAAACAGTTCAAGCTTGACAAAAAATAAAGGTGACTAAATGTCCTGTGATGAATTATTTCATCACAGTGAACATTTGTTATTAAGAGTTCATGTCAGCTCTATTTAAGTCCATCCACATGTGTTCTATTGTGTAGAGACATGAAACTGAAATAAATTCCAAAGTCAGAAGATAAGATGAAAATGTGAAGACACAATGTTAGGTCTTGTTTCACACACACTCTTAAACACACACATATGGATGCTTTCCAGCGACCTAAGCTGAACTGTACGTGACCAGATGCCTTCATATGACCTTAATCCAGCAGCAGCAGACATGAACCCACCAGTCTGCTGGCCTGACTTCATTGTTGAATTATGTTTACAATAAACTGAACTGAGGCTAAACTGTCTTGTATAAACCAGGTTACTGACAGGCGGCTGTGGCAACATGTAATGAATGAGCTGTTTAAGGCTGACTGACTGACCGTCCTGTAGACCTTTATATCTCTATTGAGACTCATCTCACTGTCACAGTCACAGCAAAGCCAGACGGTACAGCACCTGACAGCGCAGTCAGTACTGTAGCTGCTCTGCACACAGCAGATCAGTTCTGCAGCTCAGTAACTTTCAGTGTTGATTTATTCATGTGGTTCGTTTTGCTTTTAGCTATGGATGTTTTTATTTCAGTAAAAGCATACAGTATAGTATAGTAATAATAATATAATAATAGTGAAGTCTACTCACAGTCCTTCCTTCTGCTTTTCCAGGTGCTGCACGACCACATTGGCTACAGGTTTGAAGTGCTTGAAGTGATTGGGAAAGGCTCCTTTGGGCAGGTCCTGAAATGTCTGGACCACAAGAACAATGAACTTGTAGCCATTAAAATGATACGTAATAAGAAAAGGTACATGTGAACTGAAACAATTCACTCATTCATTTCATTTCATTTTATTTTATTTTTACTGATTCATCTTTGACTGAACCTTTCGTGGAAAAGATCTTTTCAAAATAATAATCTTGGATATTTTTTCAAAAATATACCCTGTCTTAGTCTTGCATTTTAATGACATTATACTTCACTAAACACTCCATAGAAAGAGTTATTTGTCACAGCAAGGAGTCAACTGGCATTCATTTGAGATCTGATACCCTGTTGTGAGGTTTTCCCACATGTCTGCACCGGCATCATTTTACATGTTAAGAGTCTGCCAAATTGTTGAGATCCTGATTTAGCACGATAGAAGTCGGCACCTCGTGGTGTTATCTTACCTGTCCTTCCTAAGGATCACAGTGGCAGTGTCTGCTCGAGCCCCATTGGTTAGATGCAGGAGCCATCGGATCTTACCACCACTTCAATAATGCAGAAAACAAAATGGGTGCAATCTGCCACAGCAGCAGCTCGGGAGAACTTTGCACTGTGTTTGCCGATCTTGTCTCTCCTGGGAGAGAAGACATTAAGGAATATCCAGGGATCTTAGGGACTGATGTGCTGGGAGAGACCTCTATCAGAGAACATTGACTGCAAAAATGTGCATTTATCATATGAAAAGTTTGCAAAGAGTCTTAATATTTCTCAGCAAAGCAATGTGAAAAAAAACTGTTTCCCACATCCAACCCACTACTCTGGTTATTTAATTGGTTTCAAATTAGTCTTAATATTCACAAGGTTTCAGTTGACTGTCCCTCAATATTAAATATGCCAACACCGCTCTAGCATGTGTGTATGTAATAGATGCTATGAGCCACATTAGCCAAAGAATGTGCTAACAATAAATTCAACAGGCTAACCAGCAAAATAAACAGGAAAGCAACATAACAATGGCAAAACTCGCAGGTTCTAAGTTTGAAGTGGGTATCCATTCTTGAGCTTCAGTTTTGAAGTGAATCCTGCTTTCTATTGGCCCCCAGTGCAGTCCAAAGTAAAGTGATCACACACTAAGCCTAGAGTTTTCCACTTGTTTTTGTTGTGGGGATGTTTCCATGAAGTTAATCCACAGGGTCTGCACCGATTGGTGGGAATAGAAGGAGACTTTTGTGTTGGTTCTTGCAACCTTCAACGGAGAAACTGACATGCGATGCTCATAATGTTACCTTCACATCTTCATGTTACCAGAGTTGGCGTTATAGTGAGGAAGATAGTACTTGCTGGGTGTAACTCCAGTTCTATGAGTATGTGCATAGCCCTCTGCATGTCGTTGTAGCCACAGTAAAACACATTATTTTTGATATGCTAAAATATTTGTCACAGTAGTGATGGTATTGCAAAATCCATGTCATGGGAGAATGTGACACCGGTGATGAAACCGGTATACCGCCCACCCCCACTATCTATTACTGTCAGAATTTAACACTCATAACTTGCATGCATACATTTATTTATTCTGGCTCTGCCATACCTGGAAATTCAGAAATAAATGATGTTGAAATCACGTCTTAACACCTCTTATAAATCTACAGGTTTCATCACCAGGCTCTGGTTGAGCTGAAGATTCTGGACGTGATAAAGAGGAAAGACAAAGACAACCTTCACAACGTCATCCACATGAAGGAGTACTTCTACTTCCGCAATCACCTTTGCATCTCCTTTGAGCTTCTCGGGTTAGTACACTCACTCGTACTCGAAGTTGGTCTTATAGAAAACTATGAAGACATGACTGAATAATTCATGTGTTAATCAAAAGTATTAAAGGTGAGCCACCTTTCCCCAGGTACATCAGCAGGGTTAGATTACTGTACTGTCGTCTAGGAAGGCTCTTCTCACTTGTCTCCATTCATTACTTCTAATACTATGAGACTGCAGTCAATCAGAAGTTAAGTGATCACCTGTGTACCTTAAGCCATCTGTGTTTTAGCGTGGATCGCCACTGATATCTATTTGAGGGGAGATAGTTTTGTGTATCACTCTGGCTGAATGACCTTTAGAGGACGTCTTGCACTGCCACCTTGTCTAACATTACTGTCACTGAATCCTTTAGTTAAGGCCTTGATTAGGGCCCTATCTCTTACTCCTCCTTGCTTCATGGTGTGAAGGCTCCAGTTACACAGTCTTAAGAAGTTTAAGCTTCAAATAAGTAGCAGGAAATAGCATGAGGACACGCTCTGAATGTGAGCACAATCATAGATTATTTCCAAATATGCACTTGGCAGTCAGCAAGTAATGTAAAGTGTAGGGTGACAGCAGACTTAGCAGTCTTCCTTTTTCAGAGAGTTTATTTGAGAAACATGAAGAAGCTCTTAATGCGGTTCATCAGTGAATTCATATTGAGCTCACTCTATTATGTATTCCCTAGCCTTGTATGGACAAAGTGCACAGGTAGAAACTAAAGACATTAAATTATTGTGAAGAAATAAAATGGCAAGAAAGGTTTTTTTTTAAGACAGCATTATGAACTATTTTGTTTCTTTTTTCAGGGTGAACTTGTACGAGCTCATCAAAAAAAACAACTTCCAGGGCTTTAGCCTTGCACTCATCCGTCGCTTCGCCCATGCTCTTCTCAGGTGCCTGCAGATGCTGCACAGGGAGAAGATTATCCACTGTGACCTCAAACCGGTACTGACTTTATAGTTTCTGTAATGCCTGGACTTATTCTGGGGATATAGACCATGAGACATGATTAAAATATCCTGATGCAGAGCACACCTTCGCACTGAATCTCTTTACAATTGTTCTGCAAGATTCCTGAGAGCTATCGTGGGGATCTTGCTCCATCTTGTGGACCAGTATAATATTACAGCACGTATGAATGTTTTTCTTCTCCATCTGCACAGGAGAACATCCTTCTGTCTCAGAGAGGGCCAGGGAACATCAAGGTGGTTGACTTTGGATCAAGCTGTTATGAACAACAAAGGGGTAAGAGCATGACACTCAGTTAAGAGGATATGCAACCGTTAGTTTTTTACCATTTCAGGACATTCAAAGGAATGGCGAGGCCTGGTCCAGAGAACATATGATTTATATCCCTAGCTGAAGCACTTTTTTTTTTCCATTAGTGTACACCTACATCCAGAGTCGCTTCTACCGCTCTCCAGAGGTCATCCTGGGTCACCCCTACAGCATGGCCATTGACATGTGGAGTCTGGGTTGCATCCTTGCTGAGCTCTACACAGGCTATCCCCTCTTCCCAGGAGAGAGCGAGGTGGAGCAGATATCTTGCATAATGGAGGTATGGCATGGAAGCAATTGTGTGTCCACAATTATTGTTTTAATTTCAATGCAAACAACTCCTCAGTGCATTAAGGTGTCCTGATATTTTGACTTACAGGTTCTTGGAATGCCTCCGAATGATTTTGTTCAGTCTGCATCGAGGAAGAGGTTGTTCTTTGGTGAGAATTTTCTTTTTTTGATGTCTTATCTCTGTGGATATTTTAAATGTTGTACAGCAAACAGTTTAGACTATAGGATTACTAAATGTTATCAGAGAATAAATGAATAACTAGGCTCATAATGTGTTTGATAATTGTGTGCAGACTCAAAAGGAAACCCCAGAAACATCACGAATAGCAAGGGGAAGAAGAGGAGACCCAACTCCAAGGAGCTGTCAGCTGCGTTGAAAACTAACGACACGTTGTTCTTGGACTTCATCAAACGCTGCCTCGTGTATGTTCCCTCTAAACATCTGGAAACATCTGCCTTGCATCCTAAATATGAAAACTGGGTGTGACTTTTACATTGAAGAATGCTTCAGGTTAAGTAAGGATCAAATAACAATCTGCACTTAGATTATTTTTCTGTGGTTTTCAGTTGGGATCCAACCAAGCGTATGACTCCTGATGAAGGGTTACAGCATGACTGGATCCTGGAGGGAAATTTCAACAAAGTCCGGCCAAGAACCAAGCCACCAGTGAAGAAGGCCTCCGACAGCAAGGCTGGTATGAGTACAGTCCATTTCATCATCCATACTCTATGCAATGTGCTAGGATTAGCTGATGACATAGCTGCATACCTACAGAGTCCTTTTCTGTTCACATTGAACTGACATTTAACGTCCTTTGTTTCCATGGTACAGCAGAGAAGGTCAGCTCAGAGAGCAGCACTGCTGACAAGCTGGCCCCTGCTGAGCGTCTGAGGCCCATCGGCGCCTCAGCAGAAGAGGAGGTGTATGAGAACGAGGACAAACTCTCCACAGATACCAAGCAGCAGGAGGGAGGTGGAGAGAGGCCCGTCCACATCATCATCAAGCCTCAGGAGAACGCGGGCCCAGAGAGGAACGACAGTCAGGAACCGCCTCACTGTTTGCCCCCTATCGTCTAACAGTCAAAAGGGACTGAGTTGTAGAAAATGGACATTTGAGGAAAAGTTGCATTTGCTCAGCCCACACACAAAGAAAATTAAAAGCTCCTTCATGCTATCATTTGCTACAGGCACTGCCATGTTCTAGCACAAAACAACATGTTAGGCGTCAGATCCAGAGAACAGAGTTTCAGGTTGGAAAGCAGCACAAGATTTCTGCTGACAGGTAGGAAACAAACCAATGCCACATGCCGGCGAACAAACTATTGATGTGTGGAGTGGATACTGATCATCAGCACGGCGGGACATCTTCTGTTAGTTGTTTAAAGTATACAGTCAGAGCAAACTATGTTTCTCTGACTGTATATAGAACTATGAGTTTGTATGACAGTGAGATCAATGGTTCAGTTGTACTTTTTTGTATAAAGAAGCTGGAGCAGTTGCAGGCAGACATTTTATTTGAATGTGTCACAATAGAGACGTCGCGCTGTCCGCCACTAAAGAATACACAAACTAAAAGCTGATCAGGTGGTCAGAAACATAAGTCATAGTACAGCATCAGCTTTTTGCTGCCACTGTCTCTGGTATTATTTATTGAACCTATCTTTGCTGTGCATTGAAATCTTTGATAGAAAGATTAGACTTCAAATGCTTTTACTTTTCTCAGTTTCTATGTTAAGCGTGTAACGTGTGAGTAGAAAATTGCTCAAATTTCTGTTTTGGCTGTTTTCTTTTTTTTTCTTTTAGACATTTTAGCGTTACTTTCATAATGGTAAGATCTATGAAGAATTGTTTGCAATAAAGGCTGAGCCAAAAACTTTTTTAAAAAATTCATGTTCAAGAAATAATTGTCTTGTACTTTTTAATGGTAGAATGCAGTTGATTACATATTGATTATCATTTCATTAATTTATTAGGGAATATGTTTGATCTTGTGTTTCATATTATGTTCAACAATTTAATTCACAGATCCTAAAATATGTATTTGTAATAGAATTTATTGTATATATTTCTGCTGTAATTTCCTATGTATGTGTAACAGAGTTTAGACAAGGTTTTACTTGTGTTGTTTCTGTAAGCAAACATTTTGTATGTCTGTGTTATTCAGAATATTTTTTATATTAGAAACAAAAGACAATCCTATTATTGATAGTTTGTGCCTTGCAGTATTAGAAATCTTGCACTTTACTATTGTGTGTGTACACCTGGATTAGACACTGTTGGATTCATACCTGTCACACAGACAAGGGTTCAAATTACCCTGCAAGGATCCCTTTTATTTGATAAAATGATGTCTCATCTAATATTACAGAACATAATGAAACGGTTCATTATTAACCATCTTTGTACAATTGTTAATCCTTTAGTCGAGATCCATTTGAAATTGAAGACAGACTCGTGCCCTCACTATCTATTAGCTAAGCAACCAGAGATCCAGAGAGGAGGGATTGTAGCTAAAATATGAAAAGCACAAAACAAAATAAATTTTTATGTCTTTTATGATGAAATAAAAAGTTGTTTCAAAGAGTACATGCTCTGATATTTTGTATTTTCTATCCTGTCTATGTTTCCATGACTCAACTTGAAATGATACTGAGGTATCGTTACGACACACAATATACTATTATGTAATAAGTTACAGTATGAACTTTTCACTTGTAGTTGTAAGATTCTGTTCTGAAATTAAAGTAAATTAATAACAGTAATTGCTAAATCTATTTTCACAGCCTGTTGCTAACTGCTACATACACTACTATTTAAAAGTTTGGGGTCACCCAAACAATTTTTTGTTTTCCATGAAAAGTCACACAGTTATTTACCACCATGAGTTGTAAAATGAATAGAAGATATAGTCAAGATATTGACAAGGTTAGAAATAATGATTTGTATTTGAAATAATAATTTTTTCCCTCAAACTTTGCTTTCGTCAAAGAATCCTCCATTTGCAGCAATTACAGCATTGCAGACCTTTGACATTCTAGCTGTTAATTTGTTGAGGTAATCTGGAGAAATTTCACCCCACGCTTCTAGAAGCCCCTCCCACATGTTGGATTGGCTGGATGGGCACTTCTTGCGTACCATACGGTCAAGCTGCTCCCACAACAGCTTAATGGGGTTTAGATCTGGTGACTGCGTTGGCCACTTCATTACACATAGAATACCAGCTGCCTGCTTCTTCTCTAAATAGTTCTTACACAATTTGGAGGTGTGCTTTGGGTCATTGTCCTGAAATTAGCTCCAATCAAGCATTATCCACAGGGTATGGCATGGCGTTGCAAAATGCAGTGATAGCCTTCCTTATTCAAAATCCCTTTTACCACCTTACCAGCACCAAAGCAACCCCAGACCATGGCGTTACCCCCACCATGCTTGACAGATGGCGTTAGGCACTCTTCCAGCATCTTTTCAGTTGTTCTGCGTCTCACAAATGTTCTTCTTGGTGATCCAAACAACTGTGTGAACCAAACTTCGATTCGTCCGTCCATAACACTTTTTTCCAATCTTCCTCTGTCCAATGCCTGTGTTCTTTTGCCCACATTAATCTTTTTCTTTTATTGGCCAGTCTCAAATATGGCTTTTTCTTTGCCACTCTGCCCTGAAGGCATCCCGGAGTCGCCTCTTCACTGTAGATGTTGACACTGGCGTTTTGCAGGTACTATTTAATGAAGCTGCCAGTTGAGGACCTGTGAGGCGTCTATTTCTCAAACTAGAGACTCGAATGGCCTCCCACTTCTCTTTCTACTCTGTTTAAAGCCTGTTTGTGTTGTTCTCTGAAGGGAGTAGTACACACCGTTGTAGGAAATCTTCAGTTTCTTGGCAATTTCTCGCAAGGAATAGCCTTCATTTCTAAGAACAAGAATAGACTGTTGAGTTTCACATGAAAGTTCTCTTTTTCTGGCCATTTTGAGTGTTTAATCTACCCCACAAATGGGCCGTCCAGATACTCAACCTGCTCAAAGGAAGGTCAGTTTTGTTGCTTCTCTAACCAGCTAAACTGTTTTCAGCTGTGCTAACATGATTGCAAAAGGGTTTTCTAATCATCCATTAGCCTTCTGACACAATGAGCAAACACATTGTACCATTAGAACACTGGAGTGATAGTTGCTGGATATGGGCCTCTATACACCTATGTAGATATTGCACCAATAACCAGACATTTGCAGCTAGAATAGTCATTTACCACATTAGCAATGTATAGAGTGTATTTCTGATTAGTTTAAAGTTATCTTCATTGACAAAAACAGTGCTTTTCTTTCAAAAATAAGGAAATTTCTAAGTGACCCCAAACTTTTGAACGGTAGTGTAAATTATAATAATAAATTGTAGAATTGTAAAATAACTTCATGAATGTGGCTACATCTAACTTTTTGTATTTAATCATTTGTCTTTATCACATTCTGTCTCACACTGATTTGTTTTCACTTTGCTCTCTGTAACTGAAGGCCGTGGCGTGCACAGACTTTTTGAAGGGCAGGGGTGAAAAGGAGTTCACCTGAGCACGTGTTTTGGCTCCCAGGAGGCACTTTAGCATGCGTTTTGGCTCCCAGGGGGCACTTTAGCACACATTTTGGCTTCCAAGAGGGCACTTCTTGAGTTACTCAGTGTAACACGACGTTCGATTGTCTATCTGATGCGGCTCCCTGTGGCTTTTGAAAATAATTAATGAGTATTTAATTAAAAGGAAATTTATTTTAGTTCCTTCGTTTTCACAGGACCGTAAGCTGTCACAGATGACAGCTTACGGTCCTGTGTAAAGATGAAAGTGACGGCATACAGTCCTGATGTGCAGATGCTGTGTGCTGAGGTTCAGGAGCAGAAGTCACATTAACCACGTTTGATAAATATTTTAATTATCTATTATTTAGCATATTCATATATTTTCATTGTTTAGTGAAATAGTCCTTTTATTATTCAGGTTGACAGCTGACTGTTTTTGTGGCAGCAGTTTTTGTTTGTGGCGTCCAGTGCTTTCTTCACTGTGGGAAACGGGTCCCAATGGCTCTGTGAGTGGTAATGGTTGCAGACCCCTGTTCTACACTATACCTGCATAGTGTTGAGGTCACGTGGATTCAAGGGAAGAGTCTCCATCATCATCATCATGACAAGAAACAGGTGTACTTCAAAGTCTTTAAGAGTCGCATGGATGGCAAGAGAGGAATCTGACTCATTGACAAACAACTGGCCTGTCTTTTGATTTGATGCAGGAATCAACAATCATCTTCAGATCCCTGCCTGCTCATGGATGAACAAGAATTACTGCCAACATCAGCAGAAGAAGGTGAATGCAGGACCTCTGTGTTTCTCAAGGGCCTGGTCTTGATTACCTGTCTGTTGATAATTCAATGAAAAATGTAACAAACATATAATTATTACCTTAGTTTTGTTTATGCATCATCTGATCTAAACCATCATGTCTACCATCCACATATTTTTGTATAGGCATATTCAGTTAATGTGGCAACTCAAAACCTTTTACCCACTTTCACCAGCTTAACTGCAGTTTGAATTTAAGATGGACTTACTGTTATTGTCTGGAACACAATAATGTGATCTTTTATACTCCATTTCTGTGTCCTGGCAGAGTGCAGCTGTGATAGCTGTGTGTTTATTTTATTCTGTTGGTACATTTCATTGTGTATATTTTATTCTGCCTGTATATTTTATTCTGTTGGCACATTTCACTGATATATCTTATTCTGTTGGCACATTTCACTGGCATATTTTATTGTTTATTGTTTAGTATATTTTATTGCCTTAGTATATTTTCATTCTGGTATATTTTTAATTGCATTTACGAATATTTTTATTGCACGTTGGTTTATTTTATTGTAGTTATCTTAATTTTATTCTTTCTAATCTTTCTTATCTTTCTTATTATCTTGGTCTAACATGGGGGTTGCAATGAAAATTTCATTGACATGTCATGCTTAATGACAATAAAAGATCTTGAATCTTGAATCTTGAATCTTGAATCTTGAATCTTGAATTTAGTCTGAACTTAACTGCTGTGTCCTGTTAACTACACGCCACTAGAGGTCACTGCATCTACAGTTGAAGTTTGTCCTTCTGCAGACCTGGTTTAAGTGTGCTTTAATTTAAACTTGCTTGCTTAAATAAGTGTTCACACGTATTTCAATTCAAATTGTTCACTTCTTCTGATTTCACAGAGCCAAATGGGACATTTCTGACAGCAAGCATATCTGGACATACAAACTAAGCCCTGGAAATGGTTTGAGGTCAATACTGATCTAGAATTTGTATATCAGCAAAAAATCTCAGTCCTGCAGATTGGGTTGGTATGGCCCTATTAGGAATCATTTTCAAAGCATGTCATTTTTCATAATAAAGTTCAATGTCATAGTCCACGTTTCTTTGCAGACTGTGCACATTGTGTTTATTAGATTGAAAGCCTTGTAGTTTCCATGTTGTGATGATTGGGGCAAGACAAGTGTCATGTATACAGTATATTACAGATCGGGTCTGTAAAATGCAGTAATTTGTACTGGACTTTGCTCTTTAATGTATTTCCTGCAGTGAGTCACTGGGTGCTGGATCTGGATCTGAGGGTCTCTCTGGGTAAGACTTAATGATCAGTTCCAGTCCTCCAGTGATGATGTCTTCTGGTCTCGTTCCTCAGAGATCATCTCTGTATTCTCCTGGACTATAAAGAAATGATCATATCAGAAGATTAGTTTCTTCTGAACTTACTCTGACTGAACATGCACAGAAGTGGAGAGAGAAGTGGGGCAAATATTCAGAAATTGTTTCTATGTCTTGTGCTCTTGCATCTCAACTATCAGTCGTGATTGAATACATACATAGTTTTCTGAGGACTTCATGTTTAACATTGGATAGTGAATATAGACAATAGATGCAAAACTCAAGGCAGTGAGAGTGCAGTACACACACTCAACAGCCCATGTGTTGGAAAGCAAAGAGTGGATTTAAAAAAAAAAAAAGGATACCCTTTGATAACAATACAAATGAATGAAATGCACTCCTTTTTACATCACATATCATATACTTGTGTGTACGAGACAGGTGTGGTCAACAAAATGAATCTCACCACCCACAATGGGAGTGATTAATTTGAGTTATTACAATTTTTATGAAGAGAAAAATTATATACTAAGAGCAAGACTAAGATTATATATTTGTGTTTATTTCAATAGTCAATTCAGGATTTAAAGCCTATGAAATAAGCTTTTATGCATGAACTGATTTTAATACTTATTTTATATACTCGGCATATCCTAAAATATCGTGGGCATACAATTACAAAACATTTCATCTGCCAACCGTGCTAAATCTGATTCTGTGTTGTAAGCATATACACTTCCCACGACCAACAGTCCAACTGTTCCTGGCTACATGTTGCACATTGATAATGCTGCTGCCTGAAAAATTTTCATTGGAAAGCGTTTATATTGTTAAATTTGCGGTTGCATTCAGAGACTTGTGTCTGCATAGTAACATACAAACTTTCTGGATATGTTTTGTGTTGTAAGACCACATCTTTATTACTGTTACATTTTGTTTTGCGTGTGCCCTGCGCACCGGCTCACTGAACCAATATCGCGCAATTGGCGTGCAAGTATTTTGGCCCAAACGTTATGCCGTAGTCGGAAAGATGGCGACCCTGGCGCTGGTTAGCCGTCCTGCGGGTGTCCTTCCAAAGTTTTCAGGTGAGTAATGTCAAAACAATAGACATTTCATAATTATATGAACATTTTAGTGTATAATGTTGTGATTTCAGATATTTACACATATGTCATCTGTACATCGGCTCATAGTTAGACCACACGTTCAGTTCGAGTGACCTTGCTAATAGGCTCGGCTAGTCACCTGCTTGCTAAAGGCTTAGCTAGCTAGTAACTCATATTTGGACCTTTGAATAATTGTAATTTCAGCTACCTGACAATGTCACCCCCACATCACTTTGTGGATAAGCGTTAATAAATGAAGGACAATGCTATGAGCTTTAGCCATAATCATTTCCAGTGGGCTGCTGTGACGTGGTGTGTGTACACTGGCTCCAAACACTTGAGGTTTTATCATTTGTAACGTTACAGAAATTAACATCACGCATGGTGGTTATTATGAAAAACATGACAGGAGTTTGTCATGTATCATTGTGTCACTCTGTGATCTATTTATTTACGAGCGTAGTAAATAGCAATGTTAGCACTAACAAGCGTCTGTACAGTGACAGCTAGTAGTAATAGCTAGCTAGTTAGCTAGTTTTATTTTCTGCCTGCCATGGAGTTCACATCAGCTGTTTACATACATACATATATAAATATTTGTTAAGAATTGAATTATTCGTGAGGAAGCATCCAGCCCTTTAAGATGCCTTCTTGCTCATTTGTTGTGATAGTTGTGACAGTTAGCAATGTCTTCGCTATTAGTCTACATCTAGTTTGTAGTACGTAAAGACAGAATAAAATACAATGTAATTAAATAAAGGACGAGTTGCCATTAACAATCAGTTAATGCAGACAAAAGTTTACAGTTTTAGAGAGCTGTTGATTCAACTGGTCTCTTTTGAGGCTGTAGTTTGTGGTGATGTGGGATTGTATTGTTTTGTGAGTTGTATACTGAAGTGTTTCTAATATCTGTCCACCCTATTTGTATCATCAAGGTAAAGTTAAACTAAGCATTAGTAACACCTTTCAGTATGATGGCATACAATTCATGAGGACCACAAATGTCTATAAAGAACATAAAAAACATTTTAACCATCATGAAAGAAGGATCTGCTGCTTTTTTATTTTTAGCTAGGTGTACCTAAGGAATTGGCTACTGGCAACTAATAATGCTGATCAAACCCTGCCTGTGTTCCTCTCCTCTCAGGTAGCTGCTCTCCTGCTGTATTTTCAGCTGCCTCTGTCGCCTCAGTCCAGCAGAGGAAGCTGCACCATGCTGTCATCCCCAAAGGGAAAGGAGGACGCTCCTCCTCCAGTGGAATAGCGGCAACAGTGTTTGGCGCCACAGGTTTTTTGGGTCGATATGTGGTCAATCGACTGGGTGAGTTCAAAATGGTAGCCTAAATACTGCTGTGAAGTTGTGAGATTGTCTTATGGTGTAGCCACAAACTTACTTTCATTTGCATTCAGTAAAATTTGGTTATTGATGGGTACACAGATATGATGGTGTTTGAGAGCAGGATGCCCATGGTGACTCTGAACAGCCTGTTTCAGCCAAGACAGTAACTTATGTAGGAGACAGTGTTTTTCCAGCAATTTCATTTTTTTGAAAAACACTAACAGCAGTAGAACCTGTTAGGGTGAAATGTTGCATCTGGGAACTGAGACACACATTTCTATTAGAAATATGCAAGGTTGGTCAAATAACATGGACATAACTCATCAACAATTTGTCCAGTCATCATAAATCTAATCTGATATCTTCAGGCCGTGGTTGGGGAAAGGCCTACTGAAGCATTTTGCCAATTTTGGTGCATTGAGCTGCTTGAGTGCAATAGAGCTTGAACCCAGAATTTTATGTACTGATGTTTTGCAGGTCGGATTGGCTCTCAGATTGTAATCCCTCACCGCAATGATCAGTATGACCTCATGTACTTCAGGCCCATGGGTGATCTTGGACAAATCATTTTCCTGGTAAGGTGCATGCAGGCACACAGGCACCTTGCAGAAATGTTGCAACACTGATGGATGGTGGAATCTTAAATCTTCATGTACTTATGCATTTAGAGGCTTAAATCAAATGTATTGTCACTGTTCTTTCTTGCTGCAGGAGTGGGATGCCAGGAACAAAGACTCGATCAAACGGGCTATGGAACACTCTAATGTTGTCATCAACCTGGTGGGCAGAGAGTGGGAGACGAAGTATGGACAGGAAAAATGACTTAAAGCATCTGATTTATGTTATATTATGTTGTGCACATGAAACAGAATTTTAATTTAAAGATGGCTTGGAGATGTAGGTCTGGAAACAGCATTCACATGCAAGTATTTTCCTCTTTTTTTGTAAAGGAACTATCGCTTTGAGGATGTCTTCGTGTCCATCCCTCAGCAGATTGCCAAGGCAGCGAGAGAGGCCGGCATCTCAAAGTTCGTCCACATGTCTCACCTCAACGCTGACATACGCAGCCCGTCCAAATACCTGAGGAACAAGGTAGAGGGCTGTTTCTCCACACACTGCGCATCTCTTGTCTCAGTCAGACTAGTGTATCTGTGCCTCTGTTGCACAGTATATACATGTTAAAGACAGCATACATTGAAGGGTAAAGAAGTTTCATCTGTATAAATGTATTAATAGGTGTGTATAATGTACCTTCACAGGCTGTCGGAGAGACTGCAGTGAGAGATGAGTTTCCTGACGCCATCATCATGAAACCCTCTGAGATCTTTGGGAGAGAGGACAAATTCTTCAACCATTACGCAAGTAAGACTGTGTGTGTGTGTGTGTGTGTGTGTGTGTGTGTGTGTGTGTGTGTGTGTGTGTGTGTGTGTGTGTGTGTGTGTGTGTGCGCGCGTGTGCGCGTGTGTGTGAGAAACAAACTATAAAAGTGGTCATAGTGTGAGGGCACACTAGTATACGGACCTGGCAGGCCCTGAGTGATGGGAATGTGACACAGTATATGGTGTATTTAATGCTCTGTCGTCTCTTCATTAACTTCTACAAGCACAAGAGGGGCTAAATTTCTTTTGACTACTTCATCTTTTCACAATATTGAGAATGTCCTTGTCCAGCTGGCCAGCTAACTCGCTCAAATTTTTTGTGTGGCTTTAATCCTTTTTCAGACATGCGCTGGTTTGGCAGTGCTGTTCCACTCTTATCCCTGGGGAAGAAGACTGTGAAGCAGCCTGTTCATGTAGGTTTTTAAAAGGATGCAGCTGTTCTAATACTTTCCCTTATTGCAAATTTAAACGTCCATTTCTCAAATTTAAATGGCAGTGTGGCTGGTCATAATAACATCCTGTCACTTTGTGTGGTTGTTTACAATGAAGCCATGTTTGTGAGTACAACAGATACTGCTTACTTTATCAAGTGAACCCACCTAAACTGCCTCTTTTCGCCCTCAGGTGGTGGATGTTGCCAAGGCCATTATCAATGCTATCAGAGACCCTGATGCTAATGGAAAGACATATGCATTAGTTGGGTAAGTTGTGGAAAGCTGTGCCTAGCAGATCAGCAAATACTGAAATTTGACAACAGTTTGGACACATAAAGCACAAGTAGATTCATAGCAAAGATTTTGAAAGTCATGATAGCCTTGATTTGTACTGAGCAAGACTGTGAAGATGAAGTCATGGGTACAGTTTACAGAATGTTGCTTTTACAGACATGAAAATGTATTGTGGTTTTTTTTAACTATGTGTGTATGCAAACTTTGAGTGTTGACAGTGTGTTGGTCAGTGGTTCGTGCTCTGGATTTGTATCACATGTGAACACAAGTTTACATGATGAAAACTCACCTTTGTTTTTGTCTTGTTTTCTCATATTGTCCCAAACGTTACCTCCTTCATGACCTGGTATCCCATTGCAGAGGTCTTACTCTAAAATTGTTCAGTGACAGCCAATAATAACAGATTTATGGAGCCTAATTGCCACAAAGATGAGAGAAACTAGATTTCTACACACTGTTGGACAAGTGAAGTGGCAGTGAAGTTGTGAGGTTGTCTTATGGTGTAGGCACTAACTTACTTTCATTTGCATTCAGTAAAATTTGGTTATTGATGAGTACACAGATATGATGGTGTTTGAGAGCAGGGTGCCCATGGTGACTCTGAACTGCCTGTTTCAGCCAAGACAGTAACTTATGTAGGAGACAGTGTCCACAACACTGTGGGTATGTGAAGGTAGAACTCAATGGCTGACATGAAAATTACGTTCAAGCCAAAAAGGGGCAGAACCCTACTGTGTTTGCACCAATTTATTTGTGGTGGTGGTGGTGTTGTTGTTGTTGTTGTTGTTGTTATTATCATGCAGGAAGAACTCAAATTGCAGTGAGCTTGAATGAGGTAGACACATAAACTTGGCCCCATAACTGGAAAAGATGTGCGAGTGCTTCCCAAGAAATATGATTCCAACTGACCTGATGGTGGCGCTGCACCTTTTATAATTTGTTTTTGTCTTGTTTTGTCTTTTTGTCTAGTCCCAACCGTTACCTCCTTCATGACCTGGTAGAGTACATCTACGCAGTGGCACACAGGCCTTTTGTGCCCTACCCCCTTCCCCGCCCACTCTTTCAGTAAGTGCTTTAAATATGAATTTCAACATTTTCCAGAGGCAAATCATCTGTCATGAAACCAGCTCGAGCATTCAGCCACACCAAAGGCATGTTTCTAAAAACAGAATAGTTGAAAGGTTGCCAGGTCTACACCCATGTGTGCCACAATAACTCCCTTGGGTTTGGGTAGTGTCTAGAGTTGTTTCTCACACATCTTATTGCATATGTTGCCTTATGTTGGTGGTGTACATGTGCTGACGTAACGTATTATACAAACATCGAAACCCATCAAAATATTCCTCTACACTACAGAGACACTGTTAATGAAAAACTGTCCCAGGGTCTCTTGTTTGCAGTTGTTATATACCACTGTGCGGTCATGTGATAGATTCTGTTTTTTCTTTTCAGCCTTGTTGCTCAGTTTTTCGCATTGAACCCATTTGAGCCCTGGACAACCCCAGACAAAGTGGAAAGGGTGAGAATACCAAGATTTTGGTATAACTTTAAACTAGAGGTTTTGAGAATTGCACCACCAACTGTGGAGCCTCTACAGCCAACACAACCAATAAGAATTCTGTACTGCACTTTTATTTCCAGTTTCACACAACAGACATGAAGTACCCAGGACTTCCTGGTCTGGAGGATCTTGGTATCACTCCTTCCACTGTAGAGCAAAGGGCCATTGAGGTTCTGCGCCGCCACCGCCGATTCCGTTACCTGGAAGCTGACCTGGATGAGGCAAAGCCAGCCAAGACTGTCAACTATTGAACAACCCAGCAACTTCCCAACATCACATGGGCAGCCAGAGGACGCCAGTACCTTGAATTGCTGTTTAACTATATTCTGTACATAAATAAAAAAAAATGTCCTCTAAGGGTTCTCTTGTTTTGAGTGTTTTTGTTTGTAGCATTTTGTTTTCATTAGACATGACTTTACCATTACAGTGTCTGTAGAAAGTAAGAATACTTTCTAGTTCTTCATGACTCCCCATTGGATGTTAATGTCCTCGGTCGGGCAGGAGGGGTCATGACTAGGTTCAGACCTCAATACAGTTGAGAAGAGTGTTTTGCAAAAACAAATAAGGAAAAATAGAGTTCAAATGTGAAATGCTAATAGAGTACTTAACCAATCCCAAAAGAAAACACATAAACCTAACAAAAGCAAAAAAACAAACTATACAAGAATTAAAATGGACTAAATACAATGATATGTGTACACTGTACAATTATGTTGCCAGTAATTAACTAATTCAGCAGTGCAAGTAATAGACAGTGGTCCACAGAACCTAGGTTGTCGTTGATGCTGAAGATACTCATAATTTGGATCCTAATTACATTGCTGTGATTTAATGTGAAACAGAACATCAAAGGAGTCAGTAGGCTTTTCAGCCACAGGGAGCACCAAAGTGTATTTTGAAAGTTATATTGTCAGCTTGAAGTGTGAAATTTCCCCTGTTCAACCTCGAGGTACCACTAGGCCATATCTAGATATTTTAGTTTTCTTTAAAAGCAGTGTGTTGACGTGTTCTTATGTCAGCCTCATTAAACCATTCTCTTGATTTTTACTAGTAATTAAACAACTGAGAACTGATTTTAGGCTAATGATAGATAGCTGATAGAAGACTTTACAGCAGACAGTATGACATTGATGTGATCCTTCCACAGAAACCACAATGAAGACATCAAGCCAGAATAGTTGTACCTTTTTTACTCTTAATGTACATCATTAAGATCATCATCATCATTTCAGCTCCGACTGAGGTTGTTGTCCTGTTTCATTTTTGTGTCCTTTCCAGGGCGGAAGCTTTGCTGGCCCGGATCAAAGCTGGCAGGACAGTGGTGGTGTCCCCTGAGCTTGATAAGGTTCATTTAAAGACCTGTGTGTAGAAAGATATAACCCATCTTCACTTTGACTGGGCTTTGTGGTGCATGTATGAGTATTTCAGCCCAGAGCGGTTAAAGATAATGGATGAATCACAGCCTGGGATGCCAGTGGAACATGTAATATTTCCCTCAGTCAGATTCCTGTGATTGGGACGATTAAGTCACACCCTCACATAGAAGAGCTTTGGAGTTTGAGAGTTCTCCTCAGGGACTGGTTGTTCGTTGTGACTTTGATCCTACAATGTACCTGTAAACACTTAGGAGCATCAAGCTATTTTAGATCTGATGAAGCACTTGTGTTTACACATTCAAAGTAGGATTAGAGGAAAATCTGATATTCTACCTTCCAGTCCTGTGTCTCATGTTGTGATGTCTAATAGGTTAAGGATCTTTGCAGCAACAGAGGCTTCCTTGAAGAAACCGAAGGGCTTGACGGTGGAATGAAAGTTTATGGTGGAGAAACTGTTGATTTTGATATTCGTGTCAGTAGCCAAAACTATTATGTAATAGGAATTTAACATGATTCACAATCATTTAAATTACTAAAGGTTGAAGGTTTGTGTCACCACTAACGGCCATCTGTGTCTCGAGCGCTCAGCTGTGGCCGTGTGGAGGAAGTGGAGAGGTTGTGCCTCGCTCCAGGATAGCTCAGGGTGAGAGGGCACATAAACCCTGCCATGACGAGAAATGCCTTGAGAGTTGCAGATATTTTGTTGGATCATAACAAGAAAATATTTTCATTGCCTGGATCCTTCCTCCTAAAGCGGACACAATGATTTATGCTCCAGGAGATTAGTTCTACGAGAAGTACAATAGTATTTTATACAGAAGCTAACTAAATTAGCAAGACCCTGTATTAATGAAATGCTGATGAGAGCTGGCGTCTCTAATTTTAGCATAGTGAACCATCATATTTTTATCTCTATGGATCTACTGTGTAATGACACACTAGCTGTTGGGAAAAGTTGTTCAGCTTGTTGAGTCACACCTCAGCTGGTTCAAACTGCTTATTAAGTCTGACAGAAATAATGCGCCTCCTGGTCATCACGTGTTTTGAAGACACATTGCAATCAACAGTATACGCCCAGGAGTATCATGCTTTGCTAGCTGGTACCTCTTTTCCCATGTTTTCCTGTATTCAGTGACTGTTCAATGATCTTCCACCGTACTCTTATCCATTACAGTTTGGCTGTGATCCAGTGGTAGCAACTTGTCATGGCTGGAAAAAGGCATCAGAATAGAAACTTATAAAACTACATGACTCTCCACTTCTCCACCATCCATCAATATGCTCATTATGTTTAAAACCCCTAATAAATTCACCAAAATATGGCTAAATACACAAATGAATGATAGCTGGAATCCATGTAACTGTGTTTTACAGTCAACGTCACATAAAAAGCTGCCAGCAGAGCCAGTTTAGATGAAGATTATACCGAACGTTTGCATTGTTCATGCACCTTCTGATACGACATATGACACACAGAACCATGGATTGCCGAAACTCAGAAAAAAGCTGAAATGCAAATCTTTCAAGTAGTAACTGGACAATGTTTTTCCAACACATGGGATAACCACAGGGGTTATGCTACGAGGAGTGTTTTTTTTTATTTGTTGATGCAACAATTCATATTTTTGTGTATAGTGTTAGTGAGCCTGAAATATTTACACAATCAATTCAAAATAGCATTAAATGAATTCTACGTTCACTGACATGCTAAATTTAGCACTTATTCCAGGAAACATTCCCATCCTGTATGAATGCCACTTCCAGCTGCCACAGGCAATCTGATAAATCAGATGGAAAAACTGATACTAAAATGAAGAAATCATCTATTTAAATCAGATCTTGTCCTCTTCACAGATAGAACAGTAACTGCTGGCAGGCTGATCTGGGCTCTGGTTGAACTCCCATTCTGCAGGAATGATGGCTGGAAAAACTAAACCAGCCACACATGCACCAGGACTACAAACAGGTACAGTAAGTCTTTAGCTGGCAACAATCGTGGTAATATTTTGTTCAGACCTGTGTACAGGGACACTTTGAATAATCCGGTCGGGTGTCTTTTCAGATGCTGCTCAGAGGAGTCATAAGTGGTCACATCCCACACACAGGTGCTTTCAAATATTATTGAGTCACAAGCATCTATGCAACCCTCTCGTAAACTCTCTCCCTTGTTTGAATTTTTGTAAGGCCAGGCCTTTTCCGTGTGATCAGTGTGAGCAGGGTTGGGCTGTCGCCCATTGAAGTGTGCTAAATCCAAACACAGACAGAAACCGTACTGTGTGAAGAAGCCTCAGCCATTTCCAACAAATGTTTTTAGTCAGGTCAGATTTGGTGTTATTGTGTTGCCTATTTTTGAATGATATGTTGTGTCATGTTGTGCACATTGTGTAACCTGACCCAGAAAGGCTGTTCGCTTCCAATCATTTTTTGTCTTATATGATGCAAGCAACCACACCTGACGTCAGCAGCACACAATGCCATCAACCATCCAGACTTTCTTGAAGTGGCAAGCCCAAATGCAACACCCATCATTTGTGGTGTCAATGAATTCAACACCACCTAATCAGCGCGTGTAGCTCCAGTATTAAACTGCTTCATCTGGAGTAACACTGAAGACTTTTTCTTTGACACACACATTTTTATTTGTCATAGCAAGAAAAACAGAGGTGTATTTTGATAGCATGGCTTCTGTATGTTTTCAGGTGTGTTAGCACTGGTAGGTTTAATAATATGATTAGTGACACTGTGTGGACGTTTCAGAATGTCTGCTGTGAGGAAGGTTTATTATTCAGCACTGTTTCCAAAGGGAACTTCCACTTTGATGCCCGGTCTTGCTTGTTCTTCCTTGTTGTCTTCCCACTTCGGTGCAGACTGAAACATCCAAACCGTGAGCCTGTTAGAAGGATTTGCTGTGAAATGTTTCAGCTACAAACGTTCATGGTCTCCAGAGGATGAATCCTACCGACTTTGACCATCATCCAGCTTTTCCCCTCGCACCATTTCTGTGTGTCAAGTTTCAGGGGATGAATCTTGATGACTTTAGCGATTGCAGAAGATTAACAGGGTAAACATTACACCTATTAATAATATCAGCATAGCATTGTCACATTTACTGTGAAAAGTAAGCTGCTATGTATCATTACATTCACTGTTGCTAAGAAAAAACATGGGACTGTCTCTCTGGTTAGTGCGCATGTGACCTCATGACGTCATTACGCCCACTAATTGGGAACACCTGCGCCTAATATGTCCCGCCAGGTGAGGAGGGACAGGGCTTACCTGGCGTGCCCTCAAACGAAGCATCGCGTTAGTCCCCGTCTGGAAGTCTGAGCATGGAGGAAGCAGCTCGCCAGCCGTCGGTCCAGTGATCTGAGCGGGCTGGGTGCGGGTACCGTGAGGGGTTCTGCTCTCTCTGTGGGGGGGCGGTCGGCGGGCTATCAGCATGAGGGCGATGTGGTTAAAGCGGCAGGCCCTCGTTCTGGCGGGGATCGGACTCGTCTGCGGCGTCGGCTTGTTCCTGAAGAGCGGGTTAGAGGATGCAGTGGCGGATGACAAGGAGCTGGACACACAGCGCATGATCCGGACCTTCTCTGACCTGGAAGCAAGCATCGGCAACCTCTGTGAGTTTTTAATTAATTTATTTATTTTTATTTTATTTATGTTATTAATCCCAAACTGGGAAATTACTTCTCTGCATTTCACCCATGAAACACACAAATGCAACATGCAGTGAAACACACAGGAGCAGTGGGCTGCCGCATCAGGCGCCCGGGGAGCATACTGGGGGGTGAGGTGCCTTGCTCAAGGGCACATCAGCCGGCTAATGGAGGGGGGAGGGGATACTCCACCACACCCAAATTTTCCTGCCAGTCCGGTGGGGGAATCGAACCGGCGACCTTCCGATCACAAGGCTGCCCCCAAGTTGAGCCAATCAGTGATCTCTCTGCTGCAGAGGAGCAGTTTGCACGCAGGTTACTGTGTGTGTGTGTGTGTGTGTGTGTGTGTGTGTGTGTGTGTGTGTGTGTGTGTGTGTGACACTGTTAGAGAGTGGAAGGATTTAATATTCGTTTACTGAAACACAAGTTCCTCTGAGGCACCGTGTGCTGTTAAAGATGTGTGTCACCAGTTTACTCGTTTAGAGAAAGTCAAATGCTCGGTGACGATGGCTTCTGAGGAAACTTCTTTTCTTCAGGTTTCCTCTCTGTTCATAATGGATGTGAAATGTCATCATTAGTGCAACATTTCAGAGTTATTCAGTCCATTTTCTCTGCATAATATTTCAGATTTCATAATATAGATTATTTTAATTATTTTTATTACTGTTTTTTGTGCTGCTGTAACACTAAATTCAAGTATCAATAAAATGTTATCTTTAGGTGAATTAATCCAGAGAACATTCATCTCTAAATGATTTATTTTGATTTAGAATACAATTCCTTGATTATGATGATTAGCCCTATTATTTACATCTAATCTAGTATTTTCTGCAAAAAAATGACCATGCCTCCAGCTCATCTTGCTCTCTCCATGTCATCCTTGGTCTCAAATTTGTCAAGCCAATCTACTCAGCGCTTTTGGGAAAAAGCAGGATGCCATGCACAAAATGCTCGAAGAGAACCGAGCCAGAGAGAGAAAAGCAGAGGTGGAACGGTCGCCCGTCCAAAAGCAACCTGAAGCAAAGATCCAGGACAAAAAGGACGCTCCCAGAGAGAAAAAGTCCAACAAGCTGTTCCCCCACTCTGCCCTGTTCAAGGAGTGGGGGGAGAATCTCTCTGAGGACGACCAAAGAGAGGCGCAGGGTTTGTTTGAGAACTATGGATACAACGTTTTTCTCAGCGACCACCTTCCTCTAGATCGAGCTCTTCCAGAAACCAGGGATCCAAGGTACAGCTTTCATGATAGTTTTCCTGTCATTCCTCTGTCCCTCACAGACTGCACCAAGCTCACTGTTTGCTGCATCTATCCTCCACCTTGCTGTCCACACGGCTTGTCTTTAGATAAAGCATTTCCACAGCTTACTGATGCAAAAGACGTCCTTCTGTTTTTGAATAGGTGTTTGAAAAAGAGCTACCCAAAGGACCTGCCAAGTCTCGGCGTGGTGCTGATCTACCTGAACGAGGCCCTGTCTATCATCAAAAGGGCCCTGCGCAGCATCATCGACCGCACCCCTAAAAACCTGCTCAAGGAGATAATAATGGTCGATGACAATAGCTCTAATGGTTGGTTGGTTGCAAAAGGATCAGATTGTGCAAACCCGCGAGTGATAAACAAAAGCTCCTTTAGGATTTACAGGCTACACAGTTAACTGGGAGGCAGGAGGAGGTGAAAAACTTTCATTGTGCAGATTGCTGCTCATGTTCCCACATCAAGGTTTTGTTCAAACGTGTGGGTAACAACCCGCTACAGTCACAATACAGTGACATTTCAGTGGTGATATGTTAAGTTGAGATTTCATATTTACACAGCAAGAGATACAGAGCACAGCTCTGTCACACACCAGGTACACATTTTGTTCTTTGATTGTGATGAGACCCCATATGAAGCATAACATCCTAGAGCAGTTTGGGTTTTGAGCATTCTTTGAAATAGATGTTCTTTCAGTCCTTTTTGTGGATACTGTGAGGCTCTAATCTAGGCTGTTTGATGCATACCAGCTGTTTTGTATTAATATGTGTGTGCTTCTCTCAGGGAGCCTTCTCCCTGAATGCATTTCGTCAAATATGTTTATTCACTGTCCAGCGAACAGTTAGGACGTGAAGACACAACTTTCATATTTGGAACTGGACAGAGCTTGAAGCACAGCCAAAGCTCACTAATGAACGTGTTATACCTTGTTTTATCTGTGCAAAAACTAGTGTAAAAACAACAATTTCTTGGTTTAAGGGAATGCATGTGCTGGACTGCTTCTCTGGACGGCTGCTCTTTGCTTGTTGCCTGCTTGCAATTTTAACACTATGGTTATCAGATGCATTTAACAAATTAGATATAACATCTATTGGTGCACTTTAGAAGTGCTAGTTGGTGGATTTTGTTACCTTTGAACAGAGGCAGGCAAGATGTTTCTGTTATTTATGTTTAGCTATCCAGGTCCTGGCAGTAGCCTTGTATTTACTACACAGACTTGAAAATGGTATGAATTAATTTTACCTAACTCAAAGGCATATTTCTCCAATATGTTGAAGAGCACATAAACCCCTGTACAGTGCAATACAATGGCCACACATTAAGTCATTTCAAGGCTGTAAAAGGTGATGGTACTGAATTGCAAGAGGTGTCTTTCAATTGTTTTGTCCACACTAACTTAGCTTGGCCTACATGGGTGAATAAAACATCAGAAGCATTTTCAGTAAAGTGCAATCAGTGCAACGTCACAGGCTACAAGTGACACAGTCACAAAATAAACTAAAGTGTGAGTCATGTCTGTGATCAGAACTGTGGCTCCATCTCTGTCTGCTTTGCATTATGGGTAATCAGTGTGAGGGTTCATCTAAACTTGCTATAGTAAAAAACCAGCATGTCCTCCCGTTACATCAAAACGCATGACCACTTTCTCTTTTCAATTCAGAGGACCTGAAGGGGGACCTTGACATTTACGTGACGGCACTTGAGCAGCAGAACCCAAATGTCCGTATTGCAAGAGTGAGGCACAACAAGCAGCGGGGCCTTGCCTACGCCAGGGCGTCTGGGTGGAGGGCTGCTACAGCAGATGTGGTAGCTATCCTGGATGCACACATCGAAGTTCATGAGATGTGGTAAGAATGAAGCAAGATAAATCCTTTCATGCACTGGTGTGTAATATTTGATTACATTTAAAATGTGCTATTAGTAGTCTTTAACATTATAACGTATATTACGTTGTAGTTGCGGCCATGTCTCCCTGAAGTTCAGTTTTTTCAAATCAAATTTTATGCATAAATTCACAATCTTACCTCCAGCTCTGACAACAGAACATTGTTTAGTATATCTGCACTGTTTACACAGAAGTAGCCGCACCACTACACAGTATAAACTAACTCTGGTAATGTCAAAGTTAGCTTGCTTCTCATTTTAGCGTTTGTTAAACCATGATAGTTGTACTGAGAGTAATGGTCCTTTTCAGGAACGCCCTGTTTACTCCCTTTCGCAACTTAAGAGTACAACCACAGTCTAGTCTGCTGGTCTCTGAGCGCCTCCACTGGGGCGGTCGGGGCTTAAAGGTGTTGCACAAATGCTTTGAGGTAATGAGGGAGGGGCGAGTACTGCTCAGAAACCTTCTAATCAGAGACTGTTTTGTGAAGGAGCAACTGAGTGCAATAGTGTGGAAGCTGATTTTGCAATTGTGCTTGAGCAAAAAAACCCTAACCCTTATTTGGATACTCATCCATCCATTTTCTCCCACTTCTCTGGGGTCAGGCCACAGTGGCAGCACAGTCAAACGGTCTATTCCCAACCAAGCTCCTCACCCTCATCTCTAAGCCTGAGCCCTGCCACCCTATGGAGGAAACTTAATTAATTCAGTTCTCATATCTGATCTCATTCTTTCAGTCACGACCCACAGCTCATGACCATAGGTGAGGTTTGGAACGTAGATTGACTGGTAAATTGAAAGGTTTGCCTTATTGTTCAGCTCCCTTTTCACCAGTACAAAGCCTGCATTACTGCTGATGCCACACCAACCTGCCTGTCCATCTCATGCACCATTTTTCCATCATTCGTGAACAACATCCTGAGATACTTAAACTCCCTCTGTGTAGCAACTTGCTCCCAAGTGGGAGGGAGCAGTCCTGTGTTTTCCCCAAGAGAACAATGGCTTCACATTCCGGTACAAATTTGCTGTGAGTGCTGAAGATCAGTCTGATGAAGCCAACAGAACCGCATTATCTGCAAAAGGCAGAGACGCAGTTCTGAGGTTCCCAAACTGGACCTTCTTCTAGTCCTGGCTGAGCCTTGAAATACTGTCCATGAATATCACAAACAGGATGGGAGACAGGGCAGAGCATCCACTGAAAAGGGTTTAACTTAGACTCAGAATATGGACACAGCTCTCACTTTTAATTTACAAGGACTGGAGGGAGATTAAAGCATTCAGAACGAACAGGTTTGGTGTGCACCGCCTGTTTAGCGAGCGTAATCTCAGCAGATGTTAAGGTAATAAAGGGGCACAGATCGCAACACACACCAGCTCCCATTGATCAATTACAGTCATTTAGCAAAAAGCGATGAGAAAATGTAGTAAATGACAATGACACAGTTTGTTGCAGTGATGTGTCCCCCCCCCCCCCATGCAGGGCTGAACCCCTGCTGACACAGATCAAAGCTGACCGAACAGTGGTGGCGTCCCCCGTGTTTGACAGAGTCAACTTTGATGACCTCAAGGTTATTCAGTACCTTCCAGCGGCACACGCCTTCGACTGGGCTTTATGGTGCATGTATGAGGGTTTTACACCTGAGTATTACAAACTCAATGACAGCTCATTGCCTGGAAAGTAAGTTAAAGTGAAATCCATCAGTCTTGCTGTGAATTACAGATGTGTTAAATAAAGACCACCATGTCTTATTAACTTCATTTTGGATTAGGTGTTCTTGGTGATGAATTGGTTTCACTTCTATGGTAATGCTGATTTTCCTTGTACAATATGTTTTCAATGATACAGCAGTAAAAACATGTTCCTCACTTCAGGAGTCCATCCGTCATGGGAATCCTTGTCGCTGAAAGGAAGTTTCTAGGAGAAATTGGACTCCTCGATGAAGGAATGAAAGTGTACGGCGGAGAAAATGTTGAGCTGGGAATTCGCGTGAGTAATCCCCACCTACCTAACATCAAATCCTAAACCTGATGATGCAACCCCAGGCCAGCAAAGAAAGGGAACAGATCCTGATTTCCCTCTCACTGTTGAAGTGTTTACCTCACAATCATTGAGAAAGAGGATAAAATCATTGCTGCCGTGATATCTTGCTTCCAGTCTCATATTAGCCTAATATAAACAGATGTGCAGGGCTAGCTAACCTGTTGGATATTTGTATATAACTTACTCTGATGGGCGCACACCGTGTAAACACACTTTACCTGCAGAGTCAGTTGATGCTCCTGTTAGCATTAGCTGCTAGAGCTGTTTGAAAGCCATACTCTCTACAAAAGAAAATTGGCCAATAGTAATATCCCTTAAAATAGAAGTTGCAAAATATGCTTATTCGCTTTTTTGAAAGGTGACTAGCCTAGCAGTGTCCAAAGGTAACAAAATCCACCTATCACAATGTCTAAAGTTAACGAGTGTAACGTGTTGTATTGAGTTTTCTTGTAAGTATTAAACACATTGTGGTGTTGTGGTTTTAAAGTGGGTGATGTGCTGGACTGTTTGTTGTCCAGGAGCATTGACTTGACCTGGAGTGTCCGCTGGTTGCCTGACAAATTTTATATTGTTTGAATTCTGAACCTTTAGTTAAAATAAAGTAATGTAAGGGGGGTAGCAGGGGTCTCCCCGGAACAGACAGGGCTCTGAAAACTGTGTTAAAGGTGGGTTGAGTCTTCTGGAGAAGGATTGTTGATGTTGCCATCTCTCCTCCTTCACAATGTGATTGCACATTAGCACGCCAGACTCCCCGTCCCTCTCGCTCCCCCCATCTCCCCTCCCCTTCCCCCTGTCCTGTGCATGAGCACGAATGCCACCTGTTGCTGATTGGCTGTAATAGTGTTGTGTGGCTCAAGCCAATTTGTTTCCCATTTGCAGAGCCAGAGGTGTGTACAAAAAAAAGGTTTCCCTGCACACACAGAATGGACAGCAAGCAGAGCGTGAGCAGATACATCACATTTTTCTCTAGAATGACTCACCCACCTTTAAGTGGCAGCATTGCCCCAGAATTGTCATCATAGTAGCTCTTAGCTCTATTTGGCTGTTAAACTCACTGTTCATATAGGTGTGGACCTGTGGAGGCAGTGTTGAAGTAGTTCCATGCTCCAAGATCGCCCACATAGAAAGGTACCACAAGCCCTACATGCCTGACCTGAGCCCTGCCATGAAAAGAAATGCCCTGAGGGTAGCAGAAGTCTGGATGGATGAATACAAACACAACATCAACTTGGCCTGGAACTTGCCATTTGAGGTGCTTCAAATGTAGTTTTTCTCATTAAACGTTAGTTATGAGTGCATTTTTACTGTCTCTTAAATCTTAAACTAAAGTGAGGTGAGTTGAATTTCTTAAGTTACAAAATCAGACAAATCATGCCATATTATTTGACTCTGCAGAACCACGGAATTGACATTGGGGATGTCTCAGAGAGGAAAAAACTCAGAGAAAGGTTGAACTGTAAACCTTTCAAATGGTACCTGGAAAATGTGTATCCTAAGCTGGATCCCTGGGACAACCTACTTGCCTATGGAGGAGTAAGTTTAGTTTCTCTTGTGCTTTGTGTGTGTGGTAGAGGCAGTACTGCAGGGTGTGTGCCACATGCATTGACACATAAAATTGCGTTTGATGACCTGCCATGGCGGTTGAGAAGTCTTCACTGGGTGTGATAAAAAGATTAACTTCCCCACTTACAGCTGAAGAATCTTGATGCTAACATGTGCATCGACCAAGGCCCAGTGCCAGGTCACACACCCATCGCCTTCCACTGCTTCTTCTATGGACCCCAAGTAAGTAAAGCATTAAATGTGGTTGTCAAGAGTAATGATTGTAGGCTCTGAAAAATTATGGTAAAAAATGGTAATTGGAAATGTTGTTTGTCCCTGGTGTGCCCAATGTGCTTGCTGAACTTTTTTTTTGTATCTGTAGTTCACTTATTATCGTGCAACTGGTGAGCTCTACATTGGCGGCATCAAGTCCCACAAGTACAATGACAACCGCTGTTTAACTGACACCGGGAAAAAAGAAACTGAGCCTGGCCTTTACAACTGCAAAGAGGCTATGCAGAAAGGCATGGGGATTTACTGGGATTTCACTCAGGTACTACAATACTTTGAAATTAGAGGGTGGATGTGTTTAGGGTGACTCAAATAGCTTAAAATTATTGACTGCGGCTGTCTCAAAACTATATGATCTGCATCAGCCCTCTTGACACACTTATTCTCTTTTCTAGGGCAAAGAACTGAAGAACAGGGAGACAAAAAGATGTCTGGAAATAAAAAAAAAACAACTTCTGATACAGGAATGCTCAGGCCAAAGATGGGAAATCCAAAATATAATCAAAGCTTTCTGAAGTATATGTATTACCAACGAGAAGTTCACTTCTCTGCTCATAGGTCAGCGGATGACAACACCTGAATGTGTAAAATGTAAAAGAAAGTCAGTGACATTTGACCACTGCTGTGACTCCTGTATTGTTTGAAATGCATTTGGGATGGGAAAAGCTGAAAGGATTGGTTTTGTTAATCTTATGTGAAATGTATTGACTTTTCCCTAAAAACTAAGTTTTAGAAACAATTGTATTAACAGATGTTACTATATATCTGCCTTTTTTTCCTTGGGGGGGTTGGGCGGGGAACCTTAGTCCAGATTATTTAAAAAGATGCTAACCATACTAAACTGAAGCATGACTGTCAAAAATGCCAAGGATTTACAAGAGAGAAGTGAGCAAATCTCATTGGTTCAAGAGAGAAGTGAGCAAATCTCATTGGTTCCTTTCATGTTCAGCAAATCTCATTGGTTCCTTTCATCGTTCCTTTCATGTTTGAAGATCCGTTTGTCTAATGTAACTACTGTCCTGATCATATTAAATGTATACAAGGCTAACTCTCAAGGTTTTTTGAGTTAACAATTTGGGAATCAAACAATCAGATCAGTGGATTTTACTAAAAACCTGTGGACTTCTGATCTTAGATGATGCTATGTGCTTTCTCCACATCAGAGAGTAAGAAATTTGTAATGCTTGATCTTGAGGTCTCTAAAACTCTCCATAGTACTGTCGCTGGTTGCTACAGGACACCTTCGGCCGGCAGTGGTGCCAAACCCTCTTTAATGCATCATAAATACACAGCTGCCTCTGTATTTGCAAATAACATTAGTGACCAATGTGTCATTGCCACAGTTACAAATACTAATCGTTCCCAAAACCAGACCACACATCATTGTACAGTGTGGCATGAAACATTTAATGCAACAAGAGTTTTTTCATGGTCTTTCTCACTGTGGAGAAAATTGCTAGTGTTAAATGCCTGGAAACGGATTTATGGTGCTTTTGCTGAAGTTGTTGACAACCATGCTCTCCTCAAAGTGCGGAGTAAAAGGCTGGAACAATGCATGGTTTGCTTCAGATTCATCCAACTTGCATGAGCGCAGCATGGCATGGGTAAAAGCAGGTCGTGATGACCTGGAGCCTGACCTCTTAAAGCTAGCAGCCAATTCTATCATACCACCTTTGACACATCTCTGATCTCTCTCCCTGGACACAAATGAAATTCCCCCTGTATGCAAATCAGCTTTTGTTCTCCCCCCTTATTGTATCCAAGAGCGTTCCCCAGGGCTCAGTCCTGGGACCACTACTATTCATTATATATATCAACAGTATCGATCAAAATGACTCCAATGCAAATTTCCCTTTTTATGCCGATGGTACAGTGATATACAGCTCTGCATCTTCTTGAAACCAGGTTCCTTGTCAGCTACAGCTTGCTTTCAATACTGTACAATTACCCTGTGTGAATTAAAGCTCGTTTTGAATGCTGACTAAACAAAACTTGATGTTTTCAGATGCAAAATCTAAGCCACCGAATCTCCCATTTGTCACCACAGTTCAGGGCTCTGAGATTGAGTCTGTATCTCAGTACAAGTACCAAGGAATTGTGATCGATGAGTCTCTCTCTCAATATTTTTTCCACCCTTCATTCTTTCCTCTCAAAGACACCAAATATATTCTATCCAAGCATAAAGCTAATGTACATGTTTGGATTTTCTTCATATTAAAACCTGGGGCACTACAAACGTTACAAATTGAAGCTTCACCTTGTTTTAGTGACCATAATTAGTGAGATGCAATCATTATGAGTGTGACAAATGCTGCTACATTCTGTATTTTTATGCAATTCTTTTGGTATTGTTGGGTGAATATCACGTTTAAGAATATACATTTTATTTTTAGTAATCTACTTCTGTATTACTGTGCATTATCACCTGTTCCAGAAGTACCCTCCATGCAGAGAAAGGCATTAAGGTGAATCATAAGGTTAAAGTAAAAGTAAAGTAAATGACATAAAGGCCAATGAACGTATAAAAACAGCATATAGAGGAAGTAATGGAAGGCTTCATAGATGAGATGAGATAAAGATCAGGTTGCATGCCTGAAGTGACATTCAGCAGTACAGAAGTGTAGCCAGTGTGCAGAACTTCATAACCAATCAACCTTCCACAAACTCTTCTTTGTAGGTGACAGGGTTGCCACAGATTTTAAATGTACTGTACGATGGTATTTAATTCAGATTTGGTTTCATGTTGTTGGTTGATATCAAAGAATTACACATTTTAAATCCTGTTGTATTAGCTTTCTAAGAGTCAACTTGATGAAAGGTAAATGAAAGCATTCGTTCATTAGCACTTTCCATTTATATTTAAAAATACCCACAACATCCATTGACTGTCAGCTCATTGCTGTGCACATTTTGTGAAAAAACAAAAACAAAAAAACAATTGTACTTGGTTACATAAAATGGATTGGTATATCTATAGTGGAAAGGTGTATTGTCTTTTCTTTTGAACCTTAAGTTTGAGAATCTGCACTATTTAAACAATTGTTACTGTCTGGGTGTTTTAATTGTGTTTATCAATGGCAGACAAAGGTCCCACTTATGCAGAACTAATAGCACCTTTGAGGCACTGTTTTAATTTTTGAGTGTGTATTATTAAATTATTTTGAGCATATAAAGGATCTTGGTGTCTAAAGGCTTGTTGAACCGTATAATAACCTATAGCCTTAATGTCTTCTGGAGACCATTGACACCTCCAGTGTAAACGGTGATATTTGAGACTGGTTCATGGATTAATAGACAGTGAGAGTTGGCAGTTAAAACAGTCCTCAAGTCTTTTTATTTGCAGCACAGCTCAATGCAGGTCAACAAAGTTTTGCTTCATTGTGCTGAGACAAAGATCTGCATTTGAACATTGTTTATATATCCATTTGCAAATAAAATAGATTTATAAAACTGGTTGGTGTTTGAGTTCTTTTCTGAATAGGCTGGCTTTGACAAGTGAAAGCTACCAGATCAATACACTGATAAATGTGTGTACTATGTAAGTCAGGTCATTCTTGCATCTGCTGAGGAGATTCGGGTCTTTTGGAGTACAGGGGGCTCTCCAGAGGACTCTGTGGTGGCACCAACCGTCCTCCCTCTATGAGTGGTCTGCTGGGGCAGCGACACGTCAGAGACTGAACAGACTGGTTAAGAAGGCCAGCTCTGTCCTGAAATGCCCCCTCAGCCCAGTGGAGGTCGGGGGAGACTAAGCTATCATCTGTGATGGACAACATGTCCCACCTCATGCAGGACACTCTGACAGCACTGGGCAGCTTGTTCGTTGATATTGTATGACTGTATAGTCAATACTGCTGCCAGTAGACCAAACACACCCAAACTCAGCATTCCACATATATAATAGTGTGAAAGCACTATTACAATGTAAGTTAATGAACTTACATTGATTACTTATGTACTTATGTGTGCCTTTCTGGCCAAACACAGGAAACAGCCAGCAGGTTAAAATAAACCTGCTAAATAAAAACATTTAAATCAGTGAGTTTTGCTGTAAAATCAAGCTATGAACTGTATGATGTTATGAAGGTAGTCATAAGTGTGATCACTCTGGGCGGCCGTACATAAACCAACACCATCTTTCTGAACATCTCCTGATGTCTGCAGATGAAGGGCAACGTGCATGAGAATTTTCTTCCTCTGGCAAACTCACTCTGTGCACATATCCTGATAAATTCTTCAACGAGCACATTCAACAGATGCTTGAAAACGTTATCATCAAAATGTTTTCCTTATGTATTCACGTAAAAGCCAATATATAGAATTAATCCATCTGATTAGCCCTCTGCTCAAGCTGATGGAGCCAACGTATGTGCCATGACTAGCGCGAGTGTACCGTTGATTTGCAGGGTATGTACTCATACTATGTTCTATGTCTTTGTAAAGCGCCTCCAGGCTTCAAACAACCATCTTTTCACTATGCGGAATGAGTAAAAGATTGTTCTATGTCCTGTAAAGCGCCTCCAGGCCTCAAAATACCACCTTTTCACTGTGCGGTTGTATGTAACGGAAAAAACCGACAGCCTACGAACGCTGACGAACTCTGGTTTCTTAGCAACCAGTGTAGCCAAGTTTGTTGTGTCTTAGAGAGGACAGGTGTAAACGTTTCAAGTTTAACACCATATACTTAACGTTAACAGACACTTTTTAATCGAAATGCTTAATGTTGAATTACTGTCAGACCGCATCGCCAGAACAAGTCTGCAGAGGCGTCGCAAGGCGGAGGCTGAGCGGCAGGAGAGGATTTTTAATGATAAAGTGCGGACTATCGGGGTAAGCTATGCTAACGCTAGGTGTTTCACTGTGTCTGTAGCGGAGGGATGCTAATGCTAATGCTAATGCTGCAAACAGGCATTGAACTGCAGTGGTGTAAGAAGTGTTCAGATCTTTTACAGCAGTAAACGTTCAACACTACACTGTACGAGTAAAAGCATGCATGGAACAAGCCACTCAAGTAAACGTTTATAAAGACGTACTGCAAGCATTAGAAGTAAAGGCACTCAATGTTGATTTATGATTGATTTATAGATAAAATGTATGTAATGCTTTTATGCTTTATCAAATGCGACATTTCAATTTTTCCAAAACATTTTTAAAGATAGATTTTGGTGACCCAAAAGATGTAATATACTTAGAAAGGTCAGAGGGACTCCAGTCGTACCAGTTTCGTGCACTCAAGTAACGATTATTCAATTAATGATTCATCTGCTGATTATTTTCTCCATGTCTCAATTACATTCTCCATCAACTGTTTGGTTTGCAAAAGAAAATAGTGAAAAAAGTCTCAAGTAAAGTATAAGTACCTCAAATCTGGACTTAAGCACAGTACTTTAGTAAATGTGCTGTGCTCTCATGACTGTGGTGTTTTATAGGTTGACAAGGAAGCCCTCGACATGCAGATAAAAGAAAAGAGGAAACAGGAGGAGGCTGCAAAAAAGGAACAAAATGCTCATGGTGAGCCAGCTAAACACGGTTTCCTGAATTCATTCCACTTCAGCAGTTTTGTCAGCGAGTACCGTGTGCTCTGGAAGGATAATTTATCACAGAAAAATAGCCTGGCAGTTAACAGAAGATGTTACTTTAATAATGTCCTGACACTCACTGACAGAACAGTATCCAGCCAGAAAATATGAAAATTCTGAAAATTTTCACAAGTTCTAATGAAATGCATTGTGGTCTGTGTGTGGAATGTGTTCTCCATTCAGATGCTGATATGCTTCATAATAGCAAGGTAGCTTATCTTCTCCATAGAAGACAGGTGAAGGAGAAGCACGCGATGGAAAAGGCCATCGTCAACTACCGGCAACAGTGCCAGCAGCCACGGAGCCAGTGGGAGTGTGACCTGAATGACTCAGACCTCCGTAGAAAAAGAGAGCAGGGTGATGCACAGATGATGCTCCCAGGCCTGGTGGGTGAGGACATGGACAGTAAGAGCAGAAGGCAGCGACAGAAGGAGCAGCTCAGAGAGTGGCTCATCCTGCAGCAGAGTGAGCGAGCGGCAGAGAGGCATCAACAGAAGCTGGAAGGTAGATCCCACACAGGACGCCATGTTCACACACACAAAGACTGCACAAGCTCGCCTCATCTTCTCTGCTTCCTCTTCAGAGCAGCGCTATGACTACAGCAGAGCTGAGATGAACAACAAAGCTCTGCAGCTTCAGTGCGTTGACATGGAGAGGAGAAAAGCAGCAGCTGTAGCTACTAAACAGTACAACCTGTCCAAGGTAAGTCACTCTGGTACTCCTTTAGATTGTCAGGTGAAGGTGGTTTCACTGACTTCAAAGCTTGGATGTTTCACTTCTAATTAAAGAAATCCTGAAAGCAGCAGCGTTAAAGCTTGAAAATGCCTCATTTAGTAGTCTTAAACACATCAAACACACATGATGTATGATGAGAAGTAATGGCATCATGCATGTTTTTTGTGTTTATACATCCTGCAGCATTTAATTGTATTTTTTTTTAAGTTGAAATTGAGCAGCTTTTATCTCACTCATATATTTAATTAAAAAGTTAGACTTTATTTTCGTTTTAGATTGAAAAGGAGCTGGACTTAAATCTATGAGGTGCAGTAACGACACTTTCTGTCACCCCCACATTTTATGCTGCATCTGCGCGGGCAAAGATTGAAGAGAAGAGACAGCTAAGACAGCTGGAAGGTAAAGATGATGAAGCCACCCTGGCTGTGGTGAGCGTGCCTGGTCTTTGTCCCTGCAGTGACAGGAGAGCCCCTGTAGAGAGCCTGCAGCAGATCATCCAGTTCAACAAGCATCAAATAGAGGAGAAAAAGGTAAGAGGAACAAATGACACTCATTTTCAGCCACTGAAAAAACTGTCTGCAGGAAGCTGTTCACTGGCTGTGTTATCTGTTCCATCTGTAGAGGATGGAATTAGAAAAAAAGCAAGAAGAGGAGCAACATGGTCGTGTCCGCATGGCCTCAGGTCGTAAAGCTCTGTTAATAGAGAGGCAGCAGGCAAGGCTGAGCAAGCAGCTGAGACAACATCTGGACAGCGTCAACGTCCAACTAGCCCAAACACACAAGCAACAGTCAGTAACATTAAGAAAACAATTGTTCACTAGCATCTACACACACAATAGTGAATAAACTGCTGCTGTCTCACTCTGTGTTTCTAAACTGGTCTCATTTTAAGGAAACCGAAAATTGAAAGAGGCTGCATTGATGACAGCTTCTTCTCCAAATTCAACACCTGCAGCAGATGATGGATGACACGCCGCACAGACATCTGGCTCATTACTGTGGCTCAGTACTGATAATGGTGCTACATGAAAAGAAAACCAAATAAACTGAACCACACAGTAAATCAACAGTTGTTTTTAATCAGTCTGCAACATTTAGAGGGCTGACAGTTGTTGTCAGTTGTTGTCTTGGGTTTTGCTTAAAAAAATACTATAAGGCAGATATACTTGCTTTATTTCTTTGTGAGTTTTGTCATAAGTCACAAAAAATGTGCCTGCATGAGTAAAGATTAACCATGCCTTTATATATCCATGACAGCTAAAAATCAAAAAACATAAAATTTACACATTGATTTTAACGAGCAACTTGCTCCACTCTTACAAAGCACAAGCAAACCACAAACACACTCCAAAGACAAATCATCTGGCACATTCCCAAAACCACAGGCAAGCCTAAATCTTGTGCAAATACATTACAAAAGCTTAGTAGAAATAGACATAACATGGATTCATATGTGCAGTTCAAGTAATTATCCTAAATTTTATGCGACATAGCTCTGGTCTGTTTTGTGCTGGCTTATAAACTGTATAGAGCCAATCTCACTCTATGGCAACATGGAACAGGCCTTTCTTCACAGCAGATACAAGTTGTAGCAGGAAAAACACTTTTCACATTCCCATTTAGAATTTACCATTCATTCCTCTCTCACAGGAAGCATGAAAGCAATTGAAGATAAAATGCAAGTTTCTGTCTAAAGAGCATTTTCAGAAACAAACTTATCCCATTTTTTCTGCCACAGAGCCAGGGCTTTCTCCTGCTGCTTCAGAGTCAAAGAACTATATCTGAAATATAGACAGGGACATGTCAGGTGGTCATCTGGAAGCATGTCATGTAAGCACTCACAAACAATTCAGTTGTAATATGGTAAATTACGTTTGTCAATCACCTAACCTCACCTAATAGAGTTTATGGCCAGCTCTTTGAGGGAGCCTATATTGGATCTGATCCCACCAAGGCCCACAAAAGCTTCATAGAAGTCATAAGAGAGTCCAGAGGAACCGAACATGGCAGGGTCATCAGAACTGATGACCAGTGGGTGGTTCTCTGACATCAGTGTAGCTGCCGGGTGGTTTCGTAGATCTTTTACAAGCTGCATCACCTGAATAAGGATAGGAAAGGAAACTGTTTCATAAGTTTTTAAGTATTACACTACAGTAGCTGGAAATGTGCATATTTCTATTGTAAAGTATGGTTTACAGATGATAGTGTACCTGGTTGGAGATGAGGCACACTTCCACAGCCACCCCTCTCTTCCTGGAAAGACCTTTGGCCACTGGGTGGCGAGGCAGAGCAAATCCATGGCCAATACGAGAAGTGTTAAACAAAAGTGCATCCAACAGGTTCTGGTCCACCTCTGTGCCCTCGAGATCTTCATGTTACAGGACAGAGAAATCAAAATGCATGTTATTAACAGCTCCCCCTTACCTGAAAAAACACAGCACTCCAATCAAAGCTTGTCGGTGCTTATAATTAGTCACACATTAACATGTTATCTTTGCACATCTCTAACCTCCTCTGTTTTACAGCATGTATAGATTCACTTCAGAGCCACCTGCTGCAGTGTATAATGTGTGATACTGTGGCTGTACAAACTGAATGCTTTGAAGTTTTATACATCAGGCACTGATAAGCTCACCAGTCTCTCCAGCATGGAAAAAGAATGGAAGTGTCACGCCATGCTCTGCTGGCAGTGACAGAGCATCTCTGAAGTACCACAGGGGTCTGCCACTGTCCTCGCGGCCCACCTGTACATGTAGAGAGAAAGTACACACTTTCTTCAACTAATGACAAGTCATGCTATTACATTAGACATGTTTGAGTCATGTTTTCTTTCACAGACTGAGACAGAGAGTTGTTAGATTTAATTGCAAACAAACTCTTCACACTGCCTACATGTGCTCATCACCATTCATACAATAACAGACGTTTCCACTCACCATGTCAAAACCAGCCATGATATCTGGGAAGTCCCTCTGTAGCTTCATAGCCTCCTCCACAATACCAGTCATCACAGATGCATTTACTGCCCTGAAACACAGTGTTGAAGTGTGATCAATGTCTATCAACGACCTCTCATGTCTTCTAGAGAGCCAATAAGCAGTATGCCATTCAGACTAATAACTAAAATCCACTGTAAGGGCATTCAGAGCAGTTACCTATGCACTGAGAAGATGATCCTTGCTCCAAAGAAGTCTGGATGCTCTGCTGTGAAGTCTCTGGTGATATCCTGGTAGGTCTTCAGAGTCCAGGCTCTGTTGTGAATGCTGCCATCCAACTCGTATAACTCAGAACCAACAAAACGCCACTTAGTAACAACGAATGAACAGATGAGTGATTGTACTGAACACACTAGGCATGGCATTAGTGTACCTCTGGTAGTAAAGCCCTTAGTTCCAGATACATGACGTTGTCTGTGTAAAACTCGGTGAGGCCTTGGTAGTAGTAGTCTCTGAACACAGGAGCGTATGTGACCAGACCCCACATTGCAAGGAAGGCCTGTTCAAACGTGTCCCATATCACCTCCTGATTGGGGTACACGGTTTCTGGATCCTGATCTGTGAAGATTGTCAGGTTTCCCATGATGCTGAGAGTAAAGACATGGTTGTGATTAGATTATCTGTGGGTCCATTACCACTATCAACATTTATTTCTTAACACTTCTGTATAAAGAACTTTGAACTTCAATAAAGTAATAAAAAACGGTTTAACAATCCAACCTCTTGGCTGTCCTATCAAATCAAACTGCCTTCCTCATAATTAATAGCCGCTTTAGATTTGAAGACCCTTCTTTTTAATATCCTGCTCCAACATCTTGTTTCAGAAGGAATTACATCACAAAACAGAGCCAAGATATAATTTTATAGGACCTTTAAATACAAACTGTATCATGTTAAACTTCCATCCTGGCAAACAAAGATGTTAGATCATTTTGCTGACAGTTGACAGTTGTAGCAGAGTAATTATACACTAACTTCTGACAGCAGGATACAGATAGAATAAAAAGTAATAAATGGTATCACAACTCAGCAGAAGTAAATGGCTTCTTCATGAAGGAGAAAAACAAGTCCTGCTATCTCTGATGACTTTTCTGGGCATAAAGATAAAGACAGTTGCATTAGTGGTTACTGCCATAAATTTTAAAGAAAACACTGGTAATGTGCAACGCACATTTTATAGTATAATAAATTAGCTTGCTGCTGTTAGGAGTCATCACACACCCAGGACAACATGCACAAATGCACAAACAAAATAAATAAGGTGCTATATGGAGTTTCAAAGAATCGTCAGGATGTGATGACATGAAATGAAAATATACAATGCTGTTCATGTTTTCTATTCTATGATATTCTTTGAATAAAACCTTTGTACTCTTTAAACTACATCAAAGAGTAAGTCACCTGTTGTCTAGATCTGTGGTGTTGACCAGCTTGGCCCTGAGGTTTTCCAGCAGGATCCAGGGGGAGCAATATGGCAGAGCTTTGGGCCACTGGGACGAGAAGACGAATCGGATGGACCGGCTGTCAGTGCAGCACATGTAGCAGTGCGGCCGATAGGTCACGTTCTTCACCAGCCACTCGATGCTAGTCGTGGAGAGGTCATGGACATGGAGGGCTCCCCCTGAGTTCCAGAATTATCAAGAAATAAAAATTGGGACAGTACAAATCCAATTCTTTGTTCATTAATAACTTCCAGATATTCCCTGAATGGAGAGATCCAAATGTTGTGATTTTCCAGCACCTTTTGAAAACACTATGCAAGTATTTTAGTGTTACACTAGCAAGAAACCTGCACCAATATGACTGTCCTCTCCACAGCCTTCTCCATTCTCCACTGACACAGAAGTAAGGCTATAAAATGTCAAGCTATTGTGAAAAATGTCTGTCCCACAGTCCAAGGTCGCAACTTTGAATGTCAGCTCCGTTTACAGTGAAATGAGATAATATTCACTACTGAAAGCTATAACTAGGGGATAAGGGAATAATCAATCATAAAAAAGGTGGTAATTATTTTTCTGTCAATCTACGTACCAATTAATTGATTGTTTCTAAACTGGATGCAATATACCGGCCAGTTCATTCAGAGGAGGAATTTTCTTTCAGAAAAACAAATGATTTTCAGTTAATAAAAAAGCCACCCAAGCATTTTTGATATTGAAAACAGATCTTTTTCAATTTAGAGTCTTCAGATAGCAATATTATTGTCGGGTAATGTTAAAATCAAGCTTGACTGTGTCCTTTCATAGATCCATGACAGCTGAAATGCTGTGGCGAATGATTAAGACCAAAGGTTTTCATAGGCAATTCAAAAAGCTATCCATTATAACCTACAGCTCGCAGCAAACGATCAACACGCCACAGAGAGGATGGCCAAAGTGTGAGATGTGTATGAAGTTGTTCTGAACACACTTGGAGGTATGAGACTGAACACACCTTTAGGCATCTTCTGGAGCAGGCTGAAGATGGGACTGGTCTGGATGAGGGTCCTGGCCTTGAAGAAGTGCATGGCGGGAGGAAAGTCTGCTCTCATTATCTCCTCCTGTTTCATTTTAAACAGAAGAGCATCCAACTGTTTCTCAGCATCGGTCAAGATCATCTGACCACCTGTCTGCATGGAGGCCTCCAGCTTCATCAGGGCCTCTCTCTGCCGGGGGTCTGGGATGGACAGGACCCCCGTCAAGCAGTACCAGAGCAGACCGGCCACCGCCGCGAGGGGGCGCTGCAGCAACACGACCATGGTCCGAAGAGTGCGTGGGGCTGGCTGAGAGAAAACATTACCACAGGTTAACGCCAACCTCACACAAGTCAAGAAAGCTTGATTGGAGGAAAACAATTGTTCTACACTAGATAAACTCAAGCTCCATCACCCAACACCGAGGGAACAGAGAAAAATGACCAGATTAGTACCTCAGTTCAAATGCTGGTCATGTTTTGAAGTAAACTAGCTACTGACAGGATTCCTGATAGTCTTAAGAAAGAGCATTTTAAGCTTGTTTTAACAGGCTAAACAGACGTCGACACAAGAAACCAGGTTAACGTTGGGTTGCCTTAGTTTAATCTTAGCCATGCAAAGTCTCGTGGCTGTAAAATACTCTGCATCATTTGCGACACAGTAGCAGCATTAGCTTAGCGGGTGTCTCCACAACCGACGACGACTCCGTCAAGTCCAGCTGAGAAGCTTCTTTAACTGCGGACCGCGCTCGACTGTCAGCTTCAAATACGAGCATAATTTTGTCGGGTTGCTTACTTTATCACGGCGGTGTCTAGAAAATGAAGAAGTCGGCAAATAAAACAATACTACGAATTACTATTGGTGTCCGTGTATTATATGTTTTGTTTGCTTTTCTCTCTGTGTTTTGGCTTTGAAGCAAATTGCGTGTTCAGGGTGCAGCTAAGTCCCGCCCAGTCCCGCTATGATTGGCTGAAATTTAACCCTGATAACAATTTCATTGGTGAAATGTAAGTGAATAATAATGGGCCAGGCTAAGCGTAGGGGGAAACATGGGGGAAATGGATTGTCGACTACGAACATTGATTGTTTGGCTTTGTGGCAGACAGCCGAGCAGTGAGACGTTTGTGCATAAACACAAATAGAGCAACCAATTGAGGCAGACGGCCACCCACCCAGAGCCTGCCTCTGCTCGAGATTTCTGCAATACATGTCAAAGATTAAAGCTGCTGGAGGACCCCCCTGACAAACATTTCTCTTAGACTGAAAAGTTTTTTTGGTTTTATTATTCTTTATTTTGCTGAAATCCCTCCAATACCTTTCTAAAATACAAACATATTTTTGTCAGGGACAGAGCGATAAAAATCTGACACTTATTTCCATCACCATCTTTCAACTAAAATGTAGTTTCCTACAGGTAAAGAGCATGACATGTCAATGTCTACTACATAGTTAAGCTGTTTGTTTACTGTTAAAAATATGTTTGTTATCTCACTTTCAGAATTCATGCAACCTTCTTACTAAGGCTCAGTTTAAGCGCTTTGATTGCATGTTTCAGCTGTATTTTTTCCCTGCCTTTTGTCCTCATTAGGCCTGAACAAAGGAATATGTTACTTGTGAGCTTCGTAGGAGGAAGAAGAAAGCCCGAAGAGCTGCGCTGCTTCCTCTTTCTCTGACGTCAAATCACATCATTGACTCTTCAGACATGAGAAGGATCAGACGAAGTGCCATGCAATCTGGAGAGGATGTTCGTCAAGAGGATAAGCACTAATTGAAGGCGATGGTGTGAGGCACTCCAATAGATTAATGCACTGTCTTGCATTGTTGTCTTGTTCTGTCTGTTTGCATTTCATTACTTTTGGCCTATCAGTTTCTATAACAAATTATAGATATACGCCAATTACTGTGGAAAGGCATGGCCTTGTTTTATGTCCATTTATTCACAGCAGTGTTAACTAATGAACAACTGTCACAAGAGAGGAAAAAAACATTGATCTGCTGTTACAGTGATGTGACTCAGAATGAAAAGTGTTTTTTTTTCTTAAATGATTCTTTAACTGATAATGATGAAAATTACTCTTGTTCGAGAAAAGTTATTTATTTCTAGGAAACGTACAGTGTAGAAAATCATTCCAATTCCAAAATAATCTATGTCAGTCAGATAAGAACTTGTAAACGTCACTTAAAAATGAAACATGCATGTCTTTTTTTCAATGCCGCCATGCTACTGAGGTAAAGACAACTGCTTAGAAACAAAAACAACATCAAGAATAAAAGAAACATACACCACATTTATATTAAAACAAGTCCAAAAATGTACAAAAATTCTTAAGAGAGCAAATAAATATGATTCACATTTAATCATGTCTAAACGGTTTTCACTAGTGCAGACAGATGACAGCAGAGAAAAAAGTGAGACTTAAATGCACACTTCCAATCATCTGGAGCCCATTCTACACACCAGAAACACACACACACATACACACACACACACACACACACACACACACACACACACACACACACACACACACACACACACACACACACACACACACACACACACACACACACACACACACAATAAAACAGAATTACAACCTCACAGACCACACTACCTCCAATACCGCCCTATCAGGCTCACTAAATATTGAGACAATTCCCTATTTTACCAAAATAATAAGTCATCCATGGCAACTCTTGTGTGACACATGTAGAAAATAGTCTCACAACTTCTAGCACTTTCCTACTCCATCATCCTTCCTCAAATATTTCCTCACAACGCCTTAGGTACCTATTACTAAAGAACTCCCCCATAATGCCGCCAAACTCTATGCGGTCTATTATTACAGACCATAGACTGTAAGACTGCCTACTGTACTACTTTCAACAACCTGTGGGCAGGAAGGCATGCAATCTGTACAACTAAGAGACCAACTTGCAGAGTCCCGTTTCAGACCAGTGACGGAGTATTGTCCATTATAATCCAAATATGACATAAAAAAAATGAGAATAATAGCGCTGTCCCATTGTTACCATAGTGTACACTTCCAAGGATTGCTTCTTTTGCACATCTGCAAATGACAGCTGGATAGTCACATGTCAGCATCTTGATGAGATGGTCTGTCAGGACCTTCATTTGACACAGCAACCTGACATGCCAAGGTACTGTAAGGCCATTTCATTATCAGATCTGCAAGTCTAAAAACTAAAAGTGGTGCTGAATTCATTAGTTGGTCATAAAAAGTTGACCCACAGGAGTCTGGCAGAGCAGGAGAGGAGGAGGGGGGGTTCTGTATTTGCCACCGACTGGCTAGGTGAGGTAGATTGTGATCTTAATTGTGATGACAAGCAGTATCATCAGATCAACAGGAATGTAGAGTAACTCAAATCTGATCCATGTCACACCTCTAATCAACTTTGGGGGGGGGGGGGGGGGGTTGGCAGTGTGTTCAGCCAAATACTGTTAAGAACAATGAATACAGACCCCTAAAGGTTAAGTTCTTCACATGAGGTGGATTGATTTGCCACAATTGTGGTTCCATCTTCCTTATACTGCTCCTCCTTCAAATAATGTAGAAAAATACCCGTATATAAAAACTGTATACCCTGAGGATACGTTTAGTATTGACATGGGGAAGAGCACTTCAGAGTACTCAAGGAAGCAACCATGGGCATAGCAAAGAACTAATGCTACAAACTTCTGGTGGAATGCAACATATGTCAACAAAAAAAAAAAATCAACAACAGGATTTCATGTGTATGTGTTTGTTCTGTGTATGTGCATATACTGTACCAGCTAGAAGGACAAGTCACTGTCCGGCAATTTTAGAATCTGGGACAAGAAGTAAGGATATATTTTTATACATATATGTTTGACTAAAAATAAGACTATCCAAGGCCACTCAATTCTAGGATGTCTGGACCAACAAAATCCATAGTGCATAACAGAGAGTTCATACAGTCGGATACAAATTGCGCCATCTTTGCCAGTCCCTCTCTGCTAGTCAAAGACATTCAACAATGAAGGCCGCTCTGAAAGATGCATATAGTGTGTGTTTACTCCAGAATTAGAGAAACACGGTTAGAGTTGGGGTGGAAATGGACAGTAATTGGGCCTTTTCAGGACGGTTCATGCATCAGACAAATGATCTGTATTCGTGTTTTTTCACATACAGCTAATCTGCTGCACATACATTATCATCTACACATTCACTCATACATTCACAAAGGAAACCAAGGCAACTGCAAGGAGCCTGTGAGTGGACTGGGTAAAGGGTGACAGTCTCATAGTAACTCCTTTTCTACACCTGAGTTTAAAAATATGGTTGGAACAGAAATTAGCAGTGAAATCAACAGTCCCTCTCGTCTTTGTTACAGTCCTCCTCAGTTCTGTCAGTAGATTAACCGCTCCATCAAGCACTAAAGTGAATGGACAAAAGGGGCAGGCTGAGTTCAGTGGCCTTCCATCCATTCATATCTCAATGGCTCAGAGAGGAGAGGGCTGTCCAGTGTTCTTGAAGGCAGTGTCACCTGTGTTTGCCAGGTTGGCCTAGTGGTTAAACAGGCTGCCCTTCAGCTGGAGGATCCTAGTTCAAATACTCATGTTGGGAAGCAACCAGTCTGGTGAAGTGTCCTTGAGCAAGTCAGTGAATCCCTACCAGTTCCACAGAGCTGTTCCGTAACTGACCCTGAGCTCCATGGGGGTCAAGGGCAAGCAGAAAGAGAATTGCTTTCCAGGGCTCAATGACATTTCACAGTATTATTATCTTAGTAATACCAGCTGCCTGGTTGAGTCTTCAAGTCCAGTGGTGAGTAAAACAGAGCCAAATGTTTTTGTCCAGTGTAAGAGAATCAGTAAGAGAATTGTGTGGAGCAAGTGTCCCTTCTGTAGTGTCCGTCAGCCCAGTCAGCATGCCCACATCCTTTCTTTTGGCTCACTGCTTTGTCCCGATGTTCTTTGATAATAACATGCCTGAAAGGAGAAGAAAGACAATTACTTAAATGGCTACAATTTAGGCACATTTAGGACAGACACACAACATGAACGTGGCTCAGCAGCATCATGGTATCATTTCTGTGTTTTGTTCACTTCAGAGATTCTTAATGCCTTTAATCCGTCTACCTAAGGCATTTATATTTAAGGAAGGATGATGAAATTGCTAGAAGCTGTAAGACAAAGTTTTAACATGTTGTGTAAAGTGTCAAAAGTAATTTGTACTCACTCTGATATGGTATTTGTCACACTCCTTGTTTACTGCTAGGGCCGCCTGGAGCAGCCATCATCTGTTGCCTAGGACCACAACCAAAAAAAAAAAAACACACAATGAATGTTGTTAACATTTCTATTAACACTTACAGGTCAGCTTCACACTGCTGGGCCAGCAGTGTACTCCAGACAAAATGAAGCTTCATAAAGGCTGAGTTACTGTAGTCACATTTGCTAAGAAATGCCAGTTTACTCACTTTTGGCTCTGAAAACAACAATTATTTGCCTCTGTAGAGGCCAGAAGAGGCAAATCATCTTATTTAAGAAGTTATATGTATTTGGCATTTTGCTTGATGAATGGAAATTAATTAATCAGGTATTAAAATAGCTGTTGAATAAGTTCCTATCAATCCACCAACCGACACTCGGGATGCAGAAGAAACTTGAGCTAGACAAACTTGGGCCAAATGCTTTTTTAGGTCACAAGCCATTTGCATGGTTAAAATCAAATTCAAATTGTATTCCCTTTACATTCAAATGAACAAATACTAGTTGTAAATTATTATTACTTTGATTGATAGATATTTTTACTGTGGAGTGTGTAAAAAGTACACAACTTAGCTCAAACAGAAATATACTAAGACATAAGACTACAGATACAGAGAGAATAATAATATAAGGCTCCAAACCCTAATCTAAACAAGACTGGATGAATCATTTTACCCTGGATGTAAGAAGTGTTCTGGTGCCAAGCCTCTCTGCTGGATCATCATGCCCTGGAAGTGCCCCACAGGACGAGGGTGTCTGTACATGGCCATACGTGTCTGACCCGGGGAGTAGGGCAGCTGCTGGGGCCTCTGCAGAGCCTCCATCAGGTGTGGGTGAGGTCTTTGGGCAGCAAAGCATCCTGGATCAGGGAATGGTGGGCCAGGGTAAGGGGCTCTGTTGCCACCTCCATGGGCCTGAGACATTATATAGGAGGGGGGGACACCGCCTTGCTGCATCCCAGGGTGCACAGCCCGAGGTTCGTACATGAAGCCAGGCGTCACATGTGCAGCTGAGGCAGGAGTGCGCTGTTGGTGAGGTGGCTGGGTGCTACGGCGGCGGGTAGCAGCATTATGGCTGTCGAGGTCCAGGATTTCTTTAGGGCTTTCGGGTCGTTCTGAGTTCTCCGTACGAACCTGCTTTGCTGGGCTGCCACCGCTGCTGCTGTCTCCACTGGCCTGCTCCCTGCTTTCAGACTTGCCCTCCTCGTGGCCTCCAGCGTGAAGCCCTACATCAGGCACAGGACCAGGGGACACTAAACTAGCACCACTGGAACCCTCAGAGCCCAGTGGTGACAGACTGCTCTCCTTCAAATGACCATTGCCTCTGGCACTAGCTACAGGCAGATAGGCACTGGGTGGCATAGGTTGGCGAGGTTGATAATGAGACCGATGCCAGTCTTCTGTAGGATAACTCCCTCTGCTGTTGGCCTGGTTATGGGCCTGAGCTTGGGGATAGAGTTGGGGGTAGTAGTGTTGCTGCTGGTACTGATGGGGTGGGTATATGTTGGGGTGGGCCTGTGGGTGCTGCTGGCCTGGCATGTGGTAGGAGTACGCAGTACCTCCCTGCTGGTGGTAGGTGGGGTGGCGAGCAGGACTGTGTAGGGGGTTAATGGCCTGGTTGTGATAAGTGTGGTGAGCAGACGGTGGCATGGGCCCGGTCATGTTTGTCTGGTTGTAGTGTGGATGGTTCCCCACACTGTATGGACCCATGGCTCCATTTGCCTGGCTTTGGGACTGTGGATGCATGGCTGGATTGTGAGCAGGTGCTGGCCCTCTCTGAGCCTGCATACCTGGGTTACTACCCACCAGCAGGGTTTGATGGTGTTTATAAATACCATTTTGAGGCCCAGATTTCATTGTGGTGTGCTGTGGAGGAGCGACAGTGCCCTCTGTGTTTGGTCTACTTGTAGGCTCACTCGGTCTTTGATCTCCATGGTCTGCTGGGCTAGGGTGGGAGGGTAACAGTGGGGTAGGATGACTGGGTGGCAAGGAGGTGAGCGGGGCAGGCTGAGGGGGTCCAGGCTGGGCTCCTTGTGCGGCACTCTGTGGCATCCCATGCATCGGGCTGTTCTGAGCAGGACGTGGAGAAATGTTTTGGGGGACATGATGAGGAGGTAGCAGAGAATTGTGTTGCTGTGTGTTCTGGGTCACCTCCTGGGGAGAGCTCTGAGGGTGGCACTGAGGAGGGGTACTCTGTGTTGTCTGAGGTTGCTGCTGTTTTTGGATGTTCTGCAGGTGTTCACTTTGTTTTGCATTTGGCATGTGTGGTAAGCTGTTCTCGGACATCTGCTGAGTGGAATTCTGAGATGCTGCAACATGCAGTGGTGGTACATTCTGGTCAAGAAGTGCAGGGCTCAGAGGTTTTTGCTGTGGACTGTTCTGTGAATGCTGAGTGCAGTTGGGTGGAGTGGGATCAGTGGAGATTACATTACTTGTGCTAAAATGGGATGAAACAGTCGTGGCACTAACATGTTGAGGGGGACAGTGGCTGGTAGATCTCTGGCCATCTACCTCTTGCTTGTGGCTCTCTGTTGAGCCTTGGAGGAGGCCCAGTCCAGAAGGATTCTCCTGTGATCTGCCCAAGTTAGGGGCTGGGGGACTCCGCATTCCCTCTGCTGGCCCAGTGCCATGTCCAGTGTGGCTAGGAATGGAAGGTTGCTCTTGGTGAATTGAAACAGTGTTTTTATTTGTTGAAGCCGCATCAGAAATTCTGTTGGCAGCCATTTTGTTCTCTGATGTCGAATCTGTTAACATAAAGAATAATAAAAGGAAAGTTAGGATTAAAAGAGTAATTGAAGCAAGGTTAGAATGGAAAATTGGTTAACTGATATGGCAAGAACATGGTTGTAAGTCAATAGTCTTGCATTATGCTGTGTACTTTGTCAGTCTAAAAAAGATCAATTAGACAAGGCAACAACCAATGTGTTATTTTTTGCCACAGTGTTTATCCAAACCAATGAACAACACAAAAGTAGCAAATTAAAAATGCACTTGTGCCATCCTATTCCATTCCTTTAAAGTGAGAATACAAACACACTTGTAAGCTTGCTAGTGAGGCTTAACTGCTGACATGACATCTCCTCAGTACCCTCAAAGCAACCAGCATTGATGCCCATTGATGCTTCACCAAACTAATGAATATTCAATTCGCCACTTACTGTGAAAAATTACAAAAAATAATTTTGCAAAAAGCACTTGACACAGAGGAAGGCATGGATTGGGGCTTTGCTGATTTACAAACTGAGGCACTACAGTTTGGAAATGCCATTTCTGGAGAAAAAGGTTAGACCGTGCTTCCTTCATGCAGAATACAGGCGGTTGGCGAGAAACAGAGAGAGAAGGTCAGGTCTACCTTTGGGCTGCATGTCTGTCTGTTGGGATGGCTGACTGTCTGGCCCATTGTCTCCAGCAGGATGCAGCAGCTGAACCTCAGGGGCAGGGGGAGGCTGATGAGAGGGGTGAGCTGGGATGCTGCCAATTCCTGATGGGGGCCCAGGCTGCTGAAAGTTGCCCGTGTGCTGATGAGGGGCACCAGCAGGGGGTCCAGAAGAGGCTGACAGCTGCTGCAGGGCCAGCATCTCTGGGCTTTCCAGCATAGAAGCCAAGCGTGTCCTGCCAGAGGAGTCTGGGTGGGGAACAGGGGGACGTGGCGACATGGGCCCCGGGGAGCTGGCTGCTGCAGACACTTGATACTGGCTATTCGGAGGAGGGTGGGGGTATCCAGCAGCTTCTGGCCATGGTTTATGCCCCACTGGAGGAGGGACTCCACCATAACTAAAGTTGCGCTGGTTCACCATGTTGCGATCTTGCATGCGCATCCCATTTGGTCTCTCCTGATTCATACCAGTCCACATGTTGGATAGTCCCATTCCTGGAGGTCTCAAGCCTGGGTAGTTGTGCTGAGGTGGTCCTTCTGGCCCGGAGAATCTGTTGCCCATGGGGTGCATGTTGTGGCCCTCTGGACGGTGGTGGGATGGGTACATGCTGGCTTCAGAAGGGGGTCCAGGCTGGAGGGCCATGGGACGTGGGCCCAGTGACGGGCCATGAGTTGGACCCATGTAGGGGTGTTGATGCTGGTGTGGAGGCTGCTGCTGGTTAGGATCTGGGCCCATTGGATACCTAGGGCCCATGTGATGTCCTTCAACCATGCGATGCTGGAGAGAGAAAAAAAAAAATCATGTTGGGGATTATGACCTCTACAACATACGGTCTGTTTTACCACATCCACCTTGACAGGGCAAATTTCAGTATACTCTGTAGGCATCATATGGTGGTCCCATGGTTAAAAAACTGGAACTTAAACATTGTGATAATTCAGTTTACAAAAGTGTAACTGGGTCTGTATACCTGCATGTTAAAGTTGTGCCTGGGGATGTGAACTGGGTAAGTGAAGCGGGGATCCAAGACCATTCTCTGGGCATACATAGGTGGACCATGAGGACCATGTGGACCAGGGGGACGACGGAGCTGGTAAGATAACAGAGATAATTCACTATTGAAGTTTGTGTTCTACATTTCAGACAGAAATCAAGAGAAAAAATTCCCAAAAGATTACGGTGTTCGTATCACTTGTTAAATGTTGGGGGATAAGTGAGAAATAAATTTTTGTTTTGTTTTGTTTTGTTTTTTTGTTTTTTTTTTTTAGAAATGTAGAGGAACTTTGAAAAACATGCAAAGTTAGGGGGGCATGACTCACTGATACAATTGCCGGGCCCCCTACTGCCCCTTAACAGCCCCCCCAAGCTTCTAAGGTACTGCCACCGCCCCGACCGCCAAATCAAAAATCTGCCACTGCCTGTGGATACCTGTTGCCCTGGGTGGTACATGCTCCTGATGTCTCCTTCATGGATGTGCTGCTGGCTTGGAGGAAGGCTGTGGGGATGAGGGGGGCCATTGGACCAGTGAGGGGGAGGAGGTGGTCTTGTTGGTTTGCCGTCCTCTTCCTCTGAGGGTGTGTTGCCCTTGCCCCCCTGGGAGTTTCGCTTGCGCTGGACTTGCTCAGTGGCCTTGATCAGACTTTCAGGTCCTGAATGTTTACTGCCACGACTGCGCTTTTTGTCCTTGCGCTCCTTGTCTTCGCTGTTGATGTGGAATTCTTCATCTGTGTCGCCGTCCTCTGATGGAAAGTGTTTTAATAAGGACCGGCTAAAACACCGCTCTAGAGACTCCGCCATGATGGTATACTCTGGGGAAAGGCAGACACAAACACCAGCTATGATAAAACACAGCTTCTGACACACAACCATATTTTCTGCACCACTATAAAAGCATCCTTACCAGTGTGCCACATATACTGAAATAATAACTTTTCATAGGCAAGACTAGCTGCAAGTCACTCCCTCCCTTCCGCACACACACCCACAAACCACACCTCATTCCATCTCAGTCATTTCCTTACACTCATTCCAATACGGATGCCATGTACCCATAAACACACACTTGTGCCTCTGTTCTCAGCCCAGCACTGGCCGGCTGACCAGGTCAGAGGGCGTAGGTTGACCTCTGCTCCTCCAACCCCTACCTCCTCCTGCTCCACCCTGGGCCCCCTTACCACTATCCTCCCCCCTGTCCCTGGGGAGAGTATTCAGTTGGATGGATGGCTCCAGACAGGGGGCTTAGGAGCTGGAATGTTTCTCTGGCACTGCAGGGCTCAGATCCCCCTGAGCACTGGAGCACAGCTCAATCACTCCTCATTAATCACTGTCAAGGCTGCCCTGGCCCCGGCCCCAACACAGCACTAAGTCAGGCCCCCTTTCTTTTGCTCATACTCCCACTCTCACCCCCCAAAAATCGTACATGCACTTTTTACTCACAGAATATACCAGCTGAAATGGATTTTGATGCATTCATTTTATAATCTTTCTTAATGGAGGCAGCAGGATTTTTGGGGGTGGAGCTAGTTTGTGTTTGTGCAACTGTTGTTCATTTACCACTGTCTTCTCCATTGTACTCTACGCAGTTTTCAAACATGAGCTTCACGTCGGCAACAAACTCCTCCTTAGCAACGTACTCCCCATCATTGAGCTTTTTTTCAATGGTGGACAGGTCCATGGGAGTCTAAGGGGAAAAAAACAAAAAGAAAAATTAAAACAATTCAAAACCTTGGGTAATTCTATATTAGTGGCTAAATACATTAGTTAGGATGTGAACCACATAAACAAATACAATACCACATAAACACCATTCACTACTATTGCATGCCAGCTATAATTGTCTTGTCGTACCTTGATGATCTCATGATAATTGGGGGCATAGGAGTCATCCACAGGCTCCAAGAAAGGCCAAGCATCTTTATGAGCTTTCAAGGCCTCAAGCACTGTAGCAGAGAGATCAGCTCAAACATTAGAACAAATATTAATGTAGATTCAGATAAAGCAATAGCCTCAAGTAACTGCTGAGTAAGCATACCCTTATATAAAGCAGTGTAGTCGTCATCAATTTCATAGCTGAAACATCAAACATATTACAGGTTAAAAATAATCAAGTCATTCAAGTAACAAGGGAAATCTGAGGTCAGATGTCCAAAGCCTCTTACAATTCTTTATTCTTGCGTCTTCTTTGGACAGGAGAAGATGGCTCCAGATTCAAGAGTTCAGGTGGCAGGTCTTTCCCTTGAGACAGCAACCAGGCCTTTTCCTCACGCATCTTCCGCCTCTTGGCTCGCTCTGAGAGAGAATGATGAACACAGGATAAAAAGACCAGTCACTTTTTTGGTCTATTGAGTTACAGTTAAAATCACACTTGCTGCCCATTGATGCTATCTGGAGAGTCGATGAAAACCAGGCCGAGGCCATCAGAGGCAGCGGCAGCTCAGATGAGTAGAAAGAGAAGGATTCCTCAGCCATCTTTTCTTTGGCCAAGTTGATCAAAAGAGCAGAACAGAGGAGAGAGGGTGCATATGTATCGCTGCTTTATCTTTTTACATGAGAGGCCTGCCAGCCCCCCGCTGTGTGGATTAAAGAGGTTTGAGGCAGGATTCCACATATGCAATCCACACAGAGAGCAGGCCAGGTCCTGCTGTTCATCTATAATACATTAATGAGGCTCCTCCACTGAAGCACAATCAGCAGTTCATTAACCCTTGACAGATGATGGCGGGGGGAGAAGTGATCCTGTGATTAAAGGCCCTGAACATTCCCTCTCACAGACTCAGTGTACTATAGATAAATCACAAGGCTTCAAGTGCTGCTGTGCTATTGCAGATTTTTGAGCTATTAAGAGCCAAACCACAGCAATGGAGATGTGAAAGTCTGCGCATGGGGTGCCCTTCACAATCATTCTACCCCCCATCCCCAAGCTGGAAGAAGAATACGGAAGCCCCCTACCTGCTGCTGACAGGTCGCTGATGAAAGAATGTGAAATTATTGCTGCTCCTTAATATCTGACTTTTGGCATTAAGCGTCATTATATTGCTACAGTACCACAGGGATATTATTTAGATCTGTAATATGGAAAACTATGGAGACAGAACTTGAACATCTTTTTATTTGCACTCCATCTTTCAATGCAGCCATCCATCCTACCCTCCACAGCTTTGATCTTCTCCATCTTTTCTCTCTGCTGTTCTTCCCACAGAAGCCTTTCCTCTTCTCGTCGCTGCTCAGCCAGCAGGACCTGCCTGTCCAGCTCTTCATCTTTCTTCTTCTCCTCCTCTGCTATGGCCTTCAGATTGTCCTGAATACACACACACACAAGCACGGTCATCTACTTTGGACTCATGGAAGGACAGCTTGTAATGAATACGTGTAAGCTCAAAGTTGGAAATCTCTTCCCACACTAATCTTGTACATACAACACCACTGTATAGAGGCAACCTAGACAACTAGGTATTTCTTGTCAATTTGGGGTGTATTAGACAACTAGTACACCCCAAATCAAGATATACTTGGTAAACAAACACTTCATTCAAACACAATGTATTGCAGTAGCTAAAAACAAAAAACTGCACAACATTTTGTGAAAACAAGTGCTGTTAAATTTCACCATCACAACAGATGATGTATGCAAATTGGACATTTTATGATGTGTCAGTGTCTTTTCAGAAACGTAGCTACAGCAGTAGTACACCTGCAGTCTGCGATACTTTTAAAGAACATAAACACACACACCTCCTCGTCTTGGTAAATGTGTTTTTCAGAGAAGCGTTGTGATGTGCGAACTGGGGTTGGATCCAGTAGTTTCTGTTTCTGCTCCCGCTCCTGCAGAAGGAAAAATAAAGAGCGCAAGTTCAGCCCTGCTCCTTACAGCTGTTAAAGTCCCAGATTAGCACCGCCTATCACTCCTTAACAGATAGAAGCAGGTAACAATTAAAGTTGTTGTTTTTTTCTGATCATGATATTTACATTTTCAATTGTTCAAATTTTTAATTTACAGCTCCATTATTTTTTGAACTGCACACTGTCTGTGGATACGCCTGTCATTTATATAGCCAACAAATTACTGATTGAGTCTTCAAGACAGAAAGACAGACAACCAAGCACAAGCCGACACACTGACAGGCCCTGGGGAGTTGTGGAGGAGCAGTGAGTATTGAGAGGTCACTGACTCTGCTCTCCCCTCCCCCCCAAGTCACTCCCTCTCTTCTGCTGCCTGCATTCCCCCACCTTTCCCTGGAGGCTACAGACAAGGCTACCGAAAAAAATAAATGAATAATAAAGGAACAATAAAACACAAAAATTGAACCCTGTGTGTCTAATAATGTAATAATGTGCTACAGTAAGAAATGGAGGAGGCAGTGTATAGACATGCTGCAGTTTGACTAAAGCATTACACAGTGATATGACACCAGACGGACAATCCTGCAACTTTCGAGCTCGATTTTTTCAGTCCTTCAGTATGCATCTTGAAAAAGACTGTATTACACACAGTAAAGAAGGGAAACACCAGCCAACAGAGAGCTCTAAGCAGATCCTTTGAAAGCTGGTCTATATCAGGAACTGGCCTCTGCAGCTCATGTCAGAGTTCATCAGGGAAGCCAGGCTGTGAATAACTGTCAGCCTGGTACAGCCAACAGCACTGAGAGGTGTCACAGCTAGGCTTCTGGCCATCCATAAAACAACCATGGGAGGCCTAAAAATGCATTAGTGGCTGTATCGAGCCTGTGTGTGTGCAGGTGAGGAGGCAAAAGAGGAAGGAAGATGTGGGTGGAAAGCGAGAGGCAGAGAAAAGAGAGATGGAAAAAAGACAGATGTTCATGATCTGATCTTTAATGCCCTCCACAACTAGTCATTCTGCACTCCATCTCTGCCTTGTCTTAGTGTGAAGCCCTGGCATATCCTGGGGCTCCACAATTCCTCCCTACATTACCACCAGCACTAAATCCCCCCCCCCCCCCCCCCCCCCCCCATCCAGCACACAGAAGATAGAGTGCCTCTGGTGTCACCACTTAAAAAGGTCGAGAGAATCCTGCAGCACAGCAGAGCTGTCATTCAAGAGGCTCCGTCCTGCCTCAAGGTGAGCTCCTTCCTGCTGTCAGTGCCCCATGAAATGGCTGGTGACAGCAGCCTGAGACACATTGAGAGAAGGATTCAAGAGGCTACACACAGTGTGTATTTGACACGCTTGTGTGCACACACCCCACAAAAAAAGACATATGTAAAGTATACACACACACACCATGCTATGCTATGCTATGCTACGCTACGCCCACAATTATGATGTTTGTTAAATAGTTGAAATCATTTAGCAGTCAAAATGGCGACTGACTTCCTCTGCTCTATATCATTGTAAATTGAAATAGCCCACATCACAGGGCTTCAATTATCATGGCTATGTATTAATTTGACATCACACAATAACAACCTGAAAAAAAAAAATATTGAAACAGACTTCATTGTTTCCCTTCTTGTTGCCTCAAATAAATTTGCTCTTAAAGAGCAAATCAAGCACAGACTGCACAGTACCACGGTGAAATGTGGTGACATAATGACATCAAGTATAATGAATAGGCAGGCTACAGTATTTTCACCTCCTGCTGTGAGGCATGAGTGGAATTTATATGCATATAAGGACATTAGGGGATGTACTTCCAGTTAATTGAGTGTGTTGTGTCGTTTTTTCCCCCTGTGGGTGGGGTTGTCTTGTTCTGTTCAAGTCTAGCGTGTTGTAGAGGAATTTCATGCTTTCAAAAATGAATGCAGATTGAATATAAGAGCAAAGTCTCCAAGATGCTCCTGTACTGACCAGCATCTTTACAAAACCATTAGAACACTTCACTGATTTTCCGCATAGAGAAAAGCTATTAATAGGGAGTCCTTTTGGATATGACACATAATGTGATTATTAGTATTACAGCTGAGTGTACAGTTGATGAAGAACAACACAAGTGACTGACCCCTGCCAACATCAAACTGCCAGCACAATTCTTTACTTCACTGATGATGATGATGATGGAGGAAGGCTGAGAGTGTTTCTATAGCAACAGTCAGTGCTGGCTATGTACTACAGGAGTGGTAAACTAACAAGTAGGATAAAAACAGGGCCTACTTTAGCTTTGACTAGCTGAAGCATTAAATGACAGAAATTAATCTGATTGAGAAGTATTGAATTGAGTCTGAAAGAAAATTGAGTGGATAGTGTTTGCTCTGACACAGGCTTGTTGAGCAGGGCACAAAGTGTATGCATATATGTATGTATACAAGTCTCTTGTCTCCCCTCAGGTGCTAAATACACATTCTAAGGAAGATATAATGAGACAAATGAGCGTCAACGAAGCTGGCCACAGAACTTATTCCCTCTTTCTACCTAACTAGACAGAGAGCATAGTTCTCGGGCTTAAGTCAGGCTCAACTTAAAGGCCAGGGCAAACTCCATCACCTAGGCGGTCTGTAGAATTAAGGATTTCCTTCACTTCACCTGTGGTTTAGCTGGCCCAGGTTAAGTGTTAAGAGAAAGGGCTTGCTTGTGGTGACAAACCAACAGAGAATAATCACCCAAAATTCAAACATGCTAACATGTTAGCCCTTACATTTTGTTTTCCCCATACTAACCTTACAATTAAGATTAACGTAAAATCAAGCTATAAAGGTAGGTAGCAGTGTTATTTTGGGTTAAGATTCAATTAAAATGAAAAAGTTAAGATTAAGTTCCTCTATTAGGTCACTATGAGTTAATAGATATTGCTACCATCACTACAGTCAGTATATTAGCGGTTTCTGACAAATAAACACATAATTTGTCAGAATAAGAACGAAAACTTCAATTAGCATTTTTCGACATTAACACTGGTACATCTATCATGGTTGGACTTGCTGTTTATGCGCTGGTGTTCAGTCACAATGTTCTGGGTAGTGGCTGACACACTCCCTTAAGACTCCATCTAAGGCAAGATATTATAAAATCTTGTAATGGGGACTAATAGTAGTCTTTGGGTTCCGACCTTGTGCTCAATCATGCTGCTGATCTCGGGCAGGAAGTTCTCGCTGATGACACGGTAGAGGTGGCGGTCCTGTGGGGAGGTTTTGTCCTTGATGCTTTCTGCCAGACTGGCCCATTGTTCCTCTGTATCACACACAAGGGACCAAGTGCCTCGCTCACAGCCTGGTCGAAGCAAAAAGGAGAGACACTGGCTTATTGATGGTAGGGAAATTGAAAATCTGTTAAGCTGGTTGTCAAAGCTTAAATAAAACATAAATACACAGTTTCCTCAATGAAGTCACCATGAAATGAAATTGCTTTAATTCAGGGGATCCTTTCACCTGTGCTCGGGCGGAGATCTTCCAGCTCATTTTCTGTCTTCACTTCTGTCACTTCACTCTCCACGTCACTGAAGGTCAAAAAACATTTGACAATAATCAATAAAAAACATTCCTAAGAGCACCTGTCCCATGCTTTGTGAACAAATTCATGTTTCCAGGATATTAGGCCTTTTGGACATTAGATTAGACTGTTATGTATGTACAATTGGAAACATGTATCTCAGTGAGACACTCTGCAAGTCGTGTCTTTGCCTCCTGCTACTCTTTCAGCTTCTTTTCACTTCTTATCTTAAATGCAGTGTACAGCAGTGAAAATGAGAGGGTAATGTTAGGAATACAACAACACATAATTGTATTTATATAACTGCTCTATGATATCAATGATATTTTCCATGAGATTGATCCACAGAGCCAATTAAAAAATAAGTGGTCTAGATCTGTGGTCAGACTATAGTTAGAGAGTATGTGGCAAAGAAACATTATTACATTTCAGATCGAGCAGTAGGCTACCAGTCAGTCAATAACTGACAGAGCGCAAAGGGAATAGTGACACACGTCTACAAAAACTTGATCATGTGTCATTTTCTAGAACAGCTTTTACAACTTTTTTAGGCTTTATACATGATTACACAAACCTTCACTAATATCTACACACTGAGAGACGACATGGCATACAGGCAACTGCTGTGACAATTAAATGCATGTTTTCTTTTGATATAAGTGGTACATCTGTGTAGCATATGCACAGCTACGCATGTAAGCATTTCTCTGCAATGGGCTGTTGGCAGTGACAACAAACAAAAATGTTTCTCTCACCTAAGCTGAGGGTCTTCCAGTTTTTTCTTCTTTGGTGGTCTTCCCCTTTTCTTTTTCTTTGGTAAAGTTGGTTCAGTGGGTTCACTGTTGGGAAAACAACGAGCAGGAAAAAACTCTTTTAAATTATAGCCTTTTAACAAGGGTAATTAGAAATAGGGGCCCTCTATAACTAACCCTCAACAGTCCTGTAAACAGTGCCAAACTACTATTGTAATTACACACTTACCACATGCTCCAGTCAATCACAGAAAACATGACCAGTAACATAACATTCATTCTTGGCATACTGGGCAGAGAAAGAAGGTATTTACCTAATCCTCTCTGCTTTCCTATTGACTGGCTCTTCTTTGTACATACGAGTGCCATAAAAGTACCAGTAGAGGGCTCCATTTCCATCCTGCCCCAGCGGTTCAACCCTCAGGCTATCTGCATCAAGTCCCTGTTGGGGGTGGGGGTGAAGACATCACATTTATCCAATCATATGTAGGACTCTGTTTTCAAATCATCAGTCATTAGCAGGTGATGTCATTCAGTCGTTTAAGCCTATACGGCTGTGAATCATGCACCGACATGAAGCGCTTTCAGTATCTTATGGGTGCATTCATAAATTGAGCCTGATAATTATTAGATCATCTCATGAGAAAATACACAAGACAGACAGCACAGAGGTAAAACTGTCAAGCTATTATTAGTTGCACCTTGGTTAATGCTGGGATATATGCTGAGCTACTGTCCAGGGAGTTATCTTTGTCAGCTGTAATAAAAAACTACATTACGTTTAAATTCACTTAGACTGCTTGGATTCTGTAGCAAATGTAAATGTAAATTAAAATCTTGCAGCCCCTCTTCAGGCCACAGTGAAAACACCCCATATTAAATGACTAGTAGAATGAAAATTCTTCAGGTACTTTAAAATTCACCCACCAGCTCTGGGTTGGAGTGCACCCACTTAGGCGTTTCACCTTGTACAACAAACGTCTTAAAATCAGAAACCTACCTGATTATAACTACTTCTCCTGTAAAAGGTAAAAAATAATTAAAGGAGCAGCGGATTTGTATGTACTAACCATGAAGTTTTAATGGGATACAATGCTTATAGACTAGGTACTGTCATATATCTGTGCTTACGTCTTAACTAATGTAGCTTCACTAGCATTGATTTCAACTTCGTTGGGATAAAAAATAACACCTCAAAACTAAATGTAATGCATACAACCTTTTTTTAAACAAATTGCATGCATGAAAACAAATGTCCAGATTGTTTAAGCTGATTCTTGTGGATATGTACCTTAAGCAGGTCAAAGACATCAGCAGCATCCAGACGGTAGTCACACAGCCGGTGCAGCAGTTCCACCTGAGTGCGAGCAGGGAGATTCTCAAAGGGGGCCCCTCGAAGTGGGTTGGGCTTCCCTTCTTCCAGTTCCCACCGGTAGCTGATGATGTCGTCCAGGTAACTGCTAAATGCCTCTGGGCTAAAGAGTATAGCAAAAGGAATAGAAGAGAGATGGAGAGTGAGAAATGTAGGTTGTATAAGTTTGTCAGAGTGGTTGATGTGCCATTATATTCATTCAATTATCTGTTCTTGTCAAAGTGCTTTACAATCATGAAATCACATTAACCAAGTGTTTCACATAAAAAGACATAGAACATAAAAACAAGGATAGAAAATGAATGTCAATCAGGCTGGAGAATAAAATCCACTTGATGAGAATATTAAAATATAATGATAGAATTAAAAGCCTGCATAACATAAGATGGAAAATAAAACCCACTGAATAGTAGTAATAAAATAAAACTAATAACAGATTACATAGAATGCATAAACTAAAGGAAAATACAACAACAATTTAAACAAAAATTTAACAGAAGTACAGCAGTGCATAAGAATGAGGCAAAGTGCAGAGGTTTTAAGCCTGTATCAGGACGTCAGAGTTAGTTGATGGCTAAAGTTAAAAGACATGCTTTTCAGCAAGCTGCTACGCTGATATCTGTATGTTGTGTGTTCCAGAGCTTTGGGGCGTAATTGGCAAAGGCTGCATCCCAGAGTTGCTGGAAACCTCCAATAAACCAGCAGGAGATGATCGCAGTGTTGTTGAAGGCAAATATTGAACAAGGGAGTTAGCAGTGCAGCTTGGTCCAAGTCCAGTACGGGCTTTGCATACAAGGAGGAGGACCTTAAAATCAATTCTAAATGTTAGAAGAAGCCAGTAAAGAGAAGCTAAAACTCGACTAATGTGCTCTCTTTATATAGTTGTGTGTCATCTGCATAACTATGGAAACATACATTTTGCTGGGGACTAATGTGGCAGCATACAGTGAGAACAGTAATGGATCAAAGCAGACCCCAAAAAAGATGTCATGTTTCTCTGACACATGATCACCCAGACTGACGTCAAACTTTCTTCCGTTGATGTGCGTTTTAAGTCAGAGAGACCAACCAACTTTTCAAGATGACTGATTAAGATATCATGGTCAAACATATCATACGCTGCACTTGGGTCTAAGAGGACAAGAACTGAGACCTTATTTTCATCAGAATTTAGTCTGAGTCTGATTTTAGCCACAGCAGTTTCAGTGGTGTGGTCTGTTCTAAAGCCTGACTGAAATTCCTCCAGGATGTTATTTTCTTTAAGAAAGGAGTTAATTTGCACTCAAACTATCTTTCAATGCACAGGGTTTGCTATGGTCAGCTGTGTTTCCATCAGCAGCAATGCTGGTTTGAAATTAAGTTATTTAAGTTATATAAGGAATATAATTATGTGTTACATACAAGTTAAGATGTTTACAAACTGTCATATGATGTTTATTGTATTAAATAATAAATCCTTTACCAGACAGAAGGTTTTTGTTGGTCCAGAGATCTGTCAGTATGAATAAATGCAACCAATTCAATTGCAAATGCTGCGTGCACATTGTAAAGCCAACACACCGTGTTTCAATATCCTTTTGTAATGCATAGCTTAGGAAACAAACAAAGTTCAAACTACCCTGGTGGCTGGTGAGACAGAGGAGGTGGAGCTGGAAAAAAGAAAAGAAAAGATGGGTTTCTTTGAATGGGAGTGGGGTTGTATTTCTGCTATGAGTAGGAGCTGGTAAATAAATGTTGGTTCCGGTTCAGGTCTAGCCGATTAATCTGTACCTTTCAGTTCCAACTCAGATGAACAGAACAAGGGCTTGGGGCAGGGGTGAGCATCTATGCAACGGCACAGAGAAAGAGGGGCAGAAAAAATGGCTTATCTTGAAAGAGCAGTGTGCACTTTTCACACAGCTGCAGGCTACCCCCTCATCGCTACCCAATCTCTCTCCTACTTTCTGTCCCTCATTCTCTCCAACATCCTCCCTCCCTCCTGTCCCCCGCTCCGGCAGAGCGTTTAACACGTGCGGATGAAAAGGGAAGCTCTGTGAAAGGCCAGTGCTGAGCAGCCACCCCCAGGATGCCAGCGCCTGTCCAGTCCAATAAAGCAGGTTGTCCTCCTGTTACCGGTTGCCTGGGTGGAAAAACTGGATCATTCCTGTCTCTCTGCTTATCGGCTCACTGGTACCACTATGCTACTTTCTCATGATGGGCTAGAATAACATGTGTATGATGGGGGAAACCCCATGAGATATTAGACATATATATGTGCATTTCAATAACAACCTCTGCTACACACTCACTTTCTCCCATCATTTGATCACGGGGGAGAGAAAAGTTTCAGTGGTTATGCTGTTTTCATATGTCGCAGGAGTAGTACAACATGATTTCACCACAGACCTAATCACCACATGATGAGTAAATTCTGGCTCCTCAACGAGTCACTGTGCTGGTGACTCAGACTTCCTATGAAAGCTCCTGGGTGCTATGACTAACTTGAAGGAGATGGAAATCCTGGCTTTATTTTGGCTGAGAAATCATGATCATTGATCAAATTCCATTGTGTCTCTAATGTTTTATTTAAAATGTTTCCGCTAATCTGGTTCTGACAGTTTAAGATCTAGACCTTGGTCTGTAAAAGCTATTTCAACAATACGAGTAAGTGCAGGTTTAAAACTGATTTAAGTACAGTCCAAACAGTTGTTTAAGTAGCATCGAATTCCTAATCAGACTCATAGCCTTACTTACTGAATATTTCATCAAACAAGAAAAAAAAAAAAAAAAAAAAGTAAGACTTTTCTAGTATCACAACCAAAATGAAGGTAATATATCAGTATCTTATCATAAATTTTCAAATGATTCATTGCCAGAATGCTTGAATTGTGCCTATTTTAGCTTATTTGCTTGATATGCAAAAGGAATTATGTCCCATGACCCGCTGGCTCTTTTTTACTGAACTGAAACCAGACGGTGACCCCAAAACTTCAGCGTAATGTAATGAAACTGTCGACTGTAAAGGTTGCATTTTTGCTGTTTACTGTTTAAAAAACAACTTTACTACACCCTCGACAATGACTCAAAACCTCATCCATCTGTTGTGGATACCCTGAAACAGGAAGCTTCAACAGCCTTTGCCAATAAACCAGATTTTTTTGTTCTATACTTACGTTATGTCATTGCGCTGGTAGCATCCTTGCAAAAGACAAGCAATTAGGTCCCCAAGGAAGTCCAAATCCTGCACCGAAAGGGCTTTCTCAAGCTCCTGGGCACAAACATAACAAAGGAGACAGTAGGGTCGATGCACATGTGAAGAACTCAGCAAATACTTGCATTAAACAGATCAGAGCCATCTGTGCAAAAGTACAAATTTACAGATATAAATATCAATAAATGTTCCACAGCTCAGATGCTCAATGACGGAACCAGAGGAGTTTCAAAGGATAACTCTTTCAATTATGCAAAAGAATGACGAGCAAAACACAGTTAATTTTTTATGTATGAAACAGTTGTTTAGAGTTGTTTTATAAGATAAAACAATATCTCAGCTGTGAGATGACATGCATGCATGACATACACACTAAGTTACTCAGCATGTATATGTTGGTGTCAGGGCTGGGACAAAAGACTTGTCTCCAAATTTGATACTATCACCATACTTGGGTGACAATCTGATGTATTATGATTCTTATGTATTGCGATCTTGGTTTTGTTTGTTTGTGTGCTTTGTTTTAAGATAGGACCGTGGGACAAAGTTTAATCATACACTTCTAGAGACTGTATATCATCAGTCATATTTCCAAAAACAATGACCATCGCATCAGTCAGTCTCCCTGAGTTGTATTTCAGCAGCATCACTGTTATACTGCATTCAAATGAGGCAAATAAAATACTTCTTTGAAGTAAATTGCTACCTTTAGCTGTTCCTGCTCATCAAGCTAGTACCATAAGAAAATGACAAATAACACCAAAATAAACAACAATATAAATAGAGGTAATCGGGCAGAGGTCAGCAGGAGGGGTGGCTGGAATTTGGAAGTTGTTTGATTAGGGCTTCTTGGTTTGCCAGTGGTTGACTGGAGGCGAGGTTCAAGTTCAGCCACGACCCCTCTCCTGCCTGGCATTGTGTTTCAGCCATTGAGGTTTTATGAAGCAGCAGTAACCAGCAGAACAAACTCTAAAGGACCTGAAAGCACCAAGGGGAGACAGCAGGCAGCAGGGGCCTAGAGCCGCAACACAGCCATGCCCCCTCCACTCCTCTACTGACCAACCAAGACACAGCATCCCCACTGCACTTCCAAATGATACCCAAAGGCTCTAGAGTGGAATAGGAGGGGAGAGAGAGAACAGGAGGCTGAGAGGGCAGAAATGCAAATGCACAGTTCTCCGTCAGCCAAGTGTCCATTTCACTTAAAGCCCCCTTTTGCAGGATGCAAAGCAGCCCCTTCAGGCTGAAGCTCAACCAGTCGCTCTTCAGAAAAACAACATGACTGAGTGCAGCTGACCACTCCTTACCCCTCATGGTCAATGCTCTCACAATAACAACAGACCCGAGCTCTTTCTCTGTGTCAATCTCCCTCTCTCAAACATTCACAAAAGTACTACTGCAGGTTCAAGAGGAAAAAAATGGTCCAAAATTATCTCAAGGACAAGGAGGCACGTTCAATTATCGTGCGCTCACTCCTGTCCTCTTAGCCTGCCTCTCTCTAGAGGAACCTGGTTGAGCTCATGGGTCACAAAAGGTCAGCGTACACACCTCCCAGCCATGGAGAATGACGGAAGCCAGGAGCCAAAAAGTCAGCCCAATGAAAAACAGAGGAGGAGGGGAGAGGCAGACAGGAGGTTGAGAGAGAAGTTGAAAAACAGGATAAGATTAATGATTGTGCTTCAGGTTAGAAAAGAGTATGTGGGGAAAAACTCAAGACAGCTTGCTCCTGCTTCTGACTTGAGCTACTAGAGAAACATACCAGGAGAGCAAGTTTGATGACAAGAGAGAAAAATCAGCTATGTCTTACAACACAAAACAGGAGCAGTTCAGATCAACATATTCACAGTGAGACGAGACAAATTCTAATAACAGTAACAGTCTAGTAACAAGACTTAAACAGGAGGATCTGAGGTTACAGAATTGGTGCATGTGAGAGTAAGGCTAAGAGTACACCAAATGACATTTTATTTCTTAAAGTAGCAGGACATCTCACATTCACCAAACACAATTCCCGTCTTGCCCTGATAATGCTATGTCCCGTCAAACAATGGCACAGCAACTGGATAAACGGTTTCCTGCCTTCATACTTTCAGATACGGCAAGGTCAAAAAACAAAAAGAAACATGTTGACATGCTGATGGTTGGGTGTTCAATACAAACAGTTTTATATACCACTGATTTAGACTGACTAATGCTGCAATACTGACAAGTGTGACAAACCACATGGCTCTTCGTCTCACAATACAAGAGCAACATTGAACGTAATAAACACATTCTGGATTTGGACAGAACACTAATGTGAGCAACGGTGTTTCTAAGGACATGTAATGTGCAGTTTTTTTCTCAAATATTGGGAATTCGGCTTGTATACCTCCTTAAACTCTGATACTGTACAGTGTACATCTAGCCTAAGCAAGCACCTGTTGTTATGGCTTGTTCACATGTATGTGTGCTATCCAGCTGCAGAACTGCTGTCATAGCCATGAGCTCTGAATATTAAGGATAGAAAGTTCGCATCTCTGTGTGTACACTGTGCAATGGATGCAGAGCGATCCTGTGTTATGCTGCCTTCCACTTCCTGGTCCACCATCAAGTAGCCTATGAGCAAGAGTGAGCCCATCCATCAGAGACGGACTGTACTTTGATCAAGATTCGAAAAAGCTGGGGGCCAGAGCTGGGGGAAGAGTGGAGAGTTGAGTACAGCACAGCAGCGTGAAGGGCTTGCTACAGCCCCTGGATTAACACCACCCTTCTCCACCTTTGAAGTGCCACACAGCGTCTCAGATGGCAGAGGGAAAAGGAATTAATGTGGTGTACTGCCCTTTCTTTAGCCATCCATCTAGCAACCGAATCTCTCTGCGGCCTCACGCTAACATACACTCAGTTTGATGAAGGGCTGCAAGGGACACTCCACTGCAGCTCGACATGTCCTGTGGGGACCTGTTCCCTCTATAAGCACATACACACGAAAAGCAGTGATCAAACCAGTACACTACAAGGACACAAGCCACAACCTTTGGCAAACATAACAACAGACAAAAATGCACTCTTTTACTGACATTCATTCATGCAGGTGTCTCAACAAAATAAACACAATGTAGTACTTTGGCTGCTTCACATTAATGATCAATGGGACTCAAAGATAAGTGAGCTGGATATGAAGATAAGCTATAAAGAGCATAAATCATCGGGCTTAACGGTCAGATTTATCATTAAGCTACTGCAGTGAACAAAACAGGGTATTCATATTCACACACCAGGACAAAGATTGGAGAGTGAGTCATGGCTTAGTCAAAAGGTGTGTCATCACTACAGGCCCTCTGTGGGCCTGGCTCGCAATCAGCAATTCACCCCAAAGGTATTTGCCATTTCTCTCACCTGACTCCCCTGCTGTTTCTCTCTCTGCTTCTGCTTCTCTCGCCAGCTTAACCTCTTCTTACTCTCTTCCCCACCCTTTTCCTCCCCCTGTCCTGCTGACCAATGTCTATGAGGACCTCTGAGGCATTCTATTATTCCCCTGACAAGACCCTCACTCCACTCTCCACCCCACTCTTTACTTCTCTCCGTCTTCCTTATCTCTCCCCTTCCTCCACACATTGTCCTCACTCCAGCCGTTTGCTGGCTCCACTGTAGCTGAGGACAGTGCAGACTCTAGTAGTGGAAAAGGTGATTGGCAGCAATTCTCCTATAATATTTATAAGCATGGTGGGAAAACAAAGCAGCATCTAGACTGAAAATCTCCACTAAAAAACAATTCTTTGAGGCATTGTCTCACTGATCCACCTATTTAACAGAATGCCACACAGTGCCAGAAGTAACACCTGTGGTGTCAACACGGCTTACAGCTATTTTGCTTTTTCCTCACACCTAATGCACCTCCGCAATGAACAGAAAAAAATGCCTCAATTTTCCCTGTTAAGTTAGCAGCTTCTGTCATACACACAAGCAAGGCCTTAATGTTATTTTAACCCTATTCCCTTATTCATACACACACACCTGGTGTTGTTCATATCCATACCACAAATGTACACAATACTTAAAAAACAAAACATGCCAGTATGAACTCTCAGTATGTCACTGCAGGTATATATTGCATTTTACCCGCCGATGGGGTCACTGCAACGCTAAATTGGCATATCATATGTAATTGGACTGTGTAGTGCTTTAGTTATCACAGTTCACAGTGACTGTGTTCACATTGTTTTATTCAATTGTGAAATGACAGCCGGACGGTCCACCTCATTTCACTGCTGAATATGAAACTATTCTGTGAGGACAGAGGATGGCAGAGAGCAAAATGTTTGCACGGGAAAATCTACAATAGTCTTTTACTTTCTTCATCTTGTCTTCACCCTGAACAATCTCCACTAGCATCAGAAATGCCACAGTTATGGCGTAAGCCCTTAAAGGGGAGTACGAACTAGCTAGGTAGACGTTAAAATGGATTAAATAGTATTGCCACTGTGATATTGCCTCCCTGTTTAGGGTTTGTTAATACAACCTCAAAAGAAAGTTGTGGAATGCTCAAAAACTCAGTCAAAAAGGCTCAGTCATTCACAAGTAAGGATGGAGTGAGGTTCACCACTTTGTGAACACGATTGTATAAAGGATGTTACTAGATGGGCCCGGACACACTTCATAAAACCATTGTTAGAAATACAGTTCATGTGCAATTGACTGTTTTTTGTGTTTCACACAGTATGCCAACTTTTTTGAAACTTGTGTTGTACTCACGTGAGGAACTGTGGTGTCAGGGTCGCTACCAAGGTGGGGCCATGGCCACCCTGATATAATTGCTGCCCCACACTGATCCCAACTGTAACGATTCAGACAAAAGGCTAAAAGTTTCACTTCACTGGAGGCTGTCAGAATCACCAAATGAACCCAATAACAACCAACTGGCAAACAGTTGGGAGAAATAGGAAGCATGCATAGCAAAAAAAGGACGGTGCATACTAACAAAAGAAGAGATGTGAAACTGGAACGACTTTTTATCAAGTACTGCTGCAATATAACTGTGTGATTCTACAGTTTACCAGTGAAATGCCTGGCAATGCACTGTTGACTAGAGACTCTGCTAAAGGTGACAAGCATGGATTAACCCGTGACAGCTATCTCATAAGAATGCGTCCAATGTGCATTCAGTAAACTTGCATGATGTGCGCATCTGCTGCATGAAAGGGTCATGATGCCACGGCAAAGATAAGTCTGCCCCTGGGAGGACAAAACTCTAGGTCTCCGTTTGATATGAGACCCAGAGTGGTAGAAATTAGGAGACATGAGCACATATTACTCACATGAGAGGAGGGAAGGACCAGGCTATTTAAAGGATAACTTTCGTTTTTTACAACCTGGACTTTATCTGTAGCATTAATTACGACCATTTAGACACCCCGACAACTTTGGTGGCATTTGGAGTCGTTTTGAAGAAATTAGCCCCAGAAGAGCGGCGCGTACATCCGTATAATGCGAGTTATCGGGGCACCCGTGCGTAGCCTCTATAAAAGCATAAACTACGGCGAAACTCGTTCATATTCCAATATTTTGTTAATATATGCTGGTGCTATTCCCCTCTGAGCCCGTGGTGGCATGTTATCAACATCCATTGTCTCTAGACAACTACTTCTGACGTGGATGACGTCATTTTCGAGCGCCGCGCGCTGCGAGCAGCCAGCCACAACACGGCTAACTCTGCTGTTATTTTTTCACAAAGCAAATATTGGAATATGAACGAGTTTCGCCGCAGATTATGCGTTTATAGAGGCTATGCACAGGTGCCCCGATAACTCGCATTATACGGATATACGCGCCGCTCCTCTGGGGCTAATTTCATCAAAACGACTCCAAATGCCACCAAAGTTGTCTGGGTGTCTAAATGGTTGTAATTAATGCTACAAATAAAGTCCAGGTTGTAAAAAACGAAAGTTATCCTTTAAAAGAAAGGAGACATCAAGGCTAAAGTGACTTCAAGGCTGAACAGACCATCTGCATTTGCAGATAAAAGTGAATTCTGCTTTTCTCTGAGGACACAAAGGGCCCCATCATGTGTCCCAATACCTATGTGTAGAGAAAGAAAAATAGAAATAAAATGTGTGTGTGTGTGTCTGGCCAATGCAGGCTACAAATGAGAAAAAGAGAAACAGGGTTGTGATAAGCAGAGTGGCAGCGTTTGCATCAGCGGCTCCAAGACTGTGGCTGATCCACAGCCTGTGGTATCAAGGGGCTAGCCTCTCTGACTACGCTTACAGCAGACACTTTCCATGCCACTGCCGTTAACAGCTCCTCCGGGGTCTATATCACCAACAGTTGGAGGACATGTGTACAGCTAGCTAGAGGGGGAAGGGAGGCCTGTTTGTTGTGCAAAGGCTCCTCTCTTCCTCTCCTTCGCTTCTTTCTTTATTTCTTCCTCCCCCACTCCCCTCCCACTTTCATCTCACACATGGTTCCTCCAGGAGCCATCATCTGACAACACCCTCCTCCCCCACACATAACCACCTCCTGCCACATGACAAACATGCACACACAGCCATAACACCACAGGAAAACGCCCTTGCATCCTCAGGATGTACCGTTCATCTGATCATCAGAGTAAAGTATCAACATCTTTGAGCTGCTGCCACACACATCTGACTGACATACCAAAACAAGAACTCGTTGGCTGATTTGTCTACATAGTCAGTCTTGATTTACAACAGGTCTGTTAACCAGAGTGAAAAGTTGTGTCCCCCACACCTGCCTTAAGTAGCACTGCGACACATTCAAACATTTAGACCCCCCAGGCAAGGACACCATTTGTTCTTGAAAACATGTGAACGGGAAGAATGACTTCAGGTTGGTCTAAAAGAGCAGCTCTACCACATGGGAAGAGTGACAACACTAAATATAGCTCATACACTACACAACTGGAAGGTCAGTTCAAACTTTCAACAGATTTTTATTATAGTGCCAATGTCAGGGCCAGGTGGGCGAGTGGCTGGGGTGTATGAAGAGGAAGAAGAGACTTGGGAGGGGGCCTTATGCCTTGGCCTAGCTCACTGGCTATGTGGAAGACGATCATTAAGCACAGGAGATGCCAGCTCTGAGGAAACCACAACACCTACATAAAATGGAACTTTCTGCTCCAGCTGACATCCCATGAACATGGACCTGCACATGAACATACGCACACAAATAGTTTGTTAAAAATTCAGCCTGCTGACCCGAAAGGAGAAAAAACAGTCCTTGACCAGTGTGGTTGTGGATGACAGAGGGAGGACTCTTGAAAAGGAGAAAACAACATGAAACAGACGGCTTGCAGCCGTGGAGTTAAAACACACAGAACTGAAGAGGAACTGCTACTGGACAGAAGAGGAAAAATAACCAAACAAGAATAACAAGATTAGCCCTGCATGAAAAACGTGGCATACTGACAACAGAAGTGTATTGCTTTCCAAAATGTGATGCTTTTTAGACACTGCTCAGAAGCAAAGCCTAAATAGTGTAGTAGTGCTTTCAAAAAAAATCACAACTGGCTGTGTTTGCAGGTGGGAAACCTGCACTTATTGACTTATACTTTTTTAGCTTATGTTGAGTTGGCAATAGCAGCACTTTGAGAGTGTACACTGTTTCCAAACAACAGCACAACAGTCCCAAAAGCACTTCGGCCACACCACACTGACATGACCTCTGTGTGAAAAAACATAGCTCTCTCATTCATTTGAATGAGATGGGCATGCCAATGTAGAGAGCTCAAGATTATAAAGAAAAAAAACGCAGGGCCACCCTCGCACTCAAACTGGCTTTCCTGGATTGTATTTGATTGTGTCACCAGTAACTGAAACAACACACCCACAGCACTGTAACCTGTTTTTAACAAGGGGCTTTTTTCAGTCTGTATGCCCACACAGGCCTAATATTTCCAAATAACAGTGTCATCGGTCCAACAGCAACAGGTGAGGAAGAGCCTACAAATTGAGCACTAGTTAATATTTTGAAGAATGTGTAAAGACAATGGTGTTGAGAACACCCAGTGTGCCAGACAGAAGTCTGTATTTTAGCCTCCTGCAATACATGTAGTCAGCCAAGTGTGTGCCAGGCAGCACCCTGCTACAGTGCCACAGGTCATCGTACTTTCTTAGACTACACTGTGTTGTTGCATCACACACATCAACACAACGAAAAAACATTGTTTCAAGGAAGGCCAAACACATATATTAACCACTGTACATTTTCTGAGGCCCACTGGATAAGACCTGGTTGGGTGAAATTTTCATCACTTGGTTTCTCTCACTTGTCTCATCGCTACTTCACAACCCGAGTGAGAAAGCAACACTGGAGGGATGCCGCCCCAGACTGGAGACAGAGAGAGGGAACCATGGGGAGCTGCAACAATGGAGCTGGCTGAAACAAACCCCGGTGTATGTGCCCCTCTACCTCCCCCTCTGTGCACACACTCCCCATGTGAAACCATCTGATGCATGTACTGCTGCTCTCACTTGTCAATCACAAATGGGGGAGGGGCAGAAGCATCTTACAAAGCCCCCTCACAGTGCATGTCAGGGAGGGTATTAAAAAGACATCCAAAAAGGTTTTTGATCTTCGAGGGGTACTCGCAGAGTGTGAAAAAAGTTTTTAAGGCTTTATGTGTAGCCTGATCTCGAGAGAGGAGAGTCAGAGGCTCATGTATGAGAGGCTGTAAGAGCTGAGCTGGAGATGTGTCTGTGGGTGGGACAGAGGAAGAGAAAGGGAAAGGGATGCAAGGGACGATTGAACAGTGCATATACATATACATACGTACATATATATATATATATATATATATATATATATATTTATATATATAACCTCACATCAAAAGCCCCCTTATTGAGGCCAGACTAGCAGCACACATTAAGTGACTATTTGTAGTTACAATCCACAAAAACTTGAAATCGGCAAGAGTGTGCGACTGTCTGAATTTGGGCCATGATGAAGCAACCCTTAAGGCTTGATCTTATTCCCCATTAATCCAGTTGCTTTCTAGACAACAGAAACAAGGACGTGCTCACAGGCAGCCTGCTCTCGCTTATTTACCAGATCTAATAGGACTAAATCTTCTTTCACAATTACACTGGAGGCTTTACGAAAATAGGAGCCCCCCCCCCAGAAGGGCTGCAGCGGCGGCAGCAGCTAGCACCCAGTCAGACTGGAGTGCCTCCACCCTCCAGGGGGAAGGGAAAGAAAGAACCACCATCTGGGGTTTAGTCATGGTGATGCCAGGGGCTGGGGCTCAGGGACAGGGAGACCGCTGGGGCTCGGGAAGGGGACAGGGTACAGTGACTGCTAATGGGTATGGGGTAGCGGGACAAGTGATGGCAATGAGGATGTGACTAAAACCAGATCTGCTGTAAAAGAATGTCTGCTATGACTCAAATGGCCCATGATTTTTTAATTTTGGGCCAATCCTGAAACCAATATTTAATATCTTTAAATTCATGATCATATCAAAGGAAAAAAATCAAATTCAGTCAAAACATTCTATTAATGGGGCTTTCACAGCAACAACTGCACTATGGCAAACAGCAAAAAGTTGTGTTAGTAATTTGTTTGGGGAAAAATGAAATACATTTGTGTGTGCGTGCCTGTGTGACAAAGCCACCTGTCTGGCGTGCTCCAACGTGAGGAGATTATGTAACTAAGGTGCAAAATCCCACCACCACTCGAGGAAGGCATTGTAGCGGTGACAGGTACTCAGCTTTCAGATGTCACTGTCGTGGTTCACCTTCTCACAGTGTGTGTATGTGTGCGACTGCAGTGTTGGAATTGTGTTTTGAATTTTTGTAAGGCTGGTTTTACCTTCCACCCAGCAACCATCCCAAAATTTGTCTTTTTTCATCCCTAGGCATTTTTTTATTGACCCCAAGATGGTGGGATGCCCATAAGTTAAAGCCGTGTAAAAGGCTTATAAATTTCCCATTTCAGTTAGCTCCACGCTAGCTTAATAATGAACTTCTCCAAAGCAGAGGCTAATTCAAGGAATAAACACGATGATGACAGGCAGCTTATGAAGATACATGGAATAAATGCAAGAAGATGTGCCAAACAGAGCCCTCAGAGCACAGAGAGGCAAGATGACCGGGACAGGGGTCCTTGGCATGAAGGGCCATCTCAGGCAACGCAGGGCACATTATTGAGGATCCAGCAACAGAGGCCTGCAGCTTCTGTTGGCTGTGGGATTTCAGGTGTCATTCTACAGAAACATAGCCAAGAAATCAAGCATAAAACATAGAGGCAAAAAGCCAGATAAAGGGGACAGGCATGCTGACCCTGGGCCCCATTCCTGCAGATTACTCTCTCACTCTTTCATACTTATGTGCTTTCGCTTCCTCTAGGACACTTTTCTCCACTTCCCCCTTACCTCCCACTCATTCTTTCTTTCTTGTCCTTCTTACCAACGCAACTCTCTTGTTCTCACACACACAAACACACACACAGACACACAAACACACAGAGCTTTCCCAGCTCACTGCCTGTGGCCTGAGGAAAGTGGAAACCAGCAACACTGAAGTGCATCAGCCAAGGAACAATGTGCAAGGGGCTGTTCTGTAAGGCTAGCCAAGGAGATTGGGGGGACACTGCATTATCACTGACCAGCACCGTAGAAAGAAAAAAGGTGCCCCTACAGTATCACAACAGCACTGTCCAACTGCATCACTGACTTTGTCAATAACCAACCTGGTAGCAGTTTCATGTGGTGCAAAGCATCGTGGTCTCAAATGTGGCAATCATTACAAAAGTCTCCTTTATGAGAGAAATTAACAGGTGTTTCAGTGACACTATTAGAGTGGACATTTAGTCAGTTGCCCAGCCATCCTGAGTTCTCCACTTATACCTCAACTTGCACGGAAAAAAACACTACTTAATCACTTCCTAATGTGATGAAATGGCCAACAAGACTTTAGACTAGTCATTCCTAACAACTGAGCTCCACAACAAACTAATGCTGTGGAAGCATGCAACCCCACATTCGTCTCACTCATGTCCCAAAGCTAACACCAGAGGGCAAACCCAGAATAGATGTCTAACAAGGAAGTACATGGAAATATTTGATATGCAGAGCTGGTTGAGGCTCTCAGCAATCACAATATTGACCCCTGCTGTCTACAGCACAGGGACAGGGTGGCAAAGACTTACACGAACAAAGACGACAGCAGCCAATATAATGTCCACAAGGAAGGCCTGATGGTATGGGAATGTTGACACTAAAGCCCAGGGCGGGGTGAAATCACTCGACACCCCCCACTCTGTCCCGACCAATGACAGCCATTTCCTGACCCCTTTTCCCCCCACAATTCTTGGGTAATTCAACCTATGCATCAGAGATAGGATTGCAGCTGGAGGTGACTAACATTACCCATCCATTCAAGCACACCCACAAAGATCTCTTGGAGGAAGACAAAAGAAAATTAACTCCAAGTTGAAAGACCTTGCCAGCTGTCAAATTTGTATTACTTGACTATTACATACAAGTGGACTCATCGATTTTCATCAGCCTTCACTGTACAAGTCAAGACAAGGCCAAAGGTAAATGAGAGTCTTGTGACAGTGCCCCAGCTAGCTTGTCTTGTTGCTGGTATGCGGCATTAAGCAAAACAAACATGTCTGCCAGTTGTCATGACAGTTTCTACTACTTACAGTAGTAGAAACTGTGAACATGTTGGATCCAAATATTCAGACACTGAAACAGGTCATTCCCAACTACTGTTAGATCACTGGAGTGCCAGAAGTTGGTGTGAAAGTTTGAGTTTGAAAAGCCAAGCAAGAACTAGACTAACAAGATACGACTAAGTCAGCTGATATCTTCATTTCATCATATTGTCAGTGAAGTGAAGAGTTGTGTTGTGTAGGAGACAGAAGGGTGAATAAGGTAGCCTGCATCGTCTACTTTTTCTGACTTTAGGACACTGAAATCTCTCCAAAAGGCCACTTTACACACAAACGGCACATGCACACTGGTGTAAAAGCAGCACCCCACACACTTATTGCTAGGGTGAGAGATGACGTGCTTTTGATGAAAAGTCGAGAGGAAAGAGACCAAAATCAGCTCTGACCAACAGCCCGGGTCAGATACAAGTTGATCAGTCAAACCGCCTCTTTAAATACATGCTATATATGTGAATTACACTCTACCAGGTTCTAAATACACACCATCAGTGTTAGCTGTAAATGTATATTTCCTCCTGCCACATATGAAAGTAGCCACTCTACAATTCTTTTTACAGCACATTGTACATGTATGTGTGTGGTCTTTAATTTGTACACCTAGAAAGCCACCTGCTTCATTCAAAACAGAAATACTCCACGAGAAATATAAACAAGGGAAACAAAGCAGGAAAAACATGATTTCTTGTTTCCCACATTGAAGAGCCATTCAACACATACAGAGACACACTTTGATAAAGCTGACGAAATACGCTTTAGCTTATGTCACATGGCCGTTTTGATATCATTCACAATCATCTCATGTCTGACTAGACCAATGTCAAAATTCGTTCAGTGATTTGGAATGGGTTTTGATATCACAAATACTCAACAACATGAGACGAACTCAGTGCCATGGACTATGTAGAGGTTTCAGCACTGACACTATGTTGGACAGACACAGAATCTTTCAAAGAAATGTACTTTCCACTAGCTTTCAATCAAAGAACTAAAGCATTAAACTTCTATTACTATATACATTGCTATTATCAGAAATGCAGCTACAGATAATTACACTGAGAACTAAAGCAGTAATGACCTTGAACGCTTGTGTGTCTTATTGAGATGTCCAAGTGTAAGACTACCACATCAATCCCAATATTGTCACAGAATCCAGCTGAAGGGGTGTATCTGCACATGAGATCTGCTTATGCAGCTAAAGCAGAATGCACCATTTGTACTGAGCAGCAACAGAACGACCCTGGCGTTAAGATGAATGGCTCAAATCATGCTTGGTCTACAGAAGCATTTGTAAAGTTAAAATCAAAGAGCTCAAGCAGCATTGGATAAGGCATCCTCAGCGTTAACAATAATGTGTTTGTCGTAAATCCAAACTCATCCACAGAAGAAATGGAACAGCACAACACCCTCAACTTTCATGTAAACTAGGTGCAGTGCGATCCCCCATCTGGCCTGCACCTCGTTTAATAACAAAGCGATGCCTGCGTGTGTTTCCCTGCCGAAGGGGGTGGGGATGAATGAGTGATGGAGACTGTTGATGCGTGATGTTGACCTTACCAATTTCTTTAAAGCGCAGTCATTCCTCGATGGACTAAACAATCTTCATTAACTCTGAAGTAATACTTGAATACACACATAACGGAATGGCTGTTCTGTGGCGTCCGGATATATTTAAAAGAACAAGGAGGATCAAATCGAGTGATAAAGTTAATTATGCAATCGCGGTGTAATCATTTTCGTTTATCCTGTGATAAAAACAGACAGCAGGCGGAAGGTCTTACCCCTATAACTTATTGTGCCCTGCTGATGTCGGAAACGAACGTTTCAACCATGATTCTTGCAACAAAATGGGACTTAGGCGAGCAAACAATGCCCGAGGAGCATCTGCGTCCCTATGGCTACCCAAGCCAGATGGCTTGCAACTGCAAGACAATAAACCGAACCTCACGCCATGAACTTAACTTTATGCGACAGAAAAAGAAACAAAACACGACCACACGGTCCACGCCGTGTCCAGGCCATCGATTCGAGCTGATGCGCGACTTTTCGCTCTATAAACACATTTCTACATCTGCATAAACGTAATCTACAAAAATGTTACTACTCAAATGTCCTTCGCAGCGTTTCGCCACTTCTAACAGCATATACAGAATTTTTTAACATATTCTCGTCATAGTCTTTGATCTACTTTTTGTTTAAATGACCTGGACTGAGGTCGCTGTTCAACATCAACATGAGGCTCTGGCCAAATGAAAACAAACGAGTGGCACATGGTTGTTTTAAGAGCACCTCTATCTAAAGTTACTCAAGAACACTGGAGCGTCTTTACATCACGTAACGTTACACGTCGGATCATTAGATCATCATGAATACTGTATTCATCTGGTAACTTTCAACTTTGGAGCCCAACAGTTAACAATTACAGCTAGCTTGTAGTTGTGCTAACGAGCTGGCTAGCTCGCACCCAATAAGATTGCCTTAGTAACGTGAACGAACGAGAAGTTCAGGGAACACTGCTAAGCTGGTTAACCGGATGGCTAGTTATAAATGCGCTCGTCAGAACACGCAGGCAAAAAAGCTGACACAAACAACTTTTCATTTCCGCAATGAAATACATTCGATGTTACTGAAAGAGACCACAGTTCTGATTTACCTCTATTTCAAAGTCTGGAAGGTTGAATGCTGTCCTGAACAGCGAGCAGAAGTGGGCTATGGCGGGGACTTCCCACCAAGACTGGATCTCTTCCACAGAAACTGTACATCCCTGGGACATTTTCGAACTGGAGAAATTGTGTAACGTTTGCTTCTCACATTAGAAAGTAGTTTCTCCAATGACTTAAAATGTCTCCGTGACATTACAAATACGACAAAAGTTGCTGCTGCTGCCCTGTTCGGACAGTTGCCATTGCGACCCGCGGAGCGCTACAATCTGCCTCAATCAGAGTCTCACCGGAGCTGAACAGATGGGAAGGGCGATACCACCTCGAGACAGGGAGGAGGGGGGAGGGGATTACTTAACTCTACAAGCGAAGCTGTATGTGAGAATAAGTTCTCTTTACAGTGCCGAGTATGTCGGTCTCTTATGCCAACTTGAAACTGGTAAACAAACATTTGCGAATGGATTTGTCTGTTCGCAATAGTAACAAAAGTCTAAAGTCAACAGGACCCCATCGGCTTGATAGTGCGGCAGCCGTTTAAAGGGAATGCTTATGACCGGCGATGAATATATATAAAAAGTAAAAGTTTGCCAGGTATGAGCTAGGTTACTTGTTTTAAATTATAACAGTGTGCTTTTCGTGTGCGCGGAGACAAGCTTTTGATTGCCATTGTTTGACATATTCTGCTATATTTTCGATAATTTCCTTTTTCTTGTTTTTTTGTTTGTTTGTTTCTTTTTTACATGCCAGCCTTTGACTTATTTAAAAACTTATGTTTAACAATCCGAAATACTAAGGGCTCGTTCAGCTGCAGCCAATTTGCCAGCTACATTTTGCAATGTTGCAAAACATCATCGTGGTGGAAGTTTGGGGCCATGCACTACACAGGGGCTCCCCCCATCGCAATATATGAAAAGTGCATGCTATGAGACGTCGCTGGTGATCAATGACCATGAATAACAAGAGGCTAAAATGTAGGGCTGTGTTCATACTAGCACACTTTTTCACACACCTTTAGGTCAAAAGGTTTAAAACAAATCGGAAGCACAAGTGTGATCACCAAATTTAATGGCATTAAATGAAATTGTTACATTTATGGGATGTCCTGTGTGCAAGTTGGCATTCTGGCCTAACGGTGGTGCAAGAGGAAAGCTCATGAATTCTCCAACATGGACAGGGTTCATTTACTTGGGAACATAATGAATACTTGCTAAGTATACCATATATATGTGCATTATACTTACATATACTGTCTATAAATATACAAAACATATATTGTAGAAGCTGTATTGCTCCATTGTCACACAATTCCAATAGAACATTAATGCATTGTAAGATGAAGGTTTGAATTAGGATAGTGTTGTGTCAAAAAAAAACAGTAATGCCAGCTTTCATCTTTCTTGACAGTTGCGATCACATTTACACTCTTGTAATACAGATGTTATAGAAATATATGGGCCACCACAAACAGGATAGCTTCACTGCACCTGGGAATATGTTCTGCAAGTCTCAGACTTTACTGGGGTTTCCACAGACTTTCACTCAAATTGAAGATTACTCCACGTGACTTCATTCAATCATTAGTCCCTCCAGAATGGCTCACTGTTTGTTAATGAGTGTAATGTAGGTTGCACTTTTGCTTATGTCCTGCACACTCTCAGCCTTCTGTGGTCTGCAGTGCTAGAAGGTGACAACAGTTTTCAGTGGGGCAGGGCAGTGGTGGCTGTCAGTGGAGTGACAGCACACTCTTTAGGTCCCTTGGGAACATTACTCCCATGTGAAGGTTGTGATGTTGCTCAGAAACAAAGCAATCCAGTGACTGTTGATGTAAATCTGAGCTACAAGAGCAAGCCTAATGTTCAAACTCAAAACTCAGTGAGTTAAGTTGGTAAGTGGAATAGGGACAATATCGCAAATGTACTGTATCTTTAAATGCTAGGTCACTACTCTTCAACTTTAGTCCTTAAATCTAAATTAACCTTATTTATCAAGAAGCCTGCTCTACTGCATGTAATCAATATTTAATTCATTTCATCACTGCTATTTTATCTGATTTAGGATTATGGAGATAATTTTATCATTATGTGCTGTTACCCTGGTAACAGCTGGTTGGTGGCCCATTGAAATACAAACCCTCAAAGAAGAGTTGTGCAAACAGGGCTGGTAAATAGAGAAGCGGATAGCCCTTTCTGTGAATACGAACAATTGTCTATCTTTATGGAGTGGGCAGAATACAGGGAACAACCCTGATCAGACTGCCAGTCAGTACCAGTTACATTTACAACGACAGTCATCTTTAAGCCTCCAGTAAACCTGACTTGCAAGACTTTGGAGCTTGAGAAAATCCCAAGATATTGTAGAAAATCCATCCATGCATACACAGCAGTGGTGGAAAGTTACTAGGTACATTTACTCAAGTACTATACTACACAGTACAGTTTTGAGGCACTCATAATTTACTTGAGTATTTCTCTTTTATGCTACTTTATATTTCCACATCACTACATTTCACAGGGAAATATTGTACTTTCTACTCTGTATTGATTTCACAGCTTTAGTTATCACTGACTTTAAAGATGAAGATTTTACCAGCTTTTGAAATACAAACATTGTTTAAGACTAAACCATTTTGGCTTTTGACATCTTACATAAAGCAGTCTATTCTGGGTCACATTTCAGATGTCTAAGAGTTGTTAGCAGCACCACCATATAGTGATTTTTCCTCTGAAATTCTCATCACGGTGTCATTTCAATAAATGTTCAAATGATCCAATACCAGAGACTTTTACTTAAGCAGGATTTTTTTCATGCAGGACTTTCACTTGTAATGGAATATTTTTACATTGTTGTATTAGTACTTTTACCTAAGTAAAGGATCTGAATACTTCTTTCACCGCTGACACACAGTGAACCAAAGTCAACCAGTCTTTCAGTTTTTCTTGCTTTGTAGCTCTGTCTCCAGGTGGTGCAATATAACTAAGTACATTTACTCATGTACTGTACATTAGTGCAAATGTGACACACATGTCCTTGTCACGCTATCTTACATCTATTAAATATAAGACCACCATATACAACTATTGTTGATTCAACTATCAAACAGCATAGTAAGTCATTAGATATTTCCAGATACAATGTTAAGGTGCTGCTTATACTTTCACACATCAGCAGTCATATATCTATTATATATATAAATAGACAATGACAGGTTGCACTCTGCATAGTAAGTATTTCTTCTTCTTTGAGTTCTTGTACTTCCACAAGTACATTTTTTGACAATAATGTACTTTTACTAACTTCATTTTCAGTGCAGGACTTTTATATTTCCACTTTTGTATTGATACTTCGTCCACCACTTCAGGACAGCATAACTACCAGCTTGATGATTTTATATCCCAATAGAGCCACTCATGTGAAAAGTTTGCTCTCATACACACGCTGACGAAATGGTATGTGTGTATACATGTGGGCAAGTTGGTGTGTCTACCTGTTCCTCTGTCAAACAGTTATTTTCTTTGGTCCAAATGCCAAGAATGGTCATCTACTGAGGCATGGACAATTCTGTGCTGGCTGCAGACCCTCTTGGTTAGAAACAGACAGGCAACGTGGGGTAAATGTTACATCTTGATATATATACCACAAGCAGTTTTCTGTTTCCACCACAAATAACCTTTTAACTCTTTTAACAGTGTACAGTGTAACCAAGTGCTTCATAAATGAAAACCAACCTAAAAAAAGATCATCTTTAATATAAGATTTTTCCCTGCTGATGAGTGAAATGATCACGGATACTAACTGTTTTTTCCATTAACAGGAATCAATACGTCAATCAATACTGATGAAAAAAAAGTTTAGGGGCAATGAGTGGTTGCTGTGTTAGTCACATGCTCTCTTTGTTGATGTCCTTACATAACCTTTTTGTCGCTTAATTATCCCCTTTTACACATTTCCAAGTAATAAAATGTCCCAAACAATGATAATAATAATATTGGTGTATCACTGTTACCTTGGTAGTAATTGTAAGTCTGTGAACCTTTGTGGAATTCATTGTGCCTAGAGGTATTATGTAACAGCGGGACTGTTGAATGGAGAGCCCACTACTGATGGGCAGTCTTTTTTCTTGCTCTTCATGCTGTATATTTATTTTTTGACTTATTATTTGCGGGTGTTTGTCCATGCCGTGTTTGTTGCGTGTGTCGAGGCAGCAGCTCCACAGGCGTGAGTTTATGTCGAGTTGTGTTAGTGCAGAGCTGTGTTGCTGGGGCTGTGTCACACAGGGAGTCACCACGAGAGGGAGGGACTTATGCAGCAGGACAATGCTGGTGTTTGTGCAACGGCCCCTGAGTGGCGGCTGGCTCTCTCAGATCGCTCTCGCTTGACTACCATTGCTGCACACATTGTTGAAGTGCTAAGGAAAGTGGACAGCTTGATCCTGTCTGTGGGATGCACCAACAGAGGTAAGACCCCCATTCTCCACTGCTATATCTCATGTGATGTAAGTAAATGGAGTTTTTCGAAAGCTGTCTCCTGGGGCTTGTGCTGTGTGAATTGTGTGTGAGCGTGTGTGTGTATGGGGGGAGTCTAGTGCAGTTTTTAGGGGAAACAGAGGTCTGGGAGCTGGAGGTTGGCTTGGGGTGAGGCACCCTTGTCTGTGTTTTGGCAGGGTCACTACTGTGTGTGAATGGAGCGGAGCTGAAAGCAAGTTTCACAGAAAGAGGCTCAGTGAAAGGCATGTGTAGAATGCTACTAGGATCCAGCAATGGGAACAAGTATGAGGGAGACAAGGATGGAAAAATATTCAGAGATAAAAAAAAAAGCAAGGTGATGGAAAACTGCAAAAAATATGAATCAACAATGAGAAGATGAGCCCGGCAAAAACTGAGACAGGCGAGGACAGAGTGAAGGTTTACAGTGGTAAAAATAGAGGCAGAATGGAGGTGGAGAGATTAAGAATGAGATTAATTAGGGAGCTGAGAGAAGGGGAAGTCAGGAAGGGAAAGGGCAGAAAAAGAATGAACGAAAGAGAGTACATCGCGTAGAAAAGCATAAGCTGTGAATCCCTGATAAGCTTTCAACGGCATTCGTATTATCTGAGTACACACTTCTTAGGAGAGACTATAAACTATTGTATGTCCAGAAGAAAAAAAGAAACGAAGAAAGAAAAAAAACTTGTCAAACAAATTCTCCAACTCCCATTCAAGCCTCTCTTTCAGTCCTTTATAAATGCTGGATTCCAAATGCGGTAAAAGAATACCGGTAAGCCCCTCATTTTCAGTTCTGCCCTCCTTGCTAGATCACATACTCTTATCCCTTTTAGCTGGCAGATTAGAGAGACTCAAGATGTTCTGTGTCAGTGTGGTAGTCCTGGGATATGTCACCATTCACAGTTATGAATGATTTAGTCTGGATTTTATAGACGCCGATAGTTAATGTGAGGTGCTCCATCACAACCCTCCTACTGTCTAAGAAAACCATCACAAATGTCTATTCAACAGGGCTTTGAGAAAGACAACACCTGTGTGTTATATAGAATACAGAAACGCTGGTCTCACTTGTGCTCTTTAGAATTATTCAGTCCATATGAACTGCATGTGTTTTGTGTTTCCAGGCAGTGGGAGAGACATTGGGTTTTGGTGTGAGGTACAGCAAGGCAGAAAGGCTGGCCAGAAGACACAGATCCAACACCGGCGGTTCTGGCTACGACAGAAAAAAGGACATCTACCCCTGCTGTACCAGGGAGGAGACGAAAGAGAAGAAGGCGGTCCAGTGCCGCCGCATTAAAAGAAGCCGTTAGCTCAATCTGTGGCGTGGGTGGGCAGGTGAGAGTTGAACTGCAGTGATAACTTCGAACTGCTTGCCAAAGTGTGACAGGAAAGAGGAAGAGGAGAGGGAAGACGAGGAGGAGGAGGAGTAGGTGGAGAAGGAGGAGGAGGAGGAGGAGGAGGAGAAGAGTAGTGGGCCTGGAGCCCAAACACAGTCAGGATGGCAGACAAGAAAGTTAGGTAAGTGTCTATACCTCATTTGTTTTGCTTAATGAGGACAGGCCAAAATGTATTCATGAAGAGGATGCAGCAGCCATGCTAACATTAGACACTTTGTGTCTCTCTGTGTGTGTGTGTGCCTGCTTTATTTGTGTCTTTGTCTATGAATGGACGTGTTATCACGGCTTGTGTTGACGACTGCGTTTACATGGGTCTGTGCATGCGTGTGTGTCTACGTTGATCCCTTTGCAGCCTCCCTGCTAAGCTTATTAATGGGGGCGTGGCAGGCCTGGTTGGTGTGACATGTGTATTTCCTATTGACCTGGCCAAGACCCGCCTACAGAACCAGCAGGGCGTCCAAGTCTACAATGGAATGTGAGTAGGGCTCCCCTGGCCCCGGTTCACCCGCAACTGTCACTGATCTGCCACATCCAAAGATAAGGGCTTTTCTTCTTAATGATAATAGAGAAAAAGCTTTTAAATTCATCTTAATCTTTAAAGTTACGAAAAGGCCTACAGACAAGTCTTAAAAATATCTGCTGATGATGAATGGTGTTAAAAGTGCCTTCTGGTTAACAGCACTCTCTAATTTGAAGTCAGAATGATTTCGACTAACATACTTTTCCTCTGAATCTTAGAGGGTGGAGCAGCACAGCTAAACACACTCTTTCCTCATTTGGTGCAGTGTTTTGCATTAGAGGAATGGTATATTGTGTGTGTGTGTGTTTGGATGGACTGTCATGGTAGCTCTGAATTGTGGACCGATTTATTTAAAAACTGACAAACTTTCAAATGAATGCACTATTTCACATTCCATTACCTCAGTTTGTGGAGGAGTTTTAATCAAACTAAAACAAACAAACCACGAGATGCAGAGGAAAAGACAGTGTCCTCAAAAGACGCCCTGAAACTGTAACTGCGTACATGTGGTGGGCATTAATATTGCTGGCTGATTGGGCGTGGTCAACCCGTGGTCAAATATTTTAGACTGTGGTTTTCCACTGTGAGTCAGAGATGGAAAAATAGCCTGGATGACTTATTCCCTTCAAGACCCAGTTATGGAGTTGGATTTTTCTGTGCTTTGCAAAGAAAAAAAAGAATTTAGGGAACAGCTCACACAGTTCTTTGACACCACTGCTCTCTGTCCAGTTGCTGTTGTGACGGGACAGAGGGCAATGGTGTATTTGGGTAAAGGCCTGACTAGTGATGCAGCTTATAAATGAAACATAATGCTAATGATTTGACCTAAATATCTGTCAGTGGAGTTCATTTAAAGGTGAAAGACATAAACTGTTATGGTGCTTTCTGTCAATTGTTTTCATTGTTGTCTTTAAAGGCTGGACTGCCTGGCAAAGACGGTTCGCTCTGAGGGCTATTTTGGATGCTACAGAGGTATTCTTTGCATTTCTAATCCCTGTGACAAACAATGCTATAAGTGTGGTTTACTGTGAGATTAATCCAGACACCTGTGCTGTTGTTTCTCCTGCGAGCCCTAAATCTGTTCATCACAGATACTAGTGTTTACTGCTATTAGCCAACGGTGGTGAGCCATAAGCTGGTGTGTAGGCCAGTTCTATTTGTGTGCCTCAGTAGAAACTGTTGGTCATTAGTGCCATCAGCCATCAGCCTGTTTGTGTTTTCCAGGCGCAGCGGTGAACCTCACTCTCGTCACACCAGAAAAAGCCATCAAGCTGGCGGCCAATGACGTCTTCAGACAGAAGCTGTCGAAGGATGGGTACGCTGATTTTTGTCCTTCATGACACGTACAGTAATGTTGGATAACATTAGAGTTCTCCAGCAACCTAAAACTATATTAAATAGTTAAAACAAGTGAAGAATTTGTTTTTGATCACTTTTGCTGAACACAGTCACTGTTAACTGCTGTTCAATACGTAGAAGAAAAACACAGTTTTTAATTTCAGAGAAAGAAAGAAAGAAGGAAAAGAGACTGTAGTGTTGAGATGCATGTTTTATCCAGCACTTTGGGAAAATCTGGCAAGTTAACAAACTCCTGTCAGGGGTCCTAAAAGCCTCAAGCCTGTGTATTTGCTCTTGTTAATAAATATATGGATTTATGGCCTGTTATCACAGAAGCTCGCTCTTGTTAATGCTGTGCATCTGTTCCTGACACTCCAGGCATTTGCCCCTGTGGGGTGAGGTACTGGCAGGGTGTGGGGCTGGAACCTGTCAGGTGGTGGTCACCACTCCCATGGAGATGCTTAAGATCCAGCTGCAGGATGCAGGAAGGCTAGGTGAGTTGGTTGCTGGATTTAATGCTTCGTTTTTGTGTGTGTGTGCACATACCAAGACGCAGGGTGTCAAAATCCATGTCAGTGGAAAAGTGTGAAATTCAGTCTTAGAAAACCCTATTCAGGGAGTTACACTTTTCCACTTCTACTAAGATTGATTTGGTACAAGTGTAGTCATAGACCGCATTTCAATAAATAAGACCTAATATGAATGTTCATGCTGTGTATTATCAATAATGTGAAAGACTGACTGACAGTGGGTAGCCAAACCTTTGCTCAATACCAAACAGGTGGTGATGGTTGCATGATGATGTTAGCCTGCATGCGTTTTCTAACCTGGGAGAGTCTATGTTTGACTATCAGCTGCCCAGAGGCCTGTTCAGGCTGCTGCCGCTCCCGGTCCAGCTCCATCGTTGGTGGCCCCCCAACGAGCCCAAACAAATCCTCCACCTCGGCCCTCAGCCATTGGCATCACCACGGAGCTGTTGAAGACTCGTGGACTGGCAGGCCTCTACAGGGGGGCAGGAGCCACTTTAATGAGGTCATACACACAAAGACATAAACACGCACGCACATCCACTTACTCACAACACATGAAATTTGTTTTACTTGTCTCCTTTTTTGCTTTTAATGTACATGTACATACCGTCTAATTTACACGTAAAAAGCACTGTAGTCACAGGCACCATGGTGACATACTGTGAAAGGCATACTGTCAATCAGCCTTTGTAAATATCAGGTACGCGACCATGAACAGCAGCTTGTGTTCTCCAGCTCTGCCCCTCCCTTCATTCATCTCTGCCATCACTGGTCTCATGAGCTGATTTTACATTGCATAACTTATACTGTGTTGTATTTCCTGATACCGCTGCCAATCAAGACTGATCAATGGATTCCTGCAGCTATGTCTGGCAGTTCCACTGCAGCCGAATGGGGTCGAAAGCAGTCTCTTTCTCTCTCCCTGCTTCTTCCCTGCCTCCCTCCTGTTTTCAGTCCATCCTATTTCTAACCTGTGATACAGCCCCTCAGATTATTTCATTTCCTATTTTTCAGGGATGTCCCCTTCTCAATGATCTACTTCCCACTGTTTGCCAACCTAAATGCACTGGGCCAGGAGAGACTGGGTAATGTGCAGTCCCGGGCACCATTCTGGCACTCATTTGTAGCAGGCTGCGCCGCAGGCTCAGTGGCGGCCGTGGCTGTGACGCCACTGGATGGTAAGTCGAAGAAAGACACAGGCAAAGTAAGAGTGATGGTAGGACAGGAGGTGAGGTGCAAATGAAGACTTCCATACTCACAAACACAGCAGGCGTATAGCATATAAACACCCAGTGCTGCAACCTTCATTGCAATTTAGGCCTTTAAGGAAATGTTTCTAAGTAATTTCAGAACAGGATCTCCCTCTCATAAATGAAAAGTTCGGAAGCAACAAAATGCTTCATCATTCAGTTCAACACACTCAGAGCTTGATCTGGTATGATGAGTAACTCATGGTCGCTGAGGTTAGCAAACTTTAGAGAGATGGCTGTGTCTGAAACCGCTGACTTGTTTACTCATTCAACACTCCCTGCACAACAGACACTCTCTATATATAAACAGAGACTTGGGACATTTACTTGTCATCAAATCTATAAATGCAGTACATTGCATCATGGGATTACTAGCAGAAAGTAGTGAGGGCACTATAGTGAGTGTATACACAGCCTGGAATTCAGACGGTCATTGTGTGTAAGTGACATTACAGTCTGCAGCTTTTTTTTTTTTTAACCTCTCTATGTTGCTATCAGCATGCTGTGATTTTCACTTCTGGCCACTGTTTGCTCTGTCATCTGTGAGTGGATGTAATGACTGTCATTCTGTGTCTTAAATGCATGTCCAGTCATAAAGACTCGCCTGCAGACCTTGCAAAAAGGTGAGGGGGAGGACACATACAGAGGAATTATTGACTGCACACGGTAGGATTTCAGACTACAATAAACCACTTGCTGCCTCTGTATTCATATGTGTAAAGAGTCTGACATGCTCTTCCTGTCCCTGTCCTGTGTACTTTTTCAGGCGCATCATGAGGCGGGAGGGCCCAGCAGCATTCCTAAAGGGCGCAACGTGTCGTGCTCTGGTCATCGCTCCGCTTTTTGGCATTGCACAGGGCGTCTACTTTCTCGGGGTAGGGGAGATGGTGCTTGGTTTGCTGGAATAGCAGTGCTTGGCATTGGTGGCGGTGGTTGTGTTGTCTCCGTACAGACAATCTGCTGCTTTAATCTGCAGTGAATGACAACTGAGTGAAAGGTGAATACACAGAGAGGGAAAGACGGCCACTAACCAGAGGAGGGACGGTCTGAGATATGAAGTGGCTCTATTTACTAATACATGGACCAATGGTTTCACACTAATCATGTTTCTATAGGTTCTTACATGCTGTCAGCAGGGTTCTGTAGGATAAACAGGGTCCTGTGAATGTGTGTGATTGATCTGAGGGTATCTGTCCCGAGTTGTGTGGGTATGTCTGGGGCTGTTCCTTTCACCTGGGAGAGATCATTCTGTCTGGTTGTTAAGAGAGAGCTGCTGCATGTTGTATGAGGCTGCTAACTAAAATGCCTACAGACGAAGAACTGTGCATCGTTCTATGTAAGTGACAAATTCCCCTTTCAATCTGTATCAAAAGCTAATCCTGCAGAATGTTTGATGTCAGAGTCTGAGCTGGGTATTCAGTTTGACTTCAAATGCCAACCATTTAGATGTCAGTGTTTGATGCGTCTCTCTGGAAAAGGAGCGTGAGCTCCTTCTGCCTATCCTGTTATGCATTCCTCCCACTCCATCTGTGAGGTGGGAGTTGTAATCTTGGATTTCTTCATTGGATTGGGAGGTGCTGCCTACCAGTGTCCCTAAGGTCATTTGCTAATCTGATGGTAATGGTTTAATCCCTGCATTAACGTACGATATACCCTAACACACAGCTCACTTCCTGCCTAAAGGCCACAGGTTAGACTGCTGGGCCACTGTCTCGTAGCCTTGACTTCCTCTCCTCCACAGCTTGAAAGGGTTTAAGTAAAACCTGTGAGAAGCCGATGGCTGTTTTTACTGCATAGTTACATTACATTAAAACATCTTGCTTCAACTGATGTGCGCACAATAACTAAATGCAATTAAAGCCTTATCAATGCTGATAGTTTCTAGAGCATCAAGTCTTAAATAAATTCAGTGGAACTGGTGTTGAAACATTGATTTGGTACTTGAGTCCAGTTTAGCGAGGACAACTCATGGAGGGAGTATGGCACCTTGTCTTGCCAACTGTTTGCCATTACTTAAAGTCCACTGGGTGGCACTAAAAGCTTTTTTACATTTGTAATGCAAGACACATTTTGATGTGGCTAGTGTACCTAGGCTCCTACATTTTCCTCACAGTAGAGTGAACATAGACTGAGTAAACTGTTTGTTTACAAGCTGTAAATAAAGATATCTCATGCATGCTGACTTCTCTGTGTCACACACATTTATTTCTTTGGCTGTTGTATGTTCAGTATTTCACAACGATGGTAATGGCTTTTGCTGTCTGTATGCACAGACACAATCAAACTATTGAATAACACGTTTGGCAAACATATCAGACAATCAATCTTAGTACAGACTGCTGTCTACAAAAACTGTAGACTAAGTATGTGAGTATGTATCTTTGGTGTAGCTTTGATTACATTAATCAAGTATTTTCAATGACAATGCCATTCAAAGCAGTCCTTTAGACAACCCCTGGAGAATAAAATAAGATGGCATTTCAACAAAAGTACAAAAAGAAACGAAAATAACAACAAATAAAAAGGTGTTTGAGCACATCTGCAGCATCCCATTCAGTAAATCAGGGTTTTCCATGACCCTTGATAATGGGCTGTGGTCACTTTGCACACTCCACCCATGATCGCACTTCTGCCCTCAAATCCACTGTTAATCCGTGAACCTGCGGTTGGGGTTGGCACCAAACAAGTTCACTCTGATCTCAGGCATCATCTGTCAGGTGTAAAATCAGGATACAAGTAAGTACACACAAGATACTTATAGGAAAAATAACTATGACAAGAAACTAAAAGGAAAAACCTGGATGACAAATTATTTCAGTAAATTAGTAAAGATTTCTGTGGATATAAAGGAAGGTTAACTAGTAATATATCTAATAATAGTAGTAGTAGTAGTAATAATCTAATAATTTCTCATTACCTAAAAGACAAAACCAACAAACAAAAACATGTTTTGCTGATTCAAACACGATGCTGCTCTGTAGGAGCCGTGCTGATGGAAGAAAATAATACTGTCTTGTGACTGGTTGCACACATTGGCCACTGAGCGGCGTCTGTCCTGTTTACTTGTTTATATTATATCGCTCATCTTATTTCTACCCTCACAAAACTTCTGTGTGTATGAAGGTTTGTGCTGAGCCTTTGTGATGTTCTTCACAAAGGTTTAATGGTTGGATGAGAATGGTTCAGACCCTGCAGGTCTCTTCTCTTTTCACCTGCATCTCCAAAGAATCTCAATGGATGATGCTGGTAACATCACAGAAGTGCTAAAACTGAAAGAGAAGTGAAAGCTTCTTGCTTGCAAAAAGGGAGGGTATTTGTTCAAGTTTCTGATGTGCATACATTTTGACCATGATGTTTGTCTTTGCTTCGTGCACACATAGAGAGGTTTATTAAATAATAAAAATAGTTTTTGTTTATAACAGGATGCCTTTATAGTGACCACGCTCTTGTCTACACCAGCAGCTGTGGGTTGGACGCAAAAACAATTAGGAACGAATGCTAAAAATTCCTCTGAGCTCTCAGAGTTTATCTGAGACAAGAGAAGATACTCTAGACAGAAAGTATGAATGAATTAAGTTTACTTACAAAAACTAGATGATAATGACTGTAATTAGTAAACAATGCATTTTCCTGCTTAAACTGGAATCCAAAATCCTGGTATAAATAAGAATCTGTGTTTGCTCATTCTTAGATTACTCAATGAAATAACACCCAATTAAAGTATCTCTTCTACCCCTTTTCACTCTCAGGGGGCAGCCGTGGCCTAGAGGTTGGAGAAGCGGCCTCCATTAGCCGGCTGATGTGCCCTTGAGCAAGGCACTTAACCCCCCAATATGCTCCCCGGGCGCCTGATGCGGCAGCCCACTGCTCCTGTGTGGTTCACTGCATGTTGCATGTGCATGTGTGAAATGCAGAGACTAATTTCCCAGTTTGGGATTACTAGAGTGAATAAAATTAAAAAAAAAAAAAAAAATTAAATTCAGCTCTCCTTCCTTTGGGTTGTTAAGGTCACTGAAGAAGCCAGTGGCCTGTGCTGCCCTCTACAGGCAAACAGCAGAAACTGTGCTATAAAGGCCATTTCAGAAATGTTATCAAAGTTTCTCTACCTGTTGTGCCATGAGTTCTATCCTGCTCTCCAAAGTGTTGGAAACCTTGATCTTCCCATTATCATTATATACTTCAACTCCTCCGCAACTGCAAAACAAAGAGTAGACACTTGCTGCATATGCGAGAGAACAAGCAAACCCAGCAATGTATGCCTTTTCTTCACTTTTTTCAATCACAATCACATTTTTTTATATTGAGCATACTGAAAATGCGAGTTGATGTTAGAGAAGTATGTTAAAACACCTTACATGCTTGATGGAAGAAAACGTTCCTGGTCGATTCTGACGACTATGTTGCTCTTTACTGCCTCTTTGTAGATAGGGATGTTCTTATTGACTGCAGCCTGTCAAGCAATGAAACACTTAGAACACACAACACTACCAACTATCCTGTCTTTAATGACTTGCTAAGACAATCAGAGCATACAACACGGTAGTCACCTCAACCTCACCTGAACCATTTCTACATCCTGCTGTCGGCAGCGAATGGTAACTTTAGGTTCCAGCAGTTGATAGAATCCCTGAAAAGTGAAAAGGACAAACTCAGAAAACATAAAGAACCAACAAACCAATCAACTGTTGATATTGCTGTATCGTTCAATGAGAGCAGCTGGAGGTTCTACCTGAAGCACCAGGCCCTCCAATAGGGCGGAGTACCTAGCAGGGTCCTTGGAAATTTCTGCAAGTCTTTGACGGGCCTCATTCAACAAATCCTGAGACAAGACCACAGGTTTAAAACAGATATGAGCCCTTTGAATTTACAGACAAATTCTTATTGCTTTTAAATTCATGCTCATAAACCCTCTTATTCAGATGCTATGGAGTCAGGCAGTACTGCGTAAAGGCTTGTCTGTGGCAACAGACGATTATTGGGGTGGTGGTACTGAACTGACATGAAAGGATCTAATTCAGTGGTGAACAGGACAAAGCATTAAGCACTCGTGAACACTATGATTTGGTTGAGCCTAACTCTTGAATTCATCCTAGTAGCATAATAGTTGAAAATAAGATACCATTTATCAATATACTGAATGTCAGTGTGACAAACTTCTGTGTCAGTTGTGTAGTATGAACTCAACATGTGAGTGAGTGTTGAGAGTTGATCTCTAACCGTGATCATGTCGTCACGGGCCTTCAACACCTTCAGCCTCGCCTGGTTCATCAGGTTGGACATCTGGCTGAGAGAGTGGAAGGGAAAGCCAATGAGTGAATCAGCTGGAGCACACCTATAAGCATCTGTCCTGTTTGACAGCACAGCTGGATTTTAAGAGGTCGATATGGTGACATTCATGCTAGGAAACTCAGAACAAGAGGAAAATACACAAAAAATTTTAAAGTTAATTCAACCTCTTGCCAGTCAAAAGTCTCACATTAAACCTGTTTCCCCCCCTAAACTGGCAATAAACGACCAACAACTCACATTTTCTTATGCTGTTCAATCTGCTTCTCTTTCTTCTCATAGTATTCCATGATTTTCACCCGCTGAGTCTGCACCAGGCGACCTTTCTCGATGTTGAACTCTTCCTCGGCCTGTAAACAGATGAGGATGACAAGGCCCGTTACTGGCCCCTGCAGCAAACATGCCAGGAATGAATGACAGACCAGTCAATTACCTTAGCTTCAATTTCTTCAACTTTCTCTTTGGCCTCTTGCTCAATGAAGGCCATCATGTGCTTGATCTGCCGAAAGAGACAAACGTCTGTTCAAATTCAGGCGTCTCACAAGATGCAGCCTTTGTGGCTGACGTTGTGTCACATTTCTAAATGTAAGTACAAACCAGTTCACGATGCATTACAAACATTTTCTTACTTCAGACTTTAGCATTAGAGTGCTTTAGATGCCCTCGTTTACTCCTGCTGGACTAACCTCCATAACTTGGACCCATTACTGACAGTTTATTGCAAATCTCCACGTGTGCTAACATAACACAATATTGTCAAAATGAATTGAAAAATAAAGTGAAATTGAATGTCAGCGAGGTTAGTAACGACCTCGGAAGTCATCGTTAACAGTTACTGCAGAATAATGATTCACGAACAGCTGGCGGTGAAACTATAATTTACATGCAACGGTAGTCCAGGTTTCAGCCCGTTAGCTACCGTTAAGGTCTGTTATGTTTAGCTAACATTACCTTAACAGCTACAGAGTGTAACGTTGTCTACTTTACCTGTTTCTGTACATCAGCGTCGGTGAGCGCCATGGCCGTTCTTCAATATATTTTGCTTATCTGAAGTCTGTAAACAATTATATCTTCCCGACCACTTGTACAGTCCAGCTGGACGGTGACAGTTGAGAGACTATAACATTACTTTTTCGCTTCTTTTTGAATTCACGTCGAGCGAGCGACAGAGGACCGAACGGAACATCCGGTCAGACCTTCAAAGTAAAAAACGTATCGGCTAGGTCAAGTTTTTGGAAACCGTGAGGAAAGCGTGCCCCTCCCCTCCCAATGTTTTTTATCTTAAGAACACGCACCAGTCACAGTGTTTTCAAATAATTTCAGATATTAACTGCAAACCGAATACTTTTAATATAATATTTTCAGCCTGTGGGACCAGGGTTTGGAGGTTACGGGGCGTCGCCTAACGTCCTCAAACCGCGCTCTTTCAGTCCGTTTATGTGCAGTACTCTCATAATTTTGACATATGTCATATCTGATGGCATCTTCCACCGTTGGGGTGCATAAGGCTATGGACATTCGCGTCAAATTTCACTCTCAGGAAAGGCAACTTTAATTATGCTCTAAGCTTATAATGTTAATTTATGTAAAGTCACACTTAAACAGCTATTAAAAATACTCAACTGGAAAGTTAGCGTTTCGTTATCAAGGTTGAACACTTGTCCGGTGACTAATGAGAGTATTATTTTGAAGGTTGCGACAGGAACATTGGTGTTATATTGTCGCTAACTTGTGTAGCTTCCAACGCACACTGTGCTAGTGCTGCATGCCAGTGGTGGGCTGCCCTCCTCAGATACTGTTGCTGGGTACTGTGTCGCATATTTCTTTTCAACTTGTCGCCCGTCAGCACCTGGTTGCCTCTGGACAAGGACGGTAAGAAGTCGACGCCCTCAGGGTTACATTTCAATTCAAATTAAGTTTTGCGTTTCCGAAATAGCACCCAAAACGTATAATTAATGTTAAGCTAGCGATAGCTTGCATGTGTGCTGAGATGTTCTGGCAACGGCTCGTCTGACTAACGGTAAAACGGACTTTCCAGTGAAGCAGACATTCATGAAATATGTCAGGTAATCTTCTAACGAGCCATACGTCTGCTTATTAATTGAGTATGAGCGTATTACGTTATAGTCTTTGGGAGCCATGTTGTTATTTGGAAAAATGAACGATAGTAGAATCCAAATTACTATATTAGTTATAATAATTATGTTTGTACTTGACATTTTTCATTTTGGGAACTCCTCAAGTCAGCAAGAGGTTTTATTTTGACAGTGCAAGACGGAAATTGTGTTTTTTTTTAATTTGGCAAACTTGACATTGGTCTCAGTTTTGGTTCGCGTGGTATCATCTCATCGCTTGAGCGCGTTGTGAGCTGATAACCGTTTGTCAGTTCTTACAGAACAGTAGAGCACAGCAGTATTTACATTTCCATTAAACATTTACAGGCTCGAAAGAAGAACGTTTCACGCTCTTCCGTCCACCACGTGCGTTGTGTAAATTGGGGAAGTTGACATGTCCACCTGGCACAGTGCGCGTACGACTCTGTCCTGACATGCGTAAGATGACTGGGTGGGACATTTGTTTTATGTCATACACCTGACAGCCGTTTTACAGTTATGTGACTTGGATTCCCTCGTGTTTTGGCCAGTATTGACTGTAGTGCAGCAGTTATGATTTGTCAAAATAACACGTAGATTTTCCTCCTCTGGCTGTCATTTTCCTTAGGTGAGACGTCCAGCTTTGACTGTAAGAACTTATGTGCCTGAGAGTCTGACACAGGTCTGTTCAATGGCTACCTCAGGCTCCACCTCTTCTGCCTCCATCACTACCACTGTGCCTGAGGATTTCCATTATGAAACCAAGTACATTGTGCTCAACTACTTGGGAATGCTGCCTGCTAGTAGGTCACAGGTGCTGACCACAGCTCCAGGTGAGAAGGAAGACATTTCTGTCTGTTGATGTAGTTTTTAAACATAATCTGAGTGAAGTTATTGCTTCAGTCTGAAAGTGAAGTGCAGAAATGAGATGACCATATGTCCTGAAGGGAGACACTGCTCCTAGCTGAAGAGCAACCACTGTCAAGGACAAGGACCCTGTTTTAGTGCTTTCTGTTGTCTCCTCGTGCAGTGTGCGACGCATATGTTCGAGCAAACCTCACACTTGTGCATTTACACAGCACATAAATAGAGTTGTGTACACATGCATGCATGCTAGTAAAATACTCAGGGTACGTAGGCAGGTTGCCACCTGTTTACCGGCTCAGTTTGGCCCTCTCTGACTTTGGCATGGAAACACATTCAGAGACTGGTGTGCCCATTTAAACGTGACAGTTATGAATTGCTTGTAAATAAATAGATGTCATGTGAGACTCTGTATAAGCCCAGCTACGATCCATCCAATCTGGTTTCCAAAGTCGCTGAAGACTGGCCTGTCTTTACAGAGGCTTTTATAGCAGCTTTGTGCTATGGCCTCAGGCGTGCAGCATGCCTGTTTTTCATCTCGTTCCCTATACGTCTGGCATGCAAAAGCACGCACAGTTGAGTGTTTTTTGAGGCAGTTTTTGACCTATAGTTATGCATGTGTTACATTCGTAATTTCCTCAGTAGATGTTGTTAGAGAAATTATGTGTTAAACTAAATCCATAACTCTGACTTAGTGCAATGAAACCCTGGGCGCCGCATGTTTGTGGTGAAATAAATCTTTATTTGAAGAGAAACATCCTACTTGGGAAGTAAGACAGTTTTGCAGGAGGGCCATTTTAGGCCATGCATGTCTTTCCATCTGTCACAGGATATGAACAGAGCTGTCTGTAAAAGAAATGCTTTGGCGTTCTGAGCAATGAAAGCAGAAGGAGAGATGGTAAAAAAGGAGAGAGAGGAACTTCTCTGTATTTCCTGTCCCTTTTTCTTGTTGTGTGCATGCTTGGAATGGGCGGAGAAAGGCAGAGGAGTGGCTGATCCCTGCTTTCCGCTTGACCCGGTCCAATTTCTGACAGCCTGTCATGTGTAATCACCGTAGGATCACTCACACGCCAATGGGCCAAAGCAAAATAGTTGGCCAGCTAGCTGTCTGGCTCAATGCTGAAACAGCACCGAGCGCAGGAAAAACCAACACTGGTCCCTGGGGCGCTCGTGTTTGAGCTGCAGGGACACAGACAGAATAGAAAAGGGGTTGACTGAGTGTCCTCTTCCTTCCTGTTAAAACAACGTCAGTGTTTGACTGTCATGAAAAGGTTAATTGGAGATCTCATATCAGTCAGTTGTTAAATCAGTGAAGAATGATGTTTAAAGGTTGCAGGTTTAGACCTAATGGAGTCCACATTCCATCATAGTGGAAATAACCAATGTGTATGGGTGTATGAGCTTTACAAGCTAAACGGCTGCTTTCAGAAAGTGTTTTATGTGAATGTGAAAGCTCATGGTCACGGCAGCCTTTGAGTCAGTGTTGCCTGCTTCATTATGCCCTCAGCAGTGCAGACTGAATCTCGTAAATAATTAATTTTAGCGTGAGCTGTGCATTTGTGTATGCACGTCAGCAGCATCATGATAAGGACGAGTAAATGAATGTCTTGAAACATAAGGTGTTAATAATACTGTAGCTGCACCTCAGCCTTCAAACATTCTCCCCTGCAGGAAAGTTAGTGTTTATACATGTACAACTGGTTTGTAGGGAAAACTATGTGTATTTGGTGTCGTGCTACATGTGCAGACATGAGTCACAGCATTTGCGTTACTTCATATGTCATGTTTATCTCTTTTTATATCTTTCAGGAGATGCCCAGAATGAGAGAGAGAGGACCACAATGATAAAAAGGCAGATAGAGGAAGAGCTGAGACAACTGGAAGATGAAATCGCTGCCTGTAATTACACAAACACACACACACACAAACACACACACAAATATTTCCAGTGTTTATCCTTGGAAAAATTTTGGAATTACATATTAGGAGCAGTGTTCAAAGTGTTCAGGGCTCAAATCAAGGAGTCAAGTCTCCACAATGGTACAGATAAAACAACACGAGATTTTAGAGCAAATGCAGATACCACGCTTTAAAGCACAACACTCAAACAAATATATGAAAGGAAAATCCCAATAAAAGCCTTGCAGAGTAAAAATACCTTCTATTTGTCTGGATTTTGTGAGTTATCACCAGTGTGTCTGTATGTGCGGTAGAATTTATACTGCCTTCAGAGGATATGTAGTGATTTTCTTGCCGTTTGTCAGTGTTATTACCTTACCTTGTTGTCTCTGGCCATGCAAATACTTCCTAAAAACAAACTGCACTGCCTGTTTGAGATACCACCCGTCCTGTGTTTGCAGCCTTTTCCACTACAGGCTTCGACCGGCACACGTCGCTGGTGTTTAATCCGGCCAACCCAGACGCCTCTATTGAAGACTGCCTTGCTGCAGTGGGAGACCGGGTGGCCAGAGAGCTGGACGCACACCTGACAGCAGCCGTACACACTCTCCTCGCAGGGTCAGTTTGCAGCAGACACATTTGTTTGACAGTAATGATGCTAAATCACCATCACTGTTTTGAGATCATCACTGCTTATAAAAGGTTAATACAAAACATATTTCACACAGAAACAGAATTGTGGGGGCCACTGCAGCAACTATACTATTCAGTACTGACTGCTGTTTTGCATCACATTCATACAGTGTGAGGAAAAATGTGTGTGCCCACAGCGTGACAGTCACAGTCACAATCTCAGAGGAACGACAAAGGCAATATTGATACACTGCTGCTTACTTCACTTTCTCTTGCGTGAACTCTTGAACTTAAAACGAGGGAAAAAGGCTATGTTGCATGAGAATGATCGAAAGTTTTGCGCTTAACTCTGAATGTATTAAGGCTGGAAGAAGTGTAAATAAAGTGATATGAAAAAATGGAAGAAGAAAATCTAAAAACCCAACTCAAATATTACTTAAATCAAGTCGGATTGTGCAGGGTATACACACACATTGATTCATGTGGGTGCCCATCCACAAATCCCATGAATCCACGTCCTAGCCCTCCCTAATCAGCACTATCATGTGTATGCAGTTTTAGCTCGAATTGATTGACCTAATGCAGATTATGTCACACACACATTATACACACACATTCACCTCTACTTTTCTAAACCAGTCAACTTTGAAAATCCAGGAGTCATTGGAGAGAGTAGAAAGCAGCTTTTGGATGTGCTCCTTCTGTATGTGCAAAAACCATTTGAAGCCTCGCTGACATCCATGTGTTACAAGACAAATACATTTACAGGATAAAGCATGTAACATAAGTGAATTTCAGGTGTGTGAATCTGACCCAGGAGGAAGGTGTAGCTTCACAAGTCATCACTGGGGTCAGTTAGAGAACTTAGATCTGACTCCATGAAAACAGATAATAACAGAACATCATGGATATGCAGTCAGCCCCCATCTGACCGCACTGAAAGTTCAACATGTCAGCAGTTACAATCAGAGGTCAGTTAAAAGGTCAATCCAGTGTTTTAGAAGCTTTTGGCAGGTGAACAAAAACATTTATGTGGATTAGTGGGTATGATGTGTAATTTTTGGATTCTGGGCACATTTACTATCTCCTGAAGAGTTATTATGTAGACTTTGTCTTTAATACCAGTGATGTTATCTATGTCTGTTTCAGGCCTCTGGATTACCAGAGATTCAGAGACATAACACTGGATCTCTCAACTCACACGCAAGGAGGCTGGAACAAGGTGACTTTTATTTGTTCTCTATATCCCGATTAACAGAAAAACAACATACAAAAGATGCAACATCTCTGTTCCCCTTCTTTGCTTTCATTCTTCCCTTCTTTTTAACTTCTACTCGTCCTCTCTCTCCCAGGTGTTAGTACCTTTGGTGCTGCTTCAGGCTTTACAAAGCGAGGGTCAGTCACTGACAACTCTGTTGCATCTGGGCGTACGCTTCCTAGAGGAGGATGAAGCTGGCTACATCGTCCAGCAGGGGGGATGGGTGAGTTTTTATTATGCATGCGGTGCAGGAAATCCACAGATTTCCTAATTACTCTTAGTTACCAGCAACTACTTTGTGCTTCTTAGTTGTTAAATATTATGGAGAGGTGGCACGGATGGAACAGGATGTTGTGCAAAGTGAACAGAACAAAATGCTTCCACCATTCTCAGAATAGATGCACAGAACTCAAAATAGCCAAATGAGGGCGTCAGTGAGCTTCTTGTACAGATGTGTCAGAGCCCAGAGTCCCTGTTCCTGATCCCCTCAACAACCACATTACCATACACCAGATTAAAATATACATCATACTGTACTGTGTACGTATGACAATAACCCCTCAACAAATAATCTTCATAAATAACCTGCAAGTGTTTAAGTGTTTCACTGCTATAGATTTTTTGTAGTATAATAATTTCATTTAAAACCAAACCAGCAGCCTCTGTCCCCTGTCACTCAGCAGTCGATGCTTCATGTAATCTACTTTGTGGCCATTTGCATCTTTTAACATCCTTCTGTTGACAACATTCAGTCATAGTTTAGACCAAAAACCTGATAGTGTAGAAGATGTAGCTTTGTCTTATGGGGAAAATGATTTATTTTCATATTTAACATATAACAACACATTTTATTCAGACATGAACTCTACTCATGTGAACTTTGCTGACAGAATCCTTAGAGCTACTGTTCAGCTGTGCAAGTTGGGACTGACTGTTCTCAGGTGAGAACACTGTGATCCAGTGCGGTGTTTACTCACACAAATGTAGGGATAGCAGGAATATATCTCGCCCTGTCAGCCAAATGATTTATGGCCGCTTTCCTCACACTTTTCCTGTTAACTTATTATCATAGTTGCAACTTTCGCAACTGCAACTTTTCTCATCTTTTGGCTTTCGTCTTCCAGTGTTTGATTAAGTAGAACACTGCGTCACGGATGAATGAGGTCATCCGACGAAGGGTCACATGACTTGTTAGCAGCCGCTCTGGTCGCCATTACCTCATTGTCGTGATGCTCTGTCTGGTTTTGTGAATGTAACGTGAACGGAATGCTGGCTCCAAACAAAGATGCATTTTTGCACTTTGTTATGTCACAGGGGATGAGCAGATGAATGGCAGGGACAGGATCAGCAATGGAGGGGTGAAGAGAGAGGAGGAGACAGAGAGCTTGCATGAAGAGACTGGCGATAGGAAGGGAGGGAATAAAGAGGAGGGAGGGGTGAGAGATGAGGGAGAAAAGGGAGGAGGGGGTGAGCATGGTGATCCAATGAGGAGCAAAGTGAAATCTCCATTAGTTTGACAGCTGCCTGCATGCACACTAGCTTCAGCTGGCTTCCCACATCCACCCCATCTCTACGCCTTGAGTTTTGTCTGTTAAAGTGAAACCAGGACTTCACTCTGAGGTAGGATGTTCTCCCTGTGATGCTGAGGAGTCTACAGAGCGAGCTCATTGGTCTTGATGTGTGTGAACGAGTGTATGACTGTGCAGCAGTGACAAACTCTCAGCTTTGGAATACTTGGATATTTCGAGTTCTTGTTATTATTAAGTGGTTGCATGTAAACATATGGATGGATTTTTGATATAGCACAGTAATCTCATTCCATGAAATGTGAACTCACAAAGCAAGAAAATGGAAAGATGCTCATTGCTACTAAATGAGTAACATCAAGTTAGAGAAGCTAGAGAGCAGAAACAAGCTTTCTTTATCATATTTATCTCAGTTATTTATTAATGGTTGTAACGACACAGCAGAAATCTTAAATGCACGGATTAGTGCTGGTGTCTTCTCCTCTTCCAGGACATTGGTGTGACTGTAGTGTTAGTGAGGCACCATGTTTGGGTGCCTCTCACAATGCCGTTATTAGTTACATCAGAATACAATACGGATTATTATGACCCTAATGTGGTGTACACTTCATTTGGCAGGAACAAAACCAGCAGCCCTCAGACAGCGCACAGCCAGGGATGGGTAGGTGGAGGACATGATGGGGGAGGGACACGGGGACATGGTGGAAAAAATTGTTTAATGAAGGAGATGGGCTACAAAACTGGGGAGTTGAATTGATGCTGAAAAGCCTCGGTTGTAGTTGAGTTCCTGTACACCAACCGGCCTGTCTGGCTTGTCTCTAGTACTTTGTTCACAGCCTGTCTCCTGTCTGTCAGTCTGAATGCTTGTGTGCTGTTGTCGGTCTAACAATCATCCCTCAGAGTCTGACAGTGAAAACTGCTGCATGAACTGAGTGTGCACAGCAGCCATTTCATATTACAGTCCTTGTGATGTAAAGTGACTCCTGAGGTTGAAAAGTGGCACACTGACCTCTTAGCAAAGAGTCGACAAAGACGGAGGTTATTTTACTGCAGCATATTTGGCAGTGAGTTGATAGTCAAAGCAGCATATCATCAAAGGTAATAAAGCAGCTTCTACAGACTCCCAGTTTTGCAAAAGCAATAGCTGCTGCTGCCGCTTAGAAACAGTGATGTTACCTCGATGGTATTGTAAGGACAAGGTGCTGCAAAGGTTCCAGCCTGGACCCTGTCAGGGCACATCACGCTACACCCTGCACAGCAGAACAGTGCTTCCCTGTGTTATGTAAGCACGCTCTCACCAGCGACAGGGTGAAATGTGTGCATCACTGTGCCGCTGCATCGGCACAAAGCTGGACTAGAGTAAAGTGTCTGTGCAGGCCGAGGAAGCCCCAGAAATAACTCTCATAATCTTCCAACAACATCATCACCGAAGGCTTGACTGGCCCACTTGTAGCTTACTAAAAACTTGCTACAGCAGCAGCACACGGGCTGACTGCCAAGATTTAAACAGGGCATCCGTCCATCTCTCTGGCCTGTTTATCCATCAGTGTCACTGCTGCCACAACACTGTTCATGATGACTGGCCAAAAACCAATAGTCACTGATGCAAATTGTGTAGCTGCGCATCAAGAGCAGGCTAGTTTTAAAAGGAGTTTGTGCAAGGTTCTCCCAAATTGTCAGATTCCATAAACACGTTTAGTCCTCAACTTGTCTGGGCTTCTGTGGGAAACTTAATATACTAGGAATGTATTGGCTTTTCCATTATTGAGTCAAATTGTATTGTTGGGGGAGGAGAACTTAATAAATAGTTTGTTTGTATCACTATTATTTGTGAATGAAACAGTGAGATTGGTTGGCAGTGTTCTTCCATAACATGGTTGTATTGTTTTGATGGAGACGTGTGCAGCAGATATTCCAGTCAAGTATTGAAAACATGAAGATGGATTTATCTGTGTTAGTGTTGATGGTAATTCTTCCTTCGATGACATATGTCATTTGCATGGACCTCTGGCCCGAGGCCTGCATAGCCACTCTTGGTGTTTATAAGTTTAACTGAGATCTATTTATTAGGAAATTTAAGGTACAATTAGATCATTGATTTCACTTAACTTGACCAGCTGCTGTGTGACCTCTTGCAGTGCTTGTCCATTGGAACAGTGATGACATAATCCTCATAAATGTCAGGACTTTCACTGCATTGGATCATATTGATCAAAAAAATGTCCCAGCTGTGCATTATATTGATTAGGAAGAAAAGTGTTTCCTGTTTTGTGCTCTTGTGGGTTTGACATATTGTTGTAATGCAGCAGCTTTCTTCTCCCAAAATCTCAGTAGAGTTTCGGGTGTTTTTAAGGGTCTTTTGGACAGTGGCTATGTTACTCATCCAATGCCAGATTCTGTGTTTAATATCAGAGCAGTGTAATGTTGTGTGAGAGGGAGGCGGCAGTGCAGTGACAGGTAGGCTGCACACCCTTGGCTCTGGAACAGGAATGTGTCCTTGTTTTACAGTTATATAGTTTGTGTTTGTCTTGGGGCGAGGGTGGGGAACTGCAGAACACACCACCTTACGACCGAACTCTTAGAGCTCAGCGTGTTTCCCAGCTTCAGCAGTGCTGGAGGACAACAACGCAGAGCACTGAAGAAAGCACAAATATAGACCAGATTCACAGTGGATTTTCTGCTCAGGTGCATGTGTTTTACTCTTTGTTCGATAATTCAGGTTTGAAGGTTATTTGTAAGAATAGTACATTCATATTTTGCTTCCGTGCACAGAACTTTTACTATTATTCATTGTGGCTCTAGCTGTGGACTTCACCTGGTTTGGTAGTGAGTTTGTCCTGCATAATTCTCATACTTTAAGCTGTTTTGTATATTTTGACATTTACCACCAAACTGCATAAAAAGTTATAAAAGAGAAGGTTCATAGTTGGTCTCATGCTGTACAGTGCAGCTAAGGCTGGGACACTCAGTTCTTGTGTGCATAGTTTTCACTCAGTCCAAGTTCCTTTTGAGGTTTCATTTCAGTTTGGATATAAGATCAGTGAGGATGTTGTAGCAGTAGAAACTTGAAACCACAAATGCAGGAGAGGGATTGATTGTCATTGCTCTTGAATATCAGCAGCCTTTTGCTGTGGAATGTATTCCCCATGGCACCCCTGCCCTGCTCTGTCCAGCTGATGGGGAGGATGGTGAGGGTTTGGTGAAACACTAGCTCTCCCACATGCAAATCAGCTTATAGAGAAAGCGAATGTTGGATAACGACGGGATGCGGTTAGATTTAATCTCTTTCCTGCCTCCCAGGATGCAGCTGCCATGTGAGTGTCCTTGTAAGGAGAATAACCTTCACAGCTTGACCATGTCATTAAAAATCAGATTTATGAAGGTCAGTAAATGGTTTACGTACTAAATGCTTCCTCAGAAGTTCAGTTGTGTGTTGACCAGATGCAAATTGGCGGTCAGTGGACACTCTGAATACCATAATGACACATTTTCATGTTTTCAAATGAGACGGTGTTGCCTTAGGAGGAAGTCTCTGCTGTCAGAACCTGTGTGTCTGCTGTACACACACGCACGCACGCACGCACTCCCTGTCTGTTTGAATCTCGTCCGTTCAGGTCACACCTATGTGACATGCAGAGAAGACTGCTCATGACAGATCCACATTGAAGTTCAACCCAGTCTAGCTCGGTCTATTATCTGTAAAACCAGATCAGTTGTTTCCGGTACACCCAGCCCACTCTTAGCATTTTCTGTCACGTGCTAGATGTACATGCTCAGACAGATAGGAATGTCTTGGCTATGCTAACGAGAGGCTCTGTGGATAGCAATGTTTGTCTGGTGGTCGTTCCACCACATATATTCATGATCCCCAGAGGATGAGGCCACCAGACTTTGATGATCCCATGACTGTTCCTCTAGCACCACCATGCCACCATGAGGTTCACCTTTTGTGCTTTTGAGTGAAATGTCTCAAGAAATATCAGATGTGTTGCTGTTAAATTTGATTGCACATTTACGTTCCCCTCAGGATGAACTGTATCAACTGTGACGAAGAGCGCACGTTCAGCACGAACATCCAGCTGGCCGCGCTGAACGTACGCTCCCTTTTAAATAAAACTTTTATCATAAACGACCTGATTTTAGATAACAAGTTAGACAGCATTCTTTTAACAGAGACATGGCTTGGCACTGACGCACCAGTTGTTCTCACCGAGGCTTGCCCACCAAATTTTAATTTTTTATTTTCGACCAGGAGTGGTAAAAGAGGGGGTGGAACTGCCTCTATCACTAAAAACATTTTGAACTCAATTGAAGTCTCTTTTAACAGTTACACATCGTTTGAGCATCATGCCTTTGTTTTTAGCAGTCCTCCTATTCTTTGTATCACAGTTTACAGACCACCCCACCACCATCATCCTACCTCTTTTATCAGTGAATTTTCTGAACTATTATCAATCATACACACCAACTATAACAAAATTCTAATAACTGGTGATTTTAACCTACATGTCGATAATAGCTCTGACGTAATGTCCAATGACTTTTTAAATCTTTTAAGTTGCATGGATTTTAAACAGCACGTCACACAGCCGACTCACAACAGAGGACACACCCTGGACCTGGTCATAACCTATGGCCTGTCCACTGGTGTGTCCTCTGTCGTTGACCTGGCTGTGTCTGACCACTACTGTGTGTATTTTAACATCACCAGTTTTAACCACCAGGAGGCCCCAGTGAGAAAGGTGAGGAAACGCTGCGTTACTTCTGAAGTGGCTGCAAATTTTATGGAGATTTTAAAGAGCACTCCTGCAGAAATTTTACCTGCTTCTTGTGATTTTATTGTTGTCAATTGTAACAGCAAACTGAAAATAACACTGGACTCTGTCGCACTGTCCACTTTTAACCAAAACCATAAAAACAAAACCTACACCACCGTGGAGAAATAACGACGAAATCAGAAAACTCAAAAGAAATTGCAGGAGTGCAGAGAGGAGGTGGAGAAAAAGCAAACTGACAATTCACTATGAAATATTACGTGAACAGCTGAAAATCTACAATAACACAGTCAAACTGGCACGAATCTCTCATTTTTCAAGACTCATCACAGACCATAAAAACAACACCAAATTCCTGTTCTCCACCATCGATCGTTTAACTAATAGCAATTTTAAAAAACCCTCCAAACCCCCATCAGATGCCCTCTGTGAGGACTTTGCAGACCACTTCAGAAATAAAATCGATAATATCAGATCCAGTCTTTCACCCCAACAGAATTTATTTTTTAACACACCTGTACCATTACTTTTACCTGAGGAAACACTGGAGAGTTTTGCCCTGGTGGACGCAAGGACACTTGGTCGAGCTTTCTCCCAAGTAAACCCAACAACCTGCCTTTTAGACCCAATTCCCACATCACTTTTAAAAACCTTTTATGGCTTCTTTGAGGAACAGATTTTAAATATTGTAAATTACTCTCTTCAGACAGGTGTCTTCCCCGCCGCCTTTAAAACATCAGTGGTGAAGCCCCTTCTGAAGAAGAGTAAACTAGACCCCAACATTTTTAATAACTACAGACCTGTGTCCAACTTACCATTTTTAAGTAAAATATTAGAAAAGCTGGTTTTTAATCAATTAAATGATTTTTTTTTAAATAGTATCAATATTTTGGAGAAATACCAATCTGGCTTTAGGATGAACCACAGTACAGAGATGGCCCTTTTAAAGATTTTAAATTCACATAAACTCACAGTCTTGGTACTACTGGATCTAAGTGCTGCCTTTGATACAGTAGATCACCACATTTTATTAAACAGACTGAGATACCTAGTCGGCCTCTCTGGTACTGTTTTTAGCTGGTTCAGCTCCTATCTCACAGATCGATATTTCCGGGTAAGTTTGGATACATGTTCCTCCAGAACACATAAAACAAGTTGTGGGGTGCCCCAAGGGTCAATTTTAGGTCCAATTCTTTTTAATGTATATATGCTTCCCCTTGGGGACGTCATCAGGAGACACGGCATCAGCTTCCACAGTTATGCAGATGATACACAGCTGTACATTTCCGTGTCTCCTGAAGACACAGGGCCAATTGATGCTCTTTTTAACTGTATTTTAGATATAAATTCATGGATGGCAGAGAATTTCCTTCAGCTCAACCAGGACAAAACAGAGGTCTTAGTCACTGGTCCTCAAGGCAAGAGAGAGAAACTTTTACCAAAACTACAAGATTTTAAACCAACACAATGTGTAAAGAACCTGGGCGTCATTTTTGACTCTGAGCTGAATTTTATTCCACATATTAAAAATGTAACAAAAAAAGGTTTTTATCATCTTAAGAATATAGCCAGAGTCCGCCCATTTCTCTCTCAAGCTAACACGGAGGTGCTGATGCATGCCTTTATCTCCTGTCGTTTAGACTACTGCAATGCCCTGCTCTCTGGCCTCCCCAAAAAGACCATTTCTAACCTGCAACTATTACAGAACTCAGCCGCACGCGTGCTGACGAAGACCAGAGGGCGGGCTCACATTACACCGATTTTAAAATCGCTGCATTGGCTCCCTGTGTGTTTCAGGATCGATTTTAAGGTTCTTTTATTAGTTTTTAAATGTCTTAATGGTCTTGGGCCCACTTATTTATCTGACATGCTTTTATCATATCAACCCTCTCGGGTCCTGAGGTCCTCCGGCATTGGACTTTTATTTATTCCTAGAGTTAATACAAAAACCCACGGGGAGGCTGCATTCAGCCATTACGGCCCTCGACTATGGAATAGCCTGCTGGAGAGCATCAGGACTGCAGAGACTGTTGATGTTTTTAAAAGGAGGCTCAAGACTCACCTTTTTGGTTTGGCCTTTAACTGATCTCTTTTAAACTTTGAATTCTTCTATTATGCTATTTTTACTTCTTATATTTCTTATGACTTGTTCTTAGTTATGCACTTTATCAGTATTACATCCTAAAATCTTATTACTTTTATTTATTACTTACTATTTATTAGTTATTTATTTGTCTATTTTTCCTCTACATTTTTAACTTTCTTAAAGCTTCTAATTTTTGTGCATTATACCTGCTTTTATCTTTAATTTATTTGGTTATTTATCTATTTATTTATTTTTTCTTTAGTCTTTTAATTTCTTTCTTTAATTTCTACATGTTTCCTCATGTGGGGGCCTCCACACTGGGGTGTATGCCCGGTCTGCCCACGGGGGCCGTTGCTTGGAGGCCGCCTGGGCCAGAGGGACTTGGGTGGCTCTGCATTAAGTGCGGAGTCTGCCCCTGTCCATCGGCGTCTGGGTGGTCTCTGTGGCGGCGCTCCCGGTGGCCGCAGGCTGTGGCGCTTCCCAGTGTGGATGGCTCCCATAGGTGTTTCCTCACATGGTTCCTCAGTGCCCTGCCATGTCTCAGCACTGTGTGTGTATGTGTGTGTATATGTGTGTGTGTGTTTTGTGAGTGTTTGTGTGAGCGCATGTGTGTATATCTGGAAGTGGGATATTGTCTGTCATATTATGCTTTTATTCTTTCTGTTGTTGTATTCTTTTATCTTGTGAAGCACTTTGTGTTGCATTTTAAATGGATGAAAAGTGCTATATAAATAAAGTTTGATTTGATTTGATTATCAAATACCTGCTGAATGAATGACATTCCCATCAACATCAGCTGTATTTTGTCTTATGTGCCAATTAGCAAATGTTAGCATGCTAAAATGCTAAACATCAACCTGTCGGTGTGTTAGCATGCTGTAGTTAGCATTTAGCTCAAAGCACTGCTGGGCCTAAGTACAGCCTCACAAACGGCTAGTATGGCCTTAGACTTAATTGTTTTTTTATATAGCATGACTTGTGATTAAAGAGGAGATGCTAATGTGCACCAGTCCAAAGTTAAGGCCTGTTCAAACCTGGACTCACGGGGCTGCTGGGTGGGTCGACAGTGAGCATGTCAGGATGCATCTTGCCCTTTTGTGCTCATTGTGAACATTGTGGCCTATTTGTGAGCCACATACTGTAGATTCTGCATCACATCACTGCATGCCCAGCAGATGGAATGATATGGCTGGTAGGGTCACTCTCTCATGCTACAATATCTATTGTTCCCCGCAGCTGATGTGAAAAACTAGCTTTGGGAAAAAGTTCTAATGTTTTGAGGTCAAATTTAGATCAGACTCTACTCTTTGATTTATTTCAGCATATTTTGCTTCAGCAAGTCGACCTTTGTGTTAGTCACTCATACCCACATGCTCATGTGATATTATCCATTACATAACAGGAGAGCTTTGCAGATGGCTCCTGAATTATTGTTAGTAGCTAAATACCACTAGGTGGCACACAAGGCTAAATTAAGGTGTAAAGCAGTGCAGCAATATAATGCAGACTGTCAGTTTAAGAGTGAAGATTTTCATTTTCACTCAGTGTTTTGCAGCAGTGTCCTGATCTAAACTTGGACCCAATCTAAATTTAATCTCTCAACTACAGGATCCCGCAAAATATATTGACCTGTGTGACTGAATGTTTGCTTCAGTTTCTCTGCTTTGTATGTCACATGGAGATTATTGTTGATTTTCTTCGTGAGTGAAATAATCCCCCATCATATTGCACCCATGAGGAAACGCATTTTCAACCCTGGTTCCAAAAAAAAATTAAGCAGATTATGATCACTAGCTAATCCTTTTTGACATATACTCAATTGAAAACAGTACAACATCATTGATTTTTGTAAACATCTGCTTCTTCTGAGTTTGATGCAGCAACATGTTTCAAACGAGTCGGGACAGGAGCAACCAAAGACTGGTAAAGTTGTGGAATGCTCCAAAAACACCTGTTTGGAACATTCCACAGGTAAATGGGTTCATTGGTAACAGGTGATAGTATCATGATTGGGTATGAACGGGGCATCCTGGAAAGGCTCAGTCGTTCACAAGCCAGGATGGAGCGAGGTTCACCACTTTGTGGACAGATGATTGGATAAAGAAGATTACTACATGGGCTCAGGAACACTTCATAAAGCCTTTGTCAGTCAACACAGTTTGTTTGCAAGTGATTGTTTTCTATTTTTAATTGTGTTTTACACAGTGTCCCAACTTTGTTGGAATTAGGGTTGTATAAAATAATGAATTTTTCATTTATTACTCAGAATTGTTCAATATCACCTCAGACTTGTTTACTCACCTGGTTTACAGGATATAGAATGCTGATGCCATCTCTGTCTGTCTTCCACAGAGTGAAGTATTCAGACTTGAATCAGAGGAGGAACGCGGTGTGACCATTGCTGAAGACAGCAACGACATTTACATCCTTTCAGGGGAGCAGCATCCTGACCAGCTCAGCCCCCCCTCCTCGTTGCTCTGCACTGGAGACAACAGCAGTGAGCAGAGCTCTTGGCAGACAGAAAGCTTACCCGTGTCTCTGGCTGGCCACGAGTCTTGGGCACAAGTTGGTGTGATGGACCCTGAAGACGTGAAGAGTCTGGACAGCAATGAGGGTGTGGCTCTGGCCGAGGAGCGCAGCGAGAACAACTCCTCAAACTCAGACATTGTCCACGTTGAACGCGAGGAAGCTGAGCTGCTCGAGGAAGGCGGTGAAGTCGGAGCGATAGAAGAAAGCATGATGAGTGTTTTAGGCACAGAGAGCGAGCTGGCTGAGCTCAGGGAAGAATTTAGGGACCAGACTCCACCTGTTCCAGTGTCAGCTGAGGCAGGCTCCACAGCCTCCCTGCTTTCATTAGAGGAACCAGTCGTTATAGAGACGCCTACAGTCTTGTCGGCAGAGCCTTCCCTCATCTCCTCAGAACCTGAGCTGCTTCCCCCGGGCCTAGAAGCTGATGCACACCCTCCCTCTGAGCCAGAACCTCCAGCACCTTTATTTGTTCCTGCAGTAGAACCAGAGCCTGAGCCAGAACCGGCTGCCACCCCTGCCCCAGTGCCTGCTGAGGTGGTACCCCCATCTCTGGCCAAGGAAGCCCCTGCAGCACCAGCAGAGCCTGAAGCCACCTCAGAACCAGCTCCTGAACCAGAGCAGGAGCCGGAGCCTGTCGCAGTGCCTCCCCAGCCAGAACCCGAGACTGTGGCAGAGCCGGAGGCCCCGCTGTTTGCACCCCCTGCCCCGGAGGCCCCTGTAGAAGCGCCAGCTGAGGAGCCCCTGGTGCAGCAGGAGCCAGCATCGGAGCTCCCAGTGCTGCTATATGGAGGTGCTGCACTGGTGGTCCTTGCTGCTGTGATGGCATACGGTGCCATAAGCTACAGGAGGAAGTAGACAGTATCTCTGGCAGGGAAGGAGAATAAAAAGTACAAGCTGTTATGGTAGAAAGAATTGTATTAGTACACAGGGACAGGGACTTGCCTTACAAATTGTTTTGGATTTATCAAACGAGGCTGCATTTTTTTAAAAATCTGCTATGTTTTTGGAGGCTACAAATCTGTGACAACGCCCCCCAGCAAACAAAAATCTCACGCCATCCACAACCTTACAGCTGGGAGTCCTGGCTGCTTCATCACACCAGGTGCAAACACAGAAAGGGGAAATGTTGTGATGTTTTCCTTCTCTTTTAGTCCTTCTGGGCAGTTTTGTGTTAAAGTTCTTAAGACTCCAGCCCTGCATCTCTTATATTGGAAAGTCTGTGGACTTTTAACCCTCCTCTGCTAGTTTTTGTTTCTTTTGTGTCTGTGGCTCACCGTTAGGATTGTTTTGTGCCGTTTGCGTCAGTATGCTTGCATGGAAAAAATCACTGACAACACTCCCTTAGTAAATCTCAAAGCCCACATTTACTGTTGCTGTGTGACTAAAAGTATTCTAGCGCTCTTTTTTGCATTTTTTTTCCCCCTCTGTGATGAGTCAGTCCGATACTTTCTCTGATAAACAAACCAAATGTGTTATCTGTAAGTGAAACCAATAATTTGATTTTTATGTCAGTGTGAAACTACTGCTGACACAGAACAGGCATATTTGGTTGATGTTCCATCTTTCTGTATTGCACAAGAGATTTGTATCACTTCACATGCAGCGTGTGTGTGTTTTCGTGTATTGAAACATTAAAGATTTTGCCCAAGAATGGATGAAAGTATTTAAATGTGTCCTAAGGTACTGTACTGCTGCTGCATTTGTAGAAATGATACATCAAGTGTGCCGATATACTTCCCAGGTCCGGAGTTGTTCTGTTGCCATCATCAGTATGCAAATCTGAATATACTGTGAAGCTCCAAAAACTGTTAAATACATCAAGTAACGGGGTGTTAATCTTGCTGAAATGGATTTTCCTGCTTTATTCATTCAGTACAGGGTGGCATACTCCAAATGTCAGTCATGGCTTATGTTTACCCTGCCAAAGTGAGCGGTATTACTCCAGATTTGCAGAGTAGCAGGACTGTGACTGCAGCACATCACTTTAGTCATCCCTTTAATGGAAATGGATTTAATGATTGAGTTTACTGGATGGACAACCTCACTTCCCTGGTCAAAAACCACCTTTTTCTCTGTAGTCTTTTGTCCTCTCTTTTTTTCTGCCAGTCCTCAGTATTTTGCCCCATACAAGTTTTTATTACTGCTCCGCCACAATCATGTACCTGACTCATACCACACTTTCAGTGATGATCACGACTGTCCCTGTGACTCCCCTCCCTGAGTAGAATATAAGTTAGTAGGCCACAAAGTTCTCTGGAGACAATCAAAACAGACACATGCATAAAGAATGCTGTTACAAAGATTTGGTTTTGAAGTAACAAATTTCACACACTCAGCCTCTTGTGCTGCTATGACATCACATTTTTGCATGAAAACATGACCCAGCTAGCGAAAAAATTCAGTTACTAGTGAGCCAATATACAGTACAGTGCAGGAGTTCAACAGAAAATGTGAAGCGCTTCGGTGGAATGTCTGCGGGCCGCTCGCATTCAGATTAGACAGAAAAGTGGTTATCCTGCCCTCTGAGATCTCGAGTCGGGAAGGCAAACTATGCTTCGCCCTCACTGCTGCCTCACCACCTAAATGTTTTGTTTCTGAGAATTTGGGTAATTCAGTAGGTTGTATCACTTTATGAAATCTCATGAATGGCTGTTAAAACAAGGTGCTGGACAGATGCCATCTTTGATACAGAAAGGCTGTTTCCATGTATGTCAGTCAGTGACACATACTACCACTCATGGGCTCATATTCTGCCTGTTTTCATTGGGAAACTCAAATGTACACAGCAGGATGGATATTAACAGGTCTCAAACATGACACTCTGTACCTTGACTTTCCTACAATACACTGTTTAATTTGAGAATTAAAAAAATTAACTATTTGAGAACCTTGTCTGTGGTAATTTGTCAAAATCCTACATACGTTCATTTCAGTTTTGTATTGCATTGTACTAACATCAACACACTTCATGAGGAAGGAATATAAAAATACATCAACCTGTTTACCTGTGGAATGTTTTAAACAGGTGTTTTTGGAGCAGTCCACAACTTTGCCAGTCTTTTGCTGCTCCTGTCCCGACTCGTTTGAATGTGTTGCTCCATCAAATTCAGAATAAGCAGACATTAAAAAAATCAATGAAGTTGATGAGGTCAAACATTAAATATATTGTATTTGTACTGTTTTCAATTGAGTATATTACAAAAAGGATTAGCAAATATTACATTCTGCTTCATTTTTGTTTTACAGTCACACCCTCTTTGGAATCAGGGTTGTACAATCTCACAGTATTTGAGACTGAAATCCCAGGAAAAATATATTTATTCAAGTACCACATACATACATGTATATGCCAAAAGCAAAATAACTGAATACAAAGAAATCATGAATTTTATATCATGTATGTGAGTATAAAATGAAAACATACACTTTTAAACAACAGTAAACAGAGGCAAGAAGATTCAGGTCACATAAAGGAATGAAAAAATTCAAGTGCCACAAACAAAAATTTCCTGTTTTCAAAACATGGTGATAAAGATTCATTGTCACTTTCCTTTTTATGGTAAGTGTTCTCACTACTGTTAAGTCAACACAGCTTTCACAGTCGACTTGACATAAGGAGCAGGTGTCAGTTTCAAATTCAGCTGTCATCCACCACAAATTTCTCAGTAATTTCTCTGTAATTCAGCAGCTCAAAAGTCACCTGGCCCCTGCTGGGCTGATGCACTGCAGCGCGATGCTGAAGAGGTTTCTCAGCAGTCGTGGGGCCTGCTCACACACTCCCTTCACCAGGGTGAGAGTGAGGGCCACAGTGATTCGCTCCTGGGGTAGATCGTTCAGATTCACACCCTGCCTCATCACCCTGTCCACCTCCCAGGAAAGGTGGTCTTTCCATTCCTGGAAAACAAAAACAAACACAGGGATCAATCAGTACATGAAGCCGATACTCAATAATAACAGTAACACAATACTCCATGCTGCTATCACAAGGGTGTGCAGATCTGGTTGCTGGCATCAAATTCAGAATAAGCATGTATTTCCAAAAAATATTTTCAGGTTTTGATTCTGCACTCGTGTCACAAGCATCATGGTGTAAACTGGATGAAAAGTAGGGTTTCTGAACACAAACTGGAATAGCTGAATATTTTAAATGAACTTAATGTAGCTGATCTCAGAATAAACGCATGTTTATATACAAAAGACCTCAAATGTGTAGTTCCTCTGATGAACATAACACGTTCTCCTGGACAAATTAGACATTAGATTAATAGCTTTAATCACAATGTTTGCGAGTCTCAATGTGATGATCTTGTCTTGGTAACTGCAGGACGTCATCTTAGGCTTTGATAACGTGTGATGGGACTTTGCTCATGTTGTTATTTTTGACAATAAACTGCTAAAAATAAATCCTACAAACGAATAACAACACTTTGTTTCAGACCTAGTTAAACATTAGGATACGAAACATTAGGATACTCAATAACAACACTAACTCATTGTTAATTTGAGTCAGATTATGAATTCATGGGTTTGTTCTATTTATCACAGAAAATGACCATCACAACATGAACAACTCAGGAATCCCTGTGTTCACAACAGACTCACTTCAGAGGGGGAGGTCAATATGTTCCTGCTCAGGTTGCGGGTAGCCTGAGCCACAACACAGCGTTCAAACTGGTCTGCAATTTCTCTCAGCTCTTGTGCAACCTGCTGGAGGGCTGCTGCATCTGCATGGTTCCCTGCAGGAAAAAGAAAGTGCCTCAACATCAGTCATTTTTGTTTCTGTATTAACAGGAAGAAAAATATGTTTCCATAAATAAACACACAGCAATGAGCCTTCAGTAAATCTACTATAAAATAAAAGTTAATATTGTGGACTTATATTATTACACATTTTACCTCTGTCGCACTATGTATCATTTGGTTATATAAGTTTAAAAACACATAACAGTAATCAATGGAGAGATTTGAGAATGTGGATGCAAGTTTGCATCAAGTGAGATGCTCGCGACATGAAATGGCTGAAAGCTCACTTCCTGCTTTCGCTTAAAGTTACGAGCTGTTTTGCTGAAAACAACTTATCAGATGTGAATGTCAGTGCTCTGACGTTTGGACCTTTTGGACTGTGATAAAGTGGGATCTTGCTTTCAGAATACAAGCCTTGTTGTAGTGACTCACCAGGCCGCTGCAGTTCCACTGAAGGCTGAAAATGATCTAGTGAAGCTGTGATGCATCTGGGCAGGTGACCGTCTGTTTCAAGGTCTCCATCGTCCAGAGGGTCTTTCCTGAGGCCCTTACACTTGATGTCCCGGGTGAGATTAATTTCCTGACCCAGAGAGCGAAGCTCCTGACTGTACTCTGAATTCCTGCAGTCCGCCTGAAGGAAGGCAAAAATGACCAGGGCGCCGTTCTGCCCGCTCGTAAGACTCCTCAGGTCAGCCATCTCGGCCTATTTTATTTAGACAGGAAGCGGGGTAACGTTAGCAAGGGACCCTCAATAAGAAACAAACATTGCTAACCCAATCAAAAAGTTCAACAGAAGAAAATGACTAAAGTTCTACCAATAACATTCAAAAGTTCACTACGTCGACTCCGACCGACTACAAACCAGGGGAAACCAAAACAAAGCTATTGAAGGAATTGTTGACCGTTGGCTGCTGAACGGGTAAGCTAGCTTGAAATGCATGCTAATGCAAAGTTTACTGAAGTATCGTCCAGTCAGCTGACGTAAACTTTCGAGCGTCAAGTTAACGATAAGCAAAAGCAAAACTGGCAACTATTGCTAATGTTAAATAACTGTCGGAAGAATTGCGCGCTATACTCACATTCGTTCCTTGTGCCGGGTACGTCTTAGCGTTAACTTCACACAAATAACCGAGCTTGATTAGTGATGCGCCATTGAGCACCAACCACGGTGCAGCGTTGGTGCCTGGACCATGTATGTCTACGGTCTGAACAGCTCAAAACAACAGCGTCGCGTTTTTTGGGGGTGGACCATAAACGCAACATGATGCATTCAATACTGTCAGAAATCCAATACTTATAAATTCAATATTGCGCTGTGGCGAGTTTTTACACAAAACAGAAACCCCGTGATTTTATAACCACACTGGAGACAAAAGTGGCCAGTTGGAACAGAGAGGTAAAATTAAAATAGTTTCATCTTGTTGCTTTGACAACCCATATGGAAGATCCTACAGTATGTCCAGGGTATCTTTGATTTATGTAGTTATGGCTTCAGCGTTTTTTTTTACTTTACCAAACTGGTCATAGAAACTTATGTGATTGATGGTTAGCTTTGTCAGTTTGTGTAGATATGACCTACTGTAAATGTTCAAATGTTAAGCATGTTGAGTATTGTCATAAAGGGTGTAATCACTTGACTTTCCATTTGTAATCACTGCTCCATATAGAGTCACAGTTAGCTGCAGTTGTAGATAACAAGACCAACACACCACTGGAAAGTCCCTGCTGTGGCTTTGCCAACAGCCGTTTTCACTGTGCCTTTGGATTACATAGCAAACCATTGAGACAAGAGCTTTGTCAAATAAAAGTAAAACAATCCAGCTGATGAAAAGGTTAAAATGTTTATTTACAGTTAAAAAGCAAGTCACTGGTTGGTTAAATACATTGGTCTGCAGGGGTTGCAAGACAAAAAAAAAAACTATTTAAAGGTAAGATAAATTAAAAAAAACAATTCTGACAAGGCTCTCTTTCAGTTGGATTGTTCAACCAGTTGTTTCAATCAGTAGCAACAAAATCTTTGCTGTACAGGGATCTTGTCACACAGTCCTCTCACACAGACCTGCTACATTTTTACCACGACACAATACAGAGGGAGACACACTGCATCAGAGCAAAAGAACAGGCATGTGGACCTCACAGCATCCCATCAGACTCCATACCCTGGGCAACCAAAGCTCATGGATCGTGCAGTTTTCCTGCCAACAAGCCTCCTTCCTGTTCTGGGTAGAGACCCCATCGCAGCAGGGGGTTTCAGGCCAGGTGTGAGGTTCTGGTTGGGTGACAAAGCTGCCCGACGTGCCTCCTGGAGCTCTCTGAAGAAAATGGAAATTAGTGAAGGTTTTTAACTGTCATCAGCACTGGAGTATTACGAAGGACCAATTTATTGACCTAAGACATGGTTAAATTCAATAAAGACAGGGGCCTGAAACCTGTTTTTTTTTCCTCTTACTTTTCAAGCATGGCTGTCCTGAACTTCTCTACATTGAGCTCTCTGCGTAGCTGAGCTGCCAGCCTCCCAGTCCTCTCCTCCCTTAACATTGTGTGCTTGCAAAGTTCCCTAGCAGACGGCCGCTTCATCAGGTCTGGATCCAGCAACAACTGCCCAAGAAAAAAAAAAAAAAAGGTATTTGCAACGAGCTATGCTACTGACAAGAGTGAATGTAAGTGCTTTTGTTACTACATTACAAATCAAACATCTTTAAAATGATTCCAGATTCAAACATTCAAACAAAAACATCACCCCAAAAATAAGAGTACCTGAAGTAGGCATCTGAAAGGAGGTGATAGCTCCTGTGGTAGTTTAGGGAGTTGCCCCTCTCTAAGGCTGTGCCATTCATCTCCATTCTGAGGCAGAGGAGCAGCCCCAGCTGCCAGCAGTACCGTGAGTCCCAGCGCAAAGATGTCTGCCTTGGGGAGGTTACTGTAATCCTGGAGAGCAGAGAGATGGCTGAAACAAACACCAGAAACATCCCAAGTACAACTGGAAGTATGAGACAGTCAGCCCTCCTGTGTTGAGCCATGCCTTTGTTTTAGTTTCCCCAATATACAAGTCTGTGCATTCCTCACTGCATTGGACTACATACACTAGACTGCTTCTCTTGCGTTTGGGTGCGGGGCCCTTTGGGTGGAACAATTTCTGTATTAACGCAATGCTTCCCTGTCAGTCAGTCAGAACTGAAGAAGCTCCTTGGCTGAGAGGCAAAATGTTTCTACAGCCTAGTTCAGTTGTTCTTGGTTCACCACTCCACTTGGACAACTTGCTTCTGAACTTTTGATTTTTTTTTCTTTAAACCTACAGTGAGGTGCAACAAAATCAGAACCCACGGCTACTTATCTTGACTTTAAAGGCTTGCATGGTGTGGCACCGTGCCACCTGACCGAGCTTCTAACCATTACTCACCAGCCCGTAGCTTGAGGTCCTCTGATAAGGCCGTGTTAGTTATTCTGGGCCAAGGGTGAACAGCGAGGGTGACGCGGCCTTTGCTGCCAGAGCTCCCTTTGGAATAGCTTACCTGAGGATCTTAGACTGGAAAACTCACTGCCCTCTTTTATCCAGTCTCAAGACCTACCTTTACCTTCTGGCTTTTTCTTAATTATCTTATGTGGTACTCATTTTACCTGCTATTTTATGTGTTACTTTTATCCACTAGTTTATCTTTACTGTTAGTTTTGTTGTTTTTACTCAGTGACTGTGACTATGTGACTGTTCTCCTGCCTTCTTTTATCTGTCCTTGGTTGTGAAGCACTTAGTCACAGTAGTTTTAAAAAGGTGCAATATAAGGAAAGTTATTATTACTTTTCCTTTAATGGTTGAACAGTAATATTACCTCATGCAGGACCTCACTGGCCAGAAAGCGGCTGTCCCCTTCCTCAACGTGAGGACTGTTGGTCGATGTCACATGACCCAGATCCCCTGCAGAAAACACAAGTCAGATCTGACTGCAAACATTTAAGGAAGAAATTGATCAAATATTTAATACAATACCAATTTTGTAAATGACTCCTGCTGAAGAGCTTCCCTCATCTTCCTCCTCACTCTCCCCGTCACGTAAAGCACTTGTGCTGGGACGCTGGCAAATGAATATATTGCCTTCAAAGAGGTGAAACAAAGCAGGTTTTAAAAGGGACAAGAGACTTAAGGTGTAAGACTGGAGGATTTAAGAAATGCAAACTGCTCAATGAGACATACTTGGTTTGATGTCCAGGTGTACGAGGCCTGAGCTGTGGATGTATTTCAGCCCCATAGACACCTGTAAGAGTAGATCTTTCAACTCGGCCTCTGAAAACAGCTCACCCTGCACCTCCTTCTTTACAATGGCATCGTTGAGACTTCCACCTAGTGCACGCACACGCACGCACGTGCACACGCGCACACACAGAAACTTGTGTTTGAAATTTTATTTCACGCAAGTCTTCCTAAACTGTGCTTTTTGACGTTGAGGGGAAACCTACCATCACAGTATTCGTTCTGAATAATCATGTGATCGTCTTCTGCCCATGCTGAATAATAGCGAACAACATGTGGGTGGTGCCCAAGAACAGCATGTGCGTACACTTCCTTCAGAGCCAGTTGTCTGAGAGAACACAAAAAACACTCACTGGTACATCTGATCATTTTAGGAACACAATAAAAAAAAGTGGACTGATCTGTCTCTGGCAGAGAGACTTCATGCTGCTGACTCACTCATTGGCAGAGCCTGCCAGGGGTCGGCGGGAACGTTTTATTGCGTACAAGCAACCATCCAGCCTCTTCACACACTTATAAACTGCCCCAAACTCGCCCACGCCAATGCACTCCAGCTCTAGGAACTCACTCTCATAGCGTGACAGCATGAGGGCTTGGACAGCTCGTCTCTGCCAGATAAACAGACGGATGGCCTTGTGGTAAACCCAAAAGAAATTTCTAAAAGGAGGAACACACATCATAGAGCTCAGTCTTGACTTTGATTGACGGCCAGGAGAACCGGGATTTTTCTTTGGTGTGTCACCAAATATGGTTGTGCTTCCACAAACAAAGGGTGACGATTCTGGTAGCGTTTTTTCCCCCTCTCCTTTGCTGGAGATTCCTTAGAGAAATACCGGAAGTAGGACTGGCAGCATGTAATTTTAAACAAAACAAGAAGTGCAGAGGCAGACAAGGATGACAAAGCCTGATGATGAAATCATATCAGAGGCATCTGAGAGAGAGAGTTACATCCACCAGATAAAAATAACTGTACCTTTGGAGGGAGAAATGCTTCATCATCCTCCTCTGATGACGTTAGGCTGTGTTTCAATCTGAAAGATTAAGCTTTATAAAAACCTTTACATGCGCTGAACAAAACTGTATTACCTAAGGATTAAAAGTCAGGCCTGCGTGTAAGGACTTTAAAAACAGATGGGAAATTTAAAAATAGCTCTTATGAGACACCTACACTACAATACAAGTGGACTAACATTTACATCGGGGCAATTTTCCAAACATCATCATCAAAGAAATCCTACTGCTGAACATGCACTGGTGTCATACCCTCACAGATCACGATACAGCACGATACACACAGATAAAGCAGCTGTTACCTGCGTCCACAGTCATCATCATCATCACTCCTACAACTACTCCTCCACTGCAGCTCGCTGCTCCTGCGGACTGTGTTAGGGGTGAAAGGATTCACATTGACAGAAAGTGCGTGGATGTTGGTAGCGGGGGCTGAGGTGAAGCACAGGGCCCTCTGATGGCGACTTATCTTAGTGCTGGAGCAAGGCTGGGATGATTTTGATAGTAGGCTCTACAGGAGGGAAGAAGAGGGAGATATGCAATTCATCCCACTGGGGCTAAACCGGTTTGAAGTTGAGTCTGACAAAGCACCCAAGACCACTAAGGACAATCCATGTGAATTCTTCCCCACCTTTGGCGTGCTGGGAGAGTCACAGAGCCTCAGTTTCCTCCAGGAGGCATAAGGGATGGGGCTGGTGCATTGTAAAGGGGAAGATAAGGTGTTGCTTCTACTGCGGTGGCGTTGCACCCTGGGTGTCCTGCAAGCAGAGCTGGGACTGCGGATGCTGGGACTGCGGATGCTGGGACTGCGGATCCTGGACGTGTAGTCATCAGAGCTGTTGTCACTGCTGCTCCCCTCCTCTCCACAGCTAGTGAAGTCCAGCTGCTGGCTGATCTCGTCAAACAACGTCGCCATGCCTGGGGCCTGAGTTTTGGCAGAGGTGTCCTATAAAATGCTTACTCTGACCCTTGCAGAGCAAAACACTTTAAATTTGGGATTGATGTCATACATTAGATTATCAGGCCTTCATTTAAATCTCTTTAGGAAGATACAAGGTAATAAAACAACTTATTATACTCTCAATCTTTAAACCAGTAGGCCTGCACATACCCAGTATGATACAAGCCCACCACCATAAGATCACTGTTCCGTTCCACTCTATGGTTTCATCAAGAAGGGAATATTACGTACTGATTTATGTTTTAAAGACATGCTGCACACTACATGTAGGACAGCTGAAAAGCAGCACACAGGTCAGGCTGTGCTGTTCTTTTCAGACTTACCTGAAGCTCCACAGAGGCTTCGCAGGGTGAGTTATTAACATACACATCACTATGTACTTTGAGTCTGAGTAATAATATATGCTTATCATTTATACTCACGAACGAGTCGCCTTTTCTGCTACCACCACGATTGAATTTCGCTCTTTGTATGTAAATGACTTCCTGTTTAAATGAGCTGTGCCACCGGGTTCACACATCTCGCTCTCTGATTGGCTGAACTGTTCACCACACACCTGTCCTTAAACTTGCTGTTAATTGTATAAACATTATAAACCGTTACGATCAAAACTAGGAAAATCTAACTATAATGTATATGCATATGTATATAAATGGTCAATATTATCAAAAGAAAACTACAAATTTAATTTCAAGTAAAACTAAATGATAAGAAAATAACACAGAGGAAAATGTAAAAGGCTGGAGTACGTTTTAGCGGAAACTCTACATGAATGTTATATTAATATGGATTTTTTTGGGCAAAGTAAATGGCCTTTAACGAAAATTAGGTCATTGTATTAAATAGTAATATAGACACGTGGTACGGAAGTCAGCGACGTCATCAAAACAGTAAGGAAGGAGGAGGGAGAGTAGCCCGTCAGTGGATGTGACACGCTTACAAATACACAGAAAACAAGCCAGCAAGCAGCAGGAAACCATGATCGGGCTCCAGCAGCGTGTTTAGTGTGCTCGATTCAACCAGACAGCGGACTCTTGTGATATTCTTCAGCCTTCCCGAGTCGTCCGAGGCAGCCGCAGCAACATGGTGAAGCAGTCGGACCGAGCCCCGCTGCTGGACTGGGAGGAGATCCCACCGCCCGATCCGAACCAGGCGGCCCCGCCGCCGCCTTCGCCTCCGCGGGAGGAAGACGCACCCCCGGAGAAAAGTTCGCAGCCCGCCGGGCGACGCACACCAACAGCGGCTGGTACTGGGTGGAGCAGCAGCACCGCCATCACCCGCAGTCCGAAAGAGAGTGTAACAGCTGTTGTTGTTAGCGAGGACGGAAGCCCGAGCTGCCCGCGGACGGTGCTGTCTGGCCACGGCTGGGATCGCCCGCAGCCTCTCGGTACAGATCGTGCCGTTCCCTTCCCCGGCCTCTCGGTGAGGGATCAGTGGGAGGAAAAAGACCAGATCGTGGCTGTGTTTGTGGTTACCTTTGATACAAGATCAGGTAAGCAATCAGACTGTAGCTGGATCATTTGGATTAGATAACCTGGAAAATGTCCTGAAATGATGTCTTGTTGTCGTGGAGTGGCAGTCTCCCCTGTCTGATGTGCTGTAATGCATTACACTGAGTCATGGGAATGAAGGGTGTATGCTGCCATCACCCCAGGTGGGGTTGTCATACATTTCAAATGTCAAGAGACCTGAATAGATCCATCCACAGTGGTGAAACAACCCCTATCTCTGTGATGCAACCCTTCCAAAAGAAATTATCTTCCTGATCTGATTATCCAGCCTTTGGAAGCTGTAAAACATTCTGTACGCAAGAGCTTAATGACTGAGCCCAGTCCGGAATAAAAGGAAAACCAGTTTGATAGACACGCATCATTTGACTCACTATAATTAAAAATAGACAAGACATACAGTCAATAGTTCATCAAACACACAGCCAGGATGTCAGTGCTTCATGTGTGGAGGTCAGTGTATAGTTACAGTAGCTGAGTCAGCGCTTTCTTACTATCCCTGACCTCTTGCTACATGACTGGCCTGCAGAAGTAGGGGAAGCAGTCAGGATCAAAGCAGACAGTGTGGGAACTTCATGCTTTCTTCTCTCTCTCTCTCTCTCTCTCTGTGTGTGTGTGTGTGTGTGTGTGTGTGTGTGTGTGTGTGTGAATGGCAGGGAATATGGTAGAGTGGTGCCTGCCTCACGACATCAACCTAGACGGAGTTGAATTCAAGTCAATGGCAAGCGGTTCTCACCGGATCACAAGCGACTTCATGTACGTTCTTCCCCTCACTCCCGCCAATCAAGAAGCATGAAATCTTCAATCTATAGAGGCGTACAGGTCTGTTCAATCCCCGCCACGAATCTGTCACTCTGTGTTTACTCCTCCTCTTTGTCTTGCCTCTTGGCCAGATATTTCCGTAAAGGCTCTTACTTTGGGCTGGCCTGTTTTGCTAACATGCCTGTGGAGAGCGAGCTGGAGCGAGGAGCGAGGATGAAGTCTGTGGGAATTCTGTCTCCCTCCTACACCCTGCTTTATCGCTACATGCACTTCCTGGAGAACCAAGTGAGGTGAGACATGCTCTGTCTGTGTGTGTGTGTGTGTGTGTGTGTGAGAGAGAGAGAGTGAGTGTTTGTGTGATGTGAGTGTTTTTCTTATTTTGTCACCTGTGACTTTTTTGGTTCTGTTTACCCTGTTTATTTCTCACACAAGCACATTGGCAGGCTTCTCTTTATGTGCCTACCTCCCGTCTTTGCTTATTCGTTCAAAATCTTCTCATCTATTAAACATGAACCCAGAGTCCCAGTTACAGCGATCGTCACAAGAGCACATTTACACGCAGTTTGTGTAAGAAGTCTTTGCACGGAAGTGGAAGAAGCCTTGACAGCCTCTCTTCTGTTTAGTGACTCTGCTCTTCTCGTTCAGTCCTCTCACGAAAAGCTCAACTCCTCATTGATTATGTATAAATATATGACGTAGCCACGGTTGGCTCAGGTTGCCACAGAATACAAGGGGATCTGAATTCATCCGAGTGGAGTGCGGTCACCTTGCCTACAGTTTGTGTGTGTGGTCACAGTGTCTTTTTGAACAGTCATTTCACAGTAGCAAGCAGATGTCTCGTGTGGTGTTCGAAAACACATCCTTGCCTTGCAGACACCAGCTGCAGTGTCCAGGCCAGTATTCTCCACTGGAGGCCTTCTATGAGGATAAGAAGGCTGTCCTTCCCCCTGCAGGAAATGGTCTGGTCACCGCTTGCCCAACCTGGAGTGTCACCACCATCAACCGCTGCATGCATCCAGAGATGAAGGTATGACAGCAGCAAAACACATTTATGTTGTCGTGATAGCGTGTTTGCTCAGTCAGAAAACTACATCAACAACAACAAAAAAAACCACATTTGGCACTTTCCTTCTCTCCCTGCAGATCACCCACCCAGCTGGCTGCATGTCCCAGTTCATCCAGTTTTTCGGGGAGCAGATAATGGTGCTGTGGAAGTTTGCGTTGCTTAGGAAACGCCTCCTCATCTTCTCCCCTCCACCTGTGGGTGTGGTCTGCTACAGGGGTGAGAGGCTCAAACACAGTTTAGGATGTGATGAATGTCCTACTGTTGCAGCCCAGGTGTTTTTTATTTCCCATTTCCCTGGAGGTGTTTCACCCACCGTGTTCTTGTGCTCCCTCAGTGTATTGCTGTTGTTGCCTGGCCAATGTCTCTCTTCCTGGAATCGGTGCCTCTGCGCCTGAGTTACGGCCTTTCTTCTACATCAACGTAGCTGACATCACTGCCCTGGAAACGGAGATGTCATATGTGGCCTGTGAGTGAAGCTTTGCTGCATGTAAATGCTCAACTGACCACTAGCTGTAATCTATGGAAATGATTCCTCATATGTCAACATGCCTTTTTTAAGGCACCACAGAGAAGATTTTCGAGGAGAAGAAAGAGCTGTACGACGTCTACATAGATAACCAGAACGTGAAAACGCACAGAAGCCATTTGCAGCCGCTGCTGCGACTAAATGCAGCAGATAAGGAGAAGTACAGGAAACTGAGCGAACAGAGGTACACTGTCAACGGCGTCATGTTTAGTGTCAAATGATCTGACCAACATTTTTGGAGATGAATTTGTTCAGTTATCAAACTGCAAAGTTAGCAGGGACATGCTTAAATACAGCCCAGTGAATTTTTGTTGCATTTCAAGGAAAATTATCAAGTGAACCAGCAAAATTAGAGGCCTGAAGATCCTATTTTTCAGATTTCTTCATGATTGATTGTAATTTGTTCCCAGGCAAATGTTGCTGTACTCTCAGGAGGTGGATGGAGACTGCACATCAAACGAAGAGGATCTTTTCATTCTGTGAGTCTCTGATGAGCGTATTCATAGCTGCTACATGAGTCATAATCACAGTAGTACTGTTACATTGGTTTTATCATTGTAATATGATGTCAAGGACCACAACATGATGCAGTTGTCTTTAATCCTGTCCTAGGTTCTTTATGGAGCTGAATAACTGCATCTTCCAGACCCTGTCTGAGGTAGCAGGGAGCGGTGATCCCACCCTCACTGCTGAGCACGTGAGGGCCATGGGGCTGGATCCCCAGGGTGATCGCGCCTTCCTGGTCGACCTGCTGGAGGTGTACGGTATTGACGTCACGCTGGTCATAGACAACCTCTGCTGTCCCTGAGGGCCCCTCAGCCTGGAAAACCAGAGCACCACTGGATATTCGTGCCTTCAAGGCCCACATACACCAAGACACTGAAGACACTGCCTCCACCCTGGGACTTCATCTGTTGCCTGCAGTCCCCTTGTGGGTGTCTGTTTTCCCACCGTGTGTGTCTCATCTGACCTGTGGAGACTGTTTCTAGCCAGTGTGGATGATGAGGACACTTTGTGCACTGGTCCATGGTGGCTGATAAACACCTGCCTAGCAGACAGTGATGCTGGGCAGCAGTGAGCTCTTATAGCCATTCACACCAATATTTGTTTGTGTGTTCTTGTGTTGATTCCGGCTTATGTGGCCATGACTGAAGCACTGGATAAAAACTGGAAGTCTTGATCAGGTGTGGTCATCACAGCAGGATGATTGGTGGTTCCCCTCCATACCCATTACAGTGAAGAAGTCCCTGAAACATTCACACTCCTGCAGCTTTGGTGTCCACTTTGTCTGAAGAAAAAGATTCATATTATGTGGGTGAGGTTTTTTTTTACTGCTGGAGATGAATCTGTGTGCTTCAAATACATTTTTTAGGAGATTCTAGCCGTCATAATGTGAAAGAAATTCAAACAATACCATACTTTCTGATTCTGTTTCTTGCTCTGATGAAGCATGGGGAGTTCATACATGAAATGCTTTTTCACCACTTTATTCGCCTTTCAGAAAGGCAGCAATATGACTTTATGTGTTAGTTGAAAATATCAGCCTTCTTCACATATCACTTTTTTTTGCTAATTATGTCACAACTGAAAATGAGCGGTGAGGTGAAATACGTTTGTTTGCTGATGAGTGTTTTTATAATGGGGATGGTTCGTCTGACCGACAGAACGGGAAGGATAAACTGTTGAAGTACTCTGTTTACCTTGATGCACCTTCAACACGAGGTAGCTCTGATCACGTGTCCTTGTTTGATCATGGCTGATGGAAGTGTTGTGAAAACTTTGTCGTGTTACATGTTTTACCTTCATATGTTGTGATCAGCTGAGGTTCTTGAATTATAAGTGAATGTGACCCTACAGTATAACACTAACTTATCATGAACGCTGCACCATGTCTGCCGCCGGGCTGTTTCCTGATTCACACGGCGACCATGCTGAACTGTACCTTTTTAAAAAAAAAAAAAAAACTGACTGAGAGGTTGAGCCAGCAAGTGTGTGTGTGTGTGTTGTGCTGTATACAGGCTTTCATTGTTTGCTTCATTGACCCGAGCCAGAGGCTGCTTCATCAGCGGAAGCTAATATACCATCTGCGATCCTGTTGAATGAAGAGTCCTTGATGGAGCCGTTTGTAGTTTTCTTGTTTATCAGCTTCAAAGAGATCCTCTCCGCTTGTCTACAGCATTGACAAAGATCTCTTTGTGGTTTTGGAGATGTGGCGTTGGTCACGGTGAGGGCTGAGCAGAAGCTTTAACTCCTCCTCTATTGACAGATTGACAGAGTCTGTTCCAGCTGAGGGTTTCTCTCAGTCTTTTCATCACGGTCCCATTGAGGGAATCCAGCTCCAGAGATGGGCCAGCTCTGTCTTTTCAGTAACCCTGGCAGGCTGGTTCAGTTCATCTCGCGTTGCTGGTCAGAGCAATAATTTGTTCCATGTTGGAACATGAGGCTGATGCTCACCTTGTATACATTTGGAGTATTGGTTCTCAACCTCCTTATGCCCCCTGTTTTTTTAAAAAAAACATGTAATTCAGTGGTTTATACTTTTTTTTTTTCATTATCACATTCCAGAAATGATCTTTCATGATCTTATAGCCTGTACTGTTTTGTCTTGACCGCCCCCAAAGATGTTGTCTGGGTTGGTTTAAAAAAGTGCCGAAGTATTGCATTTGAAGGACAAAAACTTTAAACTTGAAATGGGGCCTTAAAGAAATGTGATTTTCTCAAACTTACTGCAACAAAGTGACTGACTCATTTCAACAGTTCAACACTTCTGAATGACCTTACTGTCTCCAGTGAAACCTGTTGATACTGACTGGTCTATTTACCTGTCAGCAAACAGAAACTCTGAAGGTGTTTGCTTTCCCGGTGTACGTTAAATGTAAAAGGGAATGTGCACAACACACACCACTGTATAAAATGCCTTGGATGTGGAGCCATTCACAGATGTGTACCAGCATTAGCTAAATGAGTCGTTTGTGCAGCGTATCACTCTACTGAATGTCAAAGACAGCAAAAGTATTGCACACATGCAGCAACACATCCCAGTAGTGTTTTCTTCCTGATTGTAATGTAAATCAAGAGCATTGACAGAATAACAAAGAAGTCTTCACATTCACTCATGTGAAACACTGTAAGAGATGTCAGCAAATGTACACATGAACTCAATAGCATGAGCAACTGTTAGTTTCACTGTACTGCCATTGTAAAATAATAAAACATTGATACAGTTTAGGTGTTATATGATCCTCTGCTTCTGACACTGTACAACTATTTTCTCCATTTCTTCCAGAATCCTCTCTCCTTCCTCTATGACCAGCATCACTGCTTTCATTGCTTTTCAAGACTTATTTGATTTAATCCTTATTACTGATGATTTAATGTGTAAGCAGCATTTTACCATTGTAATTGGTTGAGGCGGAGACAATTTAAACTATTTTATATGCAGCTAGTTTTAAGGGGCACTCTGCTGATTTTACAAATGAGGTTCAATTTACTTCTCAGTCTGTGACAGCAGTTGTACAATGTCCTCTGTGGCTCTGGAGGGAGATCTCCAAAGTCTACAAAAATGACCCTGATGACATCATCAGAGTCATTTTGTCTGCTTGGACTTGAGACATGCAGGAGGATGGAGGAGAGGAGATGGGGAGGCACAAAATAGAGTTTTTCATGGAAAGCCTAGGAACTGGAAGTGTGAGGTTTGAAAGAAGTGGCCAATAAGGGAGGCAAGTACTCTCAAATTAAAGATGCGACCCAGCTGTATTGTGGGAAAAGAAGGATCCAGCACCTTCAGAGCTTGACCCATGTCACAGACTAAAAGTCAGGATGTGTTGGCCTCTGCTGCTTTAATTCTGATCAATTTTTTTGTTTTATCTGTCTCTTGTGAATCCCCTAAATATATGGAAGTGCAACACTAAATCTCTGGGGTAATCCTATGACAATCCATCATGTTAAAAGTTGGTCTCTGTATGTATGTAGAATCTTAATACACAGGGTAACTAGAAACAAATGCTGTAAATGTATTTAGACACATTCACATTCATTCCCCTACAAGATTCTTCCATCATAATTAACACAGCCAAAATAAAAGAGAGAGCCCTCCTTTGTGTTTTCCCAAACAACAGTATGATAAGAGGCCTGCAATGCAGCCACTTGCTTCATCCTGCAGATTTGCTGTCCACACCATCTGTCAGACCAGACCAAGCGTCACCAGGGACTCTGCCAAACTCCTGGTCCAAGATCTTGGATCATTTGTAACGTATTCAGAATGCTGCAGCATCCCTGTATTCTTCCATATTCATTCGTCTATGAACCTCCGACCTACGTCTACTCTGCTGAGTACCAGCAGCCAGCCCTCCAACGATTACCTACACCAGACAGCTGCTAAATGCTCCCATATTAAATGTCAACTGGTATAAACACACTTTGTTTTGAATTGGACAGATATTATTTTTATTGACTGAGTTCAAATGTGATGGCAATAGTAAACCATTCAGTAAACATAAAGTCAATTTTTAAGACAACCTGTACATGAGTTACTGGCTTAAAGAAACAAAGCCTTGGTCCTTTTGATTACAAAGACATTTAATATAGCCCGCTCCATAAGTAGTAAGTGTAGTAACCTCACAACTTCAACTTAATATTTGTTTACATATAGTGAAACAGACCAGTCGTACTTCAGGGTCCTTTTAAACTGCTGGCAAAGCAGACATCTGTTTCCAGAATGACGTCAGGGTTTCATGGCATCTGCTTTCGTGTTTCTCTGGAGTTCAGTTTTTGTCTTGCTGTTCTTGTCTTCTTTCTGCCTTAATTTTCTTCCTCACTGCATCTGTGAGAGGAGCTACTCTCTGCGATCTGCACTGATGAAGAAGTGTAGTTTCCGTGGCAACAGCCTCACCTCCACAGGCATTGCTTCATACTCCTCGTTGTCGATGTTGTAGAAGCCACCTGTGCCCTGCAGGGTCCAGACGAAAACGAATATGCTGAGCTTTAGAGAGTAAGATGAGTAATACTGGCAGGATCCTAAAATAATTCTCATTTGCTTTGACTTGAGAAATGAGGCCACTTAAAGGGGTTTCTGACCTCTGGCAGTTGCAGCCGGCAAGCGCTGGCTTCCAGTTTTGTTGAGTTCTTGGTGAATACAGTGGGGTCTTCTTCTTTTCTATTTCTATAATGAGGAACATCATTTTTTAACTTGAATTAACATCAACAAAAGCTTTCAAATAATATGTATTGTCCTCATCAGTGTTTTCTGTTTGCAGCAGACAAATAAACTAAAACTACGGTACTAACCCGACAGCGATGAACTCGCTCATAGTGAAGTCGTCCGGCTCTGCACAGATCATCAGGGAGTCATTTATGCGCTGCAAGTTCAAATAAACAGAAAACAAATATAAAATATCGGCCATGTCATTAATCAAGTGTTCAGGATTGTACAAGAGTGGGTACGGATTTTTGGACTGACCTTCTCCACAGGGTTTTGGTTGTGGGTTTGAATAAACAGCTCTAATGTCGACAGCTGCTGCTCCTTCCACTCCTCTGGCTCTTCTACTTTAGGAGGCTCTGAGGGTGCACACACACACACACACACACACACACACACACACACACACACACACACACACACACACACACACACACAAAAATACAACTCACAATATTGTATTGTTGGGATTTGATGTTGCCATGCTGTGATCAGAGTATCAACACAGTACCACACACCCTACCTTCAACAGGAGGATTCCAGTAGTTTTTTAGTCTGCGGGCGATGCGGGAGAGCAGGTTGGGTCTGGGAGGCTTATGAGGGGGCAGGTCAGGGGGCCGGAGGCTGGGAGCTGTGTAGGACACTGAGACGTCCCGAACCAGGGGCCACTCCTGTGAGATTTTACAAGTATAACATTTAAATACAGCAGCAGCCACATAATTTTAACAGTCATGACAGGGAAACGGGGGGTGATATGAAATACAGCAATCACCCCATGACATCTACTGTATATTGTAAACTACTGATTCAATGAGATAATGATATGTTTTACTGCTCAAATATGTTTTTGTCAAGATGAAAAGCTCCTATAGAAGCACTCAGTCATTAAATACTAGGATTACACTGAAAGCTACACTTAAATTCTTTTCAGGTACAGCTGTGTCAGACTGAGTGACTCAATATGAATTAATCAATCAAGTGCTCGATGGTAACAGAAAATAAGCAATACATGTCAAGAGCACATCCTCTGAATGAAAATGTACTTAGCAAAGTTGTGATTTAAGAGTTACACAAAAGAAAAAAGGTTTAAAAGATTTTTTTCATACCAGAGAGGAATTCTTTTTTCCACAGGCAGTAGCTGACAAGGCTTTCAGATATTCTACATAAGGCTAACACTGGTTCAAAGTACTGTTTTAACCCAAGCTTGCTCAGACAAAAGAAAATACAGCCTTACCCGTAGAGCACTAAACCAATGTGCTGCATGTGTCTTCAGTGGTCCAAGGTACCAGTATCTATGGAGAAAAAGGATTAATTACTATTTCGTATTGAGAATTTTGCCATAATCTGAGTGAACAATTGTGAACTCTTACTTGCTGATTGTTGCAGCCACATCTCTAAACACACCCCAACGTAGCCCCATCAGAGCGAAGACTGGCTGCTCTTTCTCCCCCTAGAAACACACACACAGACAGACACACACAGACACACACACACAAATCTAAGTTCCTGTCCTAGTGCTGGCACATGAAATCTCACTGCATTGTAGCAATAAAACAATTATCTCACCTCAAAATTTAATTAAATTATCCAATGTGATGAAGGCATATTATAAAGTATGAAATTATTTCAAAACGAAAGTCGTAAATGATCTGTGAATTTCAAAACAAATACTAACATGAACAACTATCTGCATTCCAGACAAACACTAAATTCTTAGCTCTCACTTTGATTTGTAGCACATCCAGCGGTACGGTTTCTCCCTTCAGAATGGACAGTGTTGCTGATGTAATGTCTCTGAAAATGTATAAGGTCGAAAAACTAGTTTAAGCTGTGAGGCACAAACAGTCACAGTTAGTCATGGGATTGCGTGATGACAAAATTTGGATCATCAAGTATGATACTGATGAGTTACTTACTTGACCTTGTTGTCACTTGTGAGGTATAGACTTGGACTCAAGGAATTATGAGAGCCCAGTGGAATGAATCCAATCGGTATGTTACTGACTGTCTCCTGTAGTCATAAAACATCCATCAGTGACTACATTAAAAGATTAGTTTGGATCAAGTTGTCTTCATCTTGTTTTGCGGTCCACCATAAACCAAAGTCTGATGACAAATCAAAACAATAACTTTGTTACACCTACTTGATCTGGCCTTCGCAGTAAACCTGTGACGACTTCCTGCAAGGTGCCATCCCCTCCGGCCACAATCAGCATGTCTGTCTGTTCCATGAGCTCCATCAGTTTTTTTGCTTGACCTTCATAATCTGTCTGAAGAGGCAATGTAGAATCATGGTGTCACACAATGGGATCTTTACAAGAGCCACTGATAGCATTGATGGATTCCAAGGGGGAAAAAAAGCTGAGCATACCTTTACTATTGTAATTTCAACACCAGCCAGGTGTAAAATAGGAGCAGCATTCTTTTCAAATAGGTTGTTGGCTTTCCTAGAGATCATTGAGACAGGAAGTATGAAACATTCTGAGAAAAAAAACTGGTGTACTGAAACTGGAAGCCTAGACAAAAGCATCAGTGAGAGGTTTTGAGTTTTCTGTCTTCTTACCCTCCACAAGCTGCAGGGTTCAAGATCACGGTTGCTTTCTTCAACTGCTCCTGTGGTGCTATCTGTTGACGCCCAAATTCCTAACACAGATTATGATGATCAGGATTAAAAGGGACTTGAAGAAGGTTGACAATGTATGTGCAAAAATTAGAGATGTCTTACCCTGGCCACTAGACACGCCTCTCTCCGCAGAACATTATCACTAATAAAATACAAGACAAAATGTTACACAGAAACAGGCCTGTATTCTATCTACTCAGTGGAAATACCACGACCTGAGGTACTCACCAGTGTTTACCATTCAGCCAGTAGCCCCCGTAAGACAGGACGCACACAGCAAATGTGGACTTCTTCCAGTGATTTCGCAGACTCCCAAATACTTTCACAACCCGAGCCATGGTTTCGATTAAAATTTCCCCAGACCCCTTCTATTTTAATGCGGTGTACTGTGTTTTAAAAACATAAATGACGAATTTCCATCCCGCGGTCACGGGCACACAGCTGTCAGACTAGCATGGACATCTTGGTGTAACATCAAACCGACAGCACGAACAACACATGGCGGAACCAATGTTGCTACCACATGTGATTCATTCACAAAGAATTGCTTTATCAAAGTTTTATAGAAAATAACATCTGAAAGAGAACAGAATTTGTAAAATAAAACTGAAGCAATGAGACAACCCAATTAAACTAATCATTAAATTACTTCTTGAGTTAATCTGCAATGGTAAACTACAATTCCCACCCACTTAGACGGCTCCTACGATTCGAGGACCTCGCCTGAAGAGATTATACAGAATGACGGCAATGCCTAAAATATCTTCCTACGTAGTTACCCAGCATACACATTAAATTAGAACTGGTTCATTTTTTGTTGAACAAATGTTATCAAAGCGTGCTTAGTGAATTTATCATTTTAAATTTCACACCGGCACTACCTCAGAACCATCTGTTCAATTTTCCGAGTGTATCATGGCGGCGCAGATGGCGGTAAATTCAGGTATGAATTATATTTCTTTCATTAAGTGTAACTCAGACGAGTTCATTTCTAGCGGTTGTTCTTCGTTGGTATTTAACATATAAGCCCGTACATATTGTCTTTTTACCGCCAGTTGTGTTGCATGTCATGTTATGACCGCATGGTGATGGACCATTCAAGTTCAGGCTCTGGCTGCTAGGCTAACTTAGCCTAGCCTCCTATTAAACGTTGGGTTAGCTAGCGTTGGTTAAACAAACAAACAAACAAATTGGTGGGAACGCACGTTTACACCTAGTGTTAACATACATCCTTAACCACTGCCACACGGTCTATGTGACTCCTCTGACGTGACACCTGTCAGATGGGTCAGCAGACGAGGTCACTTACTTGTAAATGAAACTCAAACAAACTGACTTGGAACACGCAAAGAAATGTTTGGCAACACTGCTTATGTGTTGTGGTGCACCACGCCTAAAGTTAACTGTCAGACAAGTTCGCGTAAGAGATCCAGGCTTATACCAGCCTCCAGTTTATTGTGCTGTCCTCTATGGAAGCTCATCACAATGTCAGAATCAAGAATCACTTCCCAGCACCCGTCCTTTCAGACATTTACATCATACTTTACATTTCCATTTATTGCATAGAAGATTATTCACTAACAGTGTATTGCCATAATACAATTTAATTCTTGCCAAATATGAGTGTATGATTCAGCAGAACCTATGCATCATTTGTGGGACACACAAAATACATAAAACAAGCGAAACAAATTATAAGATTATAAGAAATGTACACAGTAGGATGGGTCGAAATCAGTTCTGCACGTGTGTGATGAGACAAGACCCTTACCCACTCAGGAGCCAGTCTGTGGGGGCCGCTAAAGGAGTTGTGGGAAACAGTGGATGGCGCAGTGTTGAGGAGACAGCCAGAGAGTGTCCACCTCCTTGACCTGCAACTGAAGAAACACAAAGCGCACTTCCTCTCACTCTTTAGGAACCCGGTGAGATGCATCCTTTGTAATAGCTGTCATTTCATATTGGAGCAGTGCAATAGTATATGCAACTCCCTTGGTGCAGACAGACACATTTTTGATTTCCAGCGTGTTTTCTGAGGCTCTCATGTTAATTACATCATGTCTTTTCTTTCCTTGTTTTCAGCCAAAGAGTGCAGAGCAGAGGGAGAAGGTGCGTAAAGCCAGCACAGAAGGCATCGCCATCCAGGGTCAGCAGGGGTCACGACTCCTTCCAGAGCAGCTTCTCAAAGAGGCCTTCATCCTCAGTGATTTGTTTGATATTGGAGAGTTGGCAGCTTTGGAACTTCTGTTGGCAGGTAAGGTGGACATAGAAAATGAATGTAGAAAGTTGTCTCGTCAGTTTAATGACTTTGTACTATGTTGCATTTTGTGTTGTAGATACAGCACTCATGTTAGTTGATAATGGCTGTTTTGTTTCAGTTTGTCCTGATCAAATCCATATTTTGGAGGCAAGGCCTTGCGTACCTTTCAGTAGTAGAGACACTAACATTTCACACTGAATATATTTATTGTATTCAGGTGAACACCAGCAGCCCCATTTTCCAGGTCTGACACGAGGTCTAGTAGCAGTGCTGCTCTACTGGGATGGAAAGCTTTGTGTGGCTAACTCCCTGCGCACACTCATCCAGTCACGCAATGGCAAGACCTTCACCCTGGACCTGAGGTAATAATGCTATCACTATAATGCACTGGAAAACAATCCTGCCTCAGTGTTTTGATCTCTGGCCCCTCTGTCTTATAACAAGACCAGAGGGCAATCCAGTCACTCCAAACATGAGAATGTATGTCAAACAAGAAAGGAAATGTTGAAAAGCTTTTATTGTAATGGCTAAATCATGAAACATGAAATACCAAAATGTTTCGATCACTAGGTCTTCATCAGGGCTCCAAACAACACGTGTGTATATAATGTCTGTATAATGGCCTTGCATTTGTGCGTCCTTATAATTTTTGCTTTTAATTTTTAGATTTATTTTTAATCTTAACTTTTGTTACACTGTACTTTATTCAGACGTTGCACATAAGTCCCATCCTGTTCTGTTTTACTTCACCCATTGTTTTTCATGTTGTCCTTGGTGTTTTATTTATGAATTTAGTCATGTGCTTTTTAAAGTTTTATTGCTGCTTTATCCTTTATGCCATCCTGGGTATCCATAAATTACTGAGTATTTTATGTTTCTGTGTTTGTTGTAAAGCACTTTAACACTGGTTTTAATATGTGCCATACAAATAAACTTTATATTTATAATGTTATTGCTACTTTATTAGTACATTTAAACAATATCAGATGCTTTTAAATGTCTGAATTATGAGCATGTTATTGTCCTGTTGTTTTTATTTAATACATATGAGTTCTTTGTTATTGACCTGTACTGTTTGTTTGTTTGTTTGTTTTCTCACCCAGTGGGGAGCTGGTTGCTTTGACGACACATTTTACAGATGAACTTATGAACCAGGGTCTGACCAAACGCATCCTAACCTTGGTGTCAGAAATAAATGTGACACGTGAGTTTGAACGGCTGCAGAAGGAGCGTGGCCTGGGCAACGAGAAGCACAGGAAAGAGGTGGGAGCAAATCTTGTGTGTTAATTCAAAACAGAGATAATTATTATTGTTTTTGAAGCCAGTTTCAAGTGGCCTTTTGAAGAACTGCATTTTCTTGCACCTTGGCTTCATTTTGCAGCCCCAGGGGCTGCCCATTGGAGAATGTATGGCAGGGAATATGGAGAGCATAACTCTCTCTCTTGTCCCCAGGTTTCTGACCTCATCAAAGAATCCCGGCAGGCCCTGGCAGACAGCCTGTTTTCATGGACCTGCCAATCACCTTTGACTAAAGATGACACCCTGGCTCTAATTAGCCACCTGGAGACAGTGACAGCTCAAGCTGATGGCTCATTGGACAGTGTGAACCTGGCTCTGGTCATGGCACTGCTCTACTGCTTGGATGTCAGCTTCGTAGAACAGGGAACAGAAGATAGAGAAGGTGAGAACATGTTGGATTCATATAATGTCTATAATTTGAATTTTGATTAAACTCACTGGTTGCCATGCATAAGAATGTTAGTTTCATCATTTTGCTTTTATAGCTAGTGAAGGACTGTGACTGTGTTTCTCTAGACCTGCTCCAGGCACTGCCGTTGCTGACTGAGAGGCAGTATGTGTCAGCAGTGCACAGTCGTCTGATGGATGGCCAGTTGTGGAAGCTTCCAGGTCTGCAAGCTGTGTGTCGACTGGCCTGGGCTCTTAGTCTGAGGGTCCTTTCCCAGCTACCGCAGGGATGTGGTAAGGTTTTTATCCCTTGGACATTCATTAAATATGCCTTTTATCTGTTTGAAGAAAACCTTTTGAAGGATGATGAGCTCTAAAGGACAGTAGCCCTTTTAAATGTAGCATATTTGTGTGTGTGTGCTGTGCAGCCCTGGTTGAGTTCACTGAGGCAGACGAGGCTTTGGCTGACCAGGCTCTTCTAGGAGATGTTTTCCTGTTTGTGAAAGAGGGCATGCTGGGATGTGAAAGTTTTAGCCAGGAAGAGTTTTACATCCGCCGCCTCCACTCACTCATCACGGACTTCCTGGCACTCATGCCAATGAAGGTGAGATGTTGAGTCAGAGGTTGATTTGTATTGTTATCATTTTGTAGTGTCAGCTTGTTCGAATTTGATGATCGCAGGTTGTAGTTTTTTGCAACCTGAGAAAATTATTTAATGACCATCTTTTTTTTTCCATCATAATTTTTTTTATTGAGTTTTAAAGCATTTTCATGTACAAATATGAAAAAACAACAACAACAAAAAAAAAAACAAGATTACAACAACAATAACCCCAAAACAAAGGCTTCTCTGTTTTATACTGTGTGATTAAACACAAATATATAATTCACCCATAATAAGGATGTGGAGTATCAAAACAAGAAAAAGAGAAAGGAGAAAATAAAAAACTACGCCTCCTCCTCCATCTCACTCCCCATACCACTCAAATCCACATTCTCCATGTATTCAATAAAAGGTCCCCAAATGTTTTGAAATAGTTTCCCTTTTATAATGTAAGTTATCTTCTCCATAGGTAAAGTTGTAGATATTTCTTTAATCCAGTTAATGAATTTTGGTTTACTTTTACTTCTCCATGAGGTTGCTATAACTCTTTTTGCGAGCAGGAGACATAAATCCAGGGCAGTAATTATTTTTCTAGATATATGCTGTCTATCAGGATATAAACCGAGGATAAACAATTTAGGGTCAAGGACTAATTGTATCCCTAAAATTCCCTTTAAAGCTTGTTTAATCTCCCACCAGAACTAATGGACTTTACTGCATTCCCAAACACAGTGAAAAAATGTCCCCTTCTCCTCTCTGCACCTGATGCACAAGTCCGGGATATCATTATTGTACTTTTACTAAGCTTTTCTGGAGTCACGTATGTCCTCATTAACCAGCTATATTGCAGAACTTTGAGGCGTGTATTGGTAGTTTGTGTTTGTGCTTTAGCACACGCTTCCTCCCAATCCTCAGAGGACAAGTCCTCCTGCAAATCTTGCCTCCAGGTGTTAAGTTTACGTAAAGAAAATTCAGAGGATCCCCCTGCTAACATGTTATACAGTCTGGAGATAATTCCCTTTCCAAGGCAATCTTTTTTCATTTCGATTTCCAAAGTGGACAGTGAGGGGATCGATACACACTGGTTTTGAGAGGATCTAATAAAGTTTCTCACCTGTAGATATTTGAATTGATGTTTGCTTGGAATGTCATACCTGGCAATCAACTCCTCAAATGACATCAAAATTCCAGCCTCTGATCCCATGAGGTCCCCTATTGTTTTTAAACCTTTTTCAGCCCACTTTCTAAAACCAGGGTCTGCTTTGCCTGGAGGGAATAAATGATTACCCCATATTGGGCTGAGGTGTGACAGAGAGGAGGATTCTCTTAAGTATTTCTTGATCTGATTCCAAATTATAATCATATTTCTGACGATAGGGTTTTTGGTCCCTTTTTTCAACATTTTAATATTTGCTGAGTATATGTACTGAGGGAGAGGGAGAGGGATTGAGCAGTTTTCCGTAGTCATCCAAGGTGGGGGGGATTTATCTGTAAAATAATACATCATAGTCCTCAACTGAGCTGCCCAATAATACCAGAGTGGATTGGGGCACTTCAGGCCTCCTCTATCATACGGTAGGTATAGAAGTGATAAATGTAGCCTCGGTCGTCTATTATTCCACAAAAAATGTACAAACATTTTCTTTAGAAGTGGGAATAAATTAACAGGAGGTGGCAATGGGATGTTCTGAAACAAGTACAGAAGCCTTGGCATTACATTTAATTTAAGAACATTAATTCTTGCTATAAGCGATAAGGGCAGGGAGTTCCATCTATCTATAGAGGAAGTAATTGAATCTACCATTGGCCTGTAGTTAACCTCGACAATATCTCTTATACACGGCACAATCTTAATTCCCAAATATGTAAAACAATCTACTTTTCTGAATTGGAACGAAGCCCCGGCACCATTTCTTTCTTCTGAGTTAAGTAACATTAGTGAAGATTTGTCTTTGTTCACTTTATACCCTGATATCTTTCCAAATGTGTTTATTAGATCTAACAGGGCTGGAATAGAATTTTTCAATTTAATGACCATCTTTTTGGTGTCTTTGTAGGTGAAGCAGCTTCGTAACCGTGCTGATGAGGATGCCCGTCTGGTGCACATGTCCCTGCAGATGGACAGTGACCTTCCATCATCGTTATGCAAGGATTTAGACCACCTTATGATCCTTGTCAGTCTTTTTCATTTGCACACATACATATTAACGACCAACGTCACCTTTCCTCAGAGTTTAGCTGATTATATTGGGTAACAGTGTTGGTTACTGCTTTGTCTTTCAGATTGGAGAGTTTTACAGTAAGGACTCATTTGGGCTTGAGTTGGGTCTGGAGTTCTGGTGTCCCACAGAGTCTCTCCAACACACCTCCCTGCAAGGATCCTACCTGGGAATGGCACTACAAAGGCCTCCACATAAACAGGTGAGTGCTGTGTTTTCAGGATCCTGATCTCACTAGAAATTTGAATTCTCATATCAATAATTGTGATGTTGTTTAAAAAAAATGCTGAAAAAAAGCATTTTGCATGCCATTCTTCTTCTGCTGAAAGGTCTTTTTGTATACTGCGATGCAGGTTGTTTTGTCCAAGTTTGTACGTCAGATGGGAGACCTTCTGCCCTCCACCCTCTATATCTCCTATCTCCGTATGCTGAAAGGTCTCGCTAATGGTCCTCAGTGTGCCCACTACTGCTTCAGCCTGCTTAAAACCAATGGAGCCACGCACAGTAAGAGCATATCTTAAATTGAAACCAGCTTGGCCTTTTGAATTGATAAATTGACTGGATTTTGTGGACAGAAATTTCTGTCTTGACTTGAGTTTTGACTATGTTCGTGCCTGTTCAGTAGTAAATATGAAAGGAATGGTGTAGAGACTTGAAAATGAAAAATGAAAGATTAATGTATCTTCAAATTAGGTGATATGAACTGGTGACCCTAAAAGCCTTTTGCTCTAATTCAATACCAATCCAAATGAGTGCCCACTAAGTTCCCGTACATATATGCAGGTGACAACATCCAGGGAGTTTCAGGCAGCCCGGTGTCTTGGGAGCATTTTTTTCACTCCCTTATGCTCTACCATGAGAACCTGCGACGAGACTTTCCAAATCCAGATGCGGCACAGTACCGCCACCCACCACTAAGGGGCATCACTCAAAGAGAGCTGGAAGGACTCACCTCATTTTTGCAGCTGCTCACCACCATCATCACATGGGTATGGTACAACACTAGAAGGATGAGCGTAGTGTGTTTGTAATACTCAGGTTTCTGAGATTGTTGTTGTCCAACTGTAATGGAATGTGTGTGTGTGTGCATGCGTGCGTGCGTGTATGTTTTTTCCCTAGAGTGAAAATGCTCGACTGGCGTTGTGTGAGCATCCCCAGTGGACCCCAGTTGTAGTGATGTTGGGGTTGCTGCAGTGCAGCGTTCCTCCTGTCCTGAAGGCGGAGGTCCTGCACTGCCTAGCAGCCTTTGGGAAGTCACCAGAGATTGCCGCTTCACTCTGGCAGTCACTGGAGTACACACAGGTTAGCCGTTATAAAGAAACAGAACAGTTTTACTTGATTATTTTAGAAGAAGGAGAGTCTGCCTTTTGTCATTTGTGGTATGAAAATGCTCGTCATTTGATACCTTACACCGTATGGAGCTCAGGATTGAGTCCGTCAAGCATTCTTAGTTTGTCAGTAATATCAGACTAACAACAAAACGACTAACCTCTGTTTGTCAGTCGTATGATCTGAGTAGCTATCAGATTTTCTCAAACAGTTGGAATGTTGAGGAATGTTCCCTTATCTTCGCCTAAAACGCTGAATTCTTGTTTTGCAGCTTACTGTGTTGTCAGATCTTTTTATGTCAGATTTAAAGTTTGGTAACTTCATATTCTTTACCACAGATCCTTCAGACAGTGCGAGCCCCAGGACAGAGGCAGGCAGCTGGAATTGAGGTGAGTCTCTAATGTTTAGTGAGTAGTGAGTGCTTTTTAATTTGTTTGTATTCACATAACATTTGGCTGATGATTTCCCAAAGGCAATAGTTTTAAGACTCAAATGTGTTGTTGTGATGCAAAATATTGCAGACAGGAAGTGAGTTCTTATCTTTAAATTTTATGTTGTGGTAAAGTTAGTGTGGTCAGTGGAGACTGCAAATGAACTGATATTCTCTCATCAGTGTGAAAACCTCCTGTTCAAAAGTTATTTAACCTGTATGATGCACATTTGTATGGCAAACTTTTTCATCAGTTATTTTGGCTCTCAGGTGGAGCTGAATGAGATTGAGTCAAGCTGTGAGGAGTACCCCCTGACACGAGCCTTCTGTCATCTGACCAGCACATTGGTTGAGAGTAGCCTGCCCGTCAATTTAGGGGCAGGGCTGCGCGTGCCAGGCTTTCAGCCCTACCTGAACTTTTTGCGTGACTCTGTGTTCCTGCCTTTCCCCACCAGAGCATATCACCGTCCAGCTGAGAAGGTAAAGTGCTGTGTAGCATTCTCCTGGTGTCTTCACAAGGCGGAGACATGTAGCAGCAGAATGCATGTGTGCTCTTTGAACTACACAAACCACTGTTCATGTGTTTTTCTTTGTTTGGTTTTTTTTTGTCATCTGTCAGTGGGAGGTTGCTGACGCTGTCCTGGAGGTTTTCCACAAGCTGCTACGGGACTATGAGCCCCAGCCGTCAGACTTTGTCCAGGAAATGGTGGAGCTGCAGGGCGAGCAGGTCCCAGCCCACAAGCCCCCCGGACACAGCATCATATTCCACCTGCTCAATGACTCGCCCATGCTGGCACTCTGCCTCAGCCTGCTGGAGGAGGGTGTACGCCAGCTGGACACCTATGCACCTTTCCCTGGTGAGAGAACATATGCTGCGATCCAAAGACTTTGTGTGTGTGTGTGTTCGTGCATTTTCTGACGCCATGCTCCGTTACTCTTCCCCTTCAGGTAAGAAGCACTTGGAGTCGGCAGTGCTCCACTGCCTGCGTCTGCTGGACTTGGCTCTGCAGAAGGAGGTGGTGTTCATGGACCTTCTCAGGGAGAGCCAAGCCTCCCTGCTGGTTTCCCCCTTAGAGCAGCTCCTCCAGGGGGTCAGTCCTCAAACTCGAAGGGCTGATCACATTGTCAATATTGCCAGGTTAGCCCATCCAGCCTTTAATACAAACTGCCTCATTGACCAAGTGTTTGCTGAGTCTGTTCTTGATTGTTTGTCTTCCCTTTATCTTTTCATTCTTTTCTAGTTAGCAGAGTTGAAATGTTATATTAACCATCATACTCAGATGTCATCTGAGGAAAACTGCTCTTTCAAATGCCTTTGTGTTCAGAATGGGTATAACTTAATGGTAACCCATATTTGTCCCTTGCAGGTATCTATACCACAGCAGCTCCAACCCAGAGGCTGCATTCCAGAGTGCTAAGATCCTGCGTCGTATCGCCAACTACCCCAACATTCAGAATAGACTGGTGGGAGATTTCACACATGACCAGGTATAAATGCAGACCTTTTGTTTTGTTTTGTTTTGTTTTTTTTTTTTGCTTTTTTTGAAAACTTTTATGTGAGAAATAATTTGAATTTTTGACTAAAATCGTAGCCTGTGTATTAAGTCAAACAAGAACATCAGAGTTTGTTTTTGTTTCTATTAAATGTATTAGTAAATTATACCAACTTGTCAATAATAATTAGTATCGTGTACAGCCTACAAAATCTACATTGTAATGTAATGCTGTCTGCATGTCTTGGAAAAGGCTTCACAATGGTGATGGTGTGTTTTTGACTTGTTCTGTGCTGGTGATGTTTGAAACTTTTGTTGTGTTGGAAGTTGGCATCAGTGTTGTCTCTGTCCTTCAGACTGTGAGTGACAAGCTTATGGCGGGCTTCGTGGAGTGTCTTGACAATGAAGAGGCAGAGGAGGGAACAGAGAAAGGAGATGGTGAGACAGACATCTTGTTGTCTAAAAACTTTACCAACTTCTGTGTTTCATTTAAATCTTGCTGTTTCAATACGATGACAGCTAAACCTGTGTATCTTAACGGTTGCATTCAAACTCACCCACTTCATTACCTCCAAAACTTCTAGACTCAGACCCACAAAAGAAGGTTGCAAGAATCCGACATGAAACCCAGACTCATATCCTGAACCTGCTTATCACATCCTTGGATCTGAAGACACCCAATCTGGCCCTTTATCTTTTGGGCTATGAAGTCAAGAAGCCTGTGTCCTCCACCAACCTCCAGGACCCAGGTCAGACCACAGCTGTAGCTTTTGGCATGTTAATTTGGGTGGCTGTTGTGATTTCAGTAATATTTGTGCTTGGATGTAAAAAGGGATCCCTTGACCTGAGTCTTATGGTTGATGATGCTGTGTTACAGGTGTGTTGGGATGTCCACGTAGCTGCCTGCACGCCATCTTGAGTCTTTTGCAGAGAGGCACTGAGAAGAGGTCAGGACCTGTACTCACACAGCAGGCCCCACACCTGGCTGAGCTCTGTTACCAGGTACACCTCATCCTCTACTCAGAACTCACAGAAATTAGGCACTTTGACATTGAGAGCAGCCTCTGCAGTGAGAGAGTGTCATCTTCATTTCATGCCCAGTAGGTTGAACGTATGTATGAAATTTGTGTTTGGGCTGATTGTCAGATTAATCAGTTTTTTTGGTTTGTTTTATTATTGTGCCTCTCTCTCAGGTGATCTACCAGCTGTGTGCCTGCCCAGACACATCTGGACCCACTATGCGCTATTTGAGAACCAGCCAGGACTTCCTGTTCTCTCACCTGCAGCACCTACCCTTCATCATGCCTAGTGAGTATTAGGGATGTGATGAATAAAAAGCAAAATCAGTTGGAATTTGTGGTTGTTTTGTATTACTGCGAAAAGGAAATAATGATTCAGTGTTATTTTAATATTACAAAGCTATGTACAGTAATTCACTGAAAAAAATCTTTAATGCAAGCTTATGTTGATAAGTGTGTTGTCTTTTCTTATCATTGCCTCAATTCTGCTTTCTGCTCTTGTCAGGTAATCCGATCGCTGCCCTCTCCCAGATGTCTTGGCTAATGAAAACAGCTGCAATTGAGCTGAGAGTGACCTCACTGAACCGCCAGCGTTCACATACACAACGCCTCGTCAGCCTCCTGTTGGATGACCAGCCACACACTCAACATACAGGTATATCAGGTGTCAAGTGTCTATATATGTGTCTCTAATTCTTCAAATATTAGGTGTCAATAGCCACTTTTAATAGGGGGTGAGTTTCCTTTTTGAAACAGCTAAATGATTTGTTTTATTTATAATATTTATTTGTTTAAAAGATCTTAAACTTAAACGCTGCTGTCAGGATGTTTTCCTCAGCCGAGGAAGCATGATCACATTACACTGATCCTGGCTTCCTTACACTGGCTATGTGTTGCTTTTAGAATAAATTTCAAGATATTGATCATTTATCAAGCCTTGAGAGGCCTAGCCTAAGTTATTTAACAAATATTTTATTGCCCTATGTCCCTTTCTGATCCCTGAGATCCTCAGATCTATTGTTCCTAGTCGCTTCAAGGTCCAAATAAATACAGAAAGATAATAGAGGTCAGGGCTCCTAGATTTTGGAATGACCGGGGCCCCAAACTGTCTCATCTTTTAAATCTCTTTTTAAAAACCCACTTTTTTAGAATTGCATTTTTGTGATTTAATTTGTTTTCAAACATTTTAGTTCAATTAACTCTCTTAATATCTCTTTGTGTTTTCTTTGTATTTTGTTTTTATTATGAAGCTCTTTGAAACTGTGTTTTGAAAGGTGCGATATAAAGTTTAAAATAAAAATAATATTAATAATAATTATTATTGTTATTATTCTGTTCAGAAGTAATGATCACATACCTCTGCATGCATACTCAAACCCCTATTCACCATGACTACACAACAAAGCTCATTAATCAGTGAACCTAAGAACCTCATAATCTTTCATTTTAGCTGATGGGGAATCAGGCATGGAGGAAGAAACCAGATCAGTCAGTGGTTTCCTGCATTTTGACACAGTTTCTAAAGGTTTGTGCCAATTTAATACACATTTAAATAAAACATGGTTAGCGAAATACAATCAACATTTAACAAGTCTTTACAAGGTTTGAGTAATTATTGAAGCTGTCATCTAACTTTCCTCTTTGAAAATTCTACCAGATTTTTTCTGACTTTTACTCTCATGTTGTCCTTGTTTGGTGCCATCAGTACGCAGGAAGTTGCTGAGTGTGCTGGATGCCATCGACTTCAGTCAGGACATGCCTGAGCTGCTGCAGCTGGACTTCTTTGAGCGCACTCAGATAGAGCAGGTGATCTCCAACTGTGAGCATGTCAATGAGCAAGGACATACTGTGTGCAACGTTAAGGTGGGTTTCCAGAGTGAACACATAATCCTCTCTCTGCTTTGTTTTGTGTTTGGTCTTCCACTGATGTGTCATATTTTGTTTTTAATTTTCATCACAGTTGCTACACAGAGTGCTGGTCGCTGAGGTGAATGCACTGCAAGGAATGGCAGCGATTGGACAGAGGCCCCTGTTAATGGAGGTGAGTGAACAAAAACTAATGGGACTCGTGTACTTTAGAAACATGTTGTGGGGCAGGAATAACCAAAGAGGAGCCATCATGCAATGGACTGTAACTTTGGAAATCTGGTTTCCAGCTACTTTACTAGGCTATTAAAATTTTGAAATGACCCCTTTTGACCAGTGCTGGGATTGAAGATGCTGTAGAGTTTCCCATCACTAATGCTTTGAATCTTTTCGAGATAACAGCTGCAGTTAATAATATTTTGTCCACATTCATCTTAGTCCCTGATTGTACTCTTCTAGGAGGTGAACTCCATCCTACAGCAGGTGGTGGAGCGCAATCGTGTGCGTCGAAGTTTGAGTGCGAAGCGACATGCGCTGCGGTCCTGGAGGAGCCTGGTAGAAACGCTGCTGACCGCCTGCCCTGCTGATCTCATACCTGCTGACGACAGGCAGCTCATCATCAGAGACCTGTTGCTAGACCTGCATGATAAGGTCAGTGAGGACATTTGTCACATGGAGGGTACAACTCCTTTTACTGTATTTAGATGCAGTAATTTATGAAAAGGATTGTCTTGGTACAATTTGCATCACCCATTTGCTATCATAAGGAACATGTTTAAGGGTGTCATGGCTTTTATTCAGTGCTCATCATCACGTGTGTACTGAATAAATCAAAGGACAGATATAATAATACCTCAAATGTGCGGGATGTTACAACAACTAAATGTAAACATGTGTTGTCCAGGTGTTATCTGAGGATGCAGCAGGTGAACTGATGCCCATTGTTGCTGGGGCAGTCTTCACTCTGACCGCCCACCTCAGCCAATCAGTCCTGTCTGAGCAGCAGCAGGGGGTGGGATTGGAAGCATCCTCCGGCTTTGCCTCCATCGCCAACTCCGCCCTGCACCTGATTCTCCGCAAGCTGCTCGATTTCATCCTTTGTACCGGTTAGTGACAACTTAAAACCTCTTTCACCTATATAAAGCCATGTTTCTCAGATGAGATGTTGGTAGGCCTCTCTGCAGGCTGTCGGAGTGTTAAGTATAGCTTTGTACTCAAGCCATACATCGCTGGAAAACTAAGACTCTTGTGATTTGATTGATGCAAACCATTTCAAGATACAATCACAACAATGGGTGCAATCAAATCCAACAACAAAGAAACAAATGATTATAAAACTGAGGCAACTTACTGATTAAGTCTTGTAGTAATCAACAAAAATCGAAAACACAAGAACAGTCTTGTTAGCTTGTTACATTGGCAAAGGTCCAGACGATACAGTCCAGCTGTTAAAAATGTTTCATCATGTCAAATTAGCTGTTCTAATCTTCCATTAGAACTCCAGTAACCATGTACATGTAGGCAATATATCAATTACAAAGTAGCTGCATTGACACCTCATTTGACCAGCCAGGATTTTCCGTGTCATGTTCACAGCTGGCAATAGCCAGCGAGACTGCATTGAAAGGAGGTGCCCTCCCTCTCTTACATGTACAAATAAATTGTAACCGATGTGCAGATGACTGGTGCTTCATATAGCCAATGAAATTCCTGGGTAATTTACAACCAAATCAAGGAATTCAGTGCAAATAAGGGATATTACACAGGGTTTGAAATGATAAATATAGTCACTGGCCTCAATATAATTCCCAAAATATGAATTTCGATGTATGCATAGATATAAATGTAGATATTTATCAAGATAAATACAGTAAGTGTTTTTTTTAGGAGAATGCCTAGATATTGTTGGAAAAACATGAAAAATTTACATTTTTATTGTGGTATTATCAATTTTTATTGAGCCTGGACAACGGTAAAGACTTCATGCTGTGTAACATTATCTTTTACACTTTAAGGAGGTGGATACCAGCGTCTGCGTGCTCACTTGTATGGCTCACTGCTGTACTACCTTCAAATTGCCCAGAAACCTGAAGAACCAGACACTCTGCAGACAGGTACAACACAGAAACATTAACACAGATAGTCTGTAATTAAGTCCCTTATCTGGTTTTATTAGAAAGGGACAATATACAGATGTTGTCTGGGTCATCTGAGAAAATCTCTCTCCTCCTCCTCCAGCAGGGAAGGCAATGTGGGAGCGTCTCACAGCTCCTGAAGATGGTTTCTCCAAACTGCAGAGAGAGAACCTCGCCATCATTGAGAGCTATGGCAGGGCTCTCATGGAGGTGGTGTGTCGAGACGCCTGTGATGGCCATGAAATTAGCAGGGTAAGAGCCCCACAACAACATTAGGACTCATGTACTTTGACATTTTCAGGAGTAGTCGGTTTCCAAAAACATAGTAAAATAAAATCTAGAAACTACAAGAAGTATACATGTCTGTTCAGAGGCTACATTTGCTGGAGAGGAATTTAGTCTAAATAGCTGAGACAAAAACCTGTATTTTTTGATTATCTAGCCAGGCTCATTGTTTTATTCTCAGTGCTTGCATTGTCATTCTTGTCTCCCCTCCTTGTATGTCAGATGCTGGCTCTGGCAGTGCTGGACCGGATCCTGTCCATAGACCGTCAGAACCAGTGGCTGGTTTACATCTCCAACAGTGGCTACCTGCGATCGCTAGTGGAGAGCCTGAGACAAGACGATGCTGCCCTGCAGAGCCTGCTCACACCTCAGCCTCCCCTCCTCAAACCACTCTACATCTATGAAAGCAAGATGGTGAAGAAACATGCTCTTAAACATATGCACTATGTTTTGTACTGTGTATTGTTATGATTATTGTTATTACGAGGGTACAAACTCTGCTGTGTGTTTTCAGGCTCTGCTGACTCGTGTGGCTAAGACGGGTCAGGGAGCTGTGGAGCTGCTGCGTTGTGGCCTGGTGGCACAGCTGATAGAGTGTCAGGTGTTTGACATGGTCCCTGACAGCGACGCACACAGGTATGGATGTGGAGAGGGAAGAAGGGAGGTGTTTAAGTAACTTCCTAGCATGTTTTTATCATTATGAAATTGTGATACTCTTCATTTATTGTTTTTGAGTTGGTCATTTTGAAGAAAACTTTCCCAGACAGTCAAGTCAGCTTAAACTCAGACCTGAGTCCTCAATTGGTTGATTTTACCAAGGTAGTGTTGAGATTTAAATATGTTAGTTATATGTTATAAATATGTTATGTTATGTCTTTTGGGAAAAATGTTGGGTTGTATGTGTCACTAACTTGTTCCTCAAGGAGAATTTTAAATGCATTTAACTGTCTTTTTTTTCTCTTGTCCAAATGACCTGTTTTCTTCAGGGGTCTGTTAATGGTGTTAGCTAAGTCTGTGTCTGTTCCCTTGCTGGTCTACAGGGTGGTGAGGGACCCATCAGGCTTCATCCCCAGCCCCATGGACCGCTACAGGCAGATTCTCTTACCGACTTTGAGACTTTTTCAGGTCATACTGACGTCTACCACTATGAATCACCAGCAGGGGGCAGCACAGGTAAGAACACAAGATTTTTTTCTTCTGCCCTGAAAATCCTACATGTCAGGATATTATTAATGAGAGATTACATCATATATATTGTCTTATGCCTGTACTGACTCTGTTGACCCTCATTTGGGTTAATGCTTCAAATACATCAGTGATCAGCTGGATAGTAAATAGAAAGCATGATTTCAAATTGAGCATATCTTGTTAAGAACAAGTGACAAGATACACAATTTTTGGAACATAAACATAATGGTAGTGTTTGCGAAGTTACAAACAGCTTAATAAATATTGCACTTAAGTTCTAACTTTCTCTTTTTCCCTTTGTGTGTGTGTGTGTGTGTGTGTGTGTGTGTGTGTGTGTGTGTGTGTGTGCAGGTTCTGCAGTGGCTGATAGTCCATGCAGACACCATTCAGTCCCTGTTGCGCTGTCAGGAGCTCAGTATGGGAGTTCTGCAGGAACTTTCCTTGCTTACTGGTATCATCAGCAAGACTGCTCTGCCAGGTACAATCACACAATCAGTCTTTGTAATATTTTTCCATTTCGGTTGTATAAACCATATACGTATGCACATACAGACTCTGTGAAATTGTGTTGTTCATGTACTGCTTGGTCTCTCAGGTGCCCTTGAGATGGGTGGGGAGGTCAACAGTGCTGCTCTTCTGGAGTTCCAGGGTCACATCAACAGATTCCAGGTTCATTGTTTTTGTCACGTATACAATACATGCCTTTTTATTTTCAATTTCTGTCTCCCTGCTGATACACGTCCATTTCACCGTGTGAGCTGTACAGTTGGTAATACATTTCTTCTGTTTTAGCGTCTCTGCCTGTCCCTGCTTGGCCGCCTGGCAGGGAGCGAGCGGGAGAGGTTGCTAAAGCAGGCTGAGATCGCTGCACCTGGAGACTCAGCAGACAGAAGAGACGAGATGGAGGTGGCCATGCAGCAGGTATGATGAAAAGTATTCTATAAATGAAACAGTAGTAGTGTATTCCTGGTGGGAAGTTACAAAGTGTAGTTTTCACATAATCTAGCAGTATAAAGGGCAGGGAAGGGAGGACAATGGGAAAAAATGTGTATGGAGTCTTGTATCCATAGTCATGATTATTCATGTCAGTGACCTGAGAGGTGATGTCCTCTGTGCCCAGGTGTGTGCTAACATTATGGAGTACTGCCAAACCCTGCTGCTGCAGAGCTCAGCCCAGGCCCAGTTCAGCATCTGTCTCTTCAGCCCGTCAGGCAGTGAGCCAGCTGGCAGGGACGGAGGACGCACAGGTCAGTGAGAATCTGCCCATACTGAAGAAGAAGTAAAGGAATTTCACTCCTGTTACTATGTACGGTGTGAAAAAGTCAGACTTTTCTACACTTTTAGTGCTTTTCATTGACTCATAGCTCATGTATCAAGCTAGAAATCCAGAATCCTTTGAGGTACTTCTAGCTTTTACCACAAGTTGGCATTTCATTTTTTAACATTTTTTATATACGTTTTTTTTTTTAAGATCTCTCATCCACTCTGCCGTCTCTGACTTACTCCCGGGCCCCCGGCCTGGGTCTGGTCCTGTACCTGCTGAAGAACAGTGCTGCAGATTTCTTCCGGTTCCACCAGAGTCACAGACAAAGCCTGGGCAAGCTGCAGAGCCTGGATCAGCTGCCTCCTGAGGAGCTCAAGGAGGTAAAGATGGACCGATACACTAAATTGCTCTGTCTTACACTCACTGTACTGCTGTACACATAGTCATGATAAAAAATAACTATTCTTTATTTATGGACCTTTTCGGCTCCAACCTGCATTGTCTTCAGTTCTAACCGGAGGCATGTTCTCTGTAGTTGTGCCAGGGTTTGGTGTCAGGCCCAGGAGGGGTGGAGAAACTCTCATCAGTCCAGAGGAGCTTGCTGGCCAAGAGACGACTGGTCCAGCTTATCAACAACAGGGCCAAGCTGCTGGCCTTGTGTTCCTGTATCCTTTGGCTCCTTGAAGGCACGGTTGTTGTCACACGATTTTTACAGCATTAGTTTTATAAAAACAACAACAATAACAACAACTAGACAGTTCAGGTTATTGTACATTTGTCTTTGGAAGTTGTGTTTAGGAAGTAGGAATAACACCATCTGGAAACACCACATCATGAGTTCTAGTGAAATACCTTGACCTGCATCTTCCTCAGATGTCATTGAGACATGTTTGTTTGTGTTATGGCGCCACCTGGAGTACTACTTGTTGCATTGTACTCCCACTGACACCAAGGACTCCCTATTGCCTGGAGCCAGTTTGTATAGATCACGCTTCACAGATGGTGAGAAATGCATCACAATGACATGCACACTGAAGCCAGGAAGACTTGGAATTGAGTGAATTTAGCTTGATTGCGTTCAATTCATTTAAATATTTCTGTTCTTCAGACTCGTTTGGCGGGTTACAGGCAAGTGGAGGTCGTGGCCTCAGCCTGTCCCGAGTCAGCCAACAAGACCTCGATCTGGTACGAAATAGCTGGCAACCAGCTGCACACATTGGCATGAGCAAAATGTTGTTACAGTTTGAATGCTGCTCGGACAAAACACTATGTTGTGCCAATGTCCGCTGTGCCTGTTTACATGTGTGAGTTAGATTATACGTGATCCCCTGTCTTCTGTTTGTGCAGCTGAAGAGCGACATGGCCGCAGGTTTCGGAGAGGCTCTGCAGAGGAAGCTGCTGGAGGTGGAGGGCTTGTACAGCCAGGTCCGCTCCCGCTACACTTTCATCCAGGCCCTGGTTCGCAGGGTCCGTGGCCTGCTCCGACAGCCCAAAAGCTGAGGCAAACACACAAATACAAAGACTTACCAAGAACCAAAATACTCAGTTTCTTACTGAATGATAACCTCTGCCCAGCAACTCCAGAAAACTAAACTACCAAGAAGTCCCAACTTTGTCTGTTTGCTTTTTCTGGCTGCATCGCTCCTTTTTACTGCCCTGTTTCAGTTCCTCTCTTGAGTATTGTGGGATGTTAATGCCATCATAACATACGGTGCACTCTGTGTGACCAATTCTAATTATGAAGTATGACTACCGCTGCGTAAGGAGCGTTCCTAAGAGAAGTCAGAAGACATTAACTTGCAGAACACATTTCTGAAATTTTTACTCAAGAGAATTTGATATTCTTCTGTTTGCTGATGTCTTTTTTTCCCCTTTTTGTGAAAATAAACATTTTCTAAATCTGTTAAATATTTGTCTAGTTCACATACACACACACACGCACACATGCACACATTACACAACAGACCACCTAAACCGCAGCAGTAAGTAGCAAATTCATTTTGTTGGCCTTGATGAACTGGAGTCACTATCTGCTGACAACAGTGTTTGAATAGAAACGTTCTGTTTGCAGCATTTCTTTGTTCCACAGTTACATTCTCACTTTGACTTTTTCAGACAAGCCCCATGTCACTGGTCACACACCTCTTCAGACTGTGGACCACATCTGACAAACAGCAGCTACTGACTTCACCTATGTTTACATGCGTGTCTAGGGTGACTCACTGTGAAAAGCTTCATATCAGGAGAAGCAAAAGAAGGAACCAAAACATGACATTTTGTTGTGAAAGTAGCATCACAATGACCGGTGTGACCAGAAGTGTTAGACTGCTTTGATAAGACATTGCAGGTTAGGTCATTCAAACAATAATATAACATTACAAACAAGCTAGACCCACATAAACCATATTTAATCTGGTTTTATTTTCTTTGAAGGTACACTTTATAAGACTGTAAAGTGCGTAGATTCTCAAACTTTGGGGAGGAGAATGAGAGGACACAAAAAACATCTGGAGATACATTCAGATTTTACAGACAGGAAAGAGTGGTTCTCTTGTTTTTTATTTAGAATACTGAGGAGGGGAAAGAGTTCAGAGGGAGCGACTGAGCACCAGCGTTCAGATCGTGGGGAGACCATGTGACTGAACACGGCCCGTCCAGCGCCACGACTGGTCCACGCCACGCTGAAGAACTGAGGTGACGTGTTTGAGTTAGTGGAAAAAAAATCTGTGCTCAGAAAAAAAAAAAAACATTTATCTACTGCACTTCTTAGTTGACAGTGACCCTGGAACGACTTTGTGCTACTTTTAACAGATCATGCGCCTCATACTCTATAAATTACTTTAAATAATAAAATTAATTACAGCATTAAAAACACATTTACATTTCTTGCACCAGCTTTGCTACGTCTGTGATTGTGCTGCAGTTGCATCTGAATAGAAAACCCTGCCAAACAAAGACACAACAATGATCCCCGCTCATCTCTCTCCACATGAAATAAGGTCCATGACTTTCCTGGAGTTGGATGTGCATTTACCATCCATCCTCAGTTTTAAATACAAACAGCACTGTCAGGGCCACAGGGTTGGACAATGTATGACAATACCAGATCACTGATTTGAGATTCATCAGAATTCAGGCCATGTTCAGTTGTGCCATTCCACTGATTTTACACACAATTAGTTTACTTGTCATGGAGAGTATGACTCAAGCTGTGTGATGTCCTCTGAGGCTCTGCAGGGAGTGTTCAAATTGTGGGAAAAGAGAGACTTTAGATATATGACCTGCTCTGCGTTCCAATACCCATACTACCATACTATTTACGAAATCCTACTGCATCTGGTCACATTTTGCAGCATGCAAGCCAGTGTGCTTTTCTAACTGTTTTGACCAACAGTCTTCTGAGCAGCAGAGGATGAGCTGCTGAGAGCAGAGTCCCACCTGCTTGGATACTGCATGCAACAGTGCGTTCTAAAAACAAAAAGTCTGTATTTTGGAAAGCAGCCCCGGGGATTTAACAGGCTGGGAATGTAAGTCGCTGTTGAGCTGCATGATGTGAGTTGTAGGAACCAGCGTATTTGAAGCTAGGCTTACATCTCAGCCTTTGCTGCTTCAATTTAGACCGCTTTTAAAAAACTGCAATTCTCCAAACTCACACGAGAGTTAAACTGAGAACTGAACTGCTGGAGCGCCTATTGTACAGCTTTGGTTGCCTTGTGGGTAATGTTGAAAGTCGATGAGCAGGACTGACTGATTGTATTAATGGATTTACAGGATGTTTACATCAATGTGATGTAGCACCTTCATTTGTCAGGTGACCAGCCACAAGCAGACATTCACATCTGGTTATTTTATCTAGAAATGGTTTGGGATATAATTTGGGATATATATATATATATATATATATATATATATATATATATATATATATATATATATATATATGACCTAATGACAGAAGATTTTATCCATATCGCCCACTGACATAGCACCACATGAAGCTGTCAGTTTCTCCTATGGTTGTCATATTTCAAGTTTAACACTGGTCTGATTTGCAAATTCGTTCCTTTGCTTCATAGAAAACACAGGACAGGTGCAATCAATCGCAAAGCTGATAAATGTGCCAACGTGCATCCAGAGTTTGATTAGACTGTTGATGAATGTTCACTGAGGGATGAGAGAGGGAGGTGGGACCATCATTATCCTTCCACATGATTTTCCCTGTTTCGGAACCATATTCTCAACCAAAGAATTTTGGAATTCTGTAAATACTTTATCTTAAATGTTTTCTATGTTAGCAAAACAAAGTTTCGGACTGATTTCTGTACATGAAAACACTATTGTTGCTTACTGAAAAGAAATAAAACAAAACATATATACTGTACAGGTTCAGAGAGTTGAGTTACAGCACCAGTTTGGACCAGTTTGCTTTGTTTCACATCCTGTACGGGGCATAAATCTGTGGTAGTCCACTGGCTCAAGAGGAGTTGACGCAGATTAAGAGTCTATGAAGACAGAGTCTGAGCTGTCCTTTAGAAGTTGATCAATCCTGAGGCCTCTTTGCTCTAGTGTTGATTGTACCAGACATGTCCTTTAGTAATCCAGCACAGCTCTAGCAGTGAATCAAAGGTTTCTGTGTGAATTTAGGAGGAAATCCATGAAGAAACGGGAGCGTGGCAAGGAAAGACATCTTATCCAGCACTGATTTTACCACCTTGTCTTTAAGACTCAGATTTAAGGACAGCATGGAGAGTGTGCATTTGTATTCTGTGCGTGCAGCACATGTCGGCACATATTGTCTTTCTTGAGCAGTCCAGCAGCAGTTTGCTTGCACCCTTATGTGCCATCAGTACCTGCTTCTTGTGTGTTGTTGTTGTCCATCATGTTGGCACTGCTGTCGTTGGTCTGAGGGCACTCTGGCACCTCTCCCGTCACTGCCACGCGAATCACCTTCAGCCAGCGCTGCTTGAGCTCCTCGCTTTCGGCAGCAAAGTTGTGGATGGACTTGGACTGAGAGAGGCGGAAGCTGGCCGGAGGGTCCGTGGGCCTGGCACTGTCATCCACAGAGTAGCCCAGGAGGGGGATCGTACACTGGGCCTTCACGTCCTGAGGAGAGGGGTCAGGGATGAGCAGATTGGAATCTCTATGGATGGATTTCAGATGAATATGGGTAATGACATTTTTTGCTTCATGTTCTTGGTGATTTACCTGCGGAGCTCCATAGAGATAGAGCACCAGACACTCCTTCTCGGGGATAACGCACCACACCTTCTGCCAAGGTTTGTTCTTCTCACAGTACTGCAGGAAGCCACACATGATGCTGCTGCCTGTGAACTGAGCCGCCTCGATCTGCACGGGGGGGAAATCAACATAGCAGCGCTACTTGAAAACTGAGTAAGTGACACATGAATTTCTATTTTCAGTCATCTCTTTATTTAGAAAATCCTAATGCGGGATGTGTATTTGTGTGCGTATCAAAACATCCTCCTCACCTCCAGGATGCCCTTCTTTTTGCCCTCGGCAACCCTTTCTCCGGTCAGGATGGAGAAGCAGTCTCTGCAGACTTTGTTCGTCTTGTTGCCGTCATATTCAAGCGGCACCTTATTGTCTGAGCACTTCCAGCACACCACCTGCAAGAAAGAAGAGAAGATCTTCATCACTCTCACAGTTAATGCACTACTTCTTAAAAGAAAGTATCCATGAGCATCATTTAGTTTTCTATATCTATTTTCAGCCAGTAGGAACTATTAACATTTGATAATATATTATTCAATTATTAAAGCAGTTCTGGGGCATTTTGCCTGTGATTGATAGCAGACAGTAAATGAGGGAAGAGGGAGGAGGGACATTTCTGTTACATGGCCGGCATCTTTGAGCTCTAAACACACATGACAGGACAGTGACTAACATGGACGAACCTGACTCAAAGCCAAATAATAACCGTAATTCCCCAAATGTATTTCATAAAAGATTCAAAACTGACTGTTAAAAATCAGGGAGCGGGTGTTTCATTCAAGAGTGACTACACTCATCCATTTCTGAGCTCTTTCTTTACATGTCTTTATGAATCCTTGGTGTTTAAAATCAACATTTGAAGTGCAGCTGTGAACTCTCGCTGTTGCGCTGAGCTTCCCTTATTGATGCTCTCCGTCATCTACCTGCTGCTCATGCATTATGCATGACACGGCACCACCAGGGTGACTTACGTAGCCGCAGGCTCTGCAGTGGTGTCTCCTCCGTGTCAGAGCGTTGAAAGGCTCTTTGCATTTCATACACATTGTCACTTCGTTGTCACGGATCCAGCGAGGAGCACGCTTCCCCAGCTCTGCATTCTATACTCAAATAAAAACACGCAGTCAGCATGGCGGAGCAGAAATGCGTCGACGGTTTAGCCGTGTGCGCAGATGACATGAACCTTACCGACACTTCCTCCGCGTCTTTCAGCGCGTTCTTGAACGACTCGTTTTTTTGCTGGAAGATCTCAATGGTAGCCTGGAAAGCCTGAAGGAGGAGAATCGAACCCATGTGTGACCCACTCTACATCACCTTCAAACACATGTTTACGTCAAACACGTCTGATGTAATCAAATGTGAAAATAATGTACGTACCTTAATCCAGTCTGCCTTGTCCTGCTCTGAGCTGAGGAGGAAATCCAGAACAGGTTTTAAACACTGAAAACGAAAAAACTTTAACTTTATGTGACAGTCTAATACCAAGTTACACCAACGTAGCAGTTACACGTGGTCAAAGAGTTTATTTAAAGATATACAGATTTAAATATGGAGCTTGGGTGTGCTCATTTAGGTGGTCTTCTATATATACATGAACATATACAGTTTACATACAATTATATACTTCTCTGTGGGCTGGGATGTTTCTGTTTTTATTGCATTGTGTTTGATATTTCTGCATAAAATATACCTGGCCTGTAGCTCCAGTGTCCTCTCCTTGCCTGACACCTGAAAGGTGTGAGGGTAGTCCTCGTTGGTCGTCTCCAGGACCTTCATGCCGTCGATGCCGATCCGCGTCCTCACTGTGTACTTCGCCCCCCCAAGGCTGAATTTGGGCACGCAGTACAGCAACATGTTGTTGAACTGGCAACAAAAGAAGCACAAAATGTTGCACTGATGGCAGAACGGTGTGTGAGTATGGATTAGTGCTATTCTAGTTCATGTTTATCGCATTGTTTTCTTCCAAAGAGGGCAGTCTCACACGCCGCAGGTAACCTGAATTACACCGATGGGACACATTCAGTCTGAAGCTAATAAGAAACAGCCAGAACATAATCACATCATCTGGCAATCTCAGTAATTGAGAGATTTGTTCATGTGCCCCCGGTGTATCCTCATGCTGAGGTGTTCCTGCCCTGAAATGATTCACTTGTATCAATTGGACTTGCGCAGGCGAAGTCTCGCCACAGCATATTTCCCTGCAGCGTCCTTCATTAGATAAGACAGCGTTATAGGGCTGGACAGTTTCTCTCACCAGGAAGAGGTACCGCTCCATGGCAGAGGTGTTCCTGGCGGCCAGCTTCAGGATGTGGCCCTCTTTGATGAACTCGTTAGAGGGGTTAACAATGTCCTCCTCCTCACCAAGCATCTCGTATATCTCCATCAGCTTCTTCAGATTCTCCTAAATGACCACAGTGACATTTGTTTTAGCTGGGTGTTGATGTGTGGTAGAGATTCTTTGTTGGTCTGAAACATCTGTACTTACAGATTTTCGTATGGCACTGTTGGAATGAGTAGCTGCTGTGGCGATAATTTCTAAGGATTCTGGGGGGAAAAAAAGATGGGGTATCTTAATATAGACTCAGTGAAATAAAAATGGCTGGGAGCGGGAACAATTCCACTAACTTTCTGCATCTCGTCTGTCAGAGTCGTCTGGAGGCAGCTTCTTCAGATAGTCTTTAAGCAGCATCTCGTAGCGAGGGACTCTCTGCACAGGCTCTAACATGTGATGCTGCAGTGTCAGGAAGCCACAGACCTCTTGACTCTGTCCAGAAATAACACAAGAATGGTGCTTTTCACAGTAGAGCAACACTTCAGCAACAGTCTGTCTTCTTTCTACAGTACGAGTGCATTTTTCCGGACTGGATTATGTCGGTGGTACCTGTATCTCCTGAATGATGGCCTTGAATTGAGGCGAACGATCAGTCCACTGTTTCAGCAGCTCCATGGCTTTGTCGAAGTTCTTCACGTACTCTGCGTACATCTTGAGGAAGGGTGTGAGTTTCTGCAGAATGTCTCCGATGCGAGGTGTGGATTCCCTGCGGGGGGGGGAGGGGGTTAGTTTGGTAACCGTAATAGGGACACCTGAAGTTGCTGGTACAGTGTAATTAAAAATCTGTATAGTACATTTGCAGGTTTAAAGACTCTGCTGGTTTCAGCACAAAGAGACAATGTGAAGGCAGCTAAAGAGTAATATGCAACTCTGGTGCATTTCTTATCATTTCATGCCAGGCTGAAGCTCACCATTCTCCCATGCGCTTCTCCAGGTCTGGGAGCAGAAACTGGCTGTGAAAGAGGTGGATGGAGGAGATGTTGGAGAAGATGTTCTTCACCACCTCCACAGGGAAAGTCCCTTTATTTGCCTCCTCCATTAGTTTGGCACAGAACACCTGAAGAGGCGTACACAACATGGAACAGATTATTAACAAATAAGTTAAAAGGGCTGTTTTACCATCAAGGTTTGTGTGGGTAATGTAAAGCTTTTACTACGTGACGGTCAGTGGTCAACAGAAATGAAGTGGAGACATGGAGTTCCTCACCTGGTCCAGCAGGTTGAGTCGCGCCACATAGGCCTTCTCTGTGTGCAAGAGCTCGCTGGCAATCTTAAACAGCTTCTGTTCATTTGTCTCCTGAAAGCAGAGCGTGCACTGTAAGTCTTTACATGCGTGGTGATCATTAATGAATTAGCGAGGCGTGAAAGTGATCTTATTCTGTTGAGCTAGACAGTCAGCAGCACAGTTCGCACAGTTCACAGTCTGAAAAATGACCGTTTCCACTCTGATACTTCCCTAATGATGAGTAATTACGATTGATAAAGAAAAATTGAGACTTAGAAACTTTTCAACACATCCAGTGGAGGTAATGTGGGACACACTGTCTTTCCTGCATCGAATTGAACTCAATATTCATTCCCAGATGATTGTCTTTTGTTTCCTGTCCCTCAGCAAGCCTGTGTTTGGTTCAGGTTTATGATGCAAGACCGGATTCACAGCACACACTGTTTAAAACAACCATCACAGAGTAACAGATGAGGAACCTTTTCTGCATGTCAATGAGAAAACGTTCCTTGTAAATTGTGCATTTATTGTCCTGACTCAGGTTCAACGCTTCAGTGCCTCGTCTGCTGTTCGAGCGCAGCTTACATTATTAGATGCTGCTCCACTGTTGCTGCATGGAGCAGCATGTAGTGCTGATGTGTGTGTCTAGGACGCCGGGCTGTGGCAAGGCAGAGGCTCTCTGAACAGGAAATGAAATTATAGAATAAGGGAAATGACACCAAATCTAACACAGACACAAATATGTCTCAAAGAGCTTTGTGTCGGAGGCCAATCAGTATGACAAACACTACACTACAAACATCACACACACAGACTGATACGATGAAATGTCGCACGCTGGGACAATGACAGTGGCGGCTGAATAAATAACTGCAAGGAAGCCGTGTCTGCCTCTGAAGTGTTGGCCTGAGAACACCCAGCCTCACATTTCCACATAATGCTTTTGTCAACACATCTATGATGTTACTAGTCCTCTGCTGGGTTTGTGAGAAATTATTTCTCCAGGTATGCTATGCTTCAGAAGAAGAAGAATGCAGTTCATCCTGTTTTCCAAATAGACACTGGTCAGTGGAGGCTTACACAGAGCACATCTGAGTGATACAGATTCACATGAATGCAAAAGGCCAGTGGTGGAATGTAACTAAGTACATTAGTCATATACTGTACTTAAGTACTATCAAGATTATATTTAACTAATTCAGGGACACAGGTACTTTTTAAATTATTTAAATATTTTCCTTTATATTTTCCTGTATTTTCAACCTTCCTAAATAAAAACACCCAACAAGATTGGCAACACTGACTGCCAGGTATGTCTGCTATGTTTGCTTCTTTCTCCTCCCATAATGCAGGTGGTAGTATGTTGAACAACAGCTGGTAGTGATGAGAGGGCATTCACTCAAATGGCACGCACCAACAACATGAGAGGGCTGGAGTACCTGCCAAATAGGCTAAAAGTCTGTGTAAGCAACTCATCAAATGAGAGGAGTCTTACCTCTACTTAACAAAGAGCAATGTCAGAGAAGTTGTGAGTTTTGTAATATATGCCACACATGTTTTTGTGGCTCACACAGAGGGAAACGACAAATCTGCCAAGTACAAGCATGCAGGCTTGCATGTGATGTGTTCACTTCCTGCAGGTAATTTTTAATTTTCCATCATGAATCCAACAATGTTACAGGAGTGCAATGTTAAGTCTCTTAAGTACATTTTGCTGCTAACGTCAGTGTTTTTACTTAAGGTTTTGAATGCAGGACTTCTACTTGGATTGGAGTATTTCTGCATGGTTTTATTGGTACTTTTACTAAAGTAAAGGATCTGAGTGCTTGTTCTACCAATGCAAAAGGCATAAATAAAGGCCAAAAACACAAATGAAAGGACGTAATTATTTAAGAAGTTGCTATGTGCCAATCAATACAAAGAGAAGATATACTGTATGCTAACTCCAGAACTTAAATAAATGCTGATGGTTTGTCTTTCAGAGAGCCAGAGTGATGACAAGGCTCTGTCAGGCTCTACATGCATGACACAAAGGATGGAAATACACAGACAACTCGAGTGCAACAGCATCAAAGTAAAAAATCAAGCAGCAAACATGCACGCACCTTATGGTCTGAGCTCCCTTCTTCGTTCCTGTGCTCACTGTCCTCGTTCTCAGTGTGGCTGTCAGTACCAGTCCTGCCTGTGTGTGGAAGTGAATGATCATCACTCTGCTCCGCACCGCCGTCCCCCATATCTCCATTTAACAGCCTGGCAGGCTCTATCCTCGCCCTTTCATTGTTCCTCTCCTGTTTGTCCTCCTTCTTCTTGTCCTGCTCCATCTGCGCTATCACCCCGTTAGACGCCGGCTCGTGGGCATCCTGCGGCACGGCCGGTGCAGAGGAGTGGTTCTCCTGAATCCCGCTGGTCTCTGTCTGCTTCTGGTGGGCGCGGTGAGCTGGGCTACAGTTGGACGACTTGCTGATCTGTTTCAGCGGTGAGCCGTCTCTCTTGGTCTCTGTGCTGCTGGAGGAACAGAGGAAAAGGCAAAGGAGGAAGTCGGTCAGTACAAGAGCACAGAGAAAATTAACCAAAAAAAAAAAGATTACAGGAGTGTGTTCAGTAGCTGTTCGAAGCTGGCAGGCTTATCAGGGAGTGTGAGACATAACGGTAAGCAGAGAGCTTTTGCACGTGAGTGTGAGAGTTAAAAATAAAACTGGAGATGCACAAACTTCTTTCAGTGTTATGAGGCTGCTGAGAGCTGGTGTAATGCAGAGGAAGTGTGTGTGTGTGTGTGTGTGTGTGTGTGTGTGTGTGTGTGTGTGTGTGTGTGTGTGTGTGTGTGTGTTAGTGTGTGAGCAGAAGATGGAGGCACAGTAATGAGGAGGACAGGAGGAGCGGGGGAGGTACAACACTAACCCCCAGAGATAGATCCTGTCCTACTTCCAAGGAGAACCCATATTATATATTGTGCTGGAACATCTCTTTAGCTCTTTGCTTGAACATGAATGAAATGGAAAAAAACAGTTTGTAATAGACAATTTGAAAACCAGCACAGGAATGGAAGCTAGATTAACACAAATACACATTCACACACACGTACAATGTCACCATTCATCTGCTCGACATCCTGTAGTCAGTCAGTCCAGCTGTTTCCCTGTAAACTACCCCCCCGTCTTACAGCAAGCCGCAGCCTACAGCAGCTACTGCATCTTAGCTCAGTTCTGCTGAGCTCAACTCCGTCGTGAAACTGGCCCCGCGTCAGATCTGGGAAAAACTTCTAGCCCTTAGAGCATCGCCATTTCCAGCAGAAAAGACTCAAGAGATGCGATTGCGCCTCCATAATCTAACTTTTACTGATGCAGAAAAACATCAGCCATGCAGGTGAATTTTAGCCTTAGCGTCACTGTCCGACAGAAACAGGAAGTATGTATAAATAGAGGAACAACAGCAGGCTGGTGCAACCCCACAGATGAATCATTTCTGGGCTGTCGGCCACCTGAGGTGTGTGGACGTGGGACAATACCTTCCAAAGGAAGACTGAATAATATGTCGATTGGTAAATATAGTTTAATACTACTGAACAAGGCATGCGCAACTTGACTTTGTAGTGTGTAGGTGATTGCCCACAGCAGTTCCTCTTTGCATATGAATTGCACGCTAAGTGTTCCATTACATGACAGCGTTTTAAAACTGAAGTAGACAAAAATTAAGAACAGCCTCACTTGCCATGCAGCGGTCCTTTAAGGTGCCTTTAAGGCAGCCAAGTGCCATGTGAACCAGATTAGTATATTAGTAGGCTAATTCTGTTCTGGGAAGCTGCAGGCCTTTCTCTTTTTTCTGTTCCAGGGCCGGTAGAGGGCTAATCCCTACAGCCCTGCGCAGTCTGAATGAAAAAATACACCCATTTGCTCTGACTGAGCTCACTGCAGTGCAAGAAAATGTGATGAGAGGTGTGGGATTCTGCTTTATTTAGCAAATCTGCTTTCAGAGATCCAGACCAGAGATGAGTTGGAATAGGCTACACAGAGAAGATGAGCAGGGAAATCTTAGTTTGCATGCCGCTGCTGCAGACTGAATATTTTTGGGCTCTACTGTATGAGCGGTTGGGACAAGGGCACCATTGTTGTGCCTCTCAACAGGCCTCCCTCCCACAGACAGGGCCACAGCCATAATCTAAACTTACACGACTTGGAACAGAACAGGATGTAGAAAAAAAAGGGGGGAAACACGTAGTCCTGCATTACAATCAGCAACAATCCTTCAATCGCCACGAGGCAACGGGATCAAAGTAGAGACATTAAAGGTGAGAGAGTCAAAGAGATCCTACCTCGTTCTCCTAGGCTTCATCTCACAACACCGAGTCCCGTCCCACAACAGAATGACGAGCTGTGTTTCCCCTCGCCTGTACAAATCTCCTTTCATCCCCTCGCTAACACTTGGCTCGTGGAGCACAGGCTAATCTCCACTTGTTCTGTCCACAGCTCTCGCCTGTGCTGCTATCAATGAGTCAGGCCGAGGACTTTGATCGAGGGACTTCTGCTTTTCATCCTTGAAATAACCGCCGTAGGAAACGTTAGGAAAGACACAGTTTTCCACCACTGTGATTACAGCAACAGCCTGAAAGAGGTCATTTGGTTACAAAAGCTACTAAGTGACGTAGATGATTCACGGTAGATACTGCTACGCCAGCCACAGGCTGCGTGATCGGTGAAATTTCCCAAGTGAGAGCAATATTGACGAGCCACTTTCACTGAATAATATGACACCATAGTTTGCCAGTGAACGAAACGAGCAATTCCTCACACAAACCCTCCAGTCTCGTACTCAACTCAACCTTCTTCCTGCACAAACTTTCCTGATAGTTTCTCTCTGTGAAGGGGGACCACACACACCACCAGGAAGCAAAGAGCCCCTACTGTACCTGTTCTCCTCAAAGCGACTGATGAGGTCTGAGACTTTGGAGTGTGTCACCCTGGCTTTCTCCCGGTTCACAGCTTCTCTTCCCCCTCCTCCCCCTCCGCCTCCTCCTCCCTCCTCCATGCCCAGTCTAAGTGGTGGTTTCTGGATGCTGCCCAGTGGGGACGAGAGGCCCGTCACTGGGCTCTGGAGGTGTAGTGGCTTTGGAGGGACTGGAGAGCAGGCAGAGGAAAAGGTAGAACATTAGTGACTATCGTGGAAGACGCTAGATGCAGACGATTGCCTTGATTTTTCTCATCAGGGAACATGTCACGGCAATGAGGATTTGGACCTGAAGGGGGCGGTATAAACTACCCCAACTGACACCACACACAGGACACTGAGCTGTATGAGACATGTGAAATGTAACAAAGCAGTAACTCAGCTCAGCATAGACTAACTGAGCAGTTTAACTCTTATCACAAACCATGTGCGGGGAATTGAAGGTCCTGCATGATTTACAGCAGCAGAAAGAGTCTTTGTCTGTTGTCTTTGTTCTTATCTGTGTGGAATGATTTACTCAGCTCAAAAAAAGAGAAAAAAGGAAAGAGTTCACTGATCCCAGGACAGCTTATATAACTATTCCTGTTTTCACTCTCCCTGTGGTTGACTGAGCATGTGTGGAACCATACTGCAGTGGTGGAATGTAACTAAGTACATTTACTCAAGTACTATACTAGTATATCACAAGTACTTCTTTGAGATACTCGTACTTGAGTCTTTTAATGCTACTTTCTACTTTTACTTCACTACAGAGAAATATTATACTCCACTACAATCATTTGGAAACTTTAGTAGCCAGTTACTTTGTACATTGGTGTCAAGGTGTCACTTTGGGCTCTGGGTAATTAAGATGGTATTTCTCACTATTTTCAGAATTATTACAAACGAAACAATCAATCTGTTGATAGAGGAACCGATCAGCTGATTAGTCCATAATGAAAATCCTCATTGGTTTTGTAAAGGACTGCAACTGTACAAAATAGTTAAACATTAGCTCTACCTCAATCAACTGCAACATTAAAATCCTGCATTTACACTAATGAGTAATAATCATCTAATAATATAATATATATAAACAGTCACAGGGAACGTATTTGCATTGTGTACCTTAATGGCTTTATTACTTTTATACTTTATTAAGTAAAGGACATTTTCCTGATTATACTTTCAATTAAGCAACATTTTCAGCACAGGACTTTACTTGTAATGGACTATTTTCAGAGTGTGGATATAATATTATTACGTAAGTAAAAGATCTGAATACTTCGTCCACCGCTGGTCAGTGATACTCTAAGTCCCAGGACATGGCTGAATTTATAGAATCTGTGGTGTTTCTAGAGAGCTACACAGTAAGCAAACATAGAGGGACAACATGAACGCAGGAGGAAGGTCACCCTGAGACAATTAGCATGTGTGTGCCGATACCTTCTCACTGACTTCACATGTGAATCATAGATAGACACTGTTGTGCCCGCTGACCCTCACGCTGTGCAGTGCTTGGCTGAATTGTTCTGAGCTATCATTATGTACCTTGTGGTTTAGACAGGGACGGAGGCCTGTTGTCGGGGCCTCTTCCATTGACCCCTCCCCTGCTCTTGTTAGACGTCCCACTGGCCGCCCGACTCAGACACGCCTGCACGCTGGGTGTGTTGCTGTGCTCGAACGGTGGATTACTGCCTAGAGCTGAAGAACAGAGAGAGAGAGAGTGTGTCCATTACAACAAGAACATCACAACATCTCCTGTTCGCAGTCAATGGAGTGAAAGCGATGAGACAGAGAATCTCAAAATATAATGCTTCATGTAAATGTTGACAACGTTATTGTTTTCAGAGAATCACCGCTCAAACCCACCCACTGTTTCACAAGATACAATACCGTGTGTCATGCTGAAGCACCACATTTACACCTAGGTATTAAGAACCTTCCAGCTGATCCAAATGCTTTGCTGTCTTTGAATATTTGACCCATTGTGTGGAAAAAAATATACAAAATTATGAGAGGAAATACTGTAAACACTGGACTTCAAGTGGTTAAATCTGCTAAATCAATGCAGACAGACAGACAGACAGACAGTCACACAGACAGGTGTCTGGAGAGCTGAAGCCTCCTTATGAATTTTGTGCTACAATTCTTTCATTCTACTTTGAAGGCTATGAATTATAATCCAAACACTGTGCCAGCCTTGTTTTGCTTCATTCAAATTCACAATGAAATCTTTCAAGGCCCGAAGGTCCACTGTGGCTTTCTAAAATCCTTCCACTGGCCTCGGCGCGCCTTGTACACTGAGATAATTCCTCCATTAACTCATCCATACCACTACAATCACAGGACACACAGGGCAGACTGTATGCATATTCGTTGCTGCAAATACGTTTCTGATAAACAGCTGCAGGTTAAATATTGGAGAGTGTCAGACAGTTCAGTCGATTATCCAGCTAATGATCCCGTTGATGATAAGCTGCAGCCGGGCCTTTACCCAACCAGCTGGCCACAGATGGTATAGCATCATTGTTTAGATAGCAGACAGACTGATTTAATGGAGTGACTGGCAGTGTTTACACTAGCCTGAATCCACCTCTGTCTGACCTCACAGTAAACACACACACATGCATGTGAAACATGTGTGCTTAGAAGGGCAAATGCCCATATATGGTACTAAATAGGCGGGGGCCAGTAGGCGCTCTCATTACTTTACAAGCTATTAGTTCATTAGTTTCCATTTAAGGTGGTCACTCAAATGGGTGTTTGTGGTGTACGAGTGGCACTGTATGGGCTGGATGCAGGAATCGATGTAGCATTGCACCTGGCTAACTTGTATGGATAAACAGTGTGTGTGGTGGAATAGCTGCAGGGTGGAGCTCGAAGGATTCAGACACTGACAACTGTCATCTGTATCTGTTCTGTTTTCACTAATGAATGTCTACAGCTGGCTCCACTGACAGAAAAGTCTGGTCTGCTGGCGCTAATATGGAAAGAGAGGTTTTCTGTCTCTGTAATATATTTCATTGATGAGAAGTCTTCATTTCTTAACAGAATCGGTTTCATGTCCAGAAATAGATCAAGCTAAAAAGCATCTGCACATTTAGAAGAATACATTAAGAAATGAGATAAGTCTCTTTTAGGACTCTCACCTTATCTGGATCCAGCTTCTCACTTGTGCTACTTGTCTTTTTCTTATGTGTTACATAGTAAATTGGATTTGGGGTTTTGTCGATCAATCAAGAAAATAAACGGTAGATTAACTGGTAAAAAGTATATGAGCGTCTGGTATTGGAGTGAAAAACGTATGTACTATACATGTGTTGTACCCTTCCAGATGCAGTTTTATTGTTACTGCTTGGGGCCCCTTATTTATTTTCCCTACAGTGATCTTTATCTTACCAAGCCTGAAACAGACAAAGAGAGAGAGAGACAGAAAAAAACAACAGCCACAGAATCATATAGTCACAGTTTCTATTTTTACAGCCTGACCGTAATTAAAGACAACAGCTCAAGCAATTGTCTGACAAGAAACGGTCCCACGCTGTGTTTGGGAGCGCAGACTTTCTAAACATGGCCCCAAAATTACCAATCAATTTTGAAGGCGGCCTCAGGAATGTCTGATTACGTGCTTGGCCTTTGCTCGCGGCCACATTAAGAGATCATAAGAAAACATCCAGCAACAAGTTATGCACCATATTGTACATGCATGGCTAAAAATGAAGTCTCTGTCTGCAGATTGCACTCCACATATGGCATTTATCCTGGAAGATTGCAGGGGGTCCACACTGCACAGCCTGGCTCTGTCTCCTCGGGTTGTTATTAACTATGCCAAACACCAGTCCCTCAGCTGTACTGGAGCTTTCTGTGCAGGTATCTTAACTGTTACTGTTCAAGATAAGAAAATAGAGATGGAAATAGAGATACAAGCAAATAAGACTGGAAATGCAAATACATTTGGCTTGGACCTGCATACCAATTCTTCTGTCAGTTGCATAGAATATGATTTCAAGTTAGCATCAGATCAGCTATTTTTAAGCTTTTATTATGAACCATTAGGACAATGACTTTTTTTTACAGTAAAAATGAGACACACTCTACTTCCTTTCTCAGAACCGGATTGCTTGGCAGGACCTGCTGCTCCTGGTAACACACTCACTCTGGCATCGTCTCATTAAAACTTACTTGGCACAAGTGACAGACCACCATGCACAGTAAATTAGTAGCAGCCAGCCACACATTGATTCTCCTCCTCCATCTGTGTGGCGGGGGAAGGAGCCCTGTTGTCTGCATCTGAGACTGTTTGATGTGGGTGACACAAACAGAAGAGGAACTTCTGCCGGACGAGGGCTCAGCTGATGGTACGATAACTTTTACTCTACACACTATAGGCAACCTGCTTTGCACAGAAACCGAAACACTGAGCGCTGTTGCAATCCAGGAAGCGAGGAGTTGACAACTCAAACCGAGACTCGACCTTCGCCTCTGTCCTGGTGAGACTCGCTGCCATGGCAACTAGCCCGTTTCCTCGGAAGATGCGACATTTGTTTCACTACAGAGTGGACTGAGCCTAAAGGCATCTGCTTCTGTCTCAATGAATCCAAAACGGCACAGCGGGTGTGAGAAAATGAGAAATGCTCTCATAAAGATCAGATGTCAGTGGCAGTGGAGATACGACAGAACAACCTGTGCTGGTTTACAAAGCACTCAGCTTCTTTTGATTTCACAATATGCTCCACACTTATCTAAAAACATGCACAGCGTCTTCCCTCAGTGTGTGAGCAGATCAATAAGACAGCGATATGGCAAATCTCTGCGAAAACACTGCACCAGAACCATCTCCTTTTTCAAGGTTTACCTTTGAGAGGTTTACCTGAGCTCAGTGGGCTTTGTGCATATGTTTGTGCGTTAGTGTGTGGTCAATGTTATGGTAGTACTACAGCATTAAAGGCATCACCCCCCACCCCCTGTCCACAGCAGTTCAGGAATGAGTTTGCTGCAAGCCAGCAAAGGAGGCTGCAGGAATGTTTCAATCTGACACAAATATCTTTCTCTGCACGAAAAAAAAAAACAAACACTGTCTGAAAATAGAGCATCATCCCAGCTTGTGCCTAAAATAGTTTGGTTTGTTGGTCAACACTGTGGCTCTAAGCAAAATAACTATTGGATAGATTTCCATAACATTTTGCACAGCTTTGTACAATTACGTTCCCCAGAAGATGAGTGACATTTGAACATCCGCTCCCACAGCTACTGTATGATAATTAGGCTCGATTAGCCTGATTGGAAGGCATATTTAGTCATCCCAATATCTGCCAGACTCTATGGTTGTGCACGCCTGCAGCTGGACTACCTGCAACAATAAGTCATGCTTGAGGCTCTGAGAGGCCACATGCACTGCTTTGAGCTAAATACAGCATTCAGCATGCTAGGAACCAGCATGTTCACAGGCACATTAACATGCTAATGCTAAGCAGGTATAATGTCTACCATCTTAGTTTAGCATGTTAACATGCTAACATTTGCTAATTACCACTAAAAGCAAAGTTCAGCTGTTTGTTGACCCAAATTAGAACTCACCATGAATATCTGTCATGTGACAATGTAATGTCAGGACAATTTACACAAAAGCACAAATGTCAACCTGCTGGTGGCACCAGAGGATCATTAAAGTCATTAACATTCAACATCTGGGTGCCATGAATTTCTTAACCGAATCATAAGACAATCCATCGAATATTTGTAAAAACATTTTATTAAAAATGAAAAATGTTAAACCTATGGTGGCACTAGCGGAAAGGTCAGGAGATCACCCAAGTCAGAGGGATCTAGGGACCACCTGTATGTTGTTTGTTTACACTCCAAGCTTCCATTTAGGTTTTTGAATGAAGCTTTGAAAGACTGTCCTCATATTTTATGACATCATCACCCTAAATAAAAGACACCTCATCTGTTTCTGCAACGGTCTGGAGTTATTGGAAACTGGATCAGTCAAGCCGGAAACAATCTTATGCAGCCAATCTAATTCTGCAAGTAGTGTAATACGTAATAGTAGTATAATGTGAATGCCGATTCAGAATTCTAATGTCAAACTTATAAACAAAGCTTTCCGAAAGCTTTGAACTATTGGGTAATTATTTAGAGGGTCTACACAAACTTTAATGGCAATCCATGTCATAGTTGTTGAGAAAACATCATGACACAAACAAACTACTGTCTCTGCAGGCTCGCAGGTGTGTCCGTCAGTTCATCTCCACTCAGCCTCTCAGCTAAACACTATTGACTACTATACTACCATAAGTGAACGTTCAAGACATTTCGACCATGCACTCATGACATCACCATCTCCCCGGTAACAAAGTAACATAACGTGTTGCTAACAAGGTGATATTATTCCAGTTAACGGATCACATAAGGCATTGCCACTGGCTATTAAGCGTTCAGCAGCTAACAATGATGTTAACCCTTTAATAATAGTCAATGGAGGGAACAAGAACCCAAAAACAATGTTCAATAGAGCTGAAGTCAAGAAACGCACCAGCCACCTCCCTAATGGTTAAAAGCAGAAACCAGCACAAAAATGACAGTCATCATCTTCAATCATCACCCACCTCGTACTGAACACATACATTACAAACACTACTGTTAAAAAGTCACCTTTGCATTTTCAAATACAAAACAGCAAACTTGAGAAACTACTCAGGCCAACTACTCAATGTGTGCCATTGTGTGTGTGTGTGTGTGTGTGTGTGTGTGTGTGTGTGTGTGTGTGTGTGTGTGTGTGTGTGTGTGTGTGTGCGGCTGCGTCCGTCCAGAGAAAAGCACACTCTGCTCTGCCTGGGCAGAATATTTATTCAGTTCCTTCTATTTGGAATCAACCTTGCATTTCCGCGTGTGTTGTTGGAAAAAAAACAGGCCAGAAGCATAAAGAAAAGCTTCAGGTCGCAGTTACGCCTGTGAGACACAGCTGAGGTGTGAGGCTGCAGGGAGCCAGCGCACACGGTTGTTTAGATTAAAATGAGAGTGGATCTGTCGAGCGAGACGCGCAAGTGGGAAAAACAGGTCTGATAAAGCTTGTCAGCCAAATTCCTGTCAAAACCAATCATAAGCTATTGTTGCTATAGAGACCAGGTTATGCTGAGACTATAGTAGATAGATGCAAAACTCCACACACACAGTGATATTGTAAGATTACTTACTTTACCGTTAATCTGTAATCTATTACATTTTGAAAGTAACCTACCCAGCACGGCTCTCTAAGGCCAGACAGAAGTCCAGCCTGACCTGTCTCTTACGTGTCCCTGTCTCACTCGCTCTGTCTCCTCCCAAATCCCTGATGGCAAAATGTGTGCCGATACTAAAGCGTAAGAGCTCCAGGTAAAAAAAGACAAAAGGCACACCTGTCTGGGCTGCAGCGTGTCCCCACCCTGCCAGCAGCTCAGGACTCCAGCCAGAGACACAGCTTGAAACCAAGGCTTTGTCTGCTCGCCGCCTCGTGGCCCCACGGGCACGGCATTCATATCACAAGGAATGTCTGAGAGGACTTTTCAAAAAATCTGATTCTTCTTAATAAGTGGGTTGGCATATTAAAGACTGCCTGGGCGGCGTCTACGCAGCTACAGCAATGTCAGTAAACATGAGAGAGGAAGATTAATAGAAGAAATCTCAGTGATGTGAAGTAACCAGCCATATGCAGAATATCTTTTCAAAATCCTTCACATACACAGTCTTTAGCTGGCCATAAATCAGTTTTGCAACTGTTACCGTATGGTTGAAGTGTAGACATTATAGAGTCCAGAGATCCTGTTTGCATATGTAGGTGATTCATTACCAAAGGCTCAGCCAGTTTTAGAGTGTAAACACTGCAACATTCTCATAAATCAACACATAAAAGAGCAGGTCAGCCTGAGAGCAAGCAGGTCGAAGTGTGTCCTGCTGTGGACGATCTACAACAAAGGATTAAAAAAATACGTCTAACAAGAAGTGAGAGAGGACAGCAGTCAGGTGAGACAATCCAAGAGGAGTGGAACAGAGAGAGTAGAAATAAAAATCCTGTGTTAAGTTAAAAGTTCCCACTGAATGAACTCACCCTGAGCTGGAGACAGACAGGAAAACAGTGTATCCTCAGTGAGGGACCACACTGTGTGTGTGGGAGTGTGTGTGTCCCAGCAGAGCACTAAGTTTAGGTTCCATGCGATCTTCCCAGGCAACACCGCTGCTGAGTGACTCAGCTCAGCTACGAGTTTCACACAGCAGCAAACTCCTCCTTCACTCTCGCTCACACACCCTCTATTTAAGTGGCTTTTAACAAGTACAGGGTCACACAGGCAGTGTGCACACATAGAGTGGGTTCCAGAGGTTCACACACACACACACGCACCATGAAGACTTTAAAAGCTACTCATCTACAACCACTGAGAGTCCAGCTGCACATTCCCACATGGAAGATTTCAGCCTTCACTGTCAACATGTACAAACGAACAGTACTAAATCAACCAGGGAGCGTTGAAATCAGCAGTAGATGCACAGCTCCCGCAGATACAACATGATCAGAGCGCTCTCCAGCTTCCTCTCACCCGTTCAGCTCATCCGTTTAATCAGATCCATAAAGATACAAGCAAATAAGGCGTTTGTGAAACGGGCCCGCTGGTAGAGGACGGACAGCCACTGCACTCCTCAGTCTGTCTGTGCCTGGCATCAGTCAGTCAGTCTGATCAATGATTAACAAGCAGCACAGTAATGCAGCCTGTAGCGCCACGCACCAGTTCTCTCATTTGCCTGATAAAATCAAATGAAGCCCAAAGCTTCTCACCTATTTTTTTCAAAACACCATACCGTCAACCTCTCCTCCTCAGGTAAATTTCCTCTGTAAATATTTAAGACAAAAAAACAAGACGGCCGACAAACCAAGTGACTTGATGCAAACGAGAGATAAGAAATGTGAAATGTGCGTCTCGTAAAAGCCACGAACTACATATGAGAATAAATGTGGACTGGATATGAAAATGAAACAGAGAGCTCAGGAAGGAGACGCACCTTTTGCAGAAGTCAGACCAGGGAACAGCGAGTCAAGCCTCTCCATGTTCTGTGTGTACGAGCTGATCTGTATGTATCCTCATGTGCAGAGCTTTTGAGTTATTGCTGATCGACAGCGTTAGGTATCAACTCGAGCAGTCACATGGTAAAAAAAAAAAAAGAAAAGAAAAAGGCAATACTGGAAGCCTGAATTTAAGTCACGTTAACAGCTATGATGTGACATAAATAGTTCCTGTCATCTTGCCATCTGTAAATATATGAAGAGCGTGTGTGTGTGCTTATTTTGTATATACCTACTCTCTCTCTCTCTCTCTCTCTCTCTCTCACACACACACACACACACACAGTGCAGACATTGTTAAAAACCTGCACGTTCACTGACATGCCTTATGCGTCAGCAGAGCAGTCTTAGAAGGAATGACAGGCATTAATTTGCTCTCCCAGTAAACCAGTTTGACCAGTACAAATTCCACTCAGATAACATTTCAGATACATGCTTAAGACTAATCTTCCCACAGTAAAAAAAAAAAACATAAAATAAACACCTGATACAGCCAACAACTGCACTGTCTCATACAGACAGGATCACACCTCCTCAACATTCAAACACTTCCATTCACTATTATACACAAATGACCTGGTAACTATTAAAACCCATATTTACATGAAGATGGTCAGTCTCCCATTTTCTGATTTCTGCCCTCCATTTTCTGTCAAAGACTGATGACAAAGACTGATGGCTCCATGAAAGGACTGGTCTCTTGTGAGTTATCTGCTCACTCTGCTGGTGAATTGTCCAACTGTTTATCAGCATAATTGGCTATTTAGACTCATTCATTTTAGAGGGACTAAAACTCTTCCTGTCTGAATTCTTCATGATGCACACGCAGTGTCAACATGCATACCTGTTCAAGGAAATCAGGTTTCTCCATCAATGCTAACTGGTTTCTCACATTTAATGAAGGAAACCAGGTCTCTCATTTACATTCAGTTAAAGAAATTAGGTTGCATTCAAAAGATGAGAAAACCAAGTAAGTTTAGTGCAGGTTTTATATGTTCATGTTTCAGTGGTATGTTTGATGCTTTGATGATGTGGATGCATGCCTCTTCTATACCCCAGCTGTCAAACACGGAAAGCTGTGGAAAGCTGTAGAAAGCTGACATTTAATGTTTTGCTGACACAGACTCTCAGAAGCACATGCAAGATGATGCACTAACTGCTACTGCCCACCTTCTTTACTTAGTCACACACACACACACACACACACACACACACACACACACACACACACACACACACACACACCTGGTCCCCAACCATTTCTGGTGCCCTATATCACTCAGTGAGATTAGAGTGTATAGTTACAGTGCATGTCTGGCTCTACCCTGGAAGCATTCATTGTGTCCATCAGGCTGGCGCAGACAGTGTGTGAATGTGTGTGTGTGTGTGTGTGTGTGTAAGTGACAGACAGTGTGACAGATAACCATAACCACCAGGCATGGGGGATTAGCTGTTTCAGTTCAACCACTCAGACTTTCTTCAGATTAACCCTGCCTCATCCCCTAATCCAAGGGCCAGCGTGAGATTAGAACCCCAGTCTGCTCTGAGCCAGGAGGCACAGGAGGACAAAAGTGTTGGGGGGTGAGGGTGAAAAAGAGGGTGGAGTGTGGGGAGGTGCGTCAGATTGGGAAAATGAAAGGTGGAGACTGGAGTGGGAATTGGAGAGAGAACTGGACACAGTGGGATTTATTTTGTGGGGTACAGACGTGTTAAAGGCAAAAGGTGAGAAAAAAGTTTCATCAGCGCTGAAGAAAAATAGGATGAAACAGACAGGAAGGAAGGAAAAGTGAGGGCATGATGAAAATAGACAAGCACAGAGAAGACGGACAGATGAAAAGGCAGATAGGAGAGAGCGAGACAGTTCTCTGCAGGAGGAGGGAAAAATGACAAAAGGGGAAAAACAGGGAGACACTGGGTGAAGCACCTATTCATCACACTGATGTGTGCAACACATGCACACACACGCACACACGCGCACACACACACACAAGATTGATAAAAAAAAGAGCAGAGAACAGCAGCTTTTTTCACACCTATGCATAGCTGAGAGCCGCAGGGAGCACAGCACCATCCTGCTTCTCCTTTCTGCAAATCATCCCCGTCCTCAAGTTCACTTCACTGCAGCCGACTTGCTGAAAAGAAGATGAAGACCTTGCTGGATTTGGTCTTTAGAAAGGACTAAAAGGCTCTCGCCGTGATATTGATCCCACATGCAAATATGTCCAGCCCTCCTGCTGTGAATCAGAGGTGTTGACTGACGAGTAACAAAGCGGTGCATCTTAATTCTTCTTGTGGCAGCTTCACCTCCCATGCACTAAGAAGACGTGTGACAAAGTGGACAGCATCAGTACCCGCACAAATACAGAAACCACAGGAAATGAACAAGCTCCTCACATCTACACACAATTGAGCTGTGAACAGCTGTATGTGTATTAATTGACAACCAAGAGCAACGTTCTGTGCCAAAATCATCCAAAAAAGCTTCAGTTAGAAGAAAGAGATGAAAAAAGCAGAAAAGTGGCTGTAAGGTGAGTAAAGGGGACGCTGCCTACCTCTGGAGTGTTCGATTTTCACCGCCACACAGGCCTCCTCTTCAGCATTCTTGGACTGGAAACAATCCGCTTTGTCCTTGTTTTCTGTAACAACAAAAACATCCACTATAAGAAGACAGACAAGCAAACAAGGGAACAGGAGCACATTTTAATAGTCGAGCCGTATATGAGGCAGGAGCTGTTTCAGGCAACCCCATGTTTAATTTAAGAAGAGCACCGTGCTCTATACAGAGGGAGGAGATGAAAATGAGGAATAGGAGGCAGGAGGAGGCATACCATGCTACTTCATGACTTCCAACAGGCTCTCTGGGCTAAACAGCAGCTAGACAGGCATGGAAGTGAAGATATTCAAGTCTGAGTTCTGGAGCGCTCTACTGGTAGCTGCATTTATCAAGATCAGGAGTGGACTTGTGTTTGTTTTAAGAATGAAAAGGAATATACCGGCCCTTGGAGACATAAACCCTAATTAGTCTGTCTGTGATATGTAGGGCATCGTCTGTGGGGAGAGCTAACACTCTTTCAACACAGCTGTTTAATATGCACATAAAAGATTAAAGAGAAAATAGCAACGATCGTAAAAACAACGCTGGGCTCGCATGAGTATTAGTGACCCACACACACACACACACACACACACACACACACACACACCAATGGTCTGATGTACTATGAGGCAATCAAAGCTGCAGAATTATCAATATAGTTGCTGACATGCAGCAACATGTGCAAGAGACACACTGAACAATGTAACAGCTGCACAACATAACAAATTACATTTGAGCTTACTGCATTCATTGTTTTTTCACTTCCTTCACAGTGACATCACAGTGATGGTGACAGTGACCCCAACCAATCATAACGATAAGACATTTTTTGTGAGGGTTGCTTCTTACTTGATTTTTCATGTCTTGTACCACCTTACCATATAATCAGCTGTTTATAGGTTTGCACAGGTATCTTGGCATCAGCAAGAATGTAAAAAGAAAGTGCAGATCAGTAAACTGCAGCAACAAAAGTTTAAATTGCTGATTTTTTTTTTTTTTGCTAAATTCAAGTTTAATATCTAACAGCGTTTGTAGTTATTATTTAAAAGCTTTTCAAAAAAAAAAGGCCATTTACCCCCAAAATTGTACTGTTAACTTATTTCTGGCCATGATAGTGGCAGTCAATCCACCCACTTGGTCCAAACTGAAACATCTCAATATTTTGATGGACTGCCATGAAATTTGGTACAAATATTCATGGTCCCCAGCGAATGAATCTGACAGACTTTGGTGACCCTGTGACCTTTGCTCTAGCAGGGACTCAACATGTACAGGATGGTCATGCACACATTTTTCCAGACATTCCTGTTCCCAGATGATGAATCCTAGAGACTGTTTTTCTTACAGCACCATGATGTTGCCATTTGTTGTTCAGAGGGAAAATTCTCAACTATTAGAGGGATTCTCATGAAATTTGGTACAGACATGCATGTCTTCCTCAAGATGAATTTAACTTCTTCTAGTGCCATCATCAGATCAAAATTAAAACCTGTTCAATTCTTCCGTCTCTGACCAAGTATTTGCAAATCTGGTGACATTCCCATCGGCCTCAGCTGTAAAATACTTTGTTGTTGTTTTTTTTTACTTATTAACAAATGCTAGCATGCAAACCTGCTAAACTAAGATGGTGAACACAGTGAACATTACTGCTGAGCATCAGCATGTCAGCATTGTCACTGTGAGCATGTTAGCATGCTGAGGCTCAAATACAGCCTCACAGAGCATGTACGTTTATCACGTGTTTTTACATCAGAATCACACCATCTTCAGTTTCATTACTGTCGTCTTTAATCATGATGTTTATTCTTCAAATGTAAAATATCTTTACTCAGACAGATATTTATGACAAAATGTGTGCACTGCATCTGTGTAGACAGAATAGAGTATCAGATTATTCAAATGCTTACTATTCTCAAATATCAAAATTAATATTGACCATTAAAATCAGTCATACTATCAAATTCACAATGTAAAGAAACAATATCCATTAAAAAATCATATAGATCCCTCAAAAATCAAGAAAAGCATGAAGAGATAGCATGATGGGGTAATTCTATGAGTCTATTTACACATATTTTGTCACTGAATGAATCTTTCAGTAGACTGTCCATACATCACTTGTCATTATTTCTCTTAATGCACCAAACGAGTATTACTACTTATTACAGTAGTACTGACATGAAACTGACGTAATGGAGTGTGGATAATGCCACGTGAAAGAAAAGTGGACAAACAGTGTGGGGCCATGAGGAGGCACAGATGACTGTGTGTGTGTGAGTGTGTGTGTGTGTGTGTGTGTGTGTGTGTGTGTGTGTGTGTGTGTGTGTGTGTGTGTGTATGTATGCATGTGTGTGAAGGGGGGTATGATATCCTGGCTCAGGGATTAAAGAAGGGCTTTCTCCACCCACCATCTGGACTCCTCATGACAGGCCTGCCTGCTGTTCTCTCTCACACACACACATAAACTTTATAGTTTATGTGTGTGTGTATACGGCACATTAAGTTGAACCACAATCTGTTATATAAGTTCACTATTCAGAATATAACTCACATAAGCAGCTTATCAAAAGCATTACATAAATATCAGACACTTGTCTATAGAGACATCCCACCAACTCAACTGTGAGCCCCCCCAGCAGACTCTCTGCCACGTGACCAGAGTCTTCATATACCTATTGTTTCCTGAAGCGGGGGATGTGTTGCTATGTCAGCACAGAAAACACACATACAAAGAAGAAAACACACAGTCTGCCAGGAAGTAAGTGACAACATCCAAGAACGATATAAAGGTCAGATGAACGGCTTTCTGAAACATGGGTGTGGGGGAAGCCTCCTTCAATGATAAAGTATGATGGGGAGAGTTTACTGGTCCAGCTACTGGTCTGAACCTAAACTTCCTATTCCTGTCTGTGAACTTCCTGTTTTTCACATTCTGTCATCTGGTAACTCTGACCACAGCACAAAAGAGAAACTGCAAGAAAGCACTTGTACATATCAGCACACACAGCGTGGACACCAACACCACAGTTCATCATAAGGCATGCATACTAAGAATAGATAGATAGATAGATAGATATACTTTATTCATCCCAAGCTGGGAAATTGCAGTGCAGCAGCAGCATTACACAGTGAAATAAGTGAAAAATTGTGAAATAAGACTATAAAGAACAAATTATACATAATATAAAATATCAAAATAGTAAGCAGTAAAAAATTATATACATAAGAATTAAATAGCCAAATAGCAAACAGTAGTAATGAAAAGTATTGCAAAAAAAAGAATATCTACAGCAAATGGCAGTGTGAAAAAAATAAAGTGTACCGTGACTGTAAGCATATACACAGTGAAAATTTGTGAAATAGGACTATAAAAAACAAAATTTATATAATAAAATATCAAAATAGCAAGCAGTAAAAAATAATGACATTCAAAGCTGCATCCCTGCTTCAGCAGTTCATGACAATTTCCTGAAAGTGGCTGCCTCAAACTTTGTGATCCACAGTAACTGTGAAAAGAAGGAGTCAGAACAAAAGGACTGATCTTGTAAGAGAAATGGCGGAACTGAGACAGCATGGTTTTCTTAATTGATGTCTTTTTTTTCCTGCTTACTGTAAATTGAAGTGAACAAAAGTGGAGAGGGGAAAGGGAAAATAAATGCATTTTTGTCATGCTCGATTTATATCAAACACAACCTGCCAACTAGGAAACAAATCTGCCACTTGCATGTCTTTGGGCTTCAGCTTCCTGTATTTAACATCATGAATTAAACATGCATCAGTCCAGGTGGCAAACTGCAGCAAATCCTTTAGTGATGGCAGTCACGGAAAATAAAAATCTCATTTAGCAGTTGCATTCACAACAATCCAATCAGCTCTTTCGGGGAAAGCTCTGGCTTCTCCTGAAACAACCTGAGTATTACATAACAAACTGTGGCACTGCCGCCATCATTCTAACTCCACTATAAATTGATGGTTTGTGATTAATAAATATGAAGCTGTAACGATGTGAGATGATCCAAAGCACAGCCGTGACAGATCAAGGGCAGTTCATGATTTATCAAATCTTCAGACTGTGCGTGGGTATATGCAGTATCTCACCATCAAAACATGCTGTAAACAAACCTGTTATCACACATAAGTGGATCTCTCAGCTGCTGATAGCAGCTCTGTCTGTTTACATTTACCTGCTCTGTAGCAACAAGTGGACTGACAGACGACCGTGATGTTGGACACAAAATGAGTTAAGACTCGAGTCTGACCTTCAGTCAACACACAAAATGAACACACGTTCCCTCTGCTCTACTTCTAGCTGCTTTGTAACTTGGATGCCCAGTGTTTAGTAGAACCAGATGCCAGCCGGAGCAGAAATAAAAGATTACTTCACAGTGGAAGTATTCCCCTGCACCTGAGTCAAAAAGAAAAAAAAAACAATGCACACTCACATCATTCTACTTAACTGTACAAAAAAAGAAACACACAAGAAACACAACTGAACAAGAGTCAAACCTATCTTAAAAGATAAGGCTGATGATATTCTGTAGATATCCAGCAGTCAATCCTGTGAGAAGACCAAAACCATCAATGAATTGATCCTGCTGATTATCACCAATGTAGCCACAGCCTGATGCAGGTTATTCCTCTGTGTTACAGACCTCTGGTGTTGTCCCAAAACTCAAAAAAAAAAAGAAAAAAAAAAAGAAAATGAAAAAAGAAATAAAAGCTTCTTCATTAACATGGGCATCATACTGTAGTTATGTTTTGTCTCAGTCCCACATGTAAACTCAACTGAGCACCAAATGTGTATTAATCTGCAGCTGGAAATGTATTATACCTCTGTTTGAGTAACATTTGTTAAAAGCTATGTTTGCTTCATCTCTTTAAAGATGATGTCCTATAGGGAGAATTGGAAGCTACTTATTAGGGGGATCATTTATGGTCAATGAAAATGTCATACAGGATGACACAAAAATAATAGTTTTATCTACTTTGTTACTATTACTTACATTTTCTGGACATTGCGAGCAAGAAAAAACAAAATACCTTTAATACAGAGTCTGTTCAACTCACATTTCACGAAGTCATGAGTAATTATCTGCATGGCTTCCCCACAACAGATACAATGCATATTTAAAATGTTTAAGGCAACTGCACCCACACTGATGGATCCACTTGCTGGTCAACACCTGTGTGTGGGGGGGGTTTCTGTCTTAAAACCAGCACTGCCTCTCCTCAGTGGCTCACAGCTCATCTCAAATCTCTTTACTGTAACCAAAGCAAACTTTTCTTCATGTTTCGGAGCAGCCTGCCCGTTTAGCAAAACAAAACAAATCTATAGTACCTGTGAGCACTCCTCTCCGGTACAGCTGGGTGTTCCCCCTCCCGTCAACCACACAATGTTTATCCATCTCTGAATGCCTCTTCAACTCAGTGCTATCAGCATCTGGAAGGAAATGACTGTCCTTTCCTCAGACACAAGTTTAGCCGTCAGCTGGTTACTTCATGTCTGCATTTACCCATCTAACCCTTGGAGCGCTTGCTCCGTCACTGTACAAACCGGTTCCCTGGAAACCAGAGTCTCCAGGTGTGGGAGTGAATGAAGGGGGGGGGGGGGTGACGTCCTTCAAGATGTCGATTCATGGTCACTTTTAACCATTTTCATAATAATGTTTTGAAGGACAGCCAGCACTCAAGGATAAAGTCACCCCAGGGTGGGAGGAAAGAACGGTAAGAGGAGCCAAACCAAAAGAGGTGGAGACACTAAAACACTGGTGAGGACAGGTGGAGGAAGGAGGGAGAGGAACATGCAGATGGAGAAGTGAGAAAGATAAAAATGAACCAGGCGTGACAGTTAATATTTAACCATCTGCGGTCCTGCCAAATAGTCTCACAACTCATTAAACATATTTTCTACTATGATTGATGGTGTCATCTTCTTTTTTTGGCCTATGTTGTGCTCTGTGCCTGTGTATGCTAACTGCACTACACAAATCTGACTCCACTCCAATGTCCAATTTTAACCAAATCTCAGCATTGATATACTGCAGCAAAAATGAATGATGAAATTAACAAGCCTAAATCACAGAGGGAGATCTGCGCGTATCATCCTGTAATTAAGAGGAATAGATACCATTAAATGCACAAAAAGACTGTTTCTGTTCATAAGACCACAAGAATTCAGAGTAACCTCGACTTCATTTGCATGGCTGCCCTAGATTGAGATAACTACCATTCAAATGTGACTCATAAATAATGGAAAGGGGAGAATATATTAACATGCCCAGTCACACCCCTTTAATCATACTGAGGTTCATGCTGGTGATAATGTGTGTGTCTGTCTGTGTGTGTGTGTGTGCGTGTGTGAGCACATGTTTGAGGTTTTCATGCTTGACACACACGAGATTGGCTGCTGAATGAGACCAGATGCGTCTGTCCCCCTCCTCTGCCATCCATCCATAATGGACATTTACCAAAGAGTTATGGTTTTCTGCCACAAACATAATAGAGTGAAATTAAAAGGCCTTGTAAAGCCTTTATGTGGTCAAGGCAACCAGATGAGACCCACGTCTCCAGCTCATGGAGCAGAAGATGGAGTTCACTCTCCAGCTAACATTTCACTTCTGGGATGAATTCTTGTCCAGAGAATGAGCCAATCAACAAAGTCCTTACAGCATATTTAAAGTGATGTAATGAGGTGGTCCCCACCTGGCAAACAGAAATCTAATATTCCTCTCCTTCTAGCTTCATTTTGGACTCCACTATTTTGCTCTTTGGCTACTTAATGCTTTCGCTTTGTTCACCATCTAGATGCTAACTTTGTGTGTCTGCACAGAGTTAATTTTTAGAGCTTTTTATCTGAAAACAGCTGTCTGTTGTGGCCAAAACGCTGCTTCTCCATTATGTGTGAGCCATAGTTGCACACTGGATAACGCAAACAATGAGCTGCAGAGTCAGGTGATAATTCTCCATCACTACCAGCAGCCCCCTTTAAACACTAGCAGTCATGTGAACTGTTGGTAATGTAAACTATTGATTATAGTCACTATGAAGCAGTTTTAATTGATTGTTTGCTGCTTGGGGGCAGGCCAACAAGCTGAAAACACAACACTGACATATTATCATTGTCCAGTTGACATGTGTGAGCACATCCAGTATTCAAATGCTTTCCTTACGGCTCCTTTTTGGTTTCTACTGAGTCCTAATGGAAACAGCTGAGTCTTCAGCTGCTAAATACACTTCATACATACAACTTCATCTTATCAAATGCAGCTCAGACTCCTCCAGAAAGTCTTCCTTTCCAGCTGCAAAACTGTCTGTGTACGTTTTCTCCTTCATTAACTTAAACATTTGCCTCATAAAATCCATACATTACCTGCTGATGCTGTCAATCTACATTCTGACTGCCACCATGTTTCATACGTGGGCCCAGCATGCGAAGATAAGCTTTTAGCATGATCTGAACATGCTCTCTGGCCCATGTCTAATGAGGGTAGGCTAAGTGGGCAACAGGGCGTGCTCCGATCCTGAACCTGAACCGCAGCCCCCTCATTGGACGCTTCCCGTCTACTTCAGGGAACACGTAAAAGACAAAGAGGGAGGGGAAGACAGACAGATGTGTGTTGTCCCTGCAGTGATAATTATCATCCTGAGAAGGATGACCATAACAGAACATTGATATCTGGATATCAGTAACATTTAGCTCCATAACTAATATAAGCAGGTATGAAACCTTGAGTCAATTTGTACAAAAAATAGACCTAGCAGCACAAAGAGAGTGACGAGAGTCCCATTATTGAGATCCAAACAGCAGTGTAGACATAATGGACTCTGTGATCACGGGGCACTGAAAAAGAGATTGATTGGTGGAATTAGAGAATGCGATAACATTGACAGGCAGTCATTCGCTCATCCTCTTTCCCTCTTACTCCCTCCCTTTCCCGGTACCTCTTTTCTTTTCTCTCCTGGCCTGCTGTCTCTTTTTCTAGCACCTTCTTTCTCCTTTTACTCCATCTCCCCCTCCACACCCCTGTGACCTGTCTGGCTACCTTGGAAAACAGATCACAGCTGCTCGGCAGGAGCTCCCAAATGTGTCAATCAATATCCTGTCCACCCAATCACCACGACTGACTGGGCCCCAGCAGACCAGTCTGTCCATATTCACAGCATGCTCTTTTCTGATAAGATTGAACCAAATGGATTTGAAATGTCTCACAGATTAAGAGCAGATATGTGAAAGTGACCTATATCCATCATAAAAGACCATTACTCGTAAAGAAAAAACCCCAAAACAGAACGTGTCTATAAAAAGCAATAAACTACACTACAGTCAAGCACACCAGCTGCACTCTCATATTTGCATTAATTCAGTCAAGTTGAACCCTGCAGAGCCGCATGTCCTGAGGGCATTTCTTCCTACAATAGCGCTATGTTTCCCTTCAATGTCCATGCAAGCCATTTTAAGCAAAACGTTTACAGAAATAACCATTTAAATTTCCATCTGCTCAGCAAAAGTACATGACTTCCTGACCTTAAAAACAGAGCTCCATCTCAAAAAATAACACCATGAGAAACTCTCACTAAGTGATGTTAATGAGTAAGCAAGTATGAGTAAGTAAGCAGTTGTTATTACTCATCCCAAGCTGGTTACAACTCATGCTGTTCAACAATGAAAACACAGAAACGCACTAAGGAAAAGGTACAGAGCCACACCAGAGGCCTTAGACCCTCTGACAAATTCACTGTTTACTAAAAAAATGCACTGTTATGTTACATAACTTAATTTAGCAACTAACTACATCAAAGCACATGCTGAAGTGGTGTGTGTGGGGCTATGCACAGAACTACACTATGTATATAAAGAGTTTGGATGGTGGTGTCCTCTTTCAAGCTTTTCCAAAATTGGGAACTACAAGAGTAGATGTGTATGAAACTGATTAAGCAGCATGTTTATGTGGTCTAACATAAGCTGCTGTAACATTAAAATTGAAACATCCTGTTTGAAAATAAAAACAATAAAGGATACATCCAATCTTTTTTGGTGTTTTTTCAATTAAAACAGTTATGTTAGAATAAAAAAAGAGTCAGCTTTTTGTGGACTGTAGGACTAATAAGCTCTGCATTGCAAAAAACAAAAAAAAACAAACAAAAAAAAACAACAATTTCTTTATTTCCATTCTACATGGATCATCAGCTGGTGATGCTGACTTTTTGTCCCTCAGTCAATATCATGTGTAGCCACCAGGAGTTCTTGTTTTAAAAGGAGTCAGCTTAATGTTAGCTTAATTAGCAAGTCTCTGCGAGCGACAGTTGCCGTTCCAGTATGCAAAGCCCATGGTTGCCGGCTAGAAATGAGAAGCCTGCTTCTGGCTACCTCTGCAAAAAATGCATATTCACTTTGAGTGGTAAATGTGCCACAGTTATTATATCTATATTTTATGTTATAAATGCTCATGCTGTTCGAGAATGGAAAGCTGTACAGGCGTAGCAACAGTAACTGATGAACACATGAACAGTCAATGAATTCAGTGCATCATAGTTCAAATTCAAATACTCCTGCTGAATTCTTCATTTTGATCCATCTTAAATGCCTCTTTGTTTATCTCCTTCTATTGATTTCAGTGCATTGCGGAAACAGTAAGCAACAGAGATTAATTAATGCCAAGCAGATCTGACTCGATGCATTATGGATGAAGTAAATAGATGCTGAATATAATGGCAATCAAACAGCGTGGGTAAAAACGTCTGTGGCTCAAACAGAATCATTGTGCTCAGTATGAATGAGCCCCTCTGACTGGAGGCACTGGAGCCCATATTCTCAGCGCAGAGCTGGAATGCACAGAAAACCCTGCAATCCTGAAAGCAAGCCTGCAGGCGAGCCTCGAGCCAAGACTGAGGCACTAATGAGGCAAAAAGAGAAAAAGAGACACACTAACCACGAACATTTCACATAACAGGAACTTCTTTTTTACTGATCATGCTTGAACTGAAATTATGTTCTCTTCCTCTTTTCTGACACCATGTTTATCAAAAATCCTGTCTCCTGGACTCTCCATATTTAAACCCACAGTTCACATAAACTGACTCATCTGCTTCTCTGTGCGTCTGCATTCACACAAATACACTCACGCAGCACTTAATCTGACACATCCTGGTGGAATTAAGTGTCACACAGTATCAGCATTTCTGGTCTGTGTCATAAGAGGCTCAGCGAAAAGACGAACAAATGTACACAGTGAAGACAAAATGACAAGGCGATCGGCTGCCACAAACCAAACTGATGAGGCCGGTGCAAGGCATTGACAAAGCATTTTTACTTTTGCCTTTAGAGGAAGAGAAGATGAAGACATAAACAAAATAATCCAAGAGGTAAAGGGGAGAGAAAGGAGGCGAGGGAGGTGAGGAGGATGAATCCACGGTGACAGAGCTGCAGCTGCTGAGCTGACAGAGCGCAGCAGAGTCAGATACAGGGCATGAGGGACTTAAAGCACACCGACATGCTCATGCACAGATACCTGCTAAAAAAAATGCAGATAAGTTTGTGTCCTCGTGTGTACATTAGTATTCACTGTGGTGTGGCTCTCCTTCCTCCTTTCAGCTTCTCTTTACCTACGACATGCTCTCTCCTCTGCGAAAAGAATGTGTTGTAAATCTGTATACGTTTTGTTCTAAATCTGCATACTTGTTGTTGTGAATCTGCACATCTGCTAATCCAATCTGTTCATTTAAACTTTAAAATCTTAGAGTAGAACTGCAGTCCTGGTTAAATATGTGAATTTCTCTGAGGAAAGCCGTCACTGTGACAGATAAGTCTGTGTGATCGATGAGATCCTTCAATCTTGAAAACATATTACAAACCAACAACAGCGTGTCTCCCCTTGAAAATCCCACTGACTCATTTATATCTGAGCTATAGAAGTGTCCCCACTTGTAAGCTCCTAACCTGCCTTTGTCTCTACCCGAGCTTTTGGTTGTGTTGCAGGGCCTTCCTTGATCCTGGAGGAAGCCCCTCAGTGGGATCACACACAGACCCAGCGAGGAGCCTTGTTAGTATAATGGCTGCTGAATGGTTGCCTCCATCGCAGCACAAACAGCAGGATGCGATAACACCCCTGCCACTGCCGGGCTGCATGGGAAGCCAGGTTTAGGGAGTGGAGGAAGCACTACAGAAAATATATTGCTGCAGATAAACTTAATGGTTTCAACTGCAGAGATAGCCAGCCAAAATGAGTTACAGTGAGTGCTGACAGCAGTGAGATGGAGTGGGGAGATTGAGCCTGAAGAGAAAAAAGCATGAGGCTTTTATGTATCTGATAATAAAAAAGCCATTATTGCAACAATTTATTATTTTTCGGAACAATATTTTCACGTCCATTTTCCTCTGTCGACGTTAGAAATCAAGATAGACAGCAACCACAAGCAGTCAGGATTACATCTATCATTAAGAGATTGTGTTATAGCTGTAATGACAAGGTGACATAAAATCAGTTTTCTTTGCAGTACGTTGAGGAACAGTAAGCCACAATGTACACGCACATGCACACACACATACAAACATTTGCACATACACGCACGGACTTGCATATTTTCCCACAGCTCGCTATGCACAGCTGAGGTCGATTACGACAATCATGGCAAACAGAGTTAACTGAAATCAGCAGCAGTAGCTCAAGCATGTGTGTGTGAGTGTGTCTGTGTGTGCGTGTGAGTTACGGATCTGAAGTGCATATCTTGAGACAGCCTGCAGCTGACAGGCTCAGTAAACAACGCCTTAAAGAAAATGAATAGCCCCTCCAGCCAGTACAGCTCCCACTGCTTAGAGTACCCACAGCTCCCTCACACACACACACACACACACACACACACACACACACACATGCACACCCACTACTGCCACACTTAGCTAGCACCTGCCAGAGGAAGATCCTGTGGTGAGATCCAGGGTTTGTCTTTTGTGATGTGTGCTCCCCTCTTTGTTAACCATCAGCCTCAGGGGGCGACGTGTGTCTGTGTGTGTTTGTGTGTGTGTAATATCAAACAGTGTTTCAGGGTCTCTGTGGTCATGAACCACCCACATTTTGTCTATCGGCTCTGTTAACCCAACGCCTCACTGCTGCATTGTGCACTCGGTGGATACAGCGCTCCGCTGCGCAGTGGTAAACCGGCATAAAAAGAGAGAAGTACCAACCTGAGCGGAGGTCGTGTCCTGTGAGAGCAGCGAGGTGGAGTCCAGCGAAGGAATTAAAATCCACTGCTGGACTGAAGTGAAAAGACCTCTCTCTCTGTGTGCTCTCTCACTTGCACTGGCAGGTTCAGGCTCGTGTTAAACTGCTGCCTCGCTGCATTGGTTGCATCCTCCCTTCCTTCCCTCCCTCTCTCGCTCTCTCTCTGTCACACGCTCAGGCAGGCTGACTCGCCCTTTCACTCAACCTCCCGTCTTGCCTTCTCTGATGCTTGTCTCTTCCTTAAGCCTTTCCTCACTCCTCTCTGTGGCGAGTGAAGATAATCACATTCCAGCGGAGATGGGGCATATGGCGGGGGAAGCGACCCTCAGCCCCAGAGTAAAGCCCCCTCTGTGTGTGAGTGTGTGTCGCAGGGACAATCAGTCCCATTGTGTTGGATGAGGGGAGGGCCAGTGAGAGGGGAAGAAGCCAATGGCTGTACTCATCGGCTGTCCCTGCTGCTGCTGGTGGCTACAGCAGATGTAGGTGCTGAGACACAACAGCCCTCTCCGGGAAGAGAGAGGTGGGGGTGACACAAGAGAGGCACGAATGGAGAGAGATGAAGGATTGATCTGTGTGAAGTAGAAGCCTAAAGTCAAGGTTTATAGAACCTGAGTAATCATTTGTCAGTGTGTCTCAGTGGCTTGTGTGTGATGTGCTTTGAACTCCTTTATTCCAGGGTTCACACTGAGTAGCACAATGTAGGCTGGAGGTAGTGGGAGAAGTGGGCATAAAGGCCACCCACTTTTTTCCCACGACAACCAAATCAGTGATTACACTGCGGCAAAGAAATATTCTTTAAAACTGAAGCCATGTTGTGAAAGCCAGAGCTCTCAGTGAAGACAAGTCTGTCTTATCAAAGCAAGTCTCAAGTCGGTCAGGGAAAGATCAAGTGAAGTCTTCCACGGCCAACTGCTTTGTTTTGAAAACTGACCATTAAAATGAACATTTTGCTTTCAAAGTTGTATTTATACAAAGGTGAAACCATTATATAGGCATAATGATTAGATACATATTATGATTGATTATGATTAAAAAGACAAGATAGGTGGCTGCTAGGCCTGCCTGCCCTACGAGTCATGCTAGATGCTCTGCTGTAATTTAAGATGGTGAACATGCCAAACAACATTGGGGCTACATGTGATAAAGATTAGTAAAACAATGGCATTAAATGAGCAGGATGCCATGCTAGCAATAGCATTCAGCTCAAACCACTGCTGTGTCTGAGTATGGCCTCACAGAGCCACTAGCATGGCTGTAGACTGTTAGTCTTGTTTATTACCTGTCAAAACTCAGTCTCCTGTACAATAAGAAAAGTGCAGTTCAGGCCTCAGGCCTTGAGTCTGAGTCAGGTTCAAGTCTCAGATTTACAGCTCTTGCGAAAGTTTGTAAATGTCTCCATTTCAGGAAGTGACTATTTTGGGTTCTGAGCTGATTTCATAAGCTGTCAGATGACGTGACCAACCCACAGAGAGTCACTTAAAGGTACAATGTGTTCGAATAGGCAACCTGTTGAAGGTCACTCTGAACAAATAGGGGGCAGCAAATCACCAGAATAACCACTAACTGCTGCTCACTATAGCCTTTGCTGTAACTATCTTTGGCTACTGGCTGCCGTAAGCAAGTTAGCTCAGTTAGCCATGCAGCTAATGGCCCTATTAGCTTACTGTGTCTCTTTATAAAAGAGAGAAACTTGAATTCAGAAGGTGTCCGGTTGTATTTTTCTGTTTCATATGGAAAATGAGTTTAAGAATATTTTTTGAGTTTATTTATTAGACTCAAAATACTATACTTCCACTTCTTCAGGGTCAAAGTGGTATAACAAGACAGGACAGGCTGGAGCCAGGTGGTTAGCATGCTAAATTCAGTGAAGTTGATATCTCTACCACACAATGCATACATTCAGTCTGTTGACAATGGTAGTTCATTTTTTGTACGTTTTAAACTAAAATTCTGACCATATCTCACACATTATGCCTCTAGCTGAGGTAAAAAGAATAAAAAAATACCAGCTCTTTGGGACTGCAAGAATATTTTCATACATACATGCAGTAGAAGTATTTGCATCTGTCACTCATAACTATGCTCACCAGTAGAATTCAGTGGACTACAGAGCTGGCAGATCTCTGTTGTGGCTGTCGACATGGTGAGAAAGAGCACTCAGTTGTTCTCATACTGTCAAACCGGTCTGTGAAAATGAATGACCTACAGGCAGCAATAATTGTTACAGGAGCACACAGAGAGACGTGTTGCTTTCACAAGATGTGTGAAAGAAACATGCTTTTGGCTGAATACGATGCACAAACACCTGTCAGACCTCAGGCACTCAGCTGACAAGAAACTGTCTTTATGTCAAGCTTCACTCTGTCCATCTGATGTCGTTGTTTATTAAAAAACAAGTCCTGTATAAAATCTTGTCAAGCCATCAATATATCTAAGTGATGAGACCTGATGTGGAGAAGAACTAAAAGTGTTCAGATATATTTAAGTGTTTTAGCCCAAATGTGCATCACTCCTGTCTTACCTCACACTTGAATCCTCCCTTTTTAGCCAATTCTCTGTACTTTTTCATCTCACTTCCCAGTTTTACCGCAGCTGGAAATTCAGTGTGAGGCTGGTGATTCTCCGGCCAATGATTCAACACACTCTTCATTATTAATCCTTTACAACCAACATACTCATTAAAATGAAATCCTTCAGAAGTAAGATGAAACACACTCTTAGTCTCACTCACACCTACACACTGTGAGTATGTGCAGACTTCATTACACAACACAGCAATTAGTGACCGGAAGGCCGAGAGAGACCAATAACTATATCCAGACCTCACCATCAGTATATCGGTATCGGTATGTGTGTCTCTGTGGACATGTGTGTGAACCACATGCAGGAAATCAGGGTGCTACAGAAATATCTGTACACAGTTTCTTTCTGGCTAGCTGCTCCAGAGCCATTACCACCAACATGTCAGTTTTACTGCTATAGGGTCACAAAGGCTGCAGCCAAACACACACACATCCCCACACAACAACACACATGCAAACTCTGAGGCCAAATGGTCCACGCTCCAAACTGAGCTTTAGGACCCATAACAGCAACAGTTAACAGAGAGTAAAGAAATTCAAAGAATAGGCAGAAAAATCCAGAAGACTCCTTGTTGGATTGAGTTTGACGTTCATCATTTTGATTCCATGGTAAACTCAGACATGCATGACATGCAGCGCTACTGTTGTGTTTTAATGTGGGGTGTAAGGGTCAGTGCTTCAACTTCAGTCAATTATTTACACTCTACATATTACTCATGAAAACGTTTACATGACTAATTACTCAAAAATAAAAGTAAACGTGTTCGTCACATATTTAACACAAGTAAAAATAGAAAAACAAGACATCCTGGTTAAACAAGCATGCAGCCGATAGTTAGGAGGTATTTACTGATCATTAACAGCTAACATTGGCTTAACCCCTGTGGCTGACTGCCAGCAGCCCTTCAAACGTGCTGAAGGTAACCACAAATGTCTCTTGTTTGGGCTGCCATTCCAAAAGACCTCTGTGCATCCTTACTTCCTGTGCAAGAAAAAATACATTGCTGAAATGAATAGATTGTAAACCTCCAACGCTACAACAAGGATATATCTGATATTATACCTATGGAACATCTGACATATAGATCTCAGGGTATGGTTGAGATGTTCTATGAGATTAGGTCCCTGTATATATTGGTAATAATTAAACCATTGTGTTGAAGGGTCTGATGGATCACAGTTAGAACACCACATGATGAACTGATGCATAACTGATTTGCTCTGGGGTTACTCAGATGACAATATACCTAAATGTTAGTGGTGCTCTGCTGTAGAGGAATGCAAGACTTGGATGTTGTCTCTGATGGGGGCGATCTCCCCCTTTATATATATTACTTTATTGTACTTTTCTGTTTTTTTTTTTGTTTGTTTTTGGTGTGTGACATGGCCTCCCCTTTTTGTTCCTCTTCAATTTGTTGTTTTTTTGTTGTATTAGTTTGTACAGATCTGTGTATGTGTTTGTGTCAACCTGCTTCTGATGCTGTACTGCATATAGGGAAGTGCAAATTATGATGCTGTCTTTGATGGGGATGTGATCTCACTTTAAGTTTCTTTCTTCCCCTTTGATTCAGTTAGGTTTGTTTTGTACTTTTACATATGTATGTAGAAGTGCTACAGCAACTGTTCAAACAATCATTCTGTTGCCACAATACAACATGATGGTTATATAAGAAGAAGACATGATGGTGCCTCCAAAGGCAAGTATTACTCCAATGCTGCCAAAAGGTAAATCAAGAGAGTGAAGAGAGTAAAAGTCGGGCTTCAGGTATCTGACAAATTTTCAAGTGCAGAAAAAAAGTTTCTCACTGACATTTCACCAAGTTTCCCCTTACTCATTACATGCACTGCTAATAATTATTGTTTTTTAGCCTATGTGTGATTATTGTGTGTGCCTTGAGGATGTAGGTGAGAACTCTGATTTATAGTCTGAGGGCATGATCCTTAGTGAACTATCTATTGAATGAAGGCATGTGCACCATAAATGTGTCTTTGTGGATTAATGTCATGCAAGGATTATGCCCACTTCATGGACTGCAATTGCAGGAATGTTCTTGCCACATTTTAGTAGTAAGCTGCGATCAAAGGGTTGTCAAGTTGTCCTCATAAAACAAGTAACAGTTTTATATGCCATAGTGTTATATACAGTTCTAAATCTTAAATCTTGCCGAGGGCCTGCTGTCTAGAGTCAGGCCTGGGTAGAGGCTAACTGCCTCTCCACACCAAGCTGCCAAGCAGCAGTCCGTCCTGGAATGCACGAACTCCCGCTAGGACAGCAAACTGTGCTTTACCTGGGATTGGTAAGTGTAATGTGATTACTGATTTTCAAATTACACTACTCAATACTGATAAAAGCAATCACATAACTGCAACGATTTACTAAGAAATGCAATACTGTCCAACACTGGTAATGGTTAGCAGATTTGTCATAGGCTGCATGTAAGAAGTTTGGTCAGCAACACAACTTGTTTAGTTCTGATAAACCCGACAAACCAAATAATTACATTCTTATTTGTTTGATCTAGGTCTGTATGAAAAATTCAAAAGGGCTCGTTTTAGTGGTATGTCTGTTGATGTCTGGTAGCTAAATCATGCTAGACAGTGCCATGATGCCATGTGTGTGTGGATCTTATGATCTGGTGTGAATGAAAACACTGGATGAAAAGTAGTGGATCAGAAAATTATTTTACCCTAAAGCTTCTATGACCACAGACAGGCTATAACACACTGTGGATACACTCTGATTTACTCACAGCCTCAGTAATGTTCAATCCTGCAGGTGTTTAACTGCATTAGCAGCAATTAGGTTGGAATCTGACAGGGACAGTGCATAAGGATACATGTAACAGTGAATGTGTTGGGCTCCTTTTAATATCCACACATCTCACTGTGTCTATGTTAACAACATTACTACATTAATTCCACAGATTTCCACCAGCTTTAATTTTATACGCGTCTACGTTCTTGAACCCCCTGAATATATTCTTAAAACTTAGGTTTACGTACATATACAGTATATAATAAGAACTGGAGCTGTTATGGTACTAAAATTCACATTACAGTTTGGTCTGTTTTGGTTACAGCAGCGAAAACAAAAGATAAAAAATATGCAATATGGAAAATATAGAAAAATGTACTTTGAAAAGCAATAACATAGATCTAAAAATGTCCCATAATTCCTGCTTGTAAAAATCAAGGCAGTGAAAGATTTGCATAGTCAGCAAGCATTCTAAAAGAAAACAAAAGCAATATCTGTATTGCTCAAACTTTAGTACAAAACTATGTGCACTCAGAGGATCATTAAAGCGGTGCTGGAGCACTTTGAGTGCCTATGGAGGGCTTCAAGGGCCAAAATTGAATATGTCAAATCGAATTACGGTATATTATTAAAATGCTTTAATTAAACAATACATATACAACTATACAATAAAATGCTAATACACAAATAAATAATTATTAAATAAATATCATTTAATGTTTAATTGTCAGCATTAATAAATCACAAATTAAATGAGAAATTAAATGCTTTAATTTGTTCATATATCAATTTATTTACTTATTCACTTATTCACACACTTAATGATCTATTTCTAATTTCAGTAATTTATTTAGGAATAGACTTTCATTTATCCATAGCGTAAAGCAAAATAAATAAATCTGCCAACTTCATTCATCAAAAGTCAGGAGGCGGACGCCGCCCTTGATTGTTAGTTGAACTTCCATTTACTGCTTTTGTCCAATTAAAGATGGCAGCACCCGGTGCGGATCTTATTGAAATTTTGTATGCTACAATGGTAGATACATTGGCTGTCGCTGAACAGATATATATTTATACACATACACATACATACATACATATAAAAGCATTAAATTATATCAACCATTAACTATTTATTTATTGAAGCATGAATTTATATAACTATTTATGTCTTTATGTACTTTGTTTCAGCCCTGAAAACCCTCCATACGTGAGTAATGGCCCTGTGTAAGTATTCTCCACACAATATGCAATGTGACCACAGGCAAACAATATATACGGACATTACCGTCAAGACAACAGCCCACAATAAGTTCATGCAGAGCGTGTATATAGCACACACACAAGGATGCAGACAAATTAAAGCAGAAACAGACACTAACTCACCAATACACACTGAGAAATGCAATCACTTAATACACACACTACATGATGGCAGATAAGCTGTACGATCAATCTGTTGTCACATTGTGTGAACGTCATCTTTAAGAATCCTTTCTGCGTCTCTCCAAGCACAGACACATGCACAAACTCTACCAAATCCTAAAACTCAGTCTGCTGGCATCAATTCAAAAGTAATGAAACACATAATGTAAAACCACCATGTTGGATGATTCATGCACTTCTTTTCTTCACACTTGGGTGACCCTAAAGCTCTCACATGTTCCAACATGCAGACATCCTCATAGCTCTGACATTGTGGACATACTGGTAGCACAGAGGAAAGTTTTATCTCTCACTTAGCAGCAGTCTGAACTCATGTATGCTCATGCTCATCAAATCACAGTAAAAATGAGGAGTGAATCAATGCATTTATTTATTCAGTCAACTCTTACAATACAAGAGCTCTGCCCCTCGCTTTCAGACAAATCTCACATCCTCCATCAGGATGTGAAGAAGCTACTACGTACAGACAAATGACTACCTTTAATCAGAAATGTTTTGGGCAATGGGCGTTTCCCAGACATGGATCGAGCATATTATTTTCGTGATCCTTATGGAAATTCTGAAATTATCCCTTTTATGGACATGGTGATCGGATTGCCCTTCAGCAAGTTAGCAGAGCAGATTAAACAAGAAAAAGTCCAGTGAATTGCGTAAATTGATTCTCATTGTGGGATCAAGCTCAAGGAACAATGTAATAGTTATCTAATTTAGGGTTTTGGTCTCTTTCCTACCTCCCTCTCTTCTTCATTCAAGTGTTTTCATCATTTCCAGGCAATTTCCTTTTTAACGGCTGCAACCTATTGCTTTAAGCTCTTTGTTTACTGCACTGATAATTGGCTTTCATAATGTTAAACAATTAATACAGATAGTTGATTCTGATTCTGTGTATCAAATCTAACACTGTGAGAACAGTTCAATTGAAATTGTATTATCGCTAAATGTATTACAACTCTAAAAAACTGTAAAAAGGAACGAAATAACAACAGCCAAGATTAATCAAACACATGTAAAACTAAAGCTGCATTGATTTATTTTGGTCACTTGGGGGCAGTGGAACAAGCTGTCAACACGACATTGATATGTTATCGCTGAATAAAGTTGATCCAGCAAAGGCATCCTGATGAACATAACCTTCTCTCTGCTCTGCTCTGCTTTTGCTCTCCACTGACTTCTAAGAGGAAATATGTGGTTCTTTAGTTGCTAAATGCTGCAACTAGTCTCTAACTGTGTCTGCCCAGTGTTTGGTGGTGAGCAAAGCATCAGAGCTTTTGTTGCTGAAACATGTGTGTACTGCTGCAGTATACAGGTTTAATGAGAGGGAACCAAAAAGCAAAACTGAAACTAAGCTAAAAGATGCTAAAATGCTCCATAGAGCTGTAGGCAACTGCAGGGTCAGGTGATGGGCTCATCACTATGAGATACCCTTTGACATCACAAAAATAACTGGACCCATTGTTGATATAAAGCAGGGATGTCAAAGTCAAAATACACCGAGGGCCAAAGAAACAGATTTGCTACAAGCCGAGGGCCGGACTGGTTCAATGTTTATTAAAACATATTTTAGTGATTGCACATAGCCTAAGATCTAACACAATGTATATTATTTAATGATTAAATGAACAATCCAATATTCTTTTATGGCTCTGTCAGTAATTTCAAGTGTAAACATTTTTCAACAGGCACACAGACAAAAACAAACTTCCTTCAAAGAAAAAAAGTCCTGTGAATTAAATGAATAAAGCAATATTTTCTTATGGCTCTGTCAGTAATTAAGGGAAAACATTTTCAACAGGCAAGTTGAGTTCAACTGAAAAATAAATCTAAATAAATTAAATAAATTAAAATACAAAAATCTATAGGACACAGTAACTGAAAGTTAACATCTGTTCTGGCTGCTGATGAATAATGAAGCCGATGCCTGTTTGCCGCGCTGCAGTGAGTTCGCGGGCTACCGTTGCATTGTGGGGAATGCAGTATTGGTGCGTGCAAAACACCAGCGGGCGGCTGCAGGCAGTTCTAATGCTAATCAAATATCATCTGGGGGGCTGCATATAAATCATTTGCGGGCCGCATCCGGCCCGCGGGCCTTGACTTTGACATATGTGATATAAAGACACTGATTAGTGCTGCTTGAAAGGCACTGGTCAGAAGAATGGCTTTCATTTCCAGAGACTAAACCCTGATGACAGCTGCTCAGGGTGCCTATGTGAGATTTTCCTCCTGGATATACTCCTGCAGAAAGGAGAGACTTTTCAGTTTTCTTAGCTGTGTCAGTAGTGTTTGACCAAAAAGAAACACTTTCAATTTAATTTGAGTTTAATGGATTCAAATTTTATTGATGCAGTTGGCTTTTAAACCTCATCTCTGTGCATTGCAAATGGCCTTTTTCATATTTTGTAATATGGCTTTCAAGCATGTAACAACATAATATGTGCATATTTTCCTCTGTCCTTTCCTTTATTACACCTTACTACTGTCCTCCCACTCATCACAGACACAAACATCGGCCACCTCACACTTCGCTCTATCTTCTTACCACTGCAGCTGGCATTTCCCTCCCCCCTCACAAACTCCCCCTGCCTCTCCACCTCATCCACCTCTCCTTCCACTCTCCACCTCTTTCTTCTCTCTTTGGCCTGAGAAAAGGGGAGAGGGGAGGAGAGCAACATGACTCCGGGCCATTACCCATCATATCTCTACAAGCATTGAACCATGGGCCTCCCACACACACACATATCATTAATTAAACCCACATCGCTTAAAATGCATGCACATGTGCACCACACACACACACACACACACACACACACACACTTGGCACGCACACACAGTATTTGAGCCCTCACTGTTTTCATTGACTCTCCCCTTCCCCCGGTGCACCATGCACATTATGAAGGTCAGTGATGAATGATGGGTATTGTCTGCAGACACACGTTTATAGATACACACACACACACACACACACACACACACACACACACACACACACACACACACACACAAACAGGAACAAAAGCTACAAAGACACAGCAAACGAGGTACACAAGCTGAAGCTCCATCTCTACAGTGACAGGGCACATCTGTCATGAGGGCACTGCAGGCAACACATCAGCATCTGCCCCTGCAACACAGGCACAACCCACCTGGGACTGGTTCCTGTAATCAACCTGGCACACACACCACCATGCCATCACTGTCACCAATCTGTGCCTGAAACAACCAACAACCTGCTAAAATCAGTGCTGACTGTGCAGTCAGCCCTGAGCAGCACTGCAAGATGGATAATAAAGCTCCCAGACAATAGTGTTTATCTAGACACCAAATTGATTAAACAATTAGTTTACTGAGAGCGTTTGGAAACTGTCTCAGCACAGAAAACGCTTGGTTGCTTTCATTAACCGCCTTATCTTTCTCATCTTTCCTCGCAGTAAACACACAGAATAAGTCCCACAATAATCCACCCTGCATTAACAGTAAGAGAGTGATCACTGAGAGTGATAGGTGCTTCATTATTATAATGTGTGGGAATGGATCTGTGACCAAATCTGTGTGTGTGTGTGTGTGTGTGTGCATAGAACACACATACCTTACATGACCTTATAAAAGGCCAGTTTATCAAGTCAAGTGCTACTGCAATCATATATGACAATTATCATCTATTACTGATTCACCTGTCTTGGTAAAATAGTGTGTGAAGTTACTGTATGGACTTCTCCTGCTAATGCTCACCTTTCTACCCAGCCTGCCTGAATAAATATTCTGTGCTTCACAAATCACATCCTGGCAGAATCGACTGTGTCCCACTTTGCATTATTTAACTCCCTAACACAGCAATCACATGTCAGCAGACTGAGCTTATCGGGTGCACTGTTCTCACTGATAACAGGCAACATGAGAGACTTTGGTTACATTTATGTTCTGACTAAAGCAAACGAGCATGTCATACTTTTGTACTGCGCTGACATTGGGTTTCATAATATTAAGGATCAGGTTACACTCTTAATAATAACCAATGCAACAGTGACCTGAGCCTCCAGCTGCGATGAGCTACTCTATCATTTTTGCTCCTAATCGATGGATCAACATGAAACCGTGTTGTTCTGATGAGTCATGGTGACAACAGTCCACATAACAGGTTACATGAAGCCTTCTGACCAGAGAAACCTTTTTTCATACAAAGTCCTGTACATCATCCAATGATAAATTCTTAAAAACGGACATAATAACTATATGGGAATGTCTGTTTCCGGCTAATCCAGTGAATTAAATATTTGAAGATAATTATTATCCCAATAATGCATCCCGGTATATATGGTCATTTTTTCCATACTTAGATCCAAAATACATTTGAAAAACATTTGCATGTAATTTCTTTCTCCGGTACAACCTGTCAGAGGGTCAGAACCACAGAAATAATCCAATCTGAATGCGGTCTGAAGAAGCGTGTGAAACATTATTTTGGTGTGCACCGGGTTTCATTGGAATGAAGAGACTGATTCTAAAACACTGCACAGCAAATCACAGTGCATCCACTGCAAACAGCCCACACATCAGGTACATTTCTCTGATCATTCAGCTCTGTAGGAAGGGAATGCGCTCTGGCCACTTGTGTTTGCTTGCAGAGAAGGTCACCATATTGACGCAATGCACTCCTCTCACTACTAGCATTTGAAGTGACTAAGTACCATATCGTAGGCGTTATTCATTTCAGTTAGTCTGGACTGTAAGTAGTAGAGTAGAGTTTACTTGAGAATTTTGAATAGGCTCCCCCTTCACTGTACATACATGTAAATACATGTAAATGTATTATTACTATTATTATGAAATATATGCATGAACGTATGCCCTATGTGTATCTCAGTCACAAATACATTTTTCAAGGTGTCTGTTAGTGTGTGTGAACACGCATCTCTCATCCACAGCCAGTAAAACAATCTGAACATGATGTCAGGACTCAGGAATGCCAGGAGGAATGTGGATCAATGCAGAGAGAGAGAAGTAGAGAGAGAAGCTGGAAGGAAAAAAGGCTAAATACCAACAGAGAAAAACAGATGACGGAAGAAAGAAAGAAAAATACCGTCTTCAACGGAGCACCTGCAGTAGAAGAGGCTACAACCACACCAGCAGTGTGAGAGAAAACAAACAACATATACTAACATATACTATATTTAGCTCATCATCATCATCTTCACCTGACTACCTGACTTTCTAGTTTTGCCACCAGACTCAGGCATCCACAACATCCTTATTGGAACATACTGTGCTGCTGAATCTGGAGCTTGAGCTCCTTTAGAGCTGTAGAGCACACACAAGGAAATTAATAAGCAATCATTTAAGAACAACCAGTCAAGCATCGAAGGGCGTCACGGTTCATAATATAATACAAAAATTGTAAATGGAACAAAAGTTTGTACAGTCTCACTAGAAATGGGACTAAAAAAAAAACATGTCCTGAGAGTCATGCTGAAGCAGAAATGAAAAGGATTTATCCCATTGGCACCATGAACGCCCTCAATGAATTTCTACATGTTGTCCTCTGGGGAGCATGAATATGTTTCATGCATCAATTGTTCTGTACATTTTGAAATTTCTTGTGCATAGGTTTTGGCCTCATGGTGGTGCTTCGGGAAAAATCAAAGGGGTCTTTAAAAACAGTAAAAAAATTAATCAGTTTGTAGAGACCATGAAAATTCACAACAAATGTCTGGTCATTATTTTTTCAACATACTTTGTCATGGAGGTCAAGGAGATGTTTATATGAAAGCAGTGGTGGACAAACAGTCAGGAAGCCATAGAAAGCATTAAGTATCATCCTCTGGAGACTACAAATGTCTGTACAAAATTTAATGACACATATTTAAGTTTGTAGAGAATTTGTACCCTCATTTCTACTAAGAGACAATATCCTCATTCATTATGTTGATTAGGTACTGAAACACCAATAGTAACTGTTTAAATATTGCCAGCGTATCTATTTAAGATATTGAAAAATATTGTGCATATAGGTCAACCCAATACACAATGTAGCACGATGTAGTAATTTCTAGTTATTTATTGGGCAACAGATAACACTGACTGATAATCAGGAGAGCTCTGGTTGAAATATATATATTTATTTTGTCAATACCAAATTGTTACTGCTTATTATTATGGCTTATTACTGCTAACAGAAGCTTCAAGAAGCTTCCCAATATGACCATAATCCATCTGAAAGAAACAGTTTACCTTAAAATAGAAATTCAGTCATTATCTGTGAAACCACCAAACACTCTTAGACTTTTCCCAAACTACTAGAACTTACTTGCAAAAACAGATCGAACACTAATCCAAACATATGAGTGTATAAGCGCTGACACTGATAAGTGGTGTTACTCCTGCTAACGACACCCTCTCCCACGTTGAAACAATGAGCATGGTGAAAGGAGCCGGGCCTGCTGGTGTTCCCGGCCTTTTCCTTCCTGCCAGTGAGAATGAAAGCAGAATGCTTCACAGTGTTTCCTCTGTTCTTAAACAAGGGTGACTCACCCCAACTCACCAACAATACACACCACCAGGAGGAAAGGAGAACAGTTGAGGGGTTGCACTGTTACAACACGCACATACTCACTTTGCCCTACTATGCTGCATACAAACACACGTAGCATGAACGCAGTTGGGTAATGGGCCATCAGTTGCCAAAAGGCCAGAGTGGTTGGAAGAGGGTCTTAAGAGGGTGAAACGGTTCCCAGGCCTCTCAGAACAAAACTGTCTTTTTTTCCAGCATGGTGGATTTAAATGCGTCCTCACCCTCTATGGCTCCACAGTGGCCGGCCGGTCCACATGGGGACCAATGCTGCGCCTCAGTGAACACACTTACTCCAAGTATGTTCACTGTATCTGGCTGCTACCAAAACCTGATCAAAACAAGATTCCCAGGCATACACTGCAGAGGAAAGAGCCTTTCAGATAACTTGCTCCTGTTCTGAAACCACATAGTCAGAGCGAACAGCAACACATCAGCAGAGTGGTAAATAAATGGTCTATGCGGGAGAGCAGCCAGATGATAACATTAGAAAATGGATCCTGCTTGTAGATGGAAAATAGAGATTAACTTAATGCCAGTCAAACAAGGACAGCAGAGCAGCAGGAGGGAATGTTTTCTGGAGACGAGAGATGAGTCACAGATGATGTTTGCAAAAGAATGGGCAGAACGCATTTCTTCACTTATTACGAATATTTTTAGCGTCTAACATCAACTCATCCTTGATTTTTTAGTGTAAAGCCACATCTTACCATAACAGCAGAGCAGACACATCTTTGCGTTTTTACCTTTCCGGCTCCAAAACCAGTATTTGCGCTGCCGCTTCATTGTCAACGAAGTGTCTTTTATTTTGAAAAAGAAAAAAAAGGAAATACCAAAGATCTCCTCCTAACATATATATGTCGTATTGCCAGTGTTCATCCTCACTGTGTTGTCCAGCCTGCAAGGATCACCTACTCGAGGCACCGTGCCTGAGACGGGCCTCCAGTAACCAGCGGCCAGGCAGTCCATGCTGCGTCCACGCCGGCAGACACAACGCAAGTAGTGAAAGAAAGTGAGGTGTATAAAAAGCTGGTCTAAATACACCTCTCGTTAGTGCTTTCTCCCCTTTCTTCCTCTACCTCCGCCAGTGAACAAACGGACTGAACAGAAGAGACCCCCTGACAGGACACTATGCTGAGACCTTCTCTACTCTACTGCTGAAGAGCAGACTGAGGAAGACGAGTCATCCAGCCACAACACCCTCACATATTTCTGTCCTCTTGCAAATGGGATATCATTAATTTCGCAAAGGTGAGGAAAAAAAGGTTGGGTTGCACAATTATCTCATATCTTCCTCTCTGTAAAGTTACTTCCTCAAAGTCCCTCTTGGTCCTTCACAGTCCAGCAGGCCAGTGCTGCAGCTCTGAGTTCTCCTTTTCTGGTAAGGTAACAAGAGAGTACAGCAGCTTTCTGGGAAGAACCTCACAGGCGAACAATGTCAGTCAGGAGGGGGAAACGACACTCACGGCAGTCAGGAAACCCTGGCTGGCAAATGGACAAAAGAACACAGCACATATTTAGGCCTCTATTGACGAAGCATACTGGGATCAGATGGTGTTTCATGTTTGCCCTGACTCAGAGTAACAAAACCAGCTGGTTGGTTTGGATGCAAAAAAAAATTAAAGATTCCATTAGAGACCAACCTGGCCTTGGATGGTGTGTGACACATAAAGGTGCAAATGCACAAAGGAATCGTCAACAGATTTTGTTCTCACAGTTAGATGTTGCATTAGTCTTGCCATTTTCTGCATTTTCAAAAAAAATCACACATCAGTGAGTGAAAATGAAATAATCAAAAGAACAAAAGCACAACAATCTGCTTTCAAATGAAAGGAGCTCATCAAAGGATCTAATAGCTCATCAAAGGATCTAATATCAGTTGATTGTTTTCTAATTGATTTGGGAGCAACAGCACAGTTTCCTGCTGGGATACAGTGTATGTGGATGGTTGCTCTGTTGTAAAGGCGCACATGACTCTGAGTGCGTCCACATCTCACACTGAGCATGAAGCTCCACGGCTGGTCGACGGCGAGACATTTCTGAGCATTTACCTCCACCTACTGGCACATTTGAAAAGTGGAGCACCTCAAACTTGGCCCAAAATACTGGTGTTTGTGAGAGCAGGTGTGTGCAACTGCTGAGGAATATTACATAAACACACCCATGTATTAGCCATTTCCTGCTGAGTGCCGGTCGCACCCACCTTATCAAGCTGTGATTACAAATACCACAGCTTGTACAAATGACAATAATATACATTGCGAGCTTCACTTATTGATAGCATCTATGAGGACGAGACTTCATGTCTGGATCAATGAGCAACACGCAAAGAGAGAGCAGGATTTAGTGGGACACAGTGGCAACAGGACGCAATAGTTCTTCTTCTAATAAGGTGGTCTTTTCCAGCAGGAAGCAAATTCATAGCAGAAAAACTTTGAAAAACAAATGATGACAGTTAAAGACTTAATAAAATTACATGAACCTGAATGCAATACTGAATTAAAGCTTTGACAGTAGGACAAAGACTAAGACAACATTCTTAGAAAGGGCTGAGCTGTTTGAGACACAGTCAGGAGCTGGAAACTCCAGCTTCAGTTTTCTATTTATTTTTTATGGTTCTTTAACCAACAAGAAAAGACCCAAGAAGCATCTGAACTGTTCTCAATAGGCAATGATAATGAGTTATAATACTTCTCTGTATGTTACAGTGAACACAGACAACTTTTCAACCCAGCCTAGCGTTTCCAAGAGGTATTATTGTTGGGGGCAACCAGAACGCTTTCCATTGTGACTGGACCGTCAGTCAGGCTTCATTTTCCCAGGAGATCACACCCTCTGACAGACAAACCTGCACAGTGTAAGCTTGGCCTATAAAGAACCAATCAAAACGCAGATGGTGTCAATATTCTATAGCCGGTCTGATTTCAGTCTATAAGCTGTAAAGACAACTTTGACATTTCACCTTATAAAGTTGGCGAACGTGCATTTAGTTTAAGTTGTGTTTCTACTCACCTGACAAATGCAGGTCCAGTATTCACTCTATCTTCAGCTCTGTCAACTAAACTGGGAGAAACATGTGGCTCTTTAGCTGCTAAATGCTCCACCATGTTCAGCAGCTGTTTGCCAACTGTGCCCGTCTCCTGTCTGCTGCTGGGCAGGTAGTGGGGGGGCTGCAGTGAGAGTGAACCGAAACAGTAAAGGTGTGGGATGTAAAACCAAAACAATGGTTTAGACAGTTCTCTGGATTTGTCACTACAAAGCAACACCTTTGACATTATACAGTGATCTTTTCATATGTCACTATAAAACTGTTTATTAGTGCTGCTTTACTGAAATAACTCTTGTATTTTATTTTAGAGAGTTTACAGAACAGAATTTAGAAAGACATAGGCTGTTGGTTGAACTTTCAGTGCTTCTGGTTATGGGAGCCTGGACATTTATAAATCCTTTATTCTCTCAGCATGATTTCCATTCTGAGAAGATGAACCTTCTGCTCTGAGACTGAAACCTTTTAGCCAATACCAATCAGGCATGAAGCAATGCTTCTTGCAGCTATGATTTATGGGTAGTTTATATTGATGTGGTACCACAAAGTACGGCATATAAAAAGTAATGAAACTGAAAATAAAAAGTAACTCATGAGCTGTAAGTCATTAACAGAGATGCACAAGGGAACTATTGCCTAAAAGGAGAGGACAGTGAGGGGGTTCAGTTCAGGATGAATGGGCGCCAGTGCAGCAAAACAATGCCAGAGGCAGCAGGCTAGCAGGCCACAGAGCATCGGATTCATACAGTCCCACTGCTTCTAGCTTAGCAGTTCAAAAACAAACAGCTTCTTTGTTGGAGAGCAACACAGCTGTCCCCACAGCAACACCACCACCATGACCCCAGGCTATTTGTGCTCTAAACACAAAACTAATTTCACTCCACGTGTGAGCCATAATAAGACAGACACTGGATGTTTATTTATTTCAGAGAAAGCAGGTTATTTCTGCCTACTTCACACTCGACTTCCCACACAAGAGAGACACAGAAACAAATGAACCTCTTAGAAGCCTGTGGTGGCATCCAAAGAGAGTATAGTGTTCATATTCATACTACAGGATAATAATGTGTTACAGTTTACGTTCGAAGATGAGTGGGTTGAAAGGACAACAGACTAAATGACTTGCTGCTTTCTAACCATTTGTCCAGGAGGAATGGATCACAACAGACAGAGGCAAAATAACAAAGCATGGCAGATCATTATAACGGTAATACTGGTCCTCTATCGGAATCCTATCCGTGGTCCAATAAATGAAAGATCAGCCAGCCACATAAATCGCTGGATCATTAAGAGCTGTACTGAACCCAGCCAAATGGAAGAAGTGACTTTAATTGTGGTGAGGGAAATCAGACTCATTTGTTTTATTCAGTGCTTTCATTTTCTAAAATCAACCACAGTTCATGTCAAGGTCAATCCGATTTCTTCAAAAGCAGCATGACAGATTTGCTTGGCACAGTAATGAGACAGTGGGACCACCATTTAGATGGGGTAGCAACAGCCAATGGGATGATGACAAGAGGAAATGGTTTGTGGAGCTGTGAGGAAGGTGGAAATCTAGCACAGAAAACGTAAGTCTAAGGAAGCGTTTGAAGCTAACAGTGTTAAACAATCACAGCTATTAGCTAAAATGTTGCATTACATAGTACTGTACATAAACCTGAGTCCTCGGGTTCATGACTGCATAGTTTTTGATTATCTACTGGCCAAAGCAGATATGCATGAAGCATAAGGCATTCAATAATGTACAGTATATCACCAAAGCTGGGAACATTGTGCAATAATGGGGGCAGATTATGATGAATACAATCTATAGAAATTTGACTATTGCTAACACACGGTGACTCACTGAAAGATAACATCTCTGAGAATTCCAGTTGTTACCTCACTTCCTGACCTACACCTGAGACGTGTGACTGGGGTTGACTGCTGACATCGCCTCTATAGCTGAGGACATCTTGCCTGGTCTTTATAGTGGCACTTACAAACCACTGAGCAAAGTTCACATCAAACTGCAGCTACACAACAATATCCACAGCGGCATGTTTGAACAAGCACTCCGCAGAGTTGCATGAGGAAGCCTCCTGTCTCAGTGGGTCACGCCCGGGCACAGTGCAGGAGCGGCGACATGTATTTGGATAAATATTGCTTAATTGGACGAAAGCCTGGGCAAACTTTCAGTGCCAGGATGCAGTTCTGCAAAGATTCATCTGGAAGTCTGCATGGAAACAGAACCCAAGACCTGTTCTTGATCAGGCTTTAAAAGTGAGGCACATAACTGCAGAGGAAAATATCAGAAAACGTATCTCTGCATGTTCCTGAGAGCTGTATCCTGAGCAGACACACTTAAAAGACTTCTAATGAATTGCTGTTTTCCAAAATGAAAAAATGTGCCCTCCAGCATGTAGATGGTTACATTACAGGCTGGGGCATGCCCTTGAAGCCTTCATACCTGCTGAGCAGCCAGAAAGTCAGCCTTGGTGTGTAAACAAGGGCTGTAATGTAGGTGTGTTAAAGTCTGTCCTTTCCATGCTCTCCCAAGCAGAGGGACACAAACACATGATGGCTAAGACCTGAAACGGCCAAGAAGTCATAACACCGAGTCACTGGCAAGCCAATGAAAGACTTTACAGTGTGGAGTTATTAAAACTGGGATCATTTTACTCATCCTCTAACAAGAGCTGCTCAGGAGAACACACTATATCCTATAACAAGGATCAAAATATACAACAACTGGTCAGAGGAGGGTCAAATCAGTCCACATGTACAGTGAGACTTTAAAATCTCAGCAGTTGGTGTTCAGGGGCTCGGTTTACGGTATATTGTAGAGGACCAGAGCGTCCTGTACAGGAGGATCCCTGAAACTCTTGTATTGGTATTTTAGGAGCGCATATCTGTTTTCGTTATGAAAGTGGAGCCTCGGCACTCCTGAAACACTCACCTGCTCCCTCAAACTCCATACTGCGCTGTTTTCTGCGAAAAGCGACTCTGTGAAAGCCGTCCATTCTCCTGGGAGGCAGCGACCGCTCCAGCATCGAGACACTCCAGTGAAGCGCGTTCAAAGTGACCGGAAATAAGGATTAAGACGCGCAGTCTCCTCCACGACCCGGCGGCCGCCGTGCGCCTGTGCAGGTCAGTACGTAGCAAACCCCTGAAGAGGCGCAACAGGCTGGAAGTAGCTCTACACGTGTGTGAGTGCGTTCACATCACCGCATGTCACCCTAATGTGGGTGTTCCCCAAGCCGCGCCCTCCTCTCCCCCCTCAGTGCGCACTGGTGGTGCGGACCCCCAGTGTCCACACTGTTGGCCATCGAGACACACACACGCACAGAAAAAACTACAAATATGATAAAACTAAAAATCATTAAGATTTCAAGTTGGAGACAATACATATTTAAGAGATCAAGAAATTATGGCTGAGTTTGTGCGACACTGTAACTCACTAAAGTCAACATTAATTTGTATTTATGATTTACTCAAATTTATGAGACAGCAAGCCATAATCATGTCATTGGACATTTTGAGATGCTGAATTACTCATGGGATAATACATCTATCATCTCAATGATCAGATACTCATTACTCAAATGTCATACATTACAAGATGTCACAAAGTTATCAAGATCTGATCTAATCATTGTGATTAGTCAAAATTAAGTCATAATGGGAAACTCATTTTCATTTTTTTTTATAATTTCAAATATGAAAAACTTTTTTAGCGTCTGTGTTACTTCTGTATGGCCTGTGCGGCAGGGTGAGCAGGCTGCTGCTGGGGTAGATATTGTATTTTAGTATCCTTTGGACTTGGCGCAGCACTGATGTTCAGTGGATGGTACCGATGATGTTCTGTGAGGATTTAATCACCTGCTGTGGTCCTCCTGTCCTGGGCCACGCACAAACCATGCCAATCCACAATGTGTCCGGTCAGCTTTCTACTGCTCCTCTGTACAAGTTGACAAGGGAATTTTGGCTTTCTTTAGTTTTTTCTAAATCAACAATCAGCTCCTTTGTTTTGCTGACATTTAGCAGTAGGTTGTTCTCTCTGCACCACCATGAAAGATTGTTGATTTTATGAGCAATATGAATTCTCATCATTGTTTGAATTGCTGCAAGTGACTCTTGTGGGCTCTAGAGCACCGTTTGTGAGGAAGTAATATATCCAGTGTGGTACCCAAGCCCAGAGTGGTTAGTGCACAAATTGCAGATGAACATTTAATATCCAGGACGTTACATTATAGATTCTACAACTGACTGATCTGTGTTACAATTTGGCCACAATTTAGCACATTAGTGACTGTATTTCCATCGCTGATTAGCTGCACAAATCACTTTAACATTTTCATTGAGTGTGTAAAACTTGTAGTCTTTCCTGTCTTTTGTCTCGTCCTCCCTCCTCACTCTTTCATTTTCATGTGTTCATTTGTGTGTTAGCTGAACACGCCAAAAGGAACAATCAGTGAATACACGGAGCATCTTTTCTTTACACTGACTGGATCTGGATATCCTGAAGATACCAGCTGAGATGTGGGACTTTCACACAGCATCTCTTTCATGCCTGTAAACCAGAAAAGACCGAACAGTTTCAGACTGTGTCAGTGACTGACAGGCAGACGTGAACTTTCAGTGAAAAACAAGTTGAGATAAAAACACTTTATATGCTAATAGACTGTACTGTATTTGTGTGTATAAACCGTGAAACAATATGTTCTGCATTGCTGAGCAGTTTGTCATTTTTCTTACATTTTGTGTGCACATTTATATTTTGTTAAACTGACAATTGATATGATCGGACTCAATGCTGAGTTTGTGGTGGACATGTTATAGTTGTATATTTGCATACTGAAATGCTCTGTGAGCTTTAAGCAGGACAACACAGTCACAGCGTGTCATACATTGTGTAAAATATGACTGATGTATTGATGGACGGTGTAAATTCACAGAGTAGTGGATTATAACACTGGGATTACTGATGGTTGATGCTTTTTTCTTATTATTCAACAGCTCTTGCTTGTTTTTTTTATTTAAATATTTAAGGTTTTGGAACGATGCCGCAATTTATAAGTCTGACTTTGACAGTCTTATATGGACACAGTTTGATTGACTTACCACAGTTTCCTTCAGTGTTTTCAAACCTTTTCCCACCATGAAAGGTTTTTGCAAAAGAAAAGCATTTGAAAGCGATTGTTTCTCTTGTACAGAGATTTCTCTTCAGTAATGTGATAAAAGCTGAGGACAGAAATTGATGGTGGATCAAAAAACAACCTGGATGTCTTGTGAATGCCATTTCCAGGTCTGAGGATGTCGTCAAGCCTGATTTGAGCTTCTCAGGGTTAAATAAGGTAACTTGATAACCAAAGGATTCAGGCCTCACAGGAACTTGTTGTCATTAGAGAAATGGCTGAAATCACTGCATCAGAAGCTTCATTTCTTCTTCTCCTTCTTCTGTGACTTCTTCTTCTTCTCTTTCCTCTCAATCAGTTGTTGAAAGTACCCACAGGATGTACATTTACTCAAGTACTGCACTCAGACTGTACTTTATTAAAGTATTTTCATTTTATGTTACTTTATACTCTTTACTTGATGCCATTCATTTGTCAGATATAATTACTTTGCAGATTAAGGTGTTTTCCACATTATAAAGTTCTAATAAATATGAGGCATTGCTAAAGATTAAACTACACATTAGTGTATAAAGAAGATGAGCTCCATCAACACCAGCTACAATATCAAAATGCTGGTAAGCAGCATTAATTCAATATTTAAATGTTGTATATAATATTGGAAGACTGCAGAAGAGACTGAAGTGCATTTTAGTTATGTTGCTGTACTTTTACTTGAATAACTCTTGAGTTGTAATACAGTATGTATTATTGTGACTTTAACTTAAATAACAGGTTTGAGTAATCTTTTGTCCTGGCTCTTAATGTCTGTTATTACTCTTTTTGGTGTTACGAGGCTTCAGAACAGCTTCAGCGTCCTCTAACACAAACACCTCCTATAGCTGTTCAGTTGGGTTCAGATGCTGTGACTGTGAAGGCCTCAATATATGATTCAGATTATTTTCACATTCAGCAGACTATTGCTGGACCCCTCATGTATGAAGGCATCTACGTATATGTATCCTTTAGTTTTTTACGTTTATTTGTCACCTGTCTGGATATGATCATAAACAGTGGATTTATTCATACTGGGTTAGTTTTTTACAAAGTTAAACTACATGGAGTTTTTCAGACAACATGCACTATTACCAAACTGTAATCAATTTATAAGAATCAATTAAATAATAATATTGTTTTTACTGATATTTATTTTTAGCATCATCAAGCACGAACAAAAAAAGGAATCAGTGATGTAAATGAAACAGAGCAGCTGCAGGTCTGCTGGTACTAGAAACAGAGGGTCATGTAGCGCCTCCTGGAGGGCAGGAGTCTCCTCAGCGAGTGAAGCTGCTGTTGTGTCTTTTTGATCAAGGTGAAGGTGTTGACGGTCCAGGAGAGTCCTCAGAGATGAAGACATAATCAGGGTCTGAGAGGAACATTTGTTGTTGATGTTGTCCACATTGGCGAGCCATCAGGAGTGTTTTGATAGCTTGGCAGCGGCCTGACGAGCAGCATGGAGATCTCTGTTCGGGAGGGACGACTGAAGGATCCTCAGATTGAAACAGTGGAAACCTCTCAAGCATGAGCTGCGGTGATAAAGGTCCCAAACCTATCCAAGTGGAGCTAAAGGGAAAAGGTCTCCAGCTTGCTGATTTCCTACTAGATGGCGCTGATGATCCAGACATATCAGTCCTAATACGAGCAGACTATTACTGGTAAGTGGTGTCTGGTAAGGTCCAGAGGATAACAGAATCACTAGTGGCCATAGAAAGCAGCTTTGGATGGGCTCTGCAGAGGTCTGTTTCAATATCCAGTGTGACTGACATCAGCCGAGAAGAGGACACCCAGATCTCAAAACAGCTACATGCCTTTTGGGAGGCGGAGTCATTGGGCATTGTCGAGGAGAAAACCCAGAGCCCAGCGGAAACTGAAGCTCTCCAAAACTTTAAACAGACTGTGTCAGACAAAAACTGCTACCAAGGTGAGTTACCATGGCAACATGACAAACTCTGAGTTCAGCATTATACTATGTTTTAAAGGGGAGACAGCAAGTTAAGCAGGTGGTCTCACATTGTTACATCTGTAGAGGAGGTTAAAGGTGAAACCAGCTCAGCAAGTTACAGCTCCATTACCCAGAGACAGAGTCACAGAATCCCCGCCATTTGAAATTACTGGACAAGATTTTGCAGGTCTCCTGTATGTAAGGTCTAGAGGACAAGCTCAGAAAGCATGCATTGCGCTTTTCACTTGTGCTGTCACAAAGGCGGTGCATTTTGAGTCTCAGACCAGACTACTCAAAATTGTCTCTTAGCTTTAAGGAGATTTATTGCAAGGCTAGGGCTGTGTAAGGTTAATTACTCAGACAATGCCAAAACATTCAAAATAGCAGATCAAAACCTAAAGAGTTTACTACATTTCTGTGAATATTCAGTGCATTCCTGATTATGTGTTCCTACTTGCAAGAAGTGTCTATTTTTCTATTTTTTTTTCTAATATTAAAATGCCACACTAAAATATAGAATAAATACTTATACTAAAGTTATTCTTAAGATACTATTGATATTCTGACCAAGTCTTAAACATGCTGGCAAAACAGACCTCACTGACAGACCTAATCAATAAATTATATTATACCCGACAGTGCATAAAGGCAGCAAAGGTACGGTCCTTAATTCTAATCATTTGCTGGATAAATTTAATGTGAAGACATGGAACTCCATACTTGATAAAAAAGTTATTTACTTTGCTTATCTTACAAGCTCCCACATTTGCAGAGCACCTCAAGAAAAAGAGGGGAAGTGAGCTTCAAGAGTACCACACAAGTGGCAGTTGTTTTAATATAATTCAACAGTGCCATCTAGTGGCACACTGTCTGCATCAACATACCACACTCCAACTACAACTACTTCTATCTCTTGTTTGAATGTACAGATACAATTATTCATGAGGCTAGCAGGCTACATGTTGTTCCACGTGTGAAAATAGAACAGAAACATGTAACTAGAAAATTCCCTCTGGGAAATTTTGAAAGGGACACGGGGTGTGTTCGAGCCGACAAAATTATCTACGTTTTAAAGTTTGAATGAAGTCTCTAGGACAAAGTATGGCCGAGCAGCGGACAATTGAAAAAGGCTGAAATTTGAGGAAATTTCCCCATTCATTTCTTATGGGAAATTTATCGCAGTTGTTTGCGTCTTACGTCGGCCTTCGATGGTCATAGCTCGAAAACCGTAAGAGATATCAAAATGTGCCGAGGGTCATTTTGAGCCGACAAAATTATCTACGTTTTAAAGTTTGAATGAAGTCTCTAGGAGAAACTATGGCGAAGCAGCGGACAATTGAAAAAGGCTGCAATTTGAGAAAACGGCAGATATCAGAGGTAGTCAGTCCCTGATTAATGAATTGCTCTCAGCTGTGTTTCTGTGGCTTTCTCCTTGTCTGTCTCTGTTGATCACCTCAGCTGTCTGTGTCTGCTGCTCTCCTCTGCTTCATGTCTCTGTTAACATGAATTAATGAACTGAATCAATAAACATGAATGGAGCTAATGCTGACGGAGCTAACAGAGCTAACACTAACTGAGCTAACAGCTAAAGGTGCGAATATAGCTAACGGCGCTAGCGCTAACAGAGCTAACTGTGCTAACAGAGCTAACAGAGCCAACGGCGTTAACAAGGGGGCGGGGGGATGGGGTTTTCATTATGCATTTGTCTGTGTGTGTGTGTTTATGTATCTGTCGTTGTGTGTGACTGCGTATGTGTGTGTCTTCGTCTGTTTGTGTGTGTGTGTCTGCTTGAACTACACAAGCAGCCCAACCAGCTCCTACATGGAGATGTGTCTGGTATATGTGTGTCTGAATGTGTGTGTGTGTGTGTGTTTGTTTGTGTGCGTGTGTAACTTCTGCCCCACCTGCTGATAATTACCTCTCTACCTCTCCCACTTTTTACCTGTTCCTGTTCAGTTTTGACGTGCTTGTTTTTAATCACTTTTTAGCTGTTGGTTAGCCCTGCTTGTGTGTGTGTTTGTGTGACTACTGTCTCAACCTTTTTGGCAAAGCGCTTGGTGAAGCTGAGTTTAACTGTTTGTTGGATGGAGATTGTTTTCAAACAATGCCCTTGTTTTGACTGAGCTCGTTAAGATAATCATTCTCAGGCTTGTTGTCCTGCAGATGTGTGTGCGTGGGTTATTGACCGGTGTGTGTGTAAATGACAGTTGCACCTGTTAAACTCTTCCCTTGAAAAGCGGCTTTTTCGCTGTCGGTTTCTTCCGAACAACTTGCGATTGTGTCAAAACCGTAGCTGCTATCAAAAAACCGATTACACTGTGAGATGCGGACAAGTCTGGGCCAGATGTACGTGTGTTTTATGTCCAGATATTCTTTAGAAAAATGACAAAATGGTCGACTTAAAAAGACTCTGCGACTCAGAGAACAGGAGTTTGTATTGTATGCAGTGAGATTTGGGTTCGGCGAACCTCCTGAACTAAATCCTCTGGTGAGAGAACCGTACCTCGTATCAGAGTGTACTATAGATCATCGGACTCCCGAGAACTTCCTGAGTCCGACCATCACCTCGTTTTATTCCTGACACAACAACTTTTCGTTTTATGGCGATCTAAAGACAGGAGGCATTTCTGCTTTTTTCCCAAAACAGCTCTGAATTTTAACATGGGACTTAATGGGAGAGCAGGAGGGAGCTGGCTACACAAAAAGCCTCACTATTTAAATTCAGTAAGTCTCTCGGTTTTTTCGAGGGCATCACACGAAAGAGGACAAGTTTGTCTACAAACTGATCCCAAAATTATGCGTGTAGAGTGTAATTTGTGGCCGTAGCGACGAGAAAAAGAGAAGATTTTCAGATCGTTTTTAGACTCTGTGCCACTCTAGCACGCACTCTAGCACGAACATTCCGCGCAATACACACCCATTATAATCTCAAAATTTCCCGCCAAACGATCACTGTCATTGAACAGTGACTGATCAAAAACTATAGGACCAATCAAAATGTGGATGAACACACCAATAGACCAGACTTGGGTCTACATTTTAAAGTTGAAATGAAGTCTCTCGGTGAATGTATGCCTGAGCTACAGATGTTTGAAAAACTCCAATTTCAATCTTGTTTTTTTCGCCCGTCCCATTCATTTCTTATGGGAAATTTATCGCAGTTTTTCGCGTCTTACGACGCGAAAAACTGCGATAAATTTGAGAAAAGTAATAGCACACCGATCCCGAACAATACGCACGTTTTGATATATAATTTGCGAGGGTTTTCTCAAAGCTGCGGGGCGAGTTTGAGGACGAAAACTTGGAGGAAGATGAAAAATAATAACTAGAAAATTCCCCCTGGGAAATTTTGAAAGGGACACGGGGTGCGTTCGAGCCGACAAAATTATCTACGTTTTAAAGTTTGAATGAAGTCTCTAGGAGAAACTATGGCGAAGCAGCGGACAATTGAAAAAGGCTGCAATTTGAGAAAACTGCAGATATCAGAGGCAGTCAGTCCCTGATTAATGAATTGCTCCCAGCTGTGTTTCTGTGGCTTTCTCCTTGTCTGTCTCTGTTGATCACCTCAGCTGTCTGTGTCTGCTTCTCTCCTCTGCTTCATGTCTCTGTTAACATGAATTAATGAACTGAATCAATAAACATGAATGGAGCTAATGCTAATAGAGCTAACAGAGCTAACACTAACTGAGCTAACAGCTAACGGTGCGAATATCGCTAACGGCGGTAGCGCTAACAGAGCTAACTGTGCTAGCAGAGCTAATAGAGCTAACAGCGTTAACAAGGGGGCGGGGGGATGGGGTTTTCATTATGCATTTGTCTGTGTGTGTGTGTTTATGTATCTGTCGTTGTGTGTGACTGCGTATGTGTGTGTCTTCGTCTGTTTCTGTGGCTTTCTACTTGTCTGTCTCTGTTGATCACCTCAGCTGTCTGTGTCTGCTTCTCTCCTCTGCTTCATGTCTCTGTTAACATGAATTAATGAACTGAATCAATAAACATGAATGGAGCTAATGCTGACGGAGCTAACAGAGCTAACACTAACTGAGCTAACAGCTAAAGGTGCGAATATAGCTAACGGCGCTAGCGCTAACAGAGCTAACTGTGCTAACAGAGCTAACAGAGCTAACGGCGTTAACAAGGGGGCGGGGGGATGGGGTTTTCATTATGCATTTGTCTGTGTGTGTGTGTTTATGTATCTGTCGTTGTGTGTGACTGCGTATGTGTGTCTTCGTCTGTTTGTGTGTGTGTGTCTGCTTGAACTACACAAGCAGCCCAACCAGCTCCTACATGGAGATGTGTCTGGTATATGTGTGTCTGAATGTGTGTGTGTGTGTGTGTTTGTTTGTGTGCGTGTGTAACTTCTGCCCCACCTGCTGATAATTACCTCTCTACCTCTCCCACTTTTTACCTGTTCCTGTTCAGTTTTGACGTGCTTGTTTTTAATCACTTTTTAGCTGTTGGTTAGCCCTGCTTGTGTGTGCGTTTGTGTGACTACTGTCTCAACCTTTTTGGCAAAGCGCTTGGTGAAGCTGAGTTTAACTGCTTGTTGGATGGAGATTGTTTTCAAACAATGCCCTTGTTTTGACTGAGCTCGTTAAGATAATCATTCTCAGGCTTGTTGTCCTGCAGATGTGTGTGCGTGGGTTATTGACCGGTGTGTGTGTAAATGACAGTTGCACCTGTTAAACTCCTCCCTTGAAAAGCGGCTTTTTCGCTGTCGGTTTCTTCCGAACAACTTGCGATTGTGTCAAAACCGTAGCTGCTATCAAAAAAACGATTACACTGTGAGATGCGGACAAGTCTGGGCCAGATGTACGTGTGTTTTATGTCCAGATATTCTTTAGAAAAATGACAAAATGGTCGACTTAAAAAGACTCTGCGACTCAGAGAACAGGAGTTTGTATTGTATGCAGTGAGATTTGGGTTCGGCGAACCTCCTGAACTAAATCCTCTGGTGAGAGAACCGTACCTCGTATCAGAGTGTACTATAGATCATCGGACTCCCGAGAACTTCCTGAGTCCGGCCATCTCCTCGTTTTATTCCTGACACAACAACTTTTCGTTTTATGGCGATCTAAAGACAGGAGGCATTTCTGCTTTGCTCACAAAACAGCTCTGAATTTTAACATGGGACTTAATGGGAGAACAGGAGGGCGCTGGCTGCACAAAACGTCTCACTATTTAAATTCAGTAAGTCTCTCAGCTTTTTCGAGGACATCACACGAAAGAGGACAAGTTTGTCTACAAAATGAGCCCAAAATTATGCGTGTAGAGTGTAATTTGTGGCCGTAGCGACGAGAAAAAGAGAAGATTTTCAGATCGTTTTTAGACTCTGTGCCACTCTAGCACGCACTCTAGCACGAACATTCCGTGCAATACACACCCATTATAATCTCAAAATTTCCCTCCAAACGATCACTGTCATTGAACAGTGACTGATCAAAAACTATAGGACCAATCAAAATGTGGATGAACACACCAATAGACCAGACTTGGGTCTACATTTTAAAGTTGAAATGAAGTCTCTCGGTGAATGTATGCCTGAGCTACAGATGTTTGAAAAACTCCAATTTCAATCTTGTTTTTTTCGCCCGTCCCATTCATTTCTTATGGGAAATTTATCGCAGTTTTTCGCGTCTTACGACGCGAAAAACTGCGATAAATTTGAGAAAAGTAATAGCACACCGATCCCGAACAATACGCACGTTTTGATATATAATTTGCGAGGGTTTTCTCAAAGCTGCGGGGCGAGTTAAGGGACGAAAACTTGGAGGAAGATGAAAAATAATAAGAAGAAGAAGAAGAAGAAACGCGCGGGATAGTAATAAGTGACTCGGGGCTACGCCCCGAGTCACTGGCTCCTGCAGCTATTTCATAGCTGTAGGAGCCAGTGACTCGGGACGTTGCCCCGTGTCCCTAATAATAATAATAAGAAGAAGAAGAAGAAACGCGCGGGATAGTAATAAGTGACTCGGGGCTACGCCCCGAGTCACTGGCTCCTGCAGCAGAGCTGCAGGAGCCAGTGCCTCGGAGCGTGCCCCGTGTCCCTAAAAACAATTTATGAATATTTCAAAAAGCTCAGTACAGTAGTAGCCCAGTATAATCAGTAGAAATAAAGTATAAAAGTACAAAATGTCAGTTTACCATGATAACAGTCAACATTTTACTGCATTGTAAAATCTGCTGTGTTTCTGATACATGCTGCTCAAAGGATAAGCAGCTATCAAAAGTTACCCAAACTTCTTTGACAATGACTGAACATTGGCACCCAGTGAACCCAGGGAGGACTATGCCTGCAGCTTGTGATGTTCTGGACCAAAGATTAAAATCTCTTATATTGCTATTAAATTGTAGGAAGCTGCCATCCTGTCCTGGACGGCGGGTAGATTATAACACAATACGCCGGATTCAGAAAGACAAACGCATCAGTGAGAGATAATCTCATCTAAGGCTGTCAACAGTATTGATGCGTCGATACTTTTCTGATATCACATGTTTAAAACAGAACGATCTTAGTTAATTACATGTTAAGCGGTATTGAAAGTACCAAAGCTATAAAAGAAACAAACAAAACAGATCTAAAGTCAGATTTTCAACAAAGAAAAAATCGACTTACAGCTACAGACAGCAAACACGCAGAGGAAACATGGGGAGACTATAAACTGCAAATTCTGTCTAAAAAAATTAGACATAGCTTAAATATCTATTGCTTTAATGTTAGACTTGTTGGAATAAATATGAATATTTATATAAGAACTTATATGCACTTATGACACCACTGCTCTGCATTATATTAAGGTTTTAGCAACTCAACTGTTCACTGTTCCAAGTCTTTGTGAATGTTTCAGGCTGTGTTTTATTAGAGAGGAGAGGTTTAAAGACTCTCCTGTGGCCTGTCAGGCTTTGTATTCAATGGTATGAGTGTATTTTATCAGAGGGCAGAATGTGAAGGATTTTGCCTGGGGGTGCGATGCTGGCTAACTAATGACTCTGAACCTTTGCTGTCTGTGTGTGGCCTTCAGCTGACGTGCCAAATGTGGTTTGTCAGTTACAGAGAAGGTCTGGTTCCTTCTCAGCCTCACCATGTGAGAGTCCAACGAGCAACGAGGACCATCGTTGTTCAACGATTCATTTTGACAAGCAGACAGGTAACACAGTAGAAACAGCACAGCGTACATGCAATGAAATTATATTTATTGATTTTTATGTCATTAAAAGATCAACAAAAGGAAAAAGAGAGATGTGGAGAAGGTGTTGTGAACCAGTATTAATCTCATTTTCACTTTATTATAGGTTCATGTTACTAACTGCTGTTTTGCCCTTTTAGAGTCCTTGTGTTTAGCCCTTCCAGGGCCTTTGTGTTTTGCCCTTCCAGGGCCTTTGTGTTTTGCCCTTTTTGAGTCTTTGTGTTTAGTCCTTCCAGGGCCTTCGTGTTTTGTCCTTTTTAAAGCCTTTGTGTTTGGCCCTTGTTTTGTTGTTTGGTTTCCTGTTTTGCTTTTTGGTATTTTGTGCTCAGTTTTGTTCTCATTCTGATTTGCTTTTACATCATATTGAGTTATTTATTTTAAAATATTAAAACATCTGGGTTGCTGTATTAATTTTGTTATTAGTATTTTTTTTCTTTTAGTGAGGTGGAGCGCCATTTTGTTGGGGAGGCTAGGTAGCCCGGGTAAGGGTCCTACACATTGCATGTAAGTAAAGGCACCGGGACACGATTGTTGAGATTGCTGTGAGGATTGCTGTGAGGTTTGCTGTGTTTCACTGAGGTGAATAGTGGTGGCACCTTTAGGCACCCCTGCATAGTCTGCCTCCCCACTGATGGCCTCTGCTCACTCTTTTCTTTAGGTTATGTTGGGCTGAGTTTTTTTGAGGTATTTTATTATATCTCTGGTTTTAGATCGCATTTGTTAAGGCCTTTTATAGATATTGCAATAAAGAAATGTTTATAATCCCTTCCAGTGTTTGTTCATTTAGTTTTATTTTGACTAGTTAATTTTTCCCTTTTGCTTTGCAGCTCCAGCCCTGTCTGTTTATATAGATTTTCAATAAATAATTCATTTATTTAAAACCACACGTCTCTGTCCTGTTTCAGAACGAATCCGTGTGCTTTACTAATCTCTCAACTGTTAATATTCTTGAGGTATTTCCTGGGGTGCAATTCCCCAGGTGGCGTTGTTGGTTCTCCCCCTCATACTACTTGGTGACCTTTCTCCCCTCACTCCGCCACAAAGGGATGAAAACATTAATAAATCAAGGAGCCAGATTTCACATGACTGTGACTGTTTACTTGCGTCTTCAACACGTTACAGATTATTCACTTCCCGTTGTACTTGACCAAGAACTACAACCAAGAATGACTCCACCAAGTGGTACGGAGGTAAACTACAATACATCACAATCTAGACAAGGCAGCTGCATTGTTGCAGTGCTTTATTCCATTCGTTGTTAATTAGATTGCATCCATAAATTGCATCTTTTTTTCTTAAGCAAACACACCAAGTTACATGTGTGACTAGTGGTTCTTACAAATGTTTGTCACATTGCTATACATTTCCACATTATGTACCATTAAATACCACAGAGTATTACTATTTGGTTGTATGCCATTCAGAATATCCCACACTCCTATTTGCATTGTTTTTTAAGTGATTTTTTAAAGATTCACAGTGCTTTGTAAGAGTTCGGGTTAATGGAGATATGTTCCATGTGGGGGATCTGTTAAAAAGAAATAGTTGTGTAACTTTCAAGACAAAATACATGATTTTCACAAGGAAACAAAATGCATTAAAGTGACAAATAACAAAACAGTATTCCAAGTGCCTAAATTGATTTAGAACTGCACACAGCCACAGTCATCTAGGAAGAAACAAGAGTGCTGAAATCAGTTCAAAGTAGTTGGGCGACACTAGTCACAGTAAATTATATTTATAGAGAAACCAATTATACCACCCGCATTCCTCAACATAGTTTTGCACTTGTAACTTATAATAGCTTTCCCCATTTAAAATAAAAGAAATATGCAAATGACACGTGGGACCTTATAGCTTTTTTTTTTTTTACTAAGAACCCTATACTCTCAACATCTTTAAGATTTCAGCTTGTCAGATTCAGTTGATTTGCAGACATCCACAGTTACTGGTGGTAACAGTAAGTTGCATTTTTTTTTTGTCCAGCAAACTCCTGTTGAGCAGCTACTTTTTCAGAGACACAAATTAAGAGCAACTGTGTATTTCTTTTCAGTGCAGCCAAGCAAACTAATGCTGTGTCAGTGAAGAAGTCAGCCAATCATTGGCCTTTCATGTCGATCTGATGGTAGAGGAAGATTTCATGTTAAGATATTTTGAGAGTAAATCACACATGAAGACTATTTCACATGTGAACGATTGCAGATGTGCATAATACAGCAGGAACATATGGTTTATCACATGACATGTGAACATTTTCACATGTGATCAATTCACATAGAGGTGCATTTGATTCTTATCATTTTGTTTCCTAATTATTCTACAGTTGCCTTAAAGTTTCTTTAGTGGTTTCACTGACATTTATTTTTGACTAGCATTGATCATTTTAGGCCTGCTTTAAAGGACAGAGGTTCAGTTTAACAAGTCAGAGGTTCCTTCTACCTAAATAAAAGCACACATGTATTATCAGAACAATGTACTCAAAGTATCAATAGTATAAGTACTCATTCTGCAGTAAAATGTCTCATGTGACTGATACCTGATTCTATGTGACATTATTACATAGTTGGAGCAGGATTTTGCTTCAGTTTGAACTCCTTCATATACAGTTTAGTCCAGTGGTGCCCAACCTAGGGGTCGGGCCCCTCCAAGGGTTCTGATAATTCTGATACACAAAATGTTGATTTGTTGGACATTCTATGATCTAATTTGACCTCTTTGGGCTTTGAACACTTACTAAAAAGAAACCATGTGAAATGTTTAGAGGGCAAAAGACTGAAACACGATGAGGAGACACAGCGACACATTGATTTTTTTTCCTGATCTTTACATTGAGTTGTATTTTATAAACCTCTCATGACCAATGCTGACATTTTTGGTTTTTGTTTTTCTCATAGACTCGGATGTGGGTCTGTTAATGTACTTCATACTAACTAACTGAAACTGCCCTTTCATGCATCATTAAATTTGCTCTGTGCTTGAATGTGTTTGCAGTCCAAACTTTTCATCATATGGACCCTCACAAATAGACGTGGAAGCATATTCTGAGCTTAATATATGGCTTGGCGTGTTATGACATTTGTTAATGAGGAGCCTGATTTAAAATATTAGTTAATACATGCAATCACAGGTAAGACGTAGTTCCATTGCCAATGGTAGAAGCTGTTGAAACCCCAGTGTCAAAAACAAAAAGTTCCCATTTGCTGCAATTTAAGATGAACTACGGGCTTTATATATTCACAGCAGTGGGTAAAATATGATTAGACCACTTAGAACAATCAGTCTGTGTATTTTAAAATCTGAGGTACATTTCACCTCCCATGAACCAGCCCTGATCAGCTATTTTGCTGCTAAACCCAGTAATTGTATATGAGACTTTGCCTTAGTTGGGACGTGACTCACAGTTTATGTCTTATCAGCAGGTTTTGGTGCAAATGTAATACAAATTTTAAGAGAAATTCTGTCAAAGAAATTGCTGATGAAAGTGAATTATCTTCACTATTGTTTCATGGTTCGTCAGATAAACAATAGGTGGCGCTAATTCCCCAGTCAGGTGCATTAAAACCCTGAAGGAGAGGCCTCAACAATATGATGCAACTAAAAGAGAAAAAGAGAACAAACCTGAAACAGTGAGAATCAAAGTGGAAAACATGAAATATGATATTTCTGTTTGGTTCATGTGTTCATGTGAGGAAGGTTAGAGTCTCCTCATCACTCCACACAGATCTGATGATTTTGTCTGTTGACATTTCAAGTCACAGTCATTACTACTATATATTATTATATAGTCTTATTTTTCAATATGACTTTATTATGACTATTGTTAGTAATGTTATTACTGTATTTATTATAGCATTAGTATTGGCAGTAGTAGTATTCTGTTATTCTTGTTGCTTAGTGCAGAATGTGGCACAACAGATATATTTCTCAACAGACCGGTAGACTGCTTGCTATGTGTTGTAGAATAATACACAAAGTTTACACATTTACATTTACAGAGTTTATATTGTTTATTATTTATGGTTGATTTATGTATTATATGTTTCAAGATATTTGCAGTTTGTCACATTTTTCTTTTACTCACTGATACACCAACTTTTCCACTTCAGCAAGATTTTTCTGAATTTTTCCACTCAGGTTTTTTTTTTATGCACAAATTAAAAATGTCTTCTATATTCAACATAGCAGCAAGCAGCACAGGATACATGTCTTGGCGTCTGAAAAGTGTCCAAGGAAAGATTCGTCGTGGATCTCCACTGCTACCAAATAGCCCTATGGATGTTTCTCTGGGGGGCCCAAATCTTTGAAGGACTGTTGATGTGGAAAGGCAGCTCAATGGGGATGCTTGCCAGGAGGCTATGTCTTTGCTCAGCCATACCACGGACAACTGTGTGATTTTCCAGAAGATGAAAGACATTTCAGCCTCGTCAGAAGCTCGTCGGTGACCCAGGCAGAAGTGATCATGTCCTCTCTACCTTTCCAAGATTCCTGGATACAAAAGGACCGGGAAGTTAGGAATTATGTTTTGAATAATTTCAATTTTTAGTAGCAGTTGTTTAATATTTCCTTTCTTAAAGGTGGACCAAGACTTCAGTCTCCTGTTTGTTTTTTTTTTTAACTTTATTGCCTTAATGCAAAAAACAGGCAATTAACATAATGAAAACAAAATTCATCTTGAGATTGGGCTTCATTTGTCATATAAAAAAAAACAATACAAGAAGAGCACACATTTAGTTATTTCAATACATATCTACAGTATTACAAAAATGGTACAAAAAAAAAAATGACACAAAACAAAATATTGGTATGGGTGTCCTAACCAAGGTAGTCAATGACTGGTGCCCATCTTCGTAAAAAAGTAGGCATTTTTAACTGTAACTGAGCAGTCATAGACTCCATCATGTAGACATGCCTTACTTTTTGTAGCCATTGTGAAATCATGGGAGGGCTTGCTTTCATCCAATTGACAGTAATCATTTTTCTTGCAATCATCAACAAAATATGCATTATGTAACATTGTTCGATAGTAAATAGGTGGTTAGGAAATACATCTAATAAAAATATAAGTGGGTCCAGGGGGAAGTCCATTTCCAAAATCTTCTTCAGTTCTTCTTTGATGTTTTTCCAAAATGTCTGTATTTTTGGGCAGTCCCAAAATATATGAGTGTGGTCACCAACCATACCACAGTTCCTCCAGCATTTATTGCTGGTATTGGTTTTGGAGACAATAGTTTTTAAGGGTGTCCTGAAGAATCTTGTTTTGACCTTCCAGTCAAATTCTTTCCAAAGTTGACTTCCAATCCCCTTGTGACATCTCGAACATATGTTTTCCCAAGATTCATCATTTAATGTTGTATTTAGTTCCAATTCCCATTGCTGTTTAATAAGCAGTGTGTTATCTGACATATATATAAAATGGGTTTCTATACTTATAGGTTCTCTTTTGATATTCTCCCAATCTGTATTTTTTATAATATAATGTCTAATTTGTAAATACCCATATAGGTCACTTGAAGGTAAATCAAACTTTTAACCTACACAACTCAAAAAAGTTGTGAGAAAGTTTTAAACACCTGCCCATCAAGTAGTTGATTTATCGTGATCAAACCACTCTCCGCCCATCTTTTGTAGGCCCTGTCAGACATGGATGGGAGAAATTCTATGTTCCCTACTATGGGCATAGCCCGTGATAACGCGATAGTTCCTTTTAGTTGCTTTTGTACTGAAGTCCACACCTTTAATGTGTGTTTGGTCCATAAATTGTTAATTTTAATTTTTTTCTGAGACTGCTGACTAAAAAATGGAAGAGTACACAGTGGAAGCCCTGGAAGGGAGTTCTGTTCAATAGAGACCCATTGAGTGTCCAGGTCCCTGACAATCCAACTCACCACTGCTTGCAATTGAGCTGCCCAGTAATAGAGTTTTAGATTAGGTAATCCCAGACCTCCTTTCTCTTTTGCTGACATCAGTATTTTTAACCGTATTCTTGGTCGTCTATTTTGCCAGATGAATTTTGATATCAAGTTTTCTAATAACCTAAATGTGGACTGTGGTACCAGCACAGGAAGAGACTGAAATAAAAATAGAAGTCTCGGTAGAATATTCTGCCAGAGAGTGACAGGGGGAGCGTATCCCATCTATTTAAATCTTTTTTAATTTCTTTGATAAATTTTTCATAATTAGAGGAAAATAGTTGTGTAATTTTAGGTGTAATAACAATGCCAAGATACCTGAACCCCAGCTTGGATTTTCTGAAGGTGACCAGATCATTTAATTGAGAAGGCCAGTCCCCAGCAATCATCATGGCTTCCGATTTGTTTGTATTGATTTTATATCCTGACACTATACTGTACTCTTTAAGACTATGTAGGAGAGCAGGGATAGAGGTAATGGGATTTTCTAAGAATATTAATATATCATCTGCGAAGAGTGCCAGTTTATGCTGTACATTTCCCTCATCATATATTCCTTGTATAAGGGGATTGGATCTTATCAACTCAGCTAGTGGTTCAATGCTAAGTGCAAACAAAGAAGGTGACAAAGCATCACCTTGGCGTGTACCACGTCCCAGAGGGAAAAAATCTGAGCAATGGCCATTTACCCTGACTCTAGATCTTGGATTTTTATAAAATATTTTAATCCATTTGACAAAGCTATCATTGAAGCCCATGTAGCTAAGAGTCTGTTGTAAGAAGGTCCAGTCCACCCTGTCAAATGCCTTCTCCGCATCTAAGCTTAATAGCATTGACGGGGAGCCCCTTTTTGCTGCAATTGACTGTAAGTTCAAGGCTCTTCTTACATTATCTGTTCCATGTCTATTAGTAATAAAGCCAGTCTGATCTGGTTTTATAAGTTTTCTAATGTATATTTGTATTCTGTTTGCAATAATGGAGGTTAAAATTTTCAGATCTACACAGAGGAGACTAATTGGGCGGTAAGATGAACATAAATTTGGGTCTTTATTATCTTTATGAATAACACTTATTACTGCTTCTGACCATGATCCTGGGGGATTCCCCTCTGTTAAGGCATAATTGTAGACTTTACACAAAACTGGGGTTAATTCATATACAAATGTTTTATAATATTCTCCAGGGAGGCCATCCACCCCTGGGGATTTATTATTCTTAAGTTTAATAATATGTTCTTTAATTTCTTCTTCTTGAATAGGACGTGTCATCATATCAGCCTCATCTACTGTTAATCTTGCCAAATTGATTGAGTTAAGAAAGGTTTCAATTTTTTCTTTTTTATGTGGCTGGTCCCCCTCTTTATATAGCTTTTGATAATAAGTAGCAAATGCTGCAGTAATATCTTTTGGTTGGGTTAACATCCGATTGGTGTTTGGGCATCTTACTTTATGTATTACTCTGTTAGATTGAGCTTTGCGCAGCTGGAAAGCCAGCAATCGGCTTGCTCTGTTACCAAATTCATAATACTTTCTATTTAAGAATCGCAATGCTCCCTCTGCTTTATAAGTTAACAACTCATCCAATTTCTTTCTGTTCTCTTTTAATAAGCCCAATATTTCCTGATTTTGTGATTGTTGATACTCTATCTCCAATTTCTTAATTTTTCCCTCCAATTCGTTTTGCTGAGCTAGCCTTTGTTTTTTTAGTCTTGAAGAAATAGCAATAATGTTGCCCCTCATTACTACCTTAGCCCCTTCCCATAGAGTAGAGGGGGAAACTGTATTGTTATCATTAAATTTAATATAGTCTGTTAAGTCCTTGCGCATTTCTTGTTGAATGGCTTCATCGTTTAACAGGGATACATTTAATCTCCAATATTTAAACTGTTTGTTTGGTCCTATATTTATCTTCAGGGTAACAGGTGCGTGGTCTGATATAGTTATTGGTTCTATATTACACTCACAGGTTTTATGGATATCTGTTCCTGATATCAAAAACATGTCTAATCTGGAATGGCTGCCATGCACCTGAGATACAAAAGTGAAGTCCTTTTCTCTGGGGTGTAGGTGGCGCCAAACATCCACTAGACCCAGTTCATCCATCATTGCATTAAGAGTTATTGATTTTTTGGACATAGAGCCCACTCCTGCTGGAAGTCGGTCTACACTTTGTCTCAGAATGCAGTTGAAATCTCCGCCTATCAAAATAGTTCCCTCTGCTTTGTCTGCTAGTAAGGATGCTATCATCTTGAAGAAATTTGGACAATCTTCATTCGGGGCATATAAATTTAGCATTGTAATTTTAGTTCTCCAATAGATCCTATCACCATCACATATCTACCCTCTTTATCGTCAAATGTTTTTTCGTGACTAAAATAAACTGATTTATTTAGCAGGACAGCCACTCCCCTTTTCCTCCCGTTTTTGAAGGACGAGCTATACAGCTGGTCCACCCATTCTCTCTTCAATTTTAAGTGCTCTTTTTCTGACAGATGGGTCTCCTGGATCATTGCTATAGAGCAATGTAGTTTTTTAAGCTGGTTCAATATCTTCTTCCTCTTAACTGGACTTCCCATACCCTTAACATTATAACTTACACAAATTAAGCTATCCATGTAGTGTTATTGTGAACTAGTTTGTGTGCTCTAATCTTCAGCGTATTCCAAATGCGCATAAAACCAAGTAAAGCAAAAATATAGTACAGTAGTACTGGCCCAAACACTAATCTCAAGATAACAAGAACAAAATATATAATATAAAACAAACAAACAAGACTTCCACATACCAAACTGGATTTCCCAATACTATATTGTTGTTCAACACTTTCAAACCTGAACATAAACCAGTCCCCGGTGTATCCTGGGCGAAGAAGGGTGACCACTCCTCTGTGGAAATCACACACAGTGTCGGCGCTGCCGTCGTCCGGCTCGCAGAGTCGCTGCAGCTGGGTGTACGGGTAATGCTCCCGACTTGTTAAGTTCCGTCCATTATAGTAAAACTTGGTGTTATCCTCCTAACATTGATTGTTTCGTACTCCATAAAATGAAAATAGGCTTTAGCTAAAGTCACTCGTCTCAACTGAAGAAGGCCTTGATATCCGAGCTTGACAACATCGCGGGGTCTTTCCCTCGTCTTCCTCCCGCTGTGCTCCACCTGTTGCATGATAGCTCTCTCTCCATCCGCTCCCTCTCGTCCACCCGAACCTGGACACCGAGCTCCTGCAGCACCGGGAGGGCATCTGTGAGCGTCTGGTAGGTCTTCTCTCCAACTTCAGTTAACATCCTTAGCTGTGCAGGATAGATGCATTTGGCTCTGATGTTTTTCAGCTTTAATTGTTTAATTACTTCCCGCACCTGTTCTCTTCTCTATTGCAACTCCGGGGAATAATCATGGTCAAAAAAAATCGGCCCTCCCTTGTAGAGCATCTGCCTTTGGCTCCAGGCTTGTCGTAAGATAGCTTCTTTGACAGAGTAGTCCACAAACTTCACAATCAGGGATCTCGGCGTGGCAGTGGGATTCTTTGGTTTGGCTGTCAGGGCTCGATGAGCTCTGTCTATTTGAATATTCACCTCTGGCATCGGTTGAAGGACTGAATGAATTAGCTCCTTCACGAACGTCTTCACGTCTTTTCCTTCGCTCCCTTCAGGCACTCTGTAAATTCTCAAGTTGTTCCGTCGTGACCTGTTTTGCAGGTCTTCACACCTAGCCGTCAGGTCCATCTCTCTGTGCAGCAGGAACCTGATTGCTCTCTCGTGTCTCCTCCCGGTGTCTTCTGCTGTGCTAATTCGGCCTTCCGCCTCAGTAGTTCTCTTTTCCAGTTTAGTCATTTCACCTTTCAGTTCTTGCATGGAGGATTCTAGCTTTGTTAGCGATAACCTGGTCTGAGCGTGTCCATCTAGATTTTCTTTCCGTAATTTCTCCAGCTCCGCCAGTATTTTAGATTCGGGTTCACGTGTGCTAGCATCTGCTGCACCACCGGGAGTCTGCATTAAAGTGAGCTGCTTCAAATTCTCTTGTTTGTCCTTCGTGTGTTCCTGCCTGCCGGAGCCCTTGCTTCTGGAAGACGATGACATGTTGAATTTGTGTCAATTCGCTGAGTTTTTTGTTGTTTTGTTAGGAGATTAGTAGTTGCAGGGACAGAGCTTAAGTTTTAGGCTGCTGCTTCCAACATGGCGTCACCGGAAGTCCTTCAGTCTCCTGTTTGATGACAGGAGACAGGATGATGCTCATCCTCCAGGCATTCGACATTTGTTGTTGCTTGCTGTCACAGCAGTTTGTAGTGACAGTTGTTTTATTAACCCCTATATATAATAAAAATTAAAGAAACGAGTACCTTTGACAGTCTCAGCTGTCTTTGTTTATTCTTGTGCATCTCTGAAACTCGTTTTGGAATAAATAGAAACAATTGATGGAAGACTTACAAATCTTATGATTCCTCTGTGTTTTAACAATCTCAACTTAAAGAATTAAATTGGAAGACTTTTCAGTTGATTTGTGACATTTTTATTTTCAGCCTATGACCAAGAAATGGCATCCCTGTTGTTGCTGATACATCTCCTCCCGCCACCACCAGGCGGGCAGAAGTCTCCAAAAATCAGCGCAAGTGATGCAGCTGAGAGACTCGTTGTCTTTCAGAAGGTAATTATATTATTAAGGTTATTGAATTTTTTTTTCACGTCACCTTCTTGGCTACATGTTAAATTTTTAATAAATCTGAATAGGCGTTTCAATCTTGCACTACTCAGTAAAATGATATGAGCTGAGGTTTTATAAACCTGATGACATTCAAAGCTCGTACGATGTTTCAGATGAGAGATTGTACATATTACCTTCATTGACAATGTTTTGATGTTCAGTAAGAGGACAAAATAAATGTCATTTTTTGAAAGACATTTTGTCAATGATATTCATTCTTACAATACTTTTAACACTTTTAAGTGTGGATAGCCTGACACTGAAGCGGGAAAAGCTAACACTAACCAGGGTGTAAAAAGTGTCTCAGCAGTTTTACTTGTCTAATCATGTAGTGTTAATTTAACTCTGTTCAACGAGTTAAAGGTTGAACTCTCACACAGTGTGAAATGTTCAACTATTTCAAAAGTATTAATTTAACTCTAGAGAGTGTGGAGCTATAGAAACCCTGAAAAAGTGTTGAAATCAACTCTGTTGGAGTTAATTCAACACTGGATGTTTTGCTGTGTATTTGTCCACCTCGTTTACATCAATGAGTGCGGGCTTGATAATATAAAGATCTGCCAGTATGATGGAACACAGTTCAACAGCACAAACTACATCAACATCATATTATCGGTTGAATCAACACCTCTTTACACCAGAGTGGTATCTAAACACTGTAAAGCCTCAGTTATTAGCAGAAACACATTTATTCTGTTGACTATCATATTTTGGTGACATTATCAAAAAGATATGCAAGAAAGAGGACTTGTTGTTTTTCGAGGAATGCATCGCTGCTAACACACAGCACAACAATAAACCACCAGTTAATCGTGTCATGAACTCTCCAGTAAAAGAATAGGTAATATATGTTGTGGAAAACTTTTCCCGGTCTGCCTATAGAGAGCCAAACAAACCACTCTGGAAAAGCATGCATAAAGTGTTTAATCTCTATAGAGAGGAGACACACCCACAAAACCACACGGCAGTAAGCAGTTCAGAGTTGTGCTCACTGATCAGATGTTTTCACCCCATTCTTATAGTCTGACATGCCTTTGGTCTTAACAGAACTGGTTTAACAGATGGCAACAGAAAAACAGTTGTCTGCAACAAAACTTGATGATGTCCTGTTCTCAGGAATTTACAGTTAGGTGTGATAACATCAGGTCATTTACCCTGGCACCCCTGGGAGTTAATTGCAGTAGGTTACAACAACAAATCCACCAGGACACCCTCTTGTCAATACAACAGTAAAACAACTAAGACTACAGATCAACTATATAAACTAGGAAAACAAAATAGAAAAGTATAGAACCATGTATGAACCATTATTATTATTATTATTATGATCATTGTTATTATTATTATTATTATTATTATAAATAGTCTTTACTTTTTTTTCTATGCATCAACAACCATTGTTACTGCTACCAGTAGTTTCCATCTTTCTTCATAATTTTAAATATTTCATAAACTCTGTGAAATAATAATAGAAATACAAGAGCTTGGTATAAATAAATAAACTGTTACTGTGTCAGGTACTAAGTCCTATTGAACATTTGGATAATTTGTACAGATAATAAATTGTGTGGAACTTTAAAATATCTAGAGTAGTAACAAACATGATGAGGGAAGTTTAAAGTTGCTCCACAGGGACGATCCATATCAACACAAACTGGTCATTCTTTGATGAACACTTAGAGACAAACCTCTTCTGGATTTGTCACTACATGTACACACAAATACCAATAACATGTTTGTCTTATTTTCTGTTTACCTTTAAAGTTGTTATTTTTGGTTGTCATAATTTTCAGAATGATCTTAAAGGATTTTTATAATATATATATATATTATATTTATTTATTATAATTATGATTTTTACTCCTGCCAAATAACAAGTTCACAGATGTAACGTGTTTATTGTATTTGAAAATGAATTGATGCCCTACACAGAATTTATCATGACCTCTTCTAATCTGAAAGGAACTAAAAGGATAACAGAGATTTATGTGAGTCACTCTGAAAACTTGCTGTCCACACAGAAAATGTTCATTTTGGCCATCTCTCGCTTTGAAAACGCTGTTTTCACACACACAGTAGACTGACATGCTTAATTTTGCTGAAGCTGTTATTCAGAGCCAGAAGCCCTGGAAATCAAGTTTCCAGCTCAGAAACACAAATATGGATGTTTTACAAGGATAACATGGTTTTATGTGAGTCACTCTGAAAACATGCTTTCCACACAGAAAATGTTCATTTTGGCCTTCTCTCACTTTGAAAACGCTGTTTTGACATATACAGTAGACCGACATGGTTAGTTTTGCTCATGCTGTTATTCAGAGCCAGAAGCCCTGGAAATCAAGTTTCCAGCTCAGAAACACTCAAATCTGGATGTTTTACAAGGATAACATGGTTTTATGTGAGTCACTCTGAAAAAATGCTTTCCACACAGAAAATGTTCATTTTGGCGTTCTCTGGCTGTGAAAACGCTGTTTTCACACATACAGTAGAATGACATGCGTAATTTTGCTGAAGCTGTTATTCAGAGCCAGAAGCCCTGGAAATCAAGTTTCCAGCTCAGAAACACTCAAATATGGATGTTTTACAAGGATAACATGGTTTTATGTGAGTCACTCTGAAAAAATGCTTTCCACACAGAAAATGTTCATTTTGGCGTTCTCTCGCTGTGAAAACGCTGTTTTGACAACTGCAGCACACTGAAATGCTTAGTTTTGCTGAATCTGTTATTCAGAGCCAGAAGCCCTGGAAATCAAGTTTCCAGCTCAGAAACACTCAAATATGGATGTTGTACAAGGATAACATGGTTTTATGTGAGTCACTCTGAAAAAATGCTTTCCACACAGAAAATGTTCATTTTGGCGTTCTCTGGCTCTGAAAACGCTGTTTTCACACATACAGTAGAATGACATGCTTAATTTTACTGAAGCTGTTATTCAGAGCCAGAAGCCCTGGAAATCAAGTTTCCAGCTCAGAAACACTCAAATATGGATGTTTTACAAGGATAACATGGTTTTATGTGAGTCACTCTGAAAAAATGCTTTCCACACAGAAAATGTTCATTTTGGCGTTCTCTGGCTCTGAAAACGCTGTTTTCACACATACAGTAGAATGACATGCGTAATTTTACTAAAGCTGTTATTCAGAGCCAGAAGCCCTGGAAATCAAGTTTCCAGCTCAGAAACACTCAAATATGGATGTTTTACAAGGATAACATGGTTTTATGTGAGTCACTCTGAAAAAATGCTTTCCACACAGAAAATGTTCATTTTGGCGTTCTCTGGCTGTGAAAACGCTGTTTTGACAACTGCAGCACAGTGAAATGCTTAGTTTTGCTGAAGCTGTTATTCAGAGCCAGAAGCCCTGGAAATCAAGTTTCCAGCTCAGAAACACTCAAATATGGATGTTTTACAAGGATAACATGGTTTTATGTGAGTCACTCTGAAAAAATGCTTTCCACACAGAAAATGTTCATTTTGGCGTTCTCTGGCTCTGAAAACGCTGTTTTGACAACTACAGCACAGTGAAATGCGTAGTTTTGCTGAAGCTGTTATTCAGAGCCAGAAGCCCTGGAAATCAAGTTTCCAGCTCAGAAACACTCAAATATGGATGTTTTACAAGGATAACATGGTTTTATGTGAGTCACTCTGAAAAAATGCTTTCCACACAGAAAATGTTCATTTTGGCGTTCTCTGGCGCTGAAAACGCTGTTTTGACAACTACAGCACAGTGAAATGCGTAATTTTACTGAAGCTGTTATTCAGAGCCAGAAGCCCTGGAAATCAAGTTTCCAGCTCAGAAACACTCAAATATGGATGTTTTACAAGGATAACATGGTTTTATGTGAGTCACTCTGAAAAAATGCTTTCCACACAGAAAATGTTCATTTTGGCGTTCTCTGGCTCTGAAAACGCTGTTTTCACACATACAGTAGAATGACATGCGTAATTTTACTTAAGCTGTTATTCAGAGCCAGAAGCCCTGGAAATCAAGTTTCCAGCTCAGAAACACTCAAATATGGATGTTTTACAAGGATAACATGGTTTTATGTGAGTCACTCTGAAAAAATGCTTTCCACACAGAAAATTTTCATTTTGGCGTTCTCTGGCTCTGAAAACGCTGTTTTCACACATACAGTAGAATGACATGCGTAATTTTACTAAAGCTGTTATTCAGAGCCAGAAGCCCTGGAAATCAAGTTTCCAGCTCAGAAACACTCAAATATGGATGTTTTACAAGGATAACATGGTTTTATGTGAGTCACTCTGAAAAAATGCTTTCCACACAGAAAATGTTCATTTTGGCGTTCTCTCGCTGTGAAAACGCTGTTTTGACAACTGCAGCACAGTGAAATGCGTAATTTTACTGAAGCTGTTATTCAGAGCCAGAAGCCCTGGAAATCAAGTTTCCAGCTCAGAAACACTCAAATATGGATGTTTTACAAGGATAACATGGTTTTATGTGAGTCACTCTGAAAAAATGCTTTCCACACAGAAAATGTTCATTTTGGCGTTCTCTGGCTCTGAAAACGCTGTTTTCACACATACAGTAGAATGACATGCGTAATTTTACTAAAGCTGTTATTCAGAGCCAGAAGCCCTGGAAATCAAGTTTCCAGCTCAGAAACACTCAAATATGGATGTTTTACAAGGATAACATGGTTTTATGTGAGTCACTCTGAAAAAATGCTTTCCACACAGAAAATGTTCATTTTGGCGTTCTCTGGCTCTGAAAACGCTGTTTTCACACAAACAGAACAGTGAAATGCGTAATTTTACTAAAGCTGTTATTCAGAGCCAGAAGCCCTGGAAATCAAGTTTCCATCTCAGAAACACTCAAATATGGATGTTTTACAAGGATAACATGGTTTTATGTGAGTCACTCTGAAAAAATGCTTTCCACACAGAAAATGTTCATTTTGGCGTTCTCTCGCTGTGAAAACGCTGTTTTGACAACTGCAGCACAGTGAAATGCGTAATTTTACTAAAGCTGTTATTCAGAGCCAGAAGCCCTGGAAATCAAGTTTCCAGCTCAGAAACACTCAAATATGGATGTTTTACAAGGATAACATGGTTTTATGTGAGTCACTCTGAAAAAATGCTTTCCACACAGAAAATGTTCATTTTGGCGTTCTCTGGCTCTGAAAACGCTGTTTTCACACATACAGTAGAATGACATGCGTAATTTTACTAAAGCTGTTATTCAGAGCCAGAAGCCCTGGAAATCAAGTTTCCAGCTCAGAAACACTCAAATATGGATGTTTTACAAGGATAACATGGTTTTATGTGAGTCACTCTGAAAAAATGCTTTCCACACAGAAAATGTTCATTTTGGCGTTCTCTCGCTGTGAAAACGCTGTTTTGACAACTGCAGCACAGTGAAATGCTTAGTTTTGCTGAAGCTGTTATTCAGAGCCAGAAGCCCTGGAAATCAAGTTTCCAGCTCAGAAACACTCAAATATGGATGTTTTACAAGGATAACATGGTTTTATGTGAGTCACTCTGAAAAAATGCTTTCCACACAGAAAATGTTCATTTTGGCGTTCTCTGGCTCTGAAAACGCTGTTTTCACACATACAGTAGAATGACATGCGTAATTTTACTAAAGCTGTTATTCAGAGCCAGAAGCCCTGGAAATCAAGTTTCCAGCTCAGAAACACTCAAATATGGATGTTTTACAAGGATAACATGGTTTTATGTGAGTCACTCTGAAAAAATGCTTTCCACACAGAAAATGTTCATTTTGGCGTTCTCTCGCTGTGAAAACGCTGTTTTGACAACTGCAGCACAGTGAAATGCTTAGTTTTGCTGAAGCTGTTATTCAGAGCCAGAAGCCCTGGAAATCAAGTTTCCAGCTCAGACACACTCAAATATGGATGTTTTACAAGGATAACATGGTTTTATGTGAGTCACTCTGAAAAAATGCTTTCCACACAGAAAATGTTCATTTTGGCGTTCTCTGGCTCTGAAAACGCTGTTTTGACAACTACAGCACAGTGAAATGCGTAATTTTACTAAAGCTGTTATTCAGAGCCAGAAGCCCTGGAAATCAAGTTTCCAGCTCAGAAACACTCAAATATGGATGTTTTACAAGGATAACATGGTTTTATGTGAGTCACTCTGAAAAAATGCTTTCCACACAGAAAATGTTCATTTTGGCGTTCTCTCGCTGTGAAAACGCTGTTTTGACAACAGCAGCACAGTGAAATGCGTAATTTTACTAAAGCTGTTATTCAGAGCCAGAAGCCCTGGAAATCAAGTTTCCAGCTCAGAAACACTCAAATATGGATGTTTTACAAGGATAACATGGTTTTATGTGAGTCACTCTGAAAAAATGCTTTCCACACAGAAAATGTTCATTTTGGCGTTCTCTGGCTCTGAAAACGCTGTTTTCACACATACAGTAGAATGACATGCGTAATTTTACTAAAGCTGTTATTCAGAGCCAGAAGCCCTGGAAATCAAGTTTCCAGCTCAGAAACACTCAAATATGGATGTTTTACAAGGATAACATGGTTTTATGTGAGTCACTCTGAAAAAATGCTTTCCACACAGAAAATGTTCATTTTGGCGTTCTCTGGCTCTGACAACACATACAGTAGAATGACATGCGTAATTTTACTAAAGCTGTTATTCAGAGCCAGAAGCCCTGGAAATCAAGTTTCCAGCTCAGAAACACTCAAATATGGATGTTTTACAAGGATAACATGGTTTTGTGTGAGTCACTCTGAAAAAATGCTTTCCACACAGAAAATGTTCATTTTGGCGTTCTCTCGCTGTGAAAACGCTGTTTTGACAACTGCAGCACAATGAAATGCTTAGTTTTGCTGAAGCTGTTATTCAGAGCCAGAAGCCCTGGAAATCAAGTTTCCAGCTCAGAAACACTCAAATATGGATGTTTTACAAGGATAACATGGTTTTATGTGAGTCACTCTGAAAAAATGCTTTCCACACAGAAAATGTTCATTTTGGCGTTCTCTCGCTGTGAAAACGCTGTTTTGACAACTGCAGCACAGTGAAATGCGTAGTTTTGCTGAAGCTGTTATTCAGAGCCAGAAGCCCTGGAAATCAAGTTTCCAGCTCAGAAACACTCAAATATGGATGTTTTACAAGGATAACATGGTTTTATGTGAGTCACTCTGAAAAAATGCTTTCCACACAGAAAATGTTCATTTTGGCGTTCTCTGGCTCTGACAACACATACAGTAGAATGACATGCGTAATTTTACTAAAGCTGTTATTCAGAGCCAGAAGCCCTGGAAATCAAGTTTCCAGCTCAGAAACACTCAAATATGGATGTTTTACAAGGATAACATGGTTTTATGTGAGTCACTCTGAAAAAATGCTTTCCACACAGAAAATGTTCATTTTGGCGTTCTCTCGCTGTGAAAACGCTGTTTTGACAACTGCAGCACAGTGAAATGCGTAGTTTTGCTGAAGCTGTTATTCAGAGCCAGAAGCCCTGGAAATCAAGTTTCCAGCTCAGAAACACTCAAATATGGATGTTTTACAAGGATAACATGGTTTTATGTGAGTCACTCTGAAAAAATGCTTTCCACACAGAAAATGTTCATTTTGGCGTTCTCTGGCTCTGAAAACGCTGTTTTCACACATACAGTAGAATGACATGCGTAATTTTGCTGAAGCTGTTATTCAGAGCCAGAAGCCCTGGAAATCAAGTTTCCAGCTCAGAAACACTCAAATATGGATGTTTTACAAGGATAACATGGTTTTATGTGAGTCACTCTGAAAAAATGCTTTCCACACAGAAAATGTTCATTTTGGCGTTCTCTGGCTCTGACAACACATACAGTAGAATGACATGCGTAATTTTACTAAAGCTGTTATTCAGAGCCAGAAGCCCTGGAAATCAAGTTTCCAGCTCAGAAACACTCAAATATGGATGTTTTACAAGGATAACATGGTTTATGTGTGTCACTCTGAAAAAATGCTTTCCACACAGAAAATGTTCATTTTGGCGTTCTCTCGCTGTGAAAACGCTGTTTTGACAACTGCAGCACAGTGAAATGCTTAGTTTTGCTGAAGCTGGTATTCAGAGCCAGAAGCCCTGGAAATCAAGTTTCCAGCTCAGACACACTCAAATATGGATGTTTTACAAGGATAACATGGTTTTATGTGAGTCACTCTGAAAAAATGCTTTCCACACAGAAAATGTTCATTTTGGAGTTCTCTCGCTGTGAAAACGCTGTTTTGACAACTACAGCACAGTGAAATGCTTAGTTTTGCTGAAGCTGTTATTCAGAGCCAGAAGCCCTGGAAATCAAGTTTCCAGCTCAGAAACACTCAAATATGGATGTTTTACAAGGATAACATGGTTTTATGTGAGTCACTCTGAAAAAATGCATTCCACACAGAAAATGTTCATTTTGGCGTTCTCTGGCTCTGACAAC